>NC_080172.1:54770490-55385389 GCF_950295315.1 Erinaceus europaeus
TAAAGAGGGAGAGAAACTGAGAGACACCTGCAGCACTGTTTCACTGTTCATGAAGCTTCCCCTGCAGGTGGGGGCTGGGGGCTTGAACCTGGGTTCTTTTTTTTTAATATATATATTTTAATTTTTTCAGTGTTTATTTACCCTTTTGTTGCCCTTGTTTTTTTTTTTAATTGTTGTAGTTATTATTGTTATTGATGTCGTTGCTGTTAGATAGGACAGAGAGAAATGGAGAGAAGAGGGGAAGACAGACAGGGGGAGAGAAAGACAGACACCTTCAGACCTGTTTCACTGCCTGTGAAGTGACTCCCCTATAAGTGGGGAGCTGGGGGTTCGAACCAGGATCCTTACGCTGGTCTTTGTGCTTCGCGCCACATGTGCTTAACCAACTGCACTACCACCCGACTCCTTAAATATTTTTATTTTTTTATTATTGAATAGGGACAGAGAGGAATTGAGAGGAGGTGGAAGATAGGGAAAGAGAGGGCAGGGTAGATAGCATAATGGTTATGCAAAGAGACTCTCGTGCCTGAGGCTCCAAAGTTCCAGGTTCAGTCCCCTGCACTACCACAAGTGAGGGCCAAGCCACACTCTGGTAAAATAAACAAATAATTAAAAAAAAATTTTAGGGGCTGGGTGGTGACACAGCTGGCTGAGTGCATATAGTTACAATGTATAAAGACCCAGGTTTGAGCCCCTAGCCCCTATCTGCAGGGGAAAAGCTTCATAAGTGGTGAAGTAGTGCTGCAGATGTCTCTATTTCTCACCCTCTCTATCACCTCCTTCCCTGTCAATTTCTGGCTGTCTCTATCCAGCAAACAAATAAATATTTTTAAAAAAACCTTAAAAATAAATTAAAAAATTTATTATCTTGGGAGTCGGGCAGTAGCGCAGCGGTTAAGCTTAAGTGGCGAAGCGCAGGGACCATCATAAGGATCCCGGTTTGAGATCCCGGCTCCCCACCTGCAGGGGAGTCGCTTCACAGGTGGTGAAGCAGGTTTGCAGGTGTCTATCTTTCTCTCCCCCTCTGTCTTCCCCTCCTCTCTCCATTTCTCTCTGTCCTATCTAACGACATCAATAACAACAACAATAACTACAACAATAAAAAAACGAGGGCAACAAAAAGGGGAAGTAAATATATAAAAAAAATTATTATCTTTATTTATATGATAGAAACAGCCAGAAATCGAGAAGGAAAGGGGAATATAGAGAGGGAGAGAGACAGAGAGACACCTGCAGCACTATTTCACCACTTCCAAAGCTTCCTCCCTGCAGGTGGGGACTGGGGGCTTGAACCCAGGTCCTTGCATATTGTAACATGGGTGCTCAACCAGGTGTGCCACCACCTGGCCCCTAAATAATTTTTTTTCTTTTTGCCTCCAGGGTTATTGCTGAGCCTTGGTACCTGCACTACGAATCCAGTGCTCCTGGAGACTATTTTTTCCCTTTTGTTACCCTTGTTTTATCGTTGCTGTGGTTGTTATAGTTGTTGTTATTGATGTTATTGTTGTTGAATAGGACAGAGAGAAATTGAAAAGAATTATGGGGTTGTCAACAAAGCCATAATGTTATTTTTTCTTTTTAAAAAGATTTTTAAATCTATTATTGGATAGAGACAGAGAGAAATTGAGAGACAGAGAGACACACTTACCACAGCTTTGCCACTTGTGAAGCTTTCCCCCTGCAGGTCAGTCAGATCAGGGGCTTGAGTTTGTGTCCATGCACACTGTAATGTGTCTGCTTAAATGGGTGTGCCACTTCCTAGCCCCTGTTTTTTTCTTAATATTTTATTTATTTATTTTAGTGATAGAGGGATCAGAATACTGCATAGTTCTGGCTTATGGTAGTGCTGGAGATTGAACCTGGGACCTTAGAGCCTGAGGCATGAACATTTCTTGCATAACCCTTATGCTGTCTCCCACCACTTTTAGTTTTGTTTTGTTTTTTCTATGCAAAAATTCATGGGTTCGGTTGGTGATGCAGCTGGTTGCTGGTTGAGCACACAGGTTACAATGTACAAGGACCTGGGTTCAAGCCTCCAGTCCTCACCTGCAGGGGGAAAGCTTCACAAGTAGTAAAGCAGGTGTCTCTCTGTCTCTCCCTCTCTATCTCCCCCTTCCCTCTCAATTTCTGGCTGTCTCTATCCAATAAATAAAGGTAATACAAAATTAAGAAAAAAAATCACCATGCCTTTTCCAACAACTCAATATAATACAGCACACAAATAAATACATTTAATATACTTGAAAGAAAAAAGTAAGAAAACCCATAACTAAAGTATAGGACTCCAGGGGGGGCGGGCGGTGGCACACCTGGTTAAGTGCACATAATACTATGTAAAAGGACCTGTGCAAAGGTTTGAGCCCCCACTCCCTACCTGCTGGGGTACACTTCACAAGTGGTGAAGCAGGACTATAGGTGTCTATCTTTATCTCTCCCTCTCCACCTCCCCCTCCCCTCTCAATTTCTCTCCTATCGAATTAAAAAAAAAGGGGGGTCAGGTGATAACTCACTTAATTAAGTGCACATGTTACAGTGCTCATGGGTCCAAGTTCAAGCCCTTGTTCCCCACGTCTGGGGTAAGCTGCATGAGTGGTGAAGCGGGTCTGCTGGTGTCTCTCTCCTCTCTACCTTCCCCTTCTCTCTCAATTGCTCTATATCTCTGTCCAATAAAAAAGGAAAAAAATGGCCACCAGAAGCAGTGGACTCACAATGCTGGCACGGAGCCCCAGTGATATCCCTGGAGGCAATAAATAAATAAATAGGACTATAAAAATGGCAAGTCATTTGAAAAGATATAATTTGGATGTGAGGGTGATCTGGCTGCAGCACCTGTCACCCTGTTGATCACCAGGGTTGATCTGGCTGATCTGGCTGGCTAGGCAGGTGTCCCTTTCCTCTCTTACTGCTTTTGTACATCCCTCTTGAAGCTGCACACTTGGTTGAAGAGGAGACAGCCTTCTCTGAATAGAGACGACTGGTCTTGGGTATATGAGTAGCTGCACTCCCCTGCTAGAACCTCCAAACAAGCTCTCAAGATAGAATTTAAAATCATTAAAATACAACAAAAACTGTAGTTTGTGCTATGAAAGAAAATTCAGAGGGCCTTGATAACGTGTTAGAATGACTATTAGGTCAGCAGGCTATTAGGTCCCTTCCCCTCCCAGCATGAGGCCCACTAGAGTGACTTTAGGGATGAGGGATGAATTGTGCCCCCCTCCAAAAAAATCATGTTTCACCCTCATCTCCAGTACCTCAAAATGTGACTGTGTTTAGAGACAGGATTCTCCTCCTTCCTCCTCCTCCTCCTGTTGTTGCTGGAAACAGCTTTCTCAGATAGACAGAGGGAGAGACATTACAGCACTGAAACCCAAAGCTGTGGGCTCAAAGCTGGGCTGTGAGTATGGTAACATAGGCACCCTCCTTGGTGAGCTGTCTCTAAAGATGTAATTAAAGTTAAATGAGGCTGTGAAAGTGGCTGCTAATGCAAAGAGGTTGGTGTCTTTATAGAAGCCAGCAGGATAGAGGACAGGCCATGTGACTACAGGAGAAGGTGCCCCTTCCAATTCATGGGGGGAGGCTCAACAAAGAGCACCATCATGCCAGTACCTTGAGCTCAGACTTGCAGCTTTTTTTTTTTTTAAAGTACTTTATTTATATTTTTTAGAGAGATGCAGAGAGAGAAAGACACAGTGAGAAACACCAGAGCACTGCTCAGCTCTGGCTTATGGTGGAGTGGGGGACTGAACCTGGGACTTCAGAGCCTCAAGCATGAGAGTTTCTTTGCATAGCCATTATCCTATCTGCCTCCGCCCAAGACTTGCAGCTTTTATCACTGTGAGAAAATTACTTCCTGCTCTTTATACCACCCAGACCATAATACTTTGTAAAGGCAACCCTAACAAACAAGAACACTAGAACATTTATCTCTAAACAAATTCTTTCATGACACCTCTCTTCCTGTCTACCCCATAAATATAGATTGGTATTTCTCAGAATTTTACATCATCTACCCCTCTTCCTCTGCATAGTTTCTTAAATGAGAAAGGGCTCTAAAATTAGGCCTGCGTTTGAATGCTAGTTGCCATTTAAAATTGATTATAGAGGACAGAGAGATTTTCTGTAGTAATGCACAAGACTTGCATGCCTGGGGCCCCAGAGGTCCCAGGTTCAATCCCCAGTACCACCATAAGTCACAGCTGAGCAGTACTCTGGTATTGATCCCCTTCCCCCATTAAAAGAAATAAATCCTGTGGTCTGGGTGGTGGCACAGTGATAAAGCTTTGGACTTTCAAGCATAAGGCCCTGAGTTTGATCCCTGGCAGAACATTTGCCAGAGTGATGTCTGGTTCTTACTCTCTCCTCCTATCTTTCTCATAAATAAATAAAATCTAAAAAAAAAAAAATCCCTTAAAATATAAAATAAAATTAAGTATAAGTAAGTTCAGAAACTACTCTGTAAAAATGGAGATAATAATGTAACATTTACCTGAGTTTTGAGGTAAAATATATTAACATTGATAATAAAGATAGTTACTATTTGTCACTGTTAATTATGTGGGAAAACAGAGCCAATCATTTAGCCTCATTCATTTACTCTTCATAATAACCCAACAAATCTTGGCTTCCAAATATATGCCTTTTGCTAAATAAGAGCACCAGTATTACAAAAATCTTGAAGCTATCTATTTCCTCCCATTCTTTCATGTCACATCCAAATGGGTATCAGATCCTGCTGATTCCACCTTGAGAAATGTCTCTCCAATTTAGGTAATTTCTCTCCTTCCCTCCCCTACCCCCAATCTCTCTAATGGGGAATTCAGCTCTGGTTTATGGTGATGCTGGGAACTGAACCTGGGAAGTCAGAGCCTCAGGCATGAAAGTTATTTGCATGTTTTCCCAGTCCTTTCTCCTATTCTTGATACAATCACTCAAATCATTGTCAAACTATTTCCCTGACAAGGGTCAGAAAGGTGATGGTACAGGACTGCATTCTATCTGCATGGCTGAGGTCCCCAAAATCCCAGGTTCAACCCCTGGCATCATCTGTCAGAGCTCTGGTTGCAGTGCTCTGGTTGCTCTTGCTTCTGAGCACCCTCTTCCTTTTTATTTTTTATTTTATTTATTTATTTACTTATTTTTATCAGAGCACTGCTCAGCTCTGGCTTATGGTGGTGCGGGGGACTGAACCTGGGACTTTGGAGCCTCAGGCATGACAGTCTCTTTGCATAACCATTATGTAGATATACTCCCACCCACTTATTTTTACTAATGAGAAATATAGGAGAGAGAGAAAGAACTAGACATCACTCTAGAACATGTGCTGCTGGGGACTGAACTCCCGGACCAACCTTTTTACTTTTTTTAAAAAATTTTTTTAAAAATTATCTTTATTTATTTATTTATTGGAAACAGTCAGAAATTGAGAGGGAAGGGGAGAGAGAGAGGAAGAGAGACAGGCACGTGCAGCACTGCTCTGCCACTTGCAAAACTTTCCTCCTGCAGGTAAGTACGAGGGGCTTGAACCTGGGTCCTTGTACATTGTAATATGTACGCTCAACCAGGTGTGCCACCACCTGCCCCCCCATTAACTTTTAAAAAAATTTCTTTATTGGGGAATTAGTGTTTTACATTCGACCGTAAATACAGTACCCATTAACTTTTTTATAACTTATTTATTTATTATTGGAGACAGAGGGAAACTGAGGTGGTCCAGGAGGTGGCACAGTGGATAAAGCATTAGACTCTCAAGCACAAGGTCATGAGTTCAATCTCTGGCAGCACATGTACCAGAGTGATGTCTGGTTCTTTCTCTCTCTCTCTCTCTCTGTCCTCCTAGCCCTCTCATAAATTAATTAATTAACTAGTTTAATTATTTTTTTTTTAAGAGAGAGAGATGGGAGTCAGACGGTAGCGCAACAGGTTAAGTGCAGGTGGCGCAAAGCACAAAGACCAGCATAAGGATCCCAGTTCAAGCTCTCGGCTCCCCACCTGCAGGGGATTCACTTCACAGGCGGTGAAGCAGGTCTGCAGGTGTCTATCTTGCTCTCCCCCTCTCTGTCTTCCCCTCCTCTCTCCATTTCTCTCTGTCCTATCCACGACATCAATAACAACAACAATAACTACAACAATAAAACAAGGGCAACAAAAGGGAAAATAAGGGAGTCGGGTGGTAGCGCAGCAGATTAAGCGCCCATGGCGCGAAGCGCAAGGACCAGCCTAAGGATCAGAGTTCGAGCCCCTGGCTCCCCACTTGCAGGGGAGTCACTTCACAAGCGGTGAAGCAGGTCTGCAGGTGTCTATCTTGCTCTCCCCTCTCTGTCTTCCCCTCCTCTCTCCATTTCTCTCTGTCCTATCTAACAACAATAATAAAAAAACAAGGGCAACAAAAGGGGAAAAAAATATATATATATATATATAGGGGAGTCGGGCTGTAGCGCAGCGGGTTAAGCGCAGGTGGCGCAAAGCACAAGGACTGGCATAAGGATCCCGGTTTGAACCCCGGCTCCCCACCTGCAGGGGCGTCCCTTCACAGGCGGTGAAGCAGGTCTGCAGGTGTCTATCTTTCTCTCCTCCTCTCTGTCTTCCCCTCCTCTCTCCATTTTTCTCTGTCCTATCCAACAACAACAATAATAACTACAACAATAAAACAACAAGGGCAACAAAAGGGAATAAATAAATAAATAAATAAGTCTTTAAAAATTTAAAAAATATATGTTTTTATATATACATATAAAAATTTTATAAATAAAAAGGGAAAATAAATATAAAAATTAAAAAAATAATAGGAAAGCTTTCAAGGGGGGTGGGATACAGAGTTCTGGTGGTGGGAATTGTGTGGAACTGTACCCCTCTTATCCTATGATCTTGTCAATATTTCTATTTTATAAATAAATTTTTAAAAAAGAGAATAAATAAATAGATAAGATAGTGGAAAGGGTTATGTGTGCTATTTTATAAGTTTGCCAAAATTCAGGCCCCTAAAGACTGAAGAACACAACTATTCAAGTACACTTTAGCTCATACACAGGGACCTAACTTAAATTTGTTTCTATTTTGAATGAAATGATGTAAATGAATTCTCAGAATTTGCAGAGGACATGTGCTCATAGTTTAAGGAAGTTTCAAAGGATTCAGTACATGCCTACAAGAAAGATTGGTGCAGTCTAGATGTAAACAATGCTTTTCTTTTGAAGTTCAGGACTGTGGCCAATGTTTATTATCCTAGCAACAAGTGGCATTCTCAATATAGTGTGCATAAATCAAAGGCTTACTAGCAGGAATCAGAAGACTATCTAATGGGCTCGGAAATAATGTACCCAGCACTACTCTGCAGAAGGCCCTAGGTTTGAGCCCTGGCACAACTTGGGAACACTGCAGTGTCCACTATGGGAGGTGGAGCTGTGTCTCTCTATACTCTGAAATAGAAAGAATGGAAAACGTGGGCCTGTGAGTGGTAGAAAAGTGAGTGCCCAAGGCCCTGCCCTGCCTACCCCCCTCCACATAGCTTTTTTTTTTTTTTAAATTAGGACAGAGTGAAATTCAAAGGAGGGGGGAGATAAAGACTGACACTCACAGACCTGCTTCATTGCTCGTGAAGCTTATCCCCTATAGGCGAGGAACAAGGACTCAGATCCTTGTACTTGTTTAACGTGTGTGCTCAACTGGGTACACCACTGACCTGCGCCCCACATCCTTTTTTTATAGGTTATTTTACTTATTACTGAATATAGACAGAAATTGAGAGAAAGGGGAAAAAAGAGAGAGAGACATGCAGCACTTCTTCACCACTTGTGAAGTTGTCCCTTGCAGGTGGGGACCTAAGGCTTATACCCAGCTCCTTGCACACTGCAACACACACTTTCTAAGAACTAATATTCCCTGAGGACAGGACTTCCCAAACATCCTGGAAACATGTTGACAAGAACTTTTTGCCTCTGACACAGATCCTTTTCCCTGCTGGTGAGAGTAATGGTTCTCCAGGACAATCCACAAGTCTGGAATGTGGTTTACCTGTTAGCCTTGTGTAATACAGATGCCTATCTTAATTTAAGAGTAATGTCACTGTTTTGCTTTCTTCTGAGTCATCAAGCCCTGCAGGCTCCACCTCCACAGTATCTCTTCACTTCTCTTTTTAATTTCCATTATCCCCACCCTACATCAGTGGTTCAGCTCATCAGTGATTCTTGCCTATCATACTGCAGTTAACTGCCTAATTTATTTCTCTGTTTCCAACCCACTCTCCATTATTCTACT
This sequence comes from Erinaceus europaeus, assembly GCF_950295315.1. Classification (NCBI taxonomy): domain Eukaryota; kingdom Metazoa; phylum Chordata; class Mammalia; order Eulipotyphla; family Erinaceidae; genus Erinaceus; species Erinaceus europaeus. The sequence continues at coordinate 54,778,744 of NC_080172.1, forward strand.
CTTTTTTAAAATTGTTGTCGTTACTATTGTTGTGGTTACTGATGTTGTTGTTGTTGGACAGGACAGAGAGAAATGGAGAGAGGAGGGGAAGACAGAGAGGGGGAAAGGAAGACAGACCCATTATTCTATTCTTAAACTCACAACTAGAGCAATGAAACTACACTGGATGGTGCATCAAGGTATGCTAGTGCTCAGGAGTCTCCAAATGCCTAGAAGAATTTGAAGTTCTTTGACTGGTGTTCAATACTCTCAATAATATGAACCTATCCCACTGTCCTAGCCTTTATAGATCTAGATCCTGTGTTATTAAACATTCACCAGGGAATAGCTATCATTGATTAGACATGACTAGGTTAAAAAGGGAATCAGGGCAAATCATCAGGTGGACAGCAAAAGCAAAGCACAGTCTTTGAGAAAGAAAAAGCTTTGAGGGCAGGGGTACATAGCATAGTGGTCATGCAAAGAGACTCTCATACCTATGGCTCCAAAGTTCCAGGCTTAATCTCCCATACCACCATAAGCCAGAGATGAGCAGTACTCTGGTACTCCATCTTGGATGGAGCTTGAAGAAATCATGTTGAGTGAAATAAGTCAGAAACAGAAGGATGAATATGGGATGATCTCACTCTCAAGCAGAAGTTGAAAAGCAAGATCAGAAGAGAAAACACAAGTAGAACCTGAACTGGAGTTGATGTATTGCACCAAAGTAAAAGACTCTGGGATGGGGGGGGGGGGGAGTGCAGGTCCAAAAAGGATGACAGAGGACCTAGTGGGGATTGTATTGTTATGTGGAAAACCGAGAAATGTTATGCATGTACAAACTATTGTATTTACTGTCGAATGTAAAACATTAACCCCCAATAAATAAAGAAAAGAGGGAGTTGGGTGGTAGTGCAACGGGTTAAGCGCACCTGATGCAAAGCGCAAGGACCGGCCTAAGGATCTCGGTTCAAGCCTCCTGGCTTCCCACCTGCAGGGGCGTTGCTTCACAAGTGATGAAGCAGGTCTGCAGGTGTCTCTCTCTCCCCCCTCTCTGTCTTCCTCTCCTCTCTCCATTTCTCTCTGTCCTAACAACGACGACATCAGTAACAACAGCAATAATAACTACAACAATAAAACAAGAGCAACAAAAAGGGAATAAATATTAAAAAAATAAAGAAATAAAAGAAATAAAAAAAACCCTAGGGGAGGGCAGGCTGTCTCAGACCAAGGAAATTCTCAAGGAGAACATGCCTAGGGAGTTGGACGGTAGCACAGCAGGTTAAGCGCACGTGGCGCAAAGCACAAGGACCAGTTAGGATCCCAGTTCGAGCCCTTGGCTCCCCACCTGCAGGGGAGGCACTTCACAGGCAGTGAAGCAGGTCTGCAGGTGTCTCTCTGTCTCTCTTCCTCTCTATCTCCCCCTTCTCTCTCAATTTCTCTCTGTCTCTATCCAATAACAACAACAAAAAAAAATGCCTAAAACGGCAATAATGTCTGGAGCTAGTTCTGATGTTAATAAAAATAATCTTACATGATGTCAAGAAAGAAAGAAAGAGAGAAAGAAAGAAAGAAAAGTGATTCAGGAGGTGGCGCAGTGAATAAAGCATTTGACTCTCAAGCATGGAGTCCTGAGTTCATGAAGCAGGTCTGCAGGTGTCTATCTTTCTCTCCCCGTCTTCCCCTCTGTCCTACCCAACAACAATGACAACAACAGTAACTACAACAATAATTAAAAAACAAGGGCAACAAAAGGGAAAAATATATAAATTTTTAAAAAAATTTATATTAAAAAAGTTTGGGTCTATGTAGTGGCCCAATGGACAAAGCATTGGCATTTGAAGCGTGGGTTCCATTCCTAACATCACATATGCCCGTGTACTCTGCTTCTCTTTTTTTGCCCAAACTTTTTTTTTTTGTATTTATTTATTTAGTTATTTATTCCCTTTTGTTGCCCTTGTTGTTTTTATTGTTGTAGTTATTATTGTTGTTGTTACTGATGCCGTTGTTGTTGGATAGGACAGAGAGAAATGGAGAGAGGGGAAGACAGAGGGGGAGAGAAAGATAGACACCTGCAGACCTGCTTCACCGCCTGTGAATCGACTCCCCTGCAGGTGGGGAGCCGGGGGCTCGAACCTTCCGCCGGTCCTTGCATTTTGCGCCACATGCGCTTAACCCGGGGCGCTACCGCCTGACTCCCTCCCTCCCAAACGGTTTTATACCTTCCATTTTCTCAACCTTTCCTTCACTACCTGATAAAACTCTGTTTTAGAAAATACAAGCATAAAAGCTACCTTTCTTCTGTTTTTGTCTTCCCCCAGCTTTGCAAGTCCTACATTGTTGCTTCCTATGGATCCTATATATGTCACCTCAAATTATAATTAGTTGTTGTGCAAGGCTAGGGGTTCCTTAAATAGGAAAACTGTTTATCTTATTTTATTTTACTGAGAGAAACAACTCTAGCTTATAATGGTGAGGGGGTTGAACCTGGGACTTTAAAGACTTGGGCATGAAAGTCTTGCATCCCTCTGGTACACATGCTGCTGGGGATTGAACTCAGGACTTCATGCTTGAGAGTCTAATGCTTTTTTTTTTTTTTTTTTTTTGGTGTTATCTTTATTTATTTGATAGAGACAGCCAGAAAACATGATCTGAAAGGTGGCACAATGGATAAAGCACAAGGTCCCGAGTTCAGTCCCAGGCAGTACATGTACCAGAGTAACGTCTGATTCTTTCTCTCTCTCTTCTTGTTTCTCATTAATAAGGTCTTAAAAAAAAAAAAAAAGGAAAGGGAGAGATTGATGTTCTGATTCTCACTTTTATGTAAATAATTAAACTTAAAAAGAGAGAGAGTGCCAGAAACTGAGAGGGCAGGGGGAAATAGGGAGCAAGACAGAGGGACACCTAAAACACTGCTCCACCACTTGCAAAGCTTTCCTCCTATTGGTGGGGACTAGGGCCTCTAACCTGGGTTCTTGAGCACTGTAATGTGTGCTCAACCAGGTGTGCCATGACCCAGCCTCAAGAGTCGATAATGCTTGATCCACTGTGTCACCTCCCAGACCAAACTATGACCAGTTAGTTTCTCTTCATCATCTCTGCCACTTATGTGGTTCAAGATCCTGCCTCAAAATACATTCTCTGGTTTAGAAGTTGTATCTCCATATTAAACTATTGTATTTTAGAAAACTGGAACCTAGTCCACCTCTCTCACTAATGTCCTCAAATACTTTGCTCTTGAATTTTGTTTTTTAACAAAAAGCAATCACTGGGGTGGAGGGTGGTAAAGCACCAGTTAAGTACATATAATCACCATGTGTGACTATCTGGGTTCAAGCCCCCTCTCTTCATCTGCAAAGAGGATGCTTCATAAATGGTGAAGCAGGCCTGCAGGTATCTATCTTTCTCGCTCTCCCCCCCCCCTTTTTTTTTTCCATTACCAAAGCACTGCTCAGCTCTGGCTTATGGTGATGCAGAAAATTAAACCTGGGACTTTGGAGCCTCAGCATGAGACTCTCTTTGCATAACCATTATGCTATCTACCATGCCTCTCTCTCTTCCCCTCCTCTCTCAATTTCTGTCCTATCAAAAGAAATATATATATATATATGTATCTTCAATTAATATTAACTGATACACATGGCATATAACAAGACCCTTGCCTTCAGTTTAACTCGTGTCAAATGTGTCTTATCAATACACAAATAAATGGTAAAGTTTATGTGTGTATAAATAGTACTAGCAGCCTGTGAGATGGCATGTGTTGGACATGGTAATGGAGACTGGAGTGTTGGACATGGTAATGTCAGTCCTGAATTTCATTCCTAACATGGCATGTACCAGAATGATGCTGTAGTTCTTTGTCTCCCCCTCTTTCATATTAATAACATAAATACATCTTTTAAAAAAGGGGGGCGAGTGGTGGTGCATCTGGTTGAGCACATGTTACAATATACAAGAACCCGGGTTCGAGCCCCCGTCCCCCATCTGCAGGGGGCAAGCTTTGCAACGGAAGCAGTGCTGCAGGTGTCTCTCTTCCTCTTCCTCGCTATCCCCCTTCACTCTCGGTTTCTGGCTCTATCCAATAAATAGATAAAGATAATAATAATAATAATAATAATCAGTGGTCTGGGAATTGGCGCAGTGGATAAAGCATTGGACTCTCAGGCATGAGGTCCCGAGTTCAATCCCCGATGCACATGTACTACAGTGATGTCTGGCTTTTTCTCAGCCCTATCTTTCTCATTAATTGATGAATAAAATATTTTTTAAAAGAAATAATATACCAGAGCCTGTGGAAATGGAGGCTGAGAGATTGAAGAAAGTAGAGAGACAGAAATAAATTTGAGCTTAAGCATGAATGTAGTGATAGCTGGTAAAGCCTGAGACTCTCATGCCTGAAGCTTCTGGTTTGAGCTCCTGCTGCACTGTATGTACCCCAGTGGTGCTCTGGCTTCTGAGAAATTCTACTTAATAGACTAATACAAATAAAGATAAATCTTGAGAAAGGGTGGGTGAGGGGTAGTATTTATTGTTATTTAAGCAAAGAAAATCTCATGCCTGAGGGTCAAAGTCCTAGGTTCAGTTCTCTGCACCACCATAAGCCAGAGCTGAGCAGTGATCTGAAAAAGAAAAAAAAGAAAAGAAATAAAAACTAGCTGGAGCAGATCCACTGTTTCCTATTTGCTAACGTTGTTGGCATCAGAGTGAGGATGTGTGCAAAGTCACAGGCGCCCCACTACCCAAGACCTCAGTTCCTCATTCGCGTTAGTCAGCACTTTCGCCTCCTTTCCTTACTCTCTGGTTCGATGGGGCGAGGGCCGAGGGCTCAGCGAGAAAGCACGAGCCAGGCCTCGCGCGACCACCGGCGACGCAGAGCTGTGCGCGCACCCACCCGCCCGACGTCGAGCCGTCGTTACGTAACCTGCGGGCGGGCGCCCAGAACCGGAAGGCCCCGCCCTCCTACCGGCCGCGAAGGCCGGTCAACCTCTGCCCCGCCCCTACCGGCCGCCGGACCCGCCGACTCTCGGTCCGAAGCTCCGAGCCCGGACCGTGCGCACCTCCGGAAGCTCCCGCCTCTTTCTCCTAATATGGGACGACTGTGTTGATCCGCCGCTGACGCCACGGAGCTAGACTGGCCCCAAACTGATATACAGGAGCGACTCTCTCCCTCCCAACTTCCGCTTCCTTGGAGTCAGGGGTTTGTGCTGCCCACCCCTCACCCCGGCGGCATCGCGGCGACTGAACATGTTTGGGCTCAAAAGGAACGCAGTCATCGGGCTGAACCTGTACTGCGGGGGCGCGGGGCTGGCAGCCGGCAGCGGCGGGGACACCACCCCGACGAGAGGGCGGCTGTTGTCGGCGGGGAAGGAGGCCGCAGCCCGGCAGGAGGGCGGGGGAGGGGACGCCGGCGCGAGCCCCCCAGTCCCGCTCACGCCGCAAGCCCTGAGGGGTGCGCGGCCGTCGCCGATTGGTGCCGAGGGTCCCTACGTCACCGCGACCCCCGTGAGGCCGCCGTTCCTCGCGCCCACCCTCCGCGCGGCGCCGCCCGAAGACATGGCAGCCCCGGCGGCCGGCGCCATCATGTCGCCTGAAGAGGAACTGGACGGGTACGAGCCGGAGCCGATGGGGAAGCGGACGGCCCCCCTGCAGCTGCTGGACCTGGTTCGGGACGCCGGCCACAGCTCGGGCATGGACGGCTCGCTGCCCTCCACGCCGCCCCCCGCGGAGGAGGAGGAGGACGAGCTGTACCGGCAGTCGCTGGAGATCATCTCCCGGTACCTGCAGGAGCAGGCCACGGGCGCCAAGGCCGCGAGGCCGCTGGGCGGGTCGGGCGCCGCCAGCCGCAAGGCGCTGGAGACCCTCCGGCGGGTCGGGGACGGGGTGCAGCGCAACCACCTGACGGCCTTCCAAGGTAAGGGGGAGCCCGCGCCCCGCGCCCCGGGCCCGGCCCCGCAGGCGGGTGGGTGGAAAGCGAAACGATCCGGTGTTGAGACGGGCTTTCCCTAGCTCTGAGCAGAAGGTTCTGGCCATGAGTCATTGTTTCCGCCCATCTTGGGGCTTTGGGAAATGGCAGCACCGTTGAAAGCCCGGAAAGGGTGGGATGTCACTTTCCGAGCGGGGTCGGCCCGCGTGCTGGAGAGCCGAGCGCGACCTGCCCCGCCGTGGGTGGGCCGGCAGCCGCCGAGACAAAGGAGCCGTGGCAACCCGCGCGCTTTTCTCCCCCGCAGGCATGCTTCGGAAACTGGAGGTCAGAAACGAGGACGACGTCAAGGCCTTATCGCAGGTGATGGTCCATGTTTTCAGTGACGGGATAACAAACTGGGGCAGGATTGTGACTCTCATTACTTTTGGGGCCTTTGTGGCCAAACACTTGAAGAGTATAAACCAAGAAAGCTGCATCGGAACTTTAGCAGAAATCATCACAGATGTTCTCATAAGGACGAAACGAGAGTGGCTAGTCAAACAAAGAGGCTGGGTAAGTTCGCTTTGTGCTTGGAGAAGGGCTTTGGCATAGAAATGGAGTGGAGGTCGTTTATAGAGAAAAATGGGGTTATCCAAAGGTCTTTAGGACGCGCGGCTGTTTTCAGGCCCCTCTGGTTGCTTGATGTTGATCTTGGATTATTGCATCAAAATCCTGACTTCCTTTTGTTTTACTGGTTCCTGAGTTTTTGGTATTTTATTTCATATGGATACTCTTCCCAAGAGTGAAGAACTTCCTCACCCCAAGGTAGTAAAACACCTTGACCACCCCGTCCCCTTTTTAATTGAATGGATAGGAAGTGGACTCAGCATTTTAAATTTTCACCCAGATGGTTCTGATGGAGGAGGTGCTTAACCACTTTTAGAAACACTGATCTTAAAAACGTTTTTATCAGAGTGGATTTGAGGGTAAGAGTTTATAGCTAATTATCTAAATATTGAGAATCCTGTAAGTCCTTAGCTTTTTCTAATATCGACCAAGTTGCTGCTCTGAAACAGTTAATTGCTGAGTGCCATTAACTGAAATAGGGGAAGTCTTTTTTACCAGAGCACTGCTCAGTTCTGGCTAATGCGGGGGTGGGGATTGAACCTGGGACTTTGGAGCCTTGGGCATGAGTTTCGTTGCATAATTTCTTTGCTGTTTACCCTCTTTACTTTTTTTTTTTTTTTTTTTGCAACCAGTGGTTCATCGTTTTGGGAGCGTTATTCTGCTTCATCTTTGTAGATGATGTTTTTAAGCCAATAGAAACCCATACTTGAAAATGATATTTTCTTTCTTGTTTTCTAGGATGGGTTTGTGGAGTTCTTCCACGTAGACGACCTAGAAAGTGGCATCAGAAATGTGCTGCTGGCTTTCGCAGGTGTTGCTGGAGTAGGAGCTGGTTTGGCATATCTAATAAGATAGCCTTTTAAGTGCAATAATAGACTTTAAACCCGCTCCAGCCACCAACACCATGTCTGTGAAATCAAACGTATTTATGAAGTTGGACTTCATGCTGCCCATGCTATAACCTCCAAGAGTTCTCTTGTCAAGAGTGCCAAGAGGATTGTGTCTAACAGGAATAAATACATGGGAAAAAGTAGTCCTCCCTGGAGAGTCACCGTCTGAAAGAAGTAAACTTCAGTCTCAGCAAAAGGCACACACTGGGAGGCTGTGGAGGAGGACTTTAGTGAAGATGGTAGGATGAGACTTACTTTCCTTGTCTGAAACCGAGCAGCCAGTAGCGAAGCTAGAGATTTTGTTTAATGTGTCCACTGACTTCATTAAGCACTAACAACGCTAGTGATGTGTGTGAAATGGATTTAATCTATAAGTAAGGAAACTATGGCTAGGACCCTCAAGACTGTACAACAGCGTGTGGTGGGAAACTTACTTCTCTTTAATTAGTTTGTCCAGGTGTTCAGGGCCTTTTTACCTGTCCGGCTTACACTTGGTTTGAGTAATTCTTGTTTGTTGACCCAGTAATGGCCAAAAATACTTGACTTGGGGCACAGTGATTAGTTACAGATGTGGAATATCCTCAGTTTTTAAGACAAAAACAACCTGTAACTGTATTTGTCTGTAAAAACTGTATATATTTTTGCAGAAAGTCTATTTCCTTCAACTGTAAAGGGAAATTCACATTTACTTTAGGCTTTTTCATAACCTTTTGGAATTTACAATGTCTGTAGTTAGAAACCTTTTTCTTAACAACTTTTCTAAACTTTGTCCCAGTCAATTCTAGAAATGTTAATTGTATGCAATCTGGTTGTAGTGGAACAACTCTGATTCTTAACTATGCAGGCTTTCATTTTCTTATCTAATTTTAGTGTGTTTGGGGGTTTTTGTTTATAACCTGGGATTGAGACATTGAGGAATGGGAACTAATCTTTTCACTTCATCAAATGCAGGTTTTCAATAATTGAGTCCTAGTGGAGTTGTTTCAGTTTTTTTTTTTTTTTTTTTGGGGGGGAAGGACACTTGTGCGCGCACCCCTCCCCCCAGCACACACACAGGCCAATACTTTAATTATGGGCTCTGATTAGGCAACTACATATTTGAGTTCCTTTTATATGACCTAGTTTAACTGGTGAGATTTAAACTGAATTTGTGAGCTCATCTTCAAAGCTTTTGCTAAAAGATTTTTCAGCTGTTCCGAATGGAACTTAGTAGCAGTGTGTGTATAAAAATATCACATCAGGTGGACAAGTCATTTGATCTCTTGTTTGCATATTAAACTGTAAAATGATGTCCTGGCAAAGCAGGCTTTAGTCTTAACCATGGTGCTATTATTAGGCTTGCTTGTTAAACACAGGTCTAAGCCTAGGGTGTCAATAAAAAAAAAAATACTGTTTCATTTCTATAAATGATTCCCAAACGTTTCGAGTTTTTGCATTGCCATCTCTGATTTCAGTCCGGTATTCTGTGAAATTCACCATTTATTTCCTATTCTTTCAATATTTGCTGCTTGTTTGGCTTCCTGTACAGATATTTATCAGTTCCTACATTTTGACCCTCCTCTCTGAGCTCTTAATGCCCTCACAGCTTTTGGCATATGAATCTGAACTAGGAACTAGTAGCCCCAGGCAATCCTCTCAGTCCACAGGTTTTCATCTTTCATAAAATTTTTCTTGGGAGGTAGTATATGGGTCCAGTGACTGTAACTCCTGAGGTAGGAAGAGTCTCCCTTTTGTTGAACTGGTACATTTTTGTTTGTATCCTGCCTGGCTTTCAGAGACTGGAATACCATTTGACATGATTTCTTTTACATGCAGATATGCTCACCTAGAATTTATACAGCCAGCAAGAGGGCTCAGTTAAATCTAAAAGTTATATAAAAGCTACTGGTGAACTGAAAGCTTCAACCTCAGAATATGACCTTTCAATCTGGATTCCAGATAAAAATAGGCATAAATTAAATGACTAAGAATGTAATAGGGAAGAATTGCCCTGTTCTGCCCATCTCTGAGCCATAAAGTCATCTAGCTAGAACTATTTTTACCTGTGTATTTATCACTCTTGATCATAAACCACTTATTTATATCATGTCTATATCTAAGGACCTAAAAAGCACTTTATATAGTTTTAAATTAATCCTGAAATCTGGTTATGGTGACTGAAAGGCCTGCCTCCCCATAATCTTGTGGAAATAAGTGCATAAGTGTAAATTGGAGTTGAGGATCCCCACTACCCAGTTTACTAGGAATGACTGCTGAAATGTAAATGAGGTTCTATTGAAATTTTGTGTGAGAACTAAGTGCTTTGGGAAAGGGTGACGGTTTTTAGGGAGAGGAGGCAAATATTCTAGAGTGCTGACTAGCTGCATAGTTCAGGCAAATCCTCCACAATGAGAGGGATGGGGCTGCTTGGAAAGAGCTCTCAGCAACTTCTGTCTTAGCTTCTCTCAGGGAAAATAACATGCAGTCCTGATGTCCATATACTTGGGGTAGGACAGACCAGGGACATCTTTGTTCTGGTTAAACAGCGAATGCTGTTAACAGCTGTGCCAGGATTGGTCAGGACCAACTACAAACTAATCTGGGCTGTAAAATGTGTATTTCCCTAACTTCCTGTTTTTTCCTGAGAAGAAAATAAATCTTTTATTCAAATGCAAGGTGTGGTGCCGCTGTTTTCTAATTGATGCTGATCTTCCCTCCTACCCCACCCCCCAGCTTTTTAGGGAAGTCAGCTGAGCAAATAGGTATAGATGAATATACAAGCTAAAATCCCTGGTAGCTGATTTCCCTTGAAGCAAAGGGTAGTTCCTTTCAAAAGGAAAACCTCTTTCATTTAAATTGGGCCAGGAAGATGACTCCTGTGTCAGGCATGCCTCTAACCCCTGGGTTCAGTACTGGCACCCTTAAAAAGAATTTAGTTTTTCTCTCCCCTCAATATACATAAATGAGAAATGTTTGGTTTTTAATGAAGTTTTGTATTTTGGAGTAGTTCCTGTAACCGATCAGAATCTCTGTTCAGATTTTCCTTTCAACTATCAAGTGTTGGTATGATTTCAAGAGGGTTCATAAAGTCCATCACCTCTCAGCCTTGTGAGATGGAGCAAGAAGACACCTATAAAGAGCTATAGTCAGGTTCCTGGAATTATTACTGTTCTTTTCCCTTTCCCCAAAAGTAGGCGGGCTGCAGAGGACTCTGTTTTTAGCTCCATTATGAGGGCGTGGAATCACCAGGAAATAATGCAAATAAAATGTTTGCATATTGGTTTTAATCCCTAAGCACTAAATGCTAATCATGCAAACATGATTCTCTGCTTTCCTCTGTGTAGGGCTTGTCTGCATTTAAAATATTTCTGTTTGGAAATCCCCCTTTTTCCTGGTTCTGACCAGAAAACCCACTTTTGTTTTTGTTAACAAAAAAGAAAAGGTGACATGCACTAGAGCAATTCTTTGCACATAGGCTGTGGGACGGAGGATTCAAGGGTCTAAACCTTGGCCCAGTCCACTGCTCCCCAGTGCCTTGTGACCTGGCCATTTCTGGGGCAATATTCCTTAGTTGGAGGCCTTAAAAATTAGTCATGGCAGTGCAGCGGGTTAAGCGCACGTGGCACAGAGCACAAGGACCAACGTGAGGATCCTGGTTTGAGCCCCCGGCTCCCCACCTGCAGGGGAGTCGCTTCACAGGTGGTGAAGCAGGTCTGCAGGTGTCTATCTTTCTCTCCCCCTCTCTGTCTTCCCCTCCTCTCTCCATTTCTCTCTGTCCTATCCAACAACTATGACATCAGTAACAATAACTACAATAAAAAAAATAAGGGCAACAAAAAGGGAAAATAAACTAGTCAGATGGTAACCAAGTAAAAAGAATCACTAGATGAGTCAAAGTAACATTTCCCTTCATTTGACACAACCAGACTTTTCAGTTCCTGTTTTGTGACTTTAGAGCCAGCTCTTGCTTCATGTTTGCTTTCATTTTTCTTTTTCTTTTAATATTTTATTACCAGAGAGATAGAGACTGATACAGAGGAAGATAGAAAGACCAGAGCACTGTTCAACTCTGGTGCTGCTGGGGATTGAAGGTGGGACTATAGAGCCTGAGGCATGGAAGTCTTGCAGAACCATTATGCTATTCCCCCAGCCCCCATATTTGCTTTCAAAAATATATATTAAATATAAACTATAAATATATGTATATATACACACAAATATGGTTGTCAAAGCCAATAAATTTTTGCATTGGAAAACAATACATCATGACTTCTGATAACCCACTAGATTTAGTGACAGCAATACTAGCTAAAGACCTAGGTTCTTGGGCGCGGGTGGTGGCACACCTGGTTGAGTGCACAAGTTGCAATGTGCAAGGACCTGGGTTTGAGCCCCTAGTCCCCACCTGCAGCAGGAAAGCTTCATGAGTGGTGAAGCAGGGCTGCAGTTGTCTCCCTATCACCCCCAGAATTCCCTCTCAATTTCTGGCTGTCTCTATCTGATAAATAAAAGATTAAGTATAGCTCAGGATCATACAAATCCTTTTAAAAAGACTTAGATTCTTTACTGTGTATCTAGTTAAATCATAACTCTCAGACATTTTAAGATTTTTATTTCATACAAGAGAGAAAACCATTAGTATCACTCAGGTACTTGTTATGTGAACATGCAAGACCTTTAACAGCTGAGCTGTTTCATCAGGCACCAGAAAATTTTACTTTAAAGCAATTGTGACAACTGGAGAATTTTACAAAAATGAAAGTGAAGTCACTTGCACAACTGGCTCTTACCATTTGTCAAGAGAGCATGGAGTTCAAGATGTTTAGCCCAGTCTTGTTGGTTCTTCAGTGATTATAAAAAAAAGGGGGGGACTTACTAAGCCCTCCCCATGCTGTTCAAAGAGTTCTTTCAAGATTTCAAAATTTTAACTGTCCTCCTTCCACTTCAAAGTTGTTACAGTGTTATCTTAGTTATGTGAAGAATGTGGGAAGATGGGGGCTGGGAGCCTACCTCCAAGCAGATGCAAGAGGCATTTCTGAGAATTCGGTGTTCTTTACTAATGATCTTGCAAGGTTAAAAAAAAAATTATATATATATATATACTATACCTTTCTCTCTTGTAACTCTTTTTAACCTGCACAGAATAGTCCCTTTAAAAAAGAAAAAATGCATATATTAATGAGAGGGGTAGGAGGAGAAAGAACCAGACATGACTCATACATTTGCTGCTGGGGGGGATTGAATTTAGGACCTACCTCATGCTTGATAGTCCTGTGCTTTATTCACTGTGCTACTTCCCTGACCACCATTGAATAGTTCCTGACATGGGGAAATAGGTGAGGGTCCATACTACTCTCAGGATGTTACTCCTGAGAACTCCATTCCATGGCTTGCTTCTGCCGCTGGTTTTGTATTGTTTCATCTTCTCTCCACATTTCCTGTTCAAGGATTGGCTTGATTTATTAAGAATTCTTTAACTTAAGACTTGGCAAAATAGCTCACTTAGTGCTCTTGCTTTGCAATGTGCAAGACTCAGGTTCAGCCCCACCCACTGCCTTGGAAGAAGCGTCAGTGCTGTGGCTTCCTCTCTTTTAAAAAAAGTTTCGTTGGTCTTAGAATCCTGGGTAGATTGTGCTTATTTGGTGTTTATTTGAATGTTTCTTCTGTCAGAGTGACCTGAACATAGATTGTCAGGATCATTGCCCTTGGGGTCATGGGTGTAGGAGCTGACTGGCATGGGGAGACCTGTTGTGAATAAAAAGCCTCATACTGGGTAGCTCCTTCACATTCATAATCAAGGAGTCAACACATTTGATAGGCCCGAAGGCTCTACGCTCCCTGCATTACAGAACTCTAATAAGGAACAGTACCCTCAAAAATGACTCAGCTGGGCCCCAAGACATTGGATAATGGTTCCTACTTTCTGTAAGCCCCCCCTCACCACCCCCCACCCCCCCACCCCCGTGGGAGAAAGAATCCCAGCTATTCCCATTCCAAAAACCAGTTTGCTCCGATTGCCCAGACTCCCTACAGGCTGCATTCTTGCCCATGAGCTCATTGTTTGGGCTTCTCTAACTATAACTTCACAGCGAGTCTCAGTCTCAGCCTAGGTCCCCTAACGAGTCTGAGCTGCATTCCATTCACAAGTGTAAGAGAGAGAGGGAGAGAGAGAGAGAGAGAGAGAATGTGTGTGTGTGTGTGTGGTGTTTTTTCATTCAAGTTAGTCAAGGACAAGGTATGCTGAGCAAGAGAGCCAAGGAGGGGGAAAAAAAGTAATTGAATTCAATCTGGGTTAGAGTTTTCCACCAACTTTAAAACTTTTAACACCTTCAACTGTTTGCCCCACCAAAAAAAAGAGGCTCCCCATTTCCTAGTCTTCCTTATGGGCTGTTAGACTTAGACCCCTCCCTATGAACTAAGGAACTCTGCCCTGTTCTGATTGTCAGGGTGAGGCAAAGAGCATGTCTAGGGGACTAGGTTTTCACATGTGTTTTGTCTCGTCTCTGAATGTCTCTACCTCTGTACCCGTATCATTCATGCATTTTGCCCTCAGCTCACATCCTTTCTGGAGCCTGCCTGAACCAGTTCCCTCCCATCTCCTTTCTTGGTGGAAGTGGGGGTAGGGGTGGGGGGCTGGCTAGAGACAGCTGGGCTGCTGGTAGGGAGCAGCTGCTAAGTTTCACTGCTTTGTTACAGAAATTTCCTGAAAGGATTGTTTGTTTATTTCCTTAGCACCCTCAGGCCTAGAAGTTCAGTAAAGCAAGGTGGGCCCACCTCAACAGGCTACTATGGGAAGAGCATTCTATTTTTGTCACTTTTGGGGTTAATAGGGAGATGCTTAGGCACCTAACCTTTTCTCTATCATATCAAAAACCACCCCCCCCAAAAAAAAAAAAAGCTGTGGGAGGTGATGTTTTCTCATTTCTCAGAAACTCATGAGGCAAAGCTGAGAAACAGAAAGAGGGAAACAACTTCATGTGGAAATGAGATGGTTTTTGCCTGTGTGCATGTTTTGAAATGAGGTGGCTTGTTTTCAACCTTAAGAAACAACAGCTCTACAGAGGCACTTGGTAATGGTAGGGTGAAGTGGCTCATCCATTTCTTTTTCTTTTCTTTTTTTTCTCCAAGTTTATTGCTGGGGCTCGGTGCCAGCACCACGAATCCACTGTTCCTGGAGACCATTTTTTTCCCCTTTTGTTGCCCTTGTTGTTTTATCATTGTTGTGGTTATTATTATTGTTGCTGTTGCTGGATAGGACAGAGAAATAAAGAGAGGAGGGGAAGACAGAGGGGGAAGAAAGCTGCAGACCTGCTTCACCACCTGTGAAGCGAATCCCTTGCAGGTGGGGAGCCGGGGGGCTCGAACCGGGATCCTTAAAGCCCGTCCTTGCACTGGCTCATCCATTTTAATGGCTCCTTCCTGCACCTCAAAACTTGGAAGTTGGCTCCTGGTCTGAGTCAGGACAGAGGTCTCTTTCTGTCCATATATGTGATGGTGAACAATCAGGGAGAGATCAGTGCCACTGAATGAAAGAAATGAATGCAAGTCAGAATAAGAGTTTGGTAAAGTAACCACAGATAGGTTATCCTAAAAAGAAATGCAGGGGGGGTCGGGCGGTGGCACAGTGGGTTAAGCGCATGTGGCGCAAAGCGCAGGGACCGTCTTAAGGATCCCGGTTCGAGCCCCCGGCTCCCCACCTGCAGGGGAGTCGCTACAGGCGGTGAAGCAGGTCTGCGGGTGTCTATCTTTCTCTCCCCTCTCTGTCTTCCCCTCCTCTCTCCATTTCTCTCTGTCCTATCCAACAAGGAACAACATCAACAATGGTAATAATAATAACCACAACAAGGCTACAACAACAAGGGCAACAAAAGGGGAAAAATGGCCTCCAGGAGCGGTGGATTCATGGTGCAGGCACCAAGCCCAGCAATAACCCTGGAGGGAAAAGAAAAAGAAATGCAGGGGGAGTTGGGGGGTAGCGCAGCAGGTTAAGCTCAGGCGGTGCTAAGCACAAGGACCAGCATAAGGATCCCGGTTCAAGCCCCTGGCTCCCCACCTGCAAGGGAGTCGCTTCACAGGCGGTGAAGCAGGTCTGCAGGTGTCTTTCTCTCCCCTCTCTGTTTTCCCCTCCTCTCCATTTCTCTCTGACCTGTCTAATAACGACGACATCAATTACAACAACAATGAAAAACAAGGGCAACAAAAAATAGAAAATAAATAAAATATTTATAAAAGAAAAGAAATGCAGGGGGTCTGGCGGTAGTGCAGCGGGTTAAGCACACATGGTGCAAGCAAGGACCTGCGGAAGGATGGCCGTTCGAGCCGCCAGCTCACCACCTGCAGGGAGTTGCTTCACAGGCGGTGAAGCAGGTCTGCAGGCTTCTGTATTTCTGTCCCCCTCTCTGTCTTCCCCTCCTCTCTCCATTTCTTTCTGTCCTATCCAACAAGGAATGACATCAACAATAACAATAATAACCACAACAAGGCTACAACAACAAGGGCAACAAAAGGGGGGAAAATGGCCTCCAGGAACAGTGGATTCATGGTGCGGGCACTGAGCCCCAGCAATAACCCTGGAGGCAAAATAATAATAATAATAATAATAAAATTTAAAAAAAGAAAGAAATGCAGAGTGTAGCCCCGGAGTTGGCACAGTAGATAAGCTGACTGTCAAGCATGTGGTCCTAAATTTGATTCCTGTGGGCTGGGCAGTGGCACACCAGGTTGAGTGCACAAGGATCCGGATTCAAGCCACCAGTCCCCCCACCTGAAGGGAAGAAGCTTCACAGTCACTAAAGCAGAGCTGCAGGTCTCTCTCCTACTCTTTATCTCCACACCCCCTCAATTTCTCTGTCCCATCAAATAATTTATTTTTTTGTTTTTTTTGTTTTGTTTTTACCAGAACACTGTTCAGTTCTGGCTTATGGTGGTGCGGGGACGTTGGAGTCTCAGGCATGAAAGTCTGTTTGAATAACCATTATGCTATCTACCCACCGCCAATTTTTAAACATTTTAATGAATTTAAGAAGAGGAAAGACTAGATCATTAGACCCTGTGAATTGGATTAAACAAGTTTATGTTACCACTGCTGTGAGCCAGTTTTTCAGATAGAAGAAGAAACAGAGACAGACACTCAGTGTGGCGGGGCCCTGGCTAAAACCTAGATTACACTCATGGCGAATCAGGCACCCTATCTAGGTGAACTTCCCGGCTAGCCCAGTAGCCGCTGCTGCTGCTCCTTTCTCTTCCTCCTCTTCCTCTCTTTCTCCTTCTTCCTTTTCCTTTTTCTCCTTTTTCCTCTCCTTCTCCCACTACCCTCTCTCTCTCCTCCTTTTTCTCAGAATATATCAAGTGGAGGCCAAATGGTGGCATATCTGTTAGAGAGCAAGTGCTACAGTGCACAGGAACCAGCTTCAAGCCCATAGTTCCCACCTACAGGGAGAAAGTCTTATGAACAGTGAAACAGTGCTGCAGGTGTCTCTCTTTCTCCTTATTTATTTATTTATTTATTTATTTTTTACCAAAGCACTGTTCAGCTCTGGCTTATGGTGGTGTGGGGGATTGAACCTGGGACTCTGGAGACTCAGGCATGAGAATCTCTTTGCATAAACATTATGCTATCTACCCCGCCCTCTTTCTCCCTATCTTCTCTTTTTTTTTTCTTTCTATATCCAATAAGTATATAAAATATTTAATAATTAAAAAATAATATATCGGGAGTTGGGCAGTAAGCATACGTGGCGCAAAGTGCAAGGGGCCAGCATAAGGGTCCCGGTTCGAGCCCCTGTCTCCCCACCTGCAGGGGAGTTGCTTCACAGGCAGTGAAGCAGGTCTGCAGGTGTCTTTCTTTCCCCCTCTCTGTCTTCCCCTCCTCTCTCTGTCCTATCTAACAACATCAATAACTACAATAACTACAATAACAATAAAAAACAACAAGGGCAACAAAAGGGAAAATAAATATAAAATTTAAAAATATATATATCAAGTGTATTAAAGCATGATAATATGCACATGTGAAAACAGGGTAGAGGCAGGACTAGTTTTGGCAGGTTCAGGCTTCCCTGCTGTCCTGCTGTGGTTGGTTCCCCTCTCCCCCACCCTGTCTCAATCTCTCTTTTATTATTTTGTATTTTTATCTTTATTTATTTATTGGATAGAGACTGTCAGAAATTGAGAGGGAAGGGGGAGATAGGGAGAGAGACAGATACCTGCAGTGAAGGAAATATTCTGAGGCCTGATCCCTACCCTCAAGGAAAGAACTTACCTTACAGAAACAGACTGAAGGGGACATGCTGGCAACAAGCAGACCCCTCACCCATACAGGAAAAACTTCTCTTATTCCTGCCTGCACTGGATACATCTGACCAGAAATATCCCTGAATGGACCCCCTGAACCAAGGCCCTGTGTATGGCCTACCAGCCTATCCCAGGGCAGGCTCCTAAACTTCTCAAGCTCTCCCCCAGCTACTACACTAAAACTTTCCTTTGTTTACAAACCTGACTCTACTTGTCTCATTTGTGTCTCATATTTCTAACATGTAGCACTGTTTGACCACTTGCAAAGCTTTCCCCTTGCAGGTGGGGACTGGGGGCTCGAACCTGGGTCCTTGTGCATTATAACATGTGCGATCAACCAGATGTGCTACTACCCGCCCTCTTTCTCAATCTCTATCTAAAAATAAGAGAGGAATTTCAGGAAATAACCCTTAAGAGTTTACTGGCCATTTCCAAGTGGTTGAATTCTCTGGGGAAAGGCTAGGAGACAGGATGTTGGGTTAAGAGGCCCTTCAGCTGTATTTCTAACCCAGCAGGGATACAGAACCTCCCAGTGAGATGGAAGAAACCCTAGATAGAGGTCAGTAAACTCCACACCTGCCAAATCCACAATAGTGTCTTGTGTTTGCCCCCACGAATGGTTTTAGCTTTTTTTTTTTAATTTTATTTATTTTATTTTTGAGAGAGATGCAGAGAGACACACACAGAGAGAGAAACACCAGAGCACTGTTCAGCTTTGGCTTATGGTGGTGCGGGGGATTGAACCTGGGACTTAGGAGCCTCAGGCATGAGAGTCTGTTTGCATAACCACTATGCTGTCTCCCCCACCCAGCTTTTTTTTTTTTAAATAAAATTTTAAGGGAGTTGGCGGTAGCACAGCAGGTAATGTGCACGTGGCGCAAAGCTCAAGGACCAGCATTATAATCCTGGTTCCAGCCCCCGGCTCTCCACCAGTAGGGGGGTCGCTTCACAGGCGGTGAAGCAGGTCTGCAGGTGTCTATCTTTCTCTCCCCCTCTCTGCCTTCCCCTCTTCTCTCCATTTCTCTCTGTCCTATCCAACAATTACAACATCAATAACAATAATAACTACAACAACAATTTTTTAAAATGTATGAGGGGGTAGGGGTAGATAGCAATGTGGTTATGCAAAGACTCTCACGCCTCAGACTCCAAAGTCCCAGGTTAATCCTCCACACTCACACTACCATAAGCCAGGCTGATCGGTACCCTGGTTAAAAAAAAAAAAAATTAATTGTAAGGGGCCGGGGTGGTGATGCACCTGGTTAAGTGCATCTGTTACTGTGCACAAGGACCCAGGTTAAAGCCCCTGGGTCCCTACCTGCAGGGAGAAAGTTTCACAAGCTGGGGGACTGGCAGTAGCACAGCGGGTTAAGCACACATGGTGTAAAGCGCAAGGACTGGAGTTAAGGATCCTGGTTCAAGCCCCCGGCTCTCTCCACCTGTAGGGGGGGTCGTTTCACAAGTGGTGAAGCAGGTCTGCAGGTGTCTATCTTTCCCCTACTCTGTCTCCTACTCTAGATTTCTCTCTGTCCTATCCAATGATGGCAATCACAACAACAACAACAATAATAATAGCAATGATGGAACAACAAGGGCAACAAAAGGGAACAAAAATGGCCTCCAGAAGCAGTGGATTTGTAGTGTAGGCACTGAGCCCTGGCAATAACCCGAGGCAAAAAATAATAATAATAATAGAATGTGGCACAAGAGATGAACACTGCTGCAGGTGTCTCTCTGCCTCTCTTCCTCTCTATTCCTTTTCCCTCTCAGTTTCTCTCTGTCTCATCTAATTAAATAATGTTTTTTTAAAAAAATTTTAACGTACTTATTTATTGGGGCCAAGCAGTGGTACACCGGGTTAAGTGCACATAGTACAAAGTGCAAGGTCCCACTCAGGGATCCCAGTTCAGGGACTGGAGTAAGGATCCTGGTTCGTGCTCCCGGCTCCCCACCTGCAGGGGGGTCATTTCACAAGTGGTGAAGCAGGTCTGCAGGTGTCTATCTTTCTCTCCTCTCTGTCTTCTCTCGATTTCTTTCTTTTTTTTTTTTTTTAATATTTATTTATTTAGTATTCATTCCCTTTTTGTTGCCCTTGTTTTATTGTTGTAGTTATTATTGTTGTCGTCATTGTTGGATAAGACAGAGAGAAATGGAGAGAGGAGGGGAAGACAGAGAGGGGGAGAGAAAGATAGACACCTGCAGACCTGCTTCATCGCCTGTGAAGCGACTCCCCTGCAGGTGGGGAGCCAGGGGCTCGAACTGGGATCCCTACGTGGTCCTTGTGCTTTGTGCCACCAGTGCTTAACTCGCTGCGCTACCGCCTGACTCCCCTTCTCTTGATTTCTCTTTGTCCTATCCAATAACAACAGCTATGACAACAATAACAACTACAACAAAGGCAACAAAATGGGAAAAATAGTCTCCAGGAGCAGTGGATTTGGGAGCTCCAGCAATAATCCTGGAGTCAAAAAAAAAAAAAAAAGAAGATCCCAGTTCAAGCCTCTGGTCCCCACCTGCAGGGGAGTTGCTTCACAAGCTGTGAAGCAGGTCTGCAGATGTCTCTGTCTCACTCCCTGTCTATTTCCCCCTCCCCTCTCAATTTCTCCCTGTCCTATCCAATAACAAAAGGCCAACAGGAGCAGTGGATTCCTAGTGCCAGCACCAGGCCCCAGCAGTAACCCTGGAGACAAAAAAAAAAAAAAAAAAAAATTTAAAAATGTACTTATTTGGGAGTCGGGCTGTAGCGCAGCGGGTTAAGCGCAGGTGGCGCAAAGCACAAGGACCGGCATAAGGATCCTGGTTCGAACCCCGGCTCCCCACCTGCAGGGGAGTCGCTTCACAGGCGGTGAAGCAGGTCTGCAGGTGTCTATCTTTCTCTCCTCCTCTCTGTCTTCCCCTCCTCTCTCCATTTCTCTCTGTCCTATCCAACAACGACAACGACAATAATAACTACAACAATAAAATAACAAGGGCAACAAAAAGGGAATAAATAAAATAAATATAAAAAAAAAGTATTTATTTATGATAGATACAAAGAAATTGAGAGGGGTAGGGGAGCTGGGGGCAGAGCCACCTGCAGCACTGTTTTACCACTTGTGAAGCTTCCTCCCTCCAAGTGGGGACAGGGGACTTGAACCCTAGTACTTGGCACTGGAAAATGTCTACTCAACTGGGTGTGCCACTACTCAGACCCCTGTTTTGGCATTTTTTTATTTACTGAAGAAATTATCATGGGATATGTTAAGACTTCTGTGAGATTAAGTGCTCAGTGTCATAAATACAATTCCATGGCACATAGCCACACCACACCCGTGTATTGACGTGCTGTCAAAGGCTGCCTCTGTGAGCCACGCAGCTGCAATGGAGATTACAGGCTTGTGTATTTTGTGGTCCTTTAGAGACCAGGGTTGCCCAATCCCCTACTAAAAGCTAACATGAAGTCCTACTGTGTGAAAGCAAGGTAACCAAGTGTCAATAAAGTAGTTTAGAAGGGAATAGAAGGTAAAAAAAAAAAAAAAAAAGTAGGGGTCCTTTGGCTTTAGGGGCAGATGAATTCTACTTCTGTCATCAGGGGCCGGTCCTTTGCCACCTTGCCTTATTTATTTATTTATTTTTGCCTCCAGGATTATCTCTAGTGCTCATTGCCAGCACTATGAATCCACTGCTTCTGGAGACCTTTTTTTATTTTCTTCTCATTTTATTGGATAGGGCAGAGAAATTGAGAGGGGAGGGGAAGACAGAGAAAGAGAGAGAGAGAGAGGACAGACTTCAGCACACCTGTTTCACCCCTTGTGAAGGGACCCTCCTGCACTCCTGCAGGTGAGGAGCCAGAGGCCCAAACCAGTATCCTTGCGCTTTGTACTATGTACGCTTAACCGGGTGTGTTACCGCCGGCCCCCATGTCTGCTTTTCATTTATTTACTTTTTCCTCCAGGATTATCACTGGGGCTCAGTGCCAGCACTACGAATCCACTGCTTCTGGAGGCTATTTTTTCCCATTTTGTTGCCCTTGTTGTGGTTGTTATTGTTGTTATAGCTGTTGTTGTTGGATAGGACTGAGAGAAATCGAGAGAGGAGGGGAAGATGGAGAGGAGGAGAGAAAGACACCTGCAGACCTGCTTCACCACTTGCAAATCGACCCCCCTGCAGGTGGGGAGCTGAGGGCTTAAACCAGGATCCTTAAACCAGTCCTTGTGCTTTACACCATGTGCGCTTAACCCGTTATGCTGCCACTCCAAGTCTGCTTTTTAAATTTATGAATGAATGAAAGAGAGAGAGAGAACGAACCAGAGCATCACTCTGGCACATGTGATGCCCAGGATCAAACTTGGGACATCATGCTTGAAAGTCCAAGGCTTTATGCACTGTGTCACCTCCTGGCTGCTCCATCTTGCCATTCAGTCCAGGGATCCCAAGGACAGAGTCTGCTCCTCCTCTCAGTTGTTGCTTTTCTTCATCCCTCTCTTCATTCAACATTCTGTACCTTCATTTTTCAAAAAGATCCAGGCGAGCTCACAAGGGTGTAGTGCATGCACAGTTTAACCTTAACCGGGGGGGGGGGGGGGGGGGGGGGGGGGCTTTCTGGACTTGAAGCTGTTCCTCCTCTCAGTGCTGGCATTCTTTCCTTTTTTTTTTTTTTTTTTTTTTTTTTTTTTTTTTTACCATTTGCTCTGGCTGATATTGGTGTGGGGTTTGAACCTGGGACTTGAGACTCAGGCATGAGAGTCTCTTTGCATAACCATTATGCTACCCTCGCCCCTGAGGTTTTTTCCCCAAGTCACTCACAGACAGTGCACTATCTGGGTCATGGCCACCTCTGTACCTCCCCTTCAGTTGATGGTGCTGATTAGTTCCCCAGGTTCAGCTGCCCTAATTCAAGGATATTTTTTTCTTCATTTTTAAAAAAGATTTACTTTAAAAAAATTTTTTTTAATTGTCTTTAATAATATTTATTGGATAGACAGCAAGAAATCAAGAGGGAAGAGGAAGTAAAGGGAAGAGAGGCAACACTGCTTCACCACTCAGAAAGCGCATTCCCCCTGCAGGTGGGGACTCGGGGATTGAACCAGGGTCCTTGTGCATTGTAACGTGTGCTCAACCAGGTGCACCACCACCCGGCCCCTTAAAAATTTACTTATGAGAGAGAATCAGAGCATCACTCTAGCACATATGATGCTGAGGACCTCATGTTTGTTTGCTTCTCTTTTTTTATAGGACAGAGATAAATTGAGGGGGCAGAGACACCTCTGTAGCACTGCTTCATGAAACTTTCCCCCTGAAAGTGGGGACAGGGGCCTTGAACACAGGTCCTTGTGCATAGTAATGTGTGTGCTCAACTGGGTGCACCACTACACCACTATCTTTATTTATTCATTGGATAGAGACAGCCAGAAATTGAGAGGAAGAGGGAGATAGGGAGAGACAAAGAGACACCTGCAGCACTGCTTCAACCACTTGTGGTGGGCTTGAACCCAGGTCCTTGCCCATTATAACGTGCATTCAACCATTGCAACATATACCCCATCCAGCCCCCAAAATTTCATTGTCATGAAGCTTTTTAATGGGAACACAGCCATACTGAATTTGAAACAAGGTATTTGGGCTGGAGAGAACTCATTGAGTAGAGTTATTCTCTTGCAGTGCAGTGGCTTTCTGTGGCCCAGGCTTGAGCCCTCCCACGTCATGGGAAGTGCTGGCGGTGAGGATGTGGATACAGTACTTCTCTGAATTTCTATCTGAAAAACCAGCCTCAGGCACACCTGGTTGAGCACACATGTTGCCATTCCCAAGGACCCAGGTAGGGGCTCAGGAGGTTGGTACAGTGAGTAAAATGCTGAATTTGGAAGCACAAGAACCTGCATTCAGTCTCCAGCATCCCATGTACCAGAGTGATGCTCTGGTTCTCTCTGTCTCCTCCCTCTCTATCTTGTATTATTAAATAAAATCTTACGGGGGCCAGGTTTGATGCACCTGGTTGAGTGCACATGTTACAGTGCTCAAGGGCCTGGGTTTGAGTCCTCGTTCCTCACTTACAGGGGGAAAGCTTTGTAAGTGGTGAAGCAGTTCTGCAGATGTCTGTCTTTCTCCCTCACTACTTCCCCCTCCATCTTCTGGCTGTCTCTATCCAATAAATAAAGATAAAAAAATATTATATTACAATAAAAATATATTTCTGGGGAAATAGCATGGTTATGCAATTGATTTTCCGTTTTCAAAAAAGATTTTATTTATTCATGAGAAAGATAGGAGGGGAGAGAGAGAGAGAACCAGACATCACTCTGGCACATGTGCTGCCAGGGCATGAACTCAGGACCTCATGCTTGAGAGTCCAGTGCTTAATCCACTGTGCCACCTCCCGGACCATTGCAATTGACTTTCATGCCTGAGGCTCTGAGGTCCCAGGTTCAGTCCCTAGCACTGAGCTGAGCAGTGAGTGCTCTGTTCATATGCCTGAGCTGAGCAGTGCTCTGCTTTCTGTCTCTCTCCCTCTCTCTTTCATTAAACTAAATAAACATTAGGGGGGGCAGGCAGTGGTGCACCTGGTTAAATGCACACATCACAGTGTGCAGGGATGCAGGTTCAAGTCCCTGTTGCCCACCTGCAGGGAGAAAGCTTCATGAGTGTTAGAGAAGTGCTTCAGATGACTCTATCTCTCCCTCTCTACCTCCCCCTCCCCTCTGAATTTGTCTTTATCCAATAATAAAAAAATATATAAAAGGGGAGTCGGGCGGCAGCACATCGGGTTAAGCTCACGTGGTGTGAAGCACAATGGCCGGCTTAAGGATCCTGGTTCGAGCCCCCGGCTCCTCACCTGCAAGAGTCGTTTCACAGGCGGTGAAGCAGGTCTGCAGGTGTCTGTCTTTCTCTCCCCCTCTCAGTCTTCTCTGCCTCTCTCCATTTCTCTCTGTCCTATCCAACAACAACAGCAGTGGCAACAATAACAATAAGAGCAACAAAATGGGAAAAATGGCCTCCAGGAGACGTGGGTTCATAGTGCAGGCACCTAGCTCCAGCGATAACCCTGGAGACAGAAGAAGGAGGAGGAGAAGAAAAAGGAGAAGACAAAAAACAGCTTGGAGTGATGAAATCATTCATACATGCGTGAGATCCCAGCTCTGCAAAATCCCTGTGACAAACAGCTCATTTATTTGAATTAGTCTGCACAGGTCCTTTCTTTCCTTCTTTTTAAAGAGATTTTATCTGTTTATTAATGAGAAAGATAGGAGGAGAGACAGAACAAACCAGACATCACTGGTTTGTGCTGCCAGGGTTTGAACTCAGGACCTCATGCTTGAGAATCTAATGCTTTATCCACTGCGCCACCTCCTGGACCTTTTTACCCTTGAACCTCAGTCCAAGTCTCCTGGGTAAGGAGTTCAGTGTCTGATTGAGAATTTGTGCTATTTCAAGGCTCACTGTATCTCTCTTGTTGACTGACTGCAGACTTAGACTTTGGGACTTTCCTGAGCCTTTCTGCTTGGGCGGGGGAGGGGGAAGCACCTCCTGCCCCTCAAGGCTACCCTCACCATTCTCAGCCAATGAAACGTGTGCCATCCCCCTTGAGGGCCAGATGTGGGCCTATCCACTGGAGGGGAAAAGACCCCAGCTCACCCAGCTATAGTTCTTCTATGGCAAGTTTCTCTAACGTGCTAGGAGAGAAGTACCTCCAGTGTGTCTGGGCTATTAACTTAAAACAGAACTTCCATTTGTATGACTGGGGAGGAAAAGAAGGCAAGCCGCCCGTGGGTCTGCTTGAGAGGAACTTCACCCTCAGCCGTTTAGACTCCCTTCCCCCATCCACCACAAACTTAATTTCGACCCTCCTATCACAGCTCTCTCCTCAGGGGCTCACAAGCACTGCTTTTAGGCCCAGACACTAGGTCCCAGTGTCAGCGTTCCCCTAAAGGCCTAGAGAGGCCAGCTCTAGAGGTGGAGCCCTGGGGGGGGGGAGTTCTCCACAGCCCAGCCCAGCCCTGCAGCTGTGAGCACCTGCTGGCAGGGAGGCCCTGGGCTGGGGAAATCTGGGACCTGAATTTAGTCTGGAGGCTGCAGCATCCTGGGTTGGGTAGTTACCTTGAGGGAGTCAGAAGGGAGGAGGGGAGGGATTCTGATCCAGCCCAACTTCTGAGACCAGACAAGTTCAGATCAGTGCACTGACAGGAGCAGCACAATAGTATTCCCACAGCCATGCAGGGTCCTTCTGCAGAGCTCTCCTTCCTACCCAGGCTCCACCCCCCACCCCCAAGTCTGCAGGGGTCTAGTTCCTCTTGAGTCCTTCCCTAAACTCCCCTAGTGCACCAAGCCCAGGGGCCCCTCTCCTACATCTCCCTGACCTTAGGGTGCAGCTTCCTCTCTCTCAAGTCCTTCCAGAGGGTTTTAGAGGTCAGCAAGGAGGCAGCTGGCCATACTGCCCCCCTTATCTAAGAGGCCAGGAAAGGGGGTTGCTTAGGGTCAGCTTCCCCTTCCTGAAGGCTTCCTCAGTGACCCCCCCATACTGACCTCTGCCATCAGCAGAAAAGAATCCTAGGGGCTGTACTCTGGAGCTCAGGTTTCAAATGACAGGGGCCCAGGCCACCCCTCAGATGAAAGCTGGCATCCTGAGGATGAGATGCTGAAGGCTGGGAGAGAGCTGGTTGGGGGCAGCCAGTAGAAAAAATAAAGGAGGTTTAGAACAAGCTGGGGGGGCCCAACAGGGGCTGCCACAGTAGTCCCCACCTGTGATTGGCTCTCAGGCTCAGGCTAAGCTCCAAACCTGCCCAGCAACAGCCCTGGGAGGCCCTGCAGAGGGAGGAGGCCTAAGTCAGCTGAGCTGGGCCTCACCCAGCTGGCAGCTTCCAATAATTGCTGGGAGGGCCCCAGCTAGTCACAGCACCCCTCCCTTGGCCTTTGGACTCCTATCTCTACAGTGTCTAGCCCTTGCTTCCCCGGCCCCAAAAATTTTGAACCCTGCACTGATCCATCCAAGAGAGGACACGCCTGACACCTCCTGTTTACACTGGCCTCTCCCTGTTGTCCCCCCCTTCCTCCCTGCTGGTCCCTTTCTCCTATTCTTTCTTTCTTTCTTTTTTTTTTTTTAAAAGATTTACTAATGAGAAAGACAGGAGATAAGAGAACCAGATATCACTCTAGTACATGTGCTGGCCGGGCACTGAACTTGGGACCCCATGCTTGAGAGTCCAATGCTTTAGCCACCGCGCCACCTCCCAGACCATGGTCCCTGTCTTTTTCCTTCATTCTTTCTTGGATCCTTCCTTACCTACTCTCCTCCCAAGGTATTGCACAAAGTCTTCCTTCTCTGCTACTTCCAGCCCAGGGACATCTGGAGCAGAGAAGTCCTGTCTAGCTCTGAGTCCTCAGTCTGGAGTGGCCAGCAACTGCCACCTTATCTGCGCAGTGTCTGGGCCAGGGCGTGCTTCCAGCACAGGGAGTGTGATGCCATTGCTCACAGTGACCTGGCAGGCCTGGCCTTCCAGAAGCAGCTGTGGACTCAGACTTGGAAACCGCAGGGTGAAGAGGCCCAGTCTGCCACCACCACTTCGAGCTATTTACCTTGAGCGAGGCTAAGGGAGGGGAGAAGCTGAGCCATCTCTCAGGAATGTCTCTGGCAGGACATCCAGTACAGCCCCGGCCCCGCCCAGGTCCCCTGGAGCTAAGCCAGGCCCCTCCTCCCTCCGGTTCCTGTGGGGGTGGGGGGGGTCACTTCCTCCCAAACACTCCCCGACCACACCCCCCCACCCTGCGGGTGTGAGAAGTCAGCAACCCCAGTCTAACCGGGAAATGGAAAATAGCAGAAAGGTTGGGGGAGGGAAGGCAGAACTGAAGAAAGGAGTCAGGGGAGATGACCCCTTAGAAGCTCAGCCCCAAAGGCAAAGAAATGCGGCTCGGGCCAAGACACTTGGCAGAAAGGCTCAGAAAACCCACCTTAGGCCAAGCGCCCCGTCCCATACTTAAATCAGGAGGTTCCCCACCCAAGCGCCCCGTCCCATACTTAAATCAGGAGGTGGTGACCTCTAGTGGCCGGTGGCCAACCTGCAGGACCTGTGGCCACTCAGGATCCCTCTACCCGATGCAGCCCGGGCTCAAGTGAGCCTTTCTGGGCCTGTCCGTGCCTGCGCTCCCTCCCTTCATCCTGCCCTCACACTCATCGGAATGGGTTCTCATGAGGACAATGAAGAGCCTGTTTCTCATTTATCATAATCATCTTTAATAAAAAATAAATTACTTCTGGGGCAGGGGTCATTTTCAGAGGTGAGGATTGAGATCTGGGGCCAGGAAATCAGATTCTCTCTCTTCCACCCTCCATCCAGCTGCGCCACCTGTGGGGAGGAAGTCCCTCTCTCGGGGTTCAGGCAGGTCAACTGGCAGTGGTTGCCCCCCACCCCTGCTGGTGCTGAGGGGGTAACAACAGACTAGGGGCGTGGGGGTGAGGACACGCTCAGAGGACTGAAAGAAAGAGGCCTGGATATGAAGGAGCTGGGGCTGATGGGGAGGCCAGCCTCACCTACAAAGGAGCTGCAGATTACTTTTCTCTAGTCTAGAAAAGTTTCCTCCCCACTCCTCATATTCTTGAGTGATGCACGTGCAGAAACGCACACGCATCGGCGCAGGCCCGGGCACA
The DNA here is from genome assembly GCF_950295315.1 of Erinaceus europaeus. Taxonomy (NCBI): domain Eukaryota; kingdom Metazoa; phylum Chordata; class Mammalia; order Eulipotyphla; family Erinaceidae; genus Erinaceus; species Erinaceus europaeus. The sequence goes on from NC_080172.1 coordinate 54,807,035, forward strand.
CTTTGGGGGGCCGTCCATCGAATCCCCTCTGAGAGTCTCTCAGTCACTTGTCACAGGCAACCTCACTCTGGGAAGTCCTGGGAGGAGTCGGAGAGTAGAGTGGGTTGGCAGTTGGGTGGCTGGCGGCTCCTGGAGGAAGACAGGAGGAGGGCTCTCCTGCTCCCCCTTCAGGCAGGCTCGGGAGGAGAGCGCTCCAGGACCTGGGCGCAGGAGCGGCAGCAGGTGGCCGTGTAGTAGGGGTAGACGCAGAGTCGGGCCTGCACCACCAGGGGGCAGTGTGGAGAGCTGTCCTTGCACTGATCGTCTGGGAACAGAAAGGCCAGTGGGCATCTGCAGGGCACCAAGACCGCCCCTTCAGAGGCGTGCTACCCACCCCCTTTTCCTCCATTCTACCGGAGACCGGGGAGGGGGCACCTTACCGGGGCGCTGGCTGCAAGGTTGGCTGTTGCAGGTGCGCTTCTTGGAAGGCCGTACGTGAAGGGGGCACCGCAGGCTGAGGGTCTGGTTGGCGGTCAGGCACTGGACCTCCCTGGTCTGTGTGCCCCCTTGGCAGGAGCGGGAACACTGGAAGAAAGCCCGGCGGGCCATCAGACCTGTTCTGTACTCAGGCTACCTCCTTCTTTGGGACAGAGAGGGGCTCTTTTGGGGCCTTAGAAACCCAGCAGGGACAGGACTCTTGTGTGTGTGTTCCCTGCCTGCAGGGAGGAAGAGGATTCCCCCCCCCTTCCCTGGGAGCGCCCTGAGCTCACTGTGCTCCAGGGCGTGGAGAACCAGCGGTCGCGGCAGTCTTGCCCCTGGCAGGGCTGTAGGGTGGAGGGCCTCGACAGGTGGGCACAGCTCTCGGAGGCAGTCACGTTGAACTCCGTCCCCAGCTTGGCCACACAGATGATGTCCCTGCGCTGTGTGCCTGAGCCACACTCTGAAGAGCACTGATGGGGAGGCATGAGGCAGGTGAGTCCCTCACTGCCCACTCGGGTCCCACCCATAGATGCCCTTCTGCAGGCCCCAGCTCACCTCCGACCAGGGTCCGGCGTACCAGTGCCAGGTCCTCTCACAGGGCCCCAGGCTGCAGGCGCGCATGTCTGGGGGGCGGCTGCCCGGTACGCAGCTCAGCTCACCAGCTCCTGCACCCTGGGCCTCCCCGCTGCCCAGGCAGACCACTGAGCGGCGCTGGATGCCTGTCCCGCACTCAGCTGAGCACTGCGGTGGAAGCAGGAGGAGCGGGCTGTGTGAGGCTGAAGGTTGCAGTCCCAGCTCCCAGCCCTGGGAGTGAGGGTGCCCCAAGGGGTGGGGACCAGCCCAATAAGAGGGTCTTTGCTCTGAGTTTTTCCATCAGCAGCAGAATCCAGAAGGGTGGTTGCTTTATCAGTAAATTTATTTATTTATTTTGCCACCATGGTTATCACTGAAACTCAGTGCCTTCAACCATTTTATAAAGGATTGTTTATTTATTAGAAAGGGGGGGCAGACAGTGGGGCACCTGGTTAAGTGCACAGATTACAGTGTGCAAGGACCCTGGTTCAAGCCCCTGGTCTCTACCTTCAGGGGGTAAGTTTCATGAGTGGTGAAACAGGGCTGCAGGTGTCTCTCTGTCTCTTTCCCTCTCTACCTCAATTTCTTGCTGTGTCTGTACAATAATAAATTTAAAAAATCGGGCCAGGTGGTGGCGCAGCCGATTAAGCACACATAGTACGAAGCATAAGGACCTGTGCAAGGATCCCAGTTTGAGCCCCTCCCAACCTGCAGGGGGGTTGCTTCACAAGTGGTGAAGCAGGTCTGCACTGCAGGTGTCTATCTTTCTCTCTTCCTCTCTATGTTCCCCATCTCTCTCAATTTCTCTCTATCCTGTCCAATAAAATGGAAAAAATGGCCTCCAGGAACAGTGGATTCCTAGTGCCGGCACAAAGCCCCAGCAACAACCCTGGAGGCAAAAAATTATGACAAAAAAAAAAAATCAAACCTTGGCAGTTGGGCGGTAGCGCAGCGGGTTAAGGGCACGTGGCGCAAAGTGCAAGGACCCGCAGAAGGATCCCGGTTTAAGCCCCTGGCTCCTCACTTGCAGGGGAGTCGCTTCACAAGTGGTGAACCAGGTCTGCAGGTATCTATCTTTATTTCCCCTTCTCTGTCTTCCCCTCCTCTCTCGATTTCTCTGTCCTATCCAACAACAATGACAACAACAATAATAACCACCACAACAATAAAACAACAAGGGCAATGAAAGGGGGAAAAATGGCTTCCAGGAGCAGTGGATTCATGGTGCAGACACTGAGCCCCAGCAATAACCCTGGAGGCAAAAAAAAAAAAAAAATCAAACCTTTAAAAAAATAATTAATGTTAAAAAAGAAAGTTATGAGGAGAGAAAGAGCCAGACATTACTCTAGTACATATGCTGCCAGGGATCAAACTCAGGACTTCATGCTTGAGAGTCCAGTGCTTTATCCACTGCACCACCTCCCGGACCACTCCTGGACCATTTTTTTTTTATTAAAATATTTTATTTTAATGAGAGAGAGAGAGGAAGGAAAAGACCAGAGCACTGCTCAGCTCTGGTTTATGGTGCTGCTGGGGATTGAACTGGTGACCTCAGAGCCTCAGGCATTAAAGTCTTTTGCATAACCATTATGCTGTCTCCCTAGGCCCCTTGCAGCCAATTTAAAAAAATTAAATAGTGGTCCGGGAGGTGGCGCAGTGGATAAAGCATCGAACTCTCAAGCATGAGGTCCTGAGTTTGATCCCCGGCAGCACATGTACCAGAGTGATGTCTGCTCTTTCTCTCTCCTCCTATGTTTCTCATTAATAAATAAATGAAATCTTTAAAAAAAAAAAATTAAATAGTCGGGAGTCAGGCTGTAGCGCAGCGGGTTAAGCGCAGGTGGCGCAAAGCACAAGGATCGGCATAAGGATCCCGGTTCGAACCCCGGCTCCCCACCTGCAGGGGAGTCGCTTCACAGGCGGTGAAGCAGGTCTGCAGGTGTCTCTTTCTCTCCCCCTCTCTGTCTTCCCTTCCTCTCTCCATTTCTCTCTGTCCTATCCAACAACAACAACAACAATAATAACTACAGCAATAAAACAACAAGGGCAACAAAAGGGAATAAATAAAATAAATATTAAAAAAAATTAAATAGATGGTAAGAGAGAGAGAGAGAGGGAAAAGCCATCTGCAACACTGCTCTATTGCTCCTGAAGCCCCACCCCCACCCCCACAGGTGAGGGTTAGGGGCTTGAACTCTGGCCTTTGAGCATGGTACCATGTATGCTGTACCAGATGAGTCACTACCTGTCCCCTTATTTTTTTTAATTATATGTGCCTTAGGACAAAGCATTGGAGCCTCAAGCATAACACACTGAATTTGATCTCCAACACTTCATGTAACAGAATGATGTTTGGGTTCCTTTTCTCTCTTATGGTAGTAAATTAAAAAAAAATTTTTTTTTTCCTTTAAGCAGCCTGAGAGGTGGAGTAGTAGATAAGGTATTGGATTCCCAAGCATGAGTCTTGAGTCCAGTCCCCTTCATTGCATGTGCCAGAGTGATGCTCTGCTTCTCTCTTTCTCATAAGCAAATCTTGAAGTCTTGAAAAATTATCTTTAAAAATATTTTTTCAGGAATTTTAAACTTTATTCAGGAAAACATGTGGACTGAGAGAGAAAGAGACAGTCCTTACTTACATGTTGGCAGGCTTACCTAGGCAGAGAGTGCCAAAAAATAATTTTAAAATATGTATTATTGAGAGAATCAGAGCACCACTTAGCTCTGGCATGAGCCGGAGCTGGGGATTGAACTTGTAGCCTCTGAGGTCTTAGACATACACACTGGTACTCTGACAGGCTGAGATGACTTTTAGGCCCAATATAAAGACTTATGCAGTATTGCTGACAAGCTAATGAGAGGGCTTCCTGGGTATGGGACACCAGAAATGAGGGACTTAGCTGTAGGGGGTGAGGGGCCCACCTTGGAGCTCCAGTCGCTGTGAAACCAGGCTGTGGTGCAGGGCCCCATGTCACAGGCCTCTCTGTTGGGGGGTCTCGGGGGGCCAGCTGCGCACTCCTGGTCACTCACTTCTCCACCATGGTCCCCCACACAGCGGACCTGCCGGCTCCTCTGACCTCGCCCACACAGCACGGAACACTGAGGGGGCATGGGAGAGAAACCAGGGGGCCATGTTCACAGGGGCCAGAGCAGCCTCCAATCCTGTCAGGACAGGGTCTGCTGGGGACTTCATCCATGGCCTTCCTGCCCCTCCCTCTCACTCACCTGGCTCCAGGGAGAGCGGACCTCCCAGTGGCCACAGAGGCGCAGCTGGCAGGGCTGGGTGATATTGGGCCGGGAGAGATGTGCACAGCGCTCTGGGGGCACCGAGGAGGCACCCCCCTCAAACTCCTGCCGGCAGTGCAGCTGGCGGTGCTGGGTGCCTGGCCCACAGGAGCGGCTACATGATGTCCACTCTCCAGCCTCCCAGCTGCGGGTGGGGAGGGGCAAGAAGACAGAGATAGGTGTGGCTGCCCCCAGGGGAGAGGAGCCTCTGAAGGCAGTGAGCACAGCCAGCATCTAGTGCTGTGCTCTCCCTGGGACCCAGGCACCAGGGTTCTCTGCTTGTCTGGGATGCTGCCTTTCTTTTTCTTTTTTTAAATATTTTATTTATTAATGAGAAAGATAGGAGGGGAGAGACAGAACCGGACATCACTCTGGTACATGTGCTGTCAGGGACTGAACTCGGGACCTCCTGCTTGAGAGATCAGTGCTTTATCCACCGTGCCATCTCCCAGACCTTTCTATTCACCTGCAGACTGGTGTTGAGTGAACAATCCAGGCCAAGGAGATAGCTTCACCATAAACCAGAGAAGATCAGAGCTCTTCTCTCTCTCTCTCTCTCTCTCTCTCTCTCTCTCTCTTTCTCTCTCTCATAAAAATAGATAATAAGGCCAGAAAGGGAGCTCACTGGGTAGGGCTCAGGTTCAAGCTCCAACACCACAAAGGAGATGCTATGACTTTGGGGGTGCCTCTCAATCATTTTGTCTGAATTAAAAAGCAGCTGGAGCAGTGAAATTGCATATAAGCATGGTTTTGCTTTGAGAGAGAATGAGACAGAGATAACAAACACCAGAGCATCATTCCATCATATGTGATGCTGGGGATAGAACTTGGGACTTTATGCTTTTAGGTTCATGAGTTAGCCACTGCACCACCTCCCTGGTAGCAAAGTCACTCGGTCAGTCATTTAGTCAACCAACCAATCAGTGTTTCCAGAGGAGCTCCACAGATGGTGGGGCAGTGCTGTGATGTTTCTCCATTTCACTGTCTCTTCCTTTCTAAAAATAAAGGCACAGAAAATGGGGCCCAGGAGACTGCCCAGTGGCATCATACACACGTGTGAGACCCTGGATTTGCTCTCCCGTGCTGCATAGGAAAGAAAGAGTCCAGGGGTGACCATTTGGCACTTGGATGTTTACTCCCACAGCTGCCACCCCCTCATGGGAAGTACTCACTAGGGGGGACAGGGGGGCCCATGGCAGGGTTCCTGGGAGACTGGGGGCCTGGTGTCCACAGCACAGCTACGTTCATGCAGTTCTTCTCCTGATTCTCGAGAAATGCAGAGGAAGATGGGGCGCCAGACACCTGCTAGGAGTGAAAGGAAATGGGGGCAGCTGGCTCAGGGTGCAGTGTTCATGGGACCCCAGGGAGACCAGGGAGGCAATCTGTGCAAGAAGCCCACCTTTGCCACAAGACACTGAGCACTCTGACTGACCCACTCGCTTCCAGTACCCGGGCAGGGCCGCTGGGGGCATCCTAGGGTGTTGCAGAGGCTGCATCTGTGGGATGCGGACTTGGCGGTGGAGGGTGCCAGGGGTGCGGGCCAGCCGGGGTACCGAGGCAGGCAGAGGCTCTGCTCTCATGATCTCTGTGGCAGGGGGGCAGCACAGTCAGACATGTTCTCACTGACCCTGCCAGCTTCCTCTCAGGCTTGGGCTCACAGGCTTACTTGGCTGGAGCTCGAGGGTTCGAGGCTCAGGCGTGGGGTTCTCAGGGGCTGCAGGAGGTGAAGAGATCACATACTGATAGAAAACACCTGGGTTTTCCTCCTGAAAGATCATCTGGGGGTAAAAGAGAAGGTAAGGGACACGTGCCTGGGTTTGAATCTCCTCCCTCTCTCTCTCACTCACATGTGCGCACACACACACAAAAAAAAAAAAGAAAAAAAGAAAAGAAAAGAAAAGGGCCAAGTGGTAGCTCGCTGGATAGACTGCACACATGACCATACTCGAAGACCCAGGTTGAAGCCCCGTGACCCCGCCTGCAGGGGGAAACTTTATGAGCAGAAGAGTGCAACCGGTGTTTCCCTTCATCTCTTTCTCCTTCTCTGTCTCTATTAGTCTCTCTATTAAAGAAAAAGGGGAAAATGGCTACCAGGAGTGGTGGAGTCCTACAGTCAGTGATCACTCTGATGACAAAAACAACCAAATAAACAAACGGACACACATTAAAAATAAAGAATAGGGAGCCAGGTGGTGGCGCAGTGGGTTAAGCACACATGGCAGAAAGCACATAAACCAGCATAAGGATCCTGGTTCGAGCCCCCGGCTCCCCACCTGCAGGAGAGTCGCTTCACTAGTGGTGAAGCAGGTCTGCAGGTGTCTGTCTTTCTCTCCCCCTGTCTTCTCCTCCTCTCTCCATTTCTCTCTGTCCTATCCAACAACGACAGCAATAACTAACAATGATGACAACAAGGGCAACAAAAGGAAAAATTAATAATAAAAAGAAAGATATTTACTTTAAAAAAATAAAGAGCCCAGAAGGAAAAGATAAAATAGGCTGGGAGTATGCCAACATCCATGTCCAACGGAGAAGCAATTACAGGGGTCAGTAGGTGCTGCACCTGATTGAGTGCACATGTTACAGTGCACAAGGACCCTGGCTCAAGCCTCCTCCCCCCACCTGCAGGGGGAAAGCTTTGTGTGTGGGAAGGCCTGCAGGTGTCTCTCTCTCCCTCTCTTTTTTATTTATTTATTTTTTATTTCATTTATTTATTTTGCCTCCAGGGTTATCTCTGGGGCTTGGTGCCTATACTACGAATCCACTGCTCCTGGAGGCCATTTCCCCCCTTTTGTTGCCCTTGTTATTCTTTGGTGCTGTTATTATTATTGCTGTCATCATTATTGGATAGGACAGAGAGAAATGGAGAGAGATGGGGAAGACAGAGAGGAGGAGAGAAAGATAGACACCTGCAGATCTGCTTCACCACTTGTGAAGTGACCCCCCTGCAGGTGGGGAGCCGGGGTTCAGCCCGGGATCCTTACGCAGGTCCTGGTCCTTTTGCTTTGTACCATGTGCGCTGACCTCACTGCTACCCCCTGGCCCCTCTTTCTCCCTCTTATTTTCTCCTACCCTCTCAATTTCTACTTGTCTCTATCTAATAAAGATAATTTTTTAAAAATTTAAAAAATAATAAAAAGGGTGGAGCTACCATTAGCATAATGGTTATACAAACAGACTCTCATGCCTGAGGCTCCATAGTCCCAGGTTCAATCTCTCACACCACTATAAACAGAGCTTGAGCAGTGCTCCGGTTAAAAAAAAAAAAAAGTCCGGGAGGTGGCACAGTGGATAAAGCATTGGACTCTCAAGCAGGAGGTCCCAAGTTCAATCCCAGCAGCACACATACCAGAGTGATGTCTGGTTCTCTCTCTCTCTCTCTCTCCTCATATCTTTCTCATTAATAAATAAAATCTTTAAAAAAAAAAAAAAAAGAGAAGCAATTACAGAAGCCAGAACTCCCACCTTCTACACTTCAGAAAAAACTCTGGTCCATATTCCCAGAGAGGGAAAAATGTTAGGGAAGATGGTAAGAAGGCTTTGAACCCCAATTCCATCAGGACTAGGAGAGAGAAGAGGTAAATAGGAAGGACACTCAAAAGCAGTAATTGTTGTAGTTGTGACTTAGAAAGGAAGAGAAGGCAGGACCATAGAATCACATATTATCGGGCCATATATATAATGGCCCATTTTTCCTATGGTCCTCCCTTCTCTTCCTTTTTTTAATATATATATATATAATTTTTATTTCCCCTTTTGTTGTCCTTTATTGTATTCATTATTGTTGTTCTCGTTGTTAGATAGGACAGAGAGAAATGGAGAGAGGAGGGGAAGACAGAGAGGGGGAGAGAAAGAAAGACACCTGCAGACCTGCCGGGGGCAGGGGAGCCGGGGGCTAAAACCAGGATCCTTATGCTGGTCCTTGTAATTGGCGTCACATGCACTCAACCCTCTGTGCTACCGTCTGACTCCCCCTTCCTTTTTTAATGTTTCTTATTATCTTTATTTATTTATTGGATAGACAGCCAGAAATCAAGAGGGAAGGGCGAGACAGGGAAAGAGACAACCAGCTGCAGACCTGCTTCACTATTCACAAAGCTTTCTCCCTGCAGGTGGGGGCTGGGGGCTCAAAACCGGGTCCTTGCGCCTTGTAACGTGTGCTCAGCCAGGTGGTCCACCATCCACCTTCCCTCTCTTTCTAAGTCACACCTACACCTACACCCATTGCTACTTCTGAGTGTCCTTCCTTTTTTCCTCTTCTCCCTCTGGGTACCAAGGGAATTGGGTTCAGAGCCCTCTTATCAGCTTAACACACATACATTGCCTCCAGGGTTACCACTGGGGTCCAGTGTCTGCACTACGAATCCACTGCTCCTGGAGGCTATTTTTTCCCCTTTTGTTGCCCTTGTTGTTTATCACTGTTGTTGCTATTATTGTTGTTGTTGTGATTGCTGTCGTTGTTGGATAGGACAAAGAGAAATCGAGAGAGAACGGGAAGACAGGGGGAGAGAAAGACAGACACCTGCAGACCTTCTTCACTGCTTGTGAAGCGACCTTCCTGCAGGTGGGGAGTTGGGGGCTCAAATCAGGATTCTTACTCCAGTCCTTGCACTTTGCACCATGTGTGCTTAACCCACTGTTCTGTACGTGTGTAACATTTTTCAGTTTTCCACAATAACAATTCAAACCCCATTAGGTCCTCCTCTGTATTCCAGGACCTGAACCCTCCCCCCTATCCCAGAATCTTTTACTTTGGTGCAATACACTAACACACACACACACACACACACACACACGTACACACGTACACACGTGTACACACACACACACACACACACACACACACACACACACACACCAACCCATATCTGGGACCTTGAGAGAACTGCTGTTTCCAGTGGAGGGAATAGGGTCACAGAACTCTGGTGTGGTGGGAACAGTGTGCAGCTATACCCGTTATCTTATGCTTTTCTAAATCAATATTAAATCACTAAAATAAATAAATAGGATGGAGGGCAGATAGCATAATGTTTATGCAAAGAGACTCTCATGCCTGAGGCTCCATAGTCTCAGGTTCTATCCCCTGTGCCCATGAAGTAAAGCTGAGCAGTGCTCTGGTAACAAATAAAAAATAAATAAACTTGGGAGTTGGGCCGTAGCACAGTGGTTAAATGCAGGTGGCGCAAAGCACAAGGACCGGCATAAGGATCCCGGTTCAAGCCCCTGGCTCCCCATCTGCAGGGAAATTGCTTCACAGGCGGTGAAGCAGGTTTGCAGGTGTCTATCTTTCTCTCTCATTCTCTGTATCCCCTTCCTCTCTCCATTTCTCTCTGTCCTACCCAACAACGAAGACATCAATAACAACAACAATAATAAGTACAACAATAAAACAACAAGGACAACAAAAAGAAAATGAATAAATATTTAAAATAAATAAATAAATAATCTTTAAAGTAAAGAAAGAAAAGAAAGAATAGTGGGTCAGAGAGAGAGCTCCCCTGCCATGCTATGCACTTGATCCTGGTTTGAGCCCCAGTACCACATGGGCTGGTGCTTCAGTAGTGGAGTTTCCATGCTGTAGGTCTCACACTCTCTTTCTCAAGCTCTGAATGAAATAGCAACCCAGAGAGATGAAATCATGAATGCAAGGATCAGGGTCCATAAAACACATAAAATAAAGAACAGAGGGGCCAGGGCCAACAGAGAGTGCATCCAATTGAAGCCCCAAGTCGGGGAGAAGCTTCATGAGCAGTGGAGCAGTGCCACAAGTGTCTTTTGTTTTTCTGTCCTTCTCTCTCATTTTATTTTATTTTATTTTTACTAGAGCACTGTTCAGCTCTAGTTCATGGTGGTGTGGAGGACTTTGGAGCCTCAGGTATGAGAGTCTCTTTGCATAACCATTATGCTATCTATCCCACCCTCTTTCTCTTTTATATTTATTAAAGATAAAGACTGGAGGAGAGAGAGAAAGAATCAGACATCACTCTGATACATGTGCTGCCAGGGACTGAACTGAGGACCTCATGCTTGAGAGTCTAATGCTTTATCCACTGCACCATCTCCTGGACCACTTTTTCTGTCTTTCTCTATCTCCCCCTTCCATCTCAATTTCTGTCTGTCTCTAACCAATACATAAATAAAATTTATCAAAATCTTTCATTAAAAAATAAAATAAATGAAAAACACAAAACAACTCAAAAGATGATTCCGGCCCTGGGTTCATTCTCTCATGCTAAACAAAGCTGCTATTATTATTATTATTATTATTGCGGAGGGTAGATAGCATAACGGTTATGCAAACAGACTCTCATGCCTGAGGCTCGTAAATTCCAGGTTCAGTCCCCTGCACAACCATAAGCCAGAGGTGAACAGTGCTCTGGTAAAAAAAAAAAAAAAAGAACTATATATATTGCATCCAGGGTTATTGGTGGGACTCAGTGCCTGCACTATGAATCCACTGCTCCTGTAAGCCATTTTTCCCATTTTTGCTGCCCTTGTTGCCTTTTGTTGTTGTTATTGTCATTATTGCTGCTGGATAGGATAGAGAGAGATCGAAGGAGGAAGGGAAGACAGAGAGAGGGAGAGAAATATAGACACCTGTAGACCTGCTTCACAGCTTGTGAAGCGACCCCCCTGCAGTTGGGGAGCCAAGGGCTTAAACTGGGATCCTTATACCAGTCCTTGCATTTCACGCTATGTGCGCTAGTAACCTGGAGCGCTATCGCCTTTAAGAGAAGGCCAGAGGGGCTGGGTGGTGGTGTACCTAGTTGAGTGCACATGTTACAATGTGCAAGGACCCAGGTTTGAGCCCCTGGTCCCCACCTGCAGGGGGAAAACTTTACATGTGGTGAAGCTGTGCTGTAGGTGTCTCTCTGTCTCCCCCTACCCTCTTGATTTCAGACTGTCTCTGTGCAACAAATAAAGATAATTTTTTTTAAAAAGAAAGAAGTAAAGGAAGGAAGGAAGAAAAGGAAAGGAAAGGAAAGGGAACGAAAGGCTAGCGAGCGCTCACCAGGTCCCGCACATGCCTTACCATGAGCACAGCCAGATGCCACATTGGAGACACTATGGCAGTGGAGGAGACCCAGAGGCTGTGGTGTCACCCCTTCTCTGAAACCCTCTGAATAATAAGAGCAGCGCTGAGCAGTGAAACCATGCATGTGCAAGGTCCCAAATCCAGAAGATAAAAACTCTATTTGTAAATAACTAACTAAATAAATATAAGAGAAGCAGTGGTAAGTTTCTGAGCAGGTGGAGCACGGGAGCAGAGTTCAGTCTCTAGAGCACCACATGTGCAGGAGTGATGCTTTGGTTCCCCGCCCCCCCTTTTTTTTTAACCAGCCCTGCTCAGCTCTGGTTTATGGTGCAATGGATTGATCCTGGGACTTCGGAGCCTAAGGTATGGGAGTCTCTTTACATAACTACTATGCTATCTACTCCACCGGTTCTCTCTCTATATAAATAAATAATATTTAACATGAAAAGAGAAAGTAGTGTATGTCTGGGAGACCACGGAGCACATACTGCCACCAGCTTCCTCGCAACCCCCCCAGCTTTGCCCTTAGTGGGAAAGGTCGCCGTCAGGTCAGCCCAGGGGCCCCAGCTCACATAGACGTCCACAGGCTGGGTGGTGGGCCCATCAGCGGACAGACTCTCCGCAGCACCCTCCTCTCGAGGGGGCCGGTTGTATTGGAAGGTGGTCCCGCCAGCCGTATAGGACCCGGGAGGGTCCACAGCCCAGTTCCCGTTGATGATGGAGCGGCCCCCAGGGCCTCGAAGAGCTGAGGGGAGGCAGGAGGGCAGGTAGCTGTCACCAATTGTCCCTCACCCCTGCCCCTTAAAGACCCCAGAGCCCTTGTGGAGATGGGGGACCCCTTGGCTTCCCCCACACACATCCCCACTTGGTTAGATGGGGGTGTGCTGAGCAGAACCAAGAACCCTGTGCTCAAGTGGCCGGTGCTCACCCAGGTAGTTGGAGCTGGGCCGCAGCTGGGTGATCTGCAGCCTCGAGGCCCCAGTGGGGATCAGCAGGATCTTCTGGTAGCCCAGGGGGCCTCCGCGGTCCGTGAGGTTCCCTGAGACCAGGCGGCAGGTGGAGTCATCTCCACCGCAGACTCCACAGCTGTCGGGGCGCCTGCCCGAGCCCAGGATTCCATCACAGCCAGGGCTCTGTGGAAGGCCGGGCAGCCTCTTCATCCCCAGTCTCCTCCCCACCCACAGCCCTCCTGTTCACCACCCAGTCTTGTCCCTGCACAAGTGAAGATGCACCTTGGTCGCACCAAGCCCCCAAGTCATCCCCAGGCAAGCTGGTGTACAAAAGGGGCCCCTCTATAGCACTTTGCTTCTTGTCTGTTCTACTTTGCTTGACAGGGAAGAACTTCCCTCTCAGAGATCGGACTGGGGGTGATGGGAGAATAGCACAGTGGTAGAGCTCTGGATTTTTTTTTTTCTTTTAATAGAGGCAGAGAGGGGTTAGTCAGTGATACACCCAGTTGAGTGCATATGTTACAATGCACAAGGACCCAGATTCAGGCCACTCATCCCTAAGTGTAGGGGAAAGCTTCGCAAGTGGTGAAGCAGTGCTGCAGTAGTCTCTCTTACTCTCTATCTCTCCCTCCCCTCTCAATTTCTCTGTCTCTAACAAATAAATAAAACAGTAGAGGCAGAGAGAGAAAGAGACCACAGCTTCCTTCTATGCAGTGGGGGGCCAGTCTTAAACCTGAGTCATACACATTAGCAAAGCAGTGTACATTATCCAAGTGAACTATTTCTCCAGCCCAAACTTTGGATTTTTAAGCATGAGGTCCTGAGTTCAATCCCCAGCACTACATATACATACAAGAGTAGTGTTCTGGTCTCCCCCCACCTCACCCCTCTCACCCCATTCTTACCTACCTTGTGAAACTAATTAAAAAAAGAAAAAACTTTAAAAAGGAGAAAAGGTGGCTTGGGAGTTGGCATGGTGGATTAAACACTGAACTCTCAAGCATGAGGTCCTGAGTTCAATTCCAGGTACCACATATACCATAGTGATACTCTGGTTCTCTACCCCCATAAACAAACAAAAAACTGTAAATGATCTCAGGCTGGTGTTTTGCTGTTGTAATGATGAATGAGAGATTCAGCATAAGAGAAAGAAGGAAGTGATCGTGTCTGCTTCTCCCTCACCAGACACCGGCCAGCCACACAGATGTCCAGGGCTCCAGGCTGACACAAGGTCCCATCCTGGACCTTTTCAGTGTGACGAACATAGAAGCGGAAGCCACGGGGGCGACAGTTGAGTTCACAGCGTTGGGAGCCCTGGACTGAGACAGGAGAGTAGGTGGTTAGCAGAAAACTAACTGGGGCAGGCATAGTCCTGATATCAGTGTGACCTCTATTTAAAGGGGTTACCTTGGCCACTGTGTGTGAAAGGGGACAAGAAAACTGTGTCCTGTGAAGGTCACATAAGAGTTGATTCAGTTGGGAGTCGGGTGGTGGTAGCGCGGCAGGTTAAGTACACGTGGTGCAAAGCACAGGACCGGCATAAGAATCACGGTTCGAGCCCCTGGCTCCCCACCTGCAGGGGAGTCACTTTGCAAGTGGTGAAAGAGGTCTTCAGGTGTCTATCTTTCTCTCCCCCTCTCTGTCTTCCCCTCCTCTTTCCATTTCTCTCTGTCCTATCTAACAATGACGACATCAATAACAACAACAATAATAACTACAATAACAATAAAAAACAACAAGGGCAACAAAAGGGAAAATTATATAAACTTAAAAAAAAATTTTTTTTTTATTGCTGTAGTTATTGATGTCATCGTTGTTGGATAGGACAAAGAGAAATGAAGAGAGGAGGGGAAGACAGAGAAGGGGAGAGAAAGACAGACACCTGCAGACCTGCTTCACCGCCTGTGAAGTGACTCCCCTGCAGGTGGGGAGCCAGGGGCTCGAACCAGGATCCTTATGCTGGTTTTTGAGCTTTGTGCCAAGTGCGCTTAACCCGCTGCGCTACTGCCTGACTCCCATAAACTTTTTTTTTTTAAAGTTGATTCAGTAACCTGGGAAGTAGTGCAGTGGATAATGTTGGACTTGCAAGCATGAGGTCCTGAGTTTAATCCCGGGTATTGCATGTAATGCTCTAGTTCTCTCTCTCTCTGTCATTAACAAATGAATAAGCCAGAGTGGGGAATAGCATAGTGGTTATGCAAAAGACATTCATGCCAGAGTCTCTGAAGTCTCAGGGTTAATCCCCTGCACCACTATATGCCAGAGGTGAGCAGTGTTATAACTTTTCTTTCTCCTGTCTGTACCTCTCTTATTAAGAGCCAAATTAATTAAGATAATCTGGGGGAGCAGGTGGTGGCATATCTGGTTGAGTGCATATGCTACAATGTGTAAGGACCAAGGTTCAAGTCCTGGTCCCCACCTGTAAGGGGAAAGCTTTGCAAGTGGTGAAGCAGGTGTCTTTCTTTCTCTCCTCCTCTCTCTCTTCCCCTCCTCTCTCGATTTCTCTCTGTCCTATCCAACAACAACAGCTATGACAATAATAACAATAGCAACCACAACAAGTACAACAACAAGGGCAACAAAAATGGGAAAAATGGCCTCCAGGAGCAGTGGATTTGTAGTGCAGGCACTGAGTCCCAGCAATAACCCTGAAGGCAAAAAAAAAAAAAAAGAACTACTTGAAGTCTATAAGTATATGAATTCAGAACTGATAAGGGTTTCTCTCAAGATGAGGTGAGAGCAAGAGGCCGATTGGTGCCAAGGCCCCCAAAGGCCCTTGGCACCTTGGGCCTCCTTGGGAGGGGTCTGAAGAGTGTCCAGATAATAACTACAAAAAATATAAGTCTTGAGTCCAGAGATATTAACCTGGAAGTAAGTGACCAGTGGGGTCCATGGCCCATCCTCCACCTGCCATCCCCATCGCAGGACAAGATTTGCTGACCCCTCTTCAGCCATGCCCATTCCACCTCTTGGGAGAGAGCTCTTACCAGAGGAAAACAGCCATAGAGCATCTACAGACACATCCCTCTCCTAGCCTGACCGTCCGCTGACTACCGCAAGACCCTATCTGTAGCCCTCTCCCCTCCTTGGCCTGTGCTAACCTCTTCACCCAGCCCAGGGGAATCAGATAGAAAACATGGCAGCTGGGAAGGTGGCTCAGTGTGTAGAGCACATGCTTTTTTTTTTTTTTTTAAATATTTATTCCCTTTTGTTGCCCTTTGTTGTTTTATTGTTGTTCTCCTTGTTGGATAGGGCAGAGAGAAATGGAGAGAAGTGGGGGAGACAGAGAGAGGGAGAGAAAGATAGACACCTGTAGACCTGCTTCATCACTTGTGAAGTGACTCCCCTGCAGGTGGGGAGCCGGGGGCTCAAACCGGGATCCTCATGCTGATCCTTCTGCTTTGCGCCACATGTGCTTAACCCGCTGCACCACTGCCCGACTTCCCTAGAGCACATGCTTTTGCAAACTCCAGGCTCTGCTTTTGATCTTGGCACTGCCTATGGCCAGAGAGGTGTACTTCTGTCTCTCAAACTTTATTTATTTAGTTGTTTATTTATTTATTTATTTTAGAGAGAGAAAAAATGAAAGAGGGGTGGGGGTAGATAGCATAATAGTTACGTAAAGAGACTCTCATACCTGAGGCTCCAAAGTCCCAGGTTCAATCCTCTGTACCACCATAAGCCAGAGCTAATCAGTGCTCTGGTTTAAAAAAAAAATTAATTAAAAAAAAGGGAGAAAGTAAAAGAGACTGTAACACTGAACTTTCCTTCAAGGTTAAATCTGGAATACATGGGAGTTGGGTGGTAGCGCAGTGGGCTAAGCACAGGTGGCTCAAAGAGCAAGGACCATCGTAAGGATCCCGGTTCGAGCCCCCAGCTCCCCACCTGCAGGGGAGTCCCTTCACAGGCAGTGAAGCAGGTCTGCAGGGTGTCTGTCTTTCTCTCCCCCTCTCTGTCTTCCCCCTCCTCTCTCCATTTCTCTCTGTCCTATCCAACAACAATGACATCAATAACAATAACTACAACAATAAAACAAGGGCAAAAAAAGGGGAGTAAATAAATATTTTTTAAAAATCTAGGATACACATGGTAAAGCAGAACACTATCCAAGTGAGCTATGTTACCAGTGCTAAACTTTATCAATGAGAGAGAATCAGGGTATCATTTTGGCACAGGCAATATTCAGGATCAAACTTAGGACCTCATGCTTGAGACTCCAATACCTTATCCATTGCACCACCTCCTAGGCTGTTCACTCTCTCTTACTAAATAAACCTTTAGAAATTAAGGAAAACATGACCCAGAGGAGAAATGCAAGGGCCTGCAGGGATGAAAGGAGCAGGCCCTGTTTCTCTTCACCCTCCAACCTCCAGCGCACCTGTTGGGGCAGCTCAGAAGTCTCACCTTCTGTGAAGGGCTCCCACTGGTACAGCTGGCCCATGAACTCTTGGGAGTTAAAGGCTGCACACTGCAGGGCACGGGGGTCTGGCTGTTCAGGAGGGCAGGGCTGAGGCAGGAAGACAGAAAAGTCAGTGCTAGGAAGAGAATGGGGGGTGGGTCAGGGCTAGGGCTGGTACAGTCAATGGAAGAGCTCCATGAGTGAAAGATGATAAGCTGGTCTACCCCCCCCACCCCCAGCAGCCAGACACAAGAGTGAAGCCCCGAGGGGAGGGGGCAATCCCAGGAAGAACTCACCGCTTGGCTGCAGGCTCTTAGCTGCTCCATCTCCCCGGAGCACTTTGGGACCAGGCTACTGGGAGCAAAGAGACTCCAGCGGGAAGGGGCCTGGGGGTTGGTGCTAAGAAGAGGCAACCAGCTGGCTAGAGGGGGAGCAGATTGCATAGGAGGCCGGTAGCCAGGTCTTCGATGCTCCTGGCTCTGCTGGCCTCGGCCTCTTCTCCGAGGGGTGGGAAGGAAGAGACTAGGGGGTTTATCTGCCAGATGGGGACTGGTCCTGAGCTGGGGACTTGGCATCCTTGGCTGAAGGAATGCATGGAAGGAACTATTTTCTCCTGGGAAGGGGGTGGCCCAGGGAGGTTCTGTGCCAGAGGCCTGGACTCTGGAGTGAGGCCTTTTGGGGGCAGGCCCAGTTCTGGAAGGCACCTCTGTGCCATCAGCTTTGGGGCTTGGGGCTTTCCTCATGGGTAGTTCTGTAGGCAGTTGCTGAGTTTGAGGGCTGTAGTTCACAGAGGATGTCAGGGATGGAGGGTCTGAGGTCTGGAGATGAGCAGATCTGGGTGGCCTCTCTGAGTGCCTGCGGTTCCGATGAAGTGGCATAGCAAAGGGCACTCTGCCATAACCAAACATGCCTGGCTTGATGGGATCTCGAAGCCGGGACCTGACAAGGTGTGGTAGACATAAGGTCAAAGCTCTGAATAGCTATGGCTCAGGTTTGCCTAGTCTTCCCAGTATCTCTTAGTACTCAAGTCCCCTAAACAAGGTTCACCGACCATGCCCCTTTTCTCAATACCCCGCCCATTTCATCAAAGACATGCACTTTGTCAAGGCCCCTTTCTTCAAAGTCTCACTCTGCTCATTGTACCCCACACACATACCCTTCTTGACACCACACCCCTCACCTCCTGGCTCCTGGAGTCTCCTGGAGTTCCTCTCTTCCTGACTGAGAAGCTGGGCCACCTCTTCCCCGAGGCAGTGGTCTGTGCAGGGGTAGAATTTCTCGGGCAGTCTGGGGCCTGGGGCCCAGAGCTTCTGGATGTCTTGGTGGCCGGGGAGGGAGGGGCAAGCCCTGGTGGGAGTGAGCTGTGGGGAGCTGACAGGCACGGTGCCTGCGCTGCACCCCCACCCCACAGGGCTGGGAGCAAGAGGCCCATTGGTCCCAAGGCCCCCAAATGCCTTCAGTGCCCTGGGCCTCCTCAGGAGGGGTCTGAAGAGAGTGTCCAGACAATACCTACATAAGACAAAAAGGCCAGACAACATTGGAAAGGGTTTAGTGGGAACTGTAGAGTATCCAGTTCACAGCTAGGGCTCCATGGAGGTTGGTTCTGCCCCAGGTCACGCTCAGTAGCAGAGGTGGGGCTGGATGCAATTTGGCGAGGAGTTGGCTCACCTCCTGGTCCAGGCAGAGCTGAGGGAGGGACAGAAACAGCACCAGACAGATGTGTAGCCTGCAGTGCAAAGGCAGGAATTGGGGTGTCAGCAAGGAGGTAGATGTATTACAACACACCCAGCAGGCTCCCCACATCCTGAAACTGTCTTCTCTTAAAAGACAGTTAGTCATCTCTTCCCAGCCCTTCGAAGTGACCACCTCACCCTCACTTCCAGAGAAGTGCTACCCCCTCTCACCTGGCTGCCCTTTTCTTCTCCATGCTCCTCCCTTGGTGGCCCCAGGGAGGAGGGGCCCAGACAGAAGCAAGCTACTCCGGCATGAGAAACATCTGAGCACAGAGGGGAGCACACTGCAGGGACAGAAGCCTGGTGGTTACCCCTGCAGAGAGTCAGGGCTGGGAGGACCGAGCTCAGAATAAGCACACAAGGGTGGGGAGACTAGCTCAGGGATGCGCATGAGAGGGAAGAATGCCCTTGGCCATCTGCTGAGTCTGGGGTGGGGGTCTGACCTCAGCCTCCAGCTCAGGCTTTGTGTCCTCCCTTGGCCCTGAAGGAAATCAGCTCCTCCCCACCCCAGCCAGGGCTGGTTCTGGGCCAGCTCTGGCACGTGTCTTTCTGGGGATACTTTTCATCTGGCTGCCCTTCCTAGCCTCCTGGGGGTGCTGGAGAGCTGAGGACCTGCCAGACCCCCTCTGAGGCACAGATAAGAGCCCCACCCACTGCAGGGGTGGATAGCATAATGTTTATGCAAAGAGACTGTCAAGCCTGAGGCTCTGAAGTCCCAGGTTCAATCCCCCCGCACCACCATAAGCCAGAGCTGAGCAGTGCTTTGGTGTTTCTCTCTGTGTCTTTCTCTGCATCTCTCTCAAAAATAAAATAAATAAAAATACTTAAAAAAAAAAAAGAACCCCACCCCCAACCTTTCCTGCCTGTCCCTTTCCTACCTGCTCCTCTGAATGGCCTGCTCTTAGCTGAACTCCTTGGGGGAATACTTGGGCACATTACATACTTAGTCTAAGGATAAATTCAGTGTGCTGAGTGTTTTAATGTCTAGAGAAGCAGGTGACTTCTTATTGCGGCTTAATTTCCCGCTAGGGTCCAGAGCTCAATGGGGTTGAATGGGGGGGGGGTATTTCAGGGGTTACTCTGATGGGCTGGGGAATTTAGAGAGGAGAGTGGAAACCAGATTGCTCCCCAGTCGTTGACTTTCTCAAGAGAAAGGAAGTCCATCCTGAAATCTAGTTTTGTGTCAGGCAAGTAGGGCTTGAACTGTTACCCTGGCAGCAGAGCTGGGAGGGGGCACACCCCCTTTGCCCTCCATCTCCTTCCCACTCACTGGGAGGCTTTCCTGACCCCACCCGCACCCTGTTCTTAGTTCTGCTTTCCAGGAAAAAAAAAAAAAAAACCTTCTGTTGGATCTCAAAAGCACCCAGGAAAGGGTTCCAAGGAGCCAATGCCAAGATGGGCCAGAGACAGATGACAGGGGACAGGCAGGGATGGGCTTGAGACCCTGGGTCACCCAGTGTTGGAAGAAGAGCTCATAGGGATGAGCCTAAATCTCAGAGGCTCAGGAGAAGGTGCTGCTGGCTAGTCTGCCCCCTGGCAGGGCTAACTATTGAAGTCAGCAACTCCACCCTGCTTAGGGGGTGGGGATGGGGGATAAGGGCTTCAGAGAATGGCCAACATCCCATGCAAAGCTGTGGCTTTCTGCCTAACTCTGTTTCCCAAGGTGGGGAGGAAGGGGACAGAGGGTAAAGGCCAGCCAGCCCAGTCCACCTCTCCACACCCTCTGCTGCCCCGATCTGGACTCTGCTGTCTTTCTCTGTCGGTCTACCAGGTACATCTAATCCCATCCTGAGCTGGGGTTGGCCTTGGCAGTTCCCCGGAGAAGTGAGGGGTGGGAGTGACGTGAGCTCTTGAGGCCCCAGCCAGGCCTGGCTCCCTTGCTGGAAAAGTCACATACACACACACACACACACACACACACACACACACACACCCTGCACAGCTGGGCAGGGGAGCGTCACCTCCGTCACAGCAAACAGTCACATGTCGGCGCTTTTCAACCCTGATGGAACCCTCCTCTGTGGTCTTAGCAACCAGGACATTCAAGGGAGGTCAGCAGTGGGCACTGTGGTGCCAGGCTGCACTCGGGCTGGGACAAACCTGACCTGACCCTGGCCAAACGCCACACGGCTCAGAGAAGATAACACGAGACCTGGGCAGGGCTGGACTGCACACCCTGGAGGACCCACCTCTGGGAAATGGGGAGGAGGCTGGACAGCGTGTGTGGGCACAGGCAAGCACAGTTCTCGCCCTCACTCTGGGTCCTGGGGGAAGGGGAATGTCAACAGGTGTCCTTGCTAGTCATCAGGCTGAACTGGCCCAAGAACTTCTGCTTACATATCTCCAAGAGCCCCAGTCCCCTCACGCTGCAAGAGAAAGAGGGGGTCCCCACCCCTCAGGAAGAGCACCCATCTGGAGCTGGCGAGCGGGGTTGAGGCGCGTGCGGGAGGTCCTGGGCATGCTTTCCAACTTTACTATGTGACTTAGCAGGAATTTGACAAATTCTCCTCCCGATGACAGGGCGATCCCTTGGGCTCTGAGCCCCCTCCCCAGGAATTCGACCCCAAACACTGGAAGGTCCTCAGAGCGGGGCTGGGGTCGTGGTCGGGCACGGCTGCAGGGCGCGGGAAGGGGGTCTCAAGGGGCCGGGGGAGAGGTGGCCACGCCGGGGTCCCAGGGAGGGTCTGTACCTGCTCCGCGCGGCCCCGGCGGCCCGTTAACCCTTCTGCGCCCGGGCGTTCCGGGCAGGCAGCCTCGCTCCGCGGCGGCCACTCCGGACCCTGAGCCAGAGCTGGACTCGCGGCCTCAGACCCCGCCCACCACTAGGCCCCGTCCCGCGGTGTGGCCACGCCCACACAGTCAGCCCCGCCTCCGACCTCCAGCCATAGAGCCGGCTCCGGCCCCGCCCCTGCCTCGCCCTCCGCTGCCCTCTCCCGGCCCCCCGGCTCTGCGCTCGCCCTTGGCTGCAGGGCTCAAAGCCCCGGCTGTCCCAGAACTTCTCTGTGGCTGGGGAACTGACCCTACCCTGATGCGCCGGCTGGCTGGGGAGCGCCGGGCCTGATCCCCTCCTCTGGGTCCCCACCTCTGCGTAACCTCTCGGGCTACCCTGTCACCCTGCTCTTCCAAGCTGGTTGTGAATCATGTGACTTTTGAGCCTCAGCTTTTTCCTCCGAAAGCTTTACACTAAAGCTTTACACAAGAGGCACAACGGAAGGAAGGCCCTGAGTTAGGAGTCAGATGAGGGATCTGGGTTTGAATTTGCAGGAACACTCACTAGCTCTGTGGTTTATGTGACATCCCAACCTCTCTGGGCTGCAGCTTCCTCATCTGTAAGATTTCCAGCTTTCTGTTTTTGTTTTTTAAGAGAAGTTATAGAATACTCTGGGTTTTAAACACTAGGGGCATTAAAATAATAACTTTTTTCCCCTTGTTGTTTTATTGTTTTTGTAGTTATTGATGTCGTCGTTGTTGGATAGGACAGAGAGAAATGGAGAGAGGAGGGGAAGACAGAGAGGGGGAGAGAAAGATAGACACCTGCAGACCTGCTTCACCACTTGTGAGGCCACTCCCCAGCAGGTGGGAAGGGGGGGGGATTGAACCGGGATCTTAACACCGGTCCTTGCTTTGTGCCATGTGCGCTTAACTCGCTGCACTGCCGCTGGGCCCCCTAAAATAACAACTTTAAAATACCAAGTTTAGTGGTCCGGGAGGTAGCACAGTAAATAAGGCATTGGACTCTCAAACCTGAGGTCCTGAGTTCAATCCCTGGAAGCACATGAACCAGTTCTTTTTCTCTCTCCTATCTTTCTCACTAATAAATGAATGAAAAGTTAAAAAAAAAAAAAAAGTTCATGGTGGCTCAGAAGGTGGCAGAGTGGTAAAGCACAGAATTACATGCATAAGGTTCTGAGTTCAGTCCCAGGCACTGTATGTACATGCCAGTGATACTCTGGATGTCTCTCTCTTTAATAAATAATAATAAAAAAATTGGAAGAAAAGAAGAAGAAGTGTAAGTTAACAAAATAGCTTTTTTGGATAGTACACTACTTTGCCATGTGTATGACCCAGATTTGAGTCTGGGCTCCATTGCATTGAAGGAAGCTTCAGTTTTGTGGTTTCTCTCTCTCCCTCTTTCTAGCATAACATAAAAATAAATGACTTTAAGAAATATTTATTTATAAAAAATACTTATTTCCTTTTTGTTGCCCTTGTTTTATTATTGTAATATTATTGTTGTTATTGATGTCGTCATTGTTGGATAGGACAGAGAGAAATGGAGAGAGGAGGGGAAGACAGAGGGGGGGAGAGAAAGACACCTGCAGACCTGCTTCACTGCTTGTGAAACGACTCCCATGCATGTGGAGAGCTGGGGCCTCGAACGAGGATACTCCCGCTGCGCTACCGCCTGACTCCCTAAAAATAAATAACTTTTAAGAGTTATTTATATATTTAAATCACTTTATTTTAAAGTATTTATCTATTTATTGGATAGAGACAAAGAGAAATTGAGAGAGGCTTGGGAGAGAAAGAGATACCTGAAGTTTTGCTTCACTGCTTGTTTCCTGCAGATGGGGACCAGGGGCTTGAGCCTGGGACCTTGTGTATGTAAATTAAGTGCTCAATTAAATGTGCCATCACCCGCCCCCCAAAATATCTTTTTATAAGATTTATATTTATTAATAATGGGGAAAAAGAGAGAACCAGAGTATCACTACAGCATATGCGATGCTGGGGATTGAACCTGAGATTTTGTGCTTGAGAAATCAACGCCTGTGGCATGTGACAACGCCTGTGGCATGTGCCCTGTGGCACAGTACATAAAGCATTGGACTCTCAAGTATGAGGTCCCAAGTTCAATCCCCAACAGCACATGTACCAGAGTGATGTTTGCTGTTGTTGGATAGGATAGAAAGAACTCTAGAGAGGAGGGGAAGCCGGAGAGGGGGAGAGAAAGGCACTTGCAGACCTGCTTAACTGCTTGTGAAGTGAGCCCCCCCCCCCCCACTACAGGTGGGGAACCCGGAGCTCTAACCGGGTTCCTTACGCCAGTCCTTGCGCTTTGTTCCATGTGCGCTTAACCCACTGCGCTACCGCTTGGCCAGCACTATCACCCGACCTCCTACAGGTGTCTTTCTTTCCCCCTCTCTGTCTTCTCCTTCCTCTCTCCTACTTCTGTCTGTCCTATCCAACAACAACAGCAGCAGCAACAACAACAATAGCACAACAATAACAATGGAAAAACAGATGGCCACCAGGAGCAGTGGATTTGTAGTGCAGGCACCAAGCTCCTGAAGGCCAAAAAAAAAAAAAAAACTTAAAAAAAAGAAAGAAATCAATGCCTAAGTGACTACACTACCTTCTGTGCTACTAATTATTTTTTTTAATTTTTAAAAAAAAATATTTTATTTTATTTATTTATTCCCTTTTGTTACCCTTGTTGTTTTATTGTTGTAGTTATTATTGTTGTTGTCGTCGTTGTTGGATAGGACAGAGAGAAATGGAGAGAGGAGGGGAAGACAGAGAGGAGGAGAGAAAGACAGACACCTGCAGACCTGCTTCACCGCCTGTGAAGCGACTCCCCTGCAGGTGGGGAGCCGGGGTTCGAACCGGGATCCTTATGCCGGTCCTTGTGCTTTGCGCCACCAGCGCTTAACCCGCTGCGCTACAGCCCGACTCCCACTAATTATTATTTTTAAATTTTTTTGTATTATATTTATTTATTGGATAGAGATACTCAGAAATTGAGAGGGAACAGGAGATAGAAAGGGAAAGAGAGGGGCCGGGTGGTGGCACACCTGGTTGAGCACACATCTTACAGTGCACAAGGACCTGAGTTCGAGCCCCTGGCCCCACCTGCATGGGGAAAGCTTCACAAGTGGTGAAGCAGGGCTTCAGGTGTCTGTCTCTCTCCCTCTCTATCACCTCACCTCCTTCTCTCTCGATTTCTGGCTGTCTCTATCCAAATAAATAAATAAAGATAATTTTTTTAATCTTAAAAAAAAAAAGAAAGGGAGAGAGATACCTGCATCCTTACTTCACCACTTGCAAAACTTCCCTCCAACTGGGGGCTCAAACCCAGGTCCTTGTGCATTATATCATGTCCATTCAACCAGGTGTACCAGCACTCGGCCCCCTGGACCTTTTTCTAAGTCATTTTTTTCCCTTTTTTCTTTTATTTATTTATTTATTTATTTATATTTAAGAAAGGATTAATTAACAAAACCATAGGGTAGGAGGGGTACAACTCCACACAATTCCCACCGCCCAATCTCCATATCCCACCCCCTCCCCCGACAGCTTTCCCATTCTCTATCTCTCTGGGAGCATGGACCCAGGGTCATTGAGGGTTGCAGAAGGTAGAAGGTCTGGCTTCTGTAATTGCTTCCTCGCTGAACATGGGCGTTGACTGGTCGGTCCATACTCCCAGTCTGCCTCTCTCTTTCCCTAGTAGGATGGGTCTCTGGGGAAGCGGAGCTCCAGGACATATTGGTGGTGTCTTCAATCCAGGGAAGTCTGGCCGGCATCCTGATGACACCTGGAACCTGGTGACTGAAAAGAGAGTTAACATACAAAGCCAAACAAATTGTTGAGCAATCATGGATCCAAAGCTTGGAAAAGTGGAGAGGAAGTATTAGGGAGGTACTCACTGCAAACTCTAGTATACTTCTGCTTTCTTACTTTGGTGCCATACTCCAAACTCAGTCAATTTCTGCTTTGCGTTTCTACTTCTTTTTTTTTTTTTTACATGCATAACATTCCCCAGATTCCCATTTAGCAATACAACCCCCACTATTTCATTCATCATTTTTCATGGACCTGTATTCTCCCCACCCACCCACCCATCCCAGAGTCTTTTACTTTGGTGTAATACTCCAATTCCATTTCAGGTTCGACTTGTGTTTTCTTTTCTAATCTTGTTTTTCAACTTCGGCCTGAGAGTGAGATCATCCCATATTCATCCTTCTGTTTCTGACTTATTTCACTCAACATGATTTTTTCAAGGTCCATCCAAGATCGGCTGAAAATGGTGAAGTCACCATTTTTTACAGCTGAGTAGTATTCCATTGTGTATATATACCACAACTTGCTCAGCCACTCATCTGTTGTTGGACACCTGGGTTGCTTCCATGTTTTGGCTATTACAAATTGTGCTGCCAAGAACATATGTGTACACAGATCTTTTTGGATGGATGTGTTGGGTTCCTTAGGATATATCCCCAGGAGGGGAATTGCAGGGTCATAGGGTAGGTCCATTTCTAGCCTTCTGAGAGTTCTCCAGACTGTTCTCCACAGAGGTTGGACCAATTGACATTCCCACCAGCAGTGCAGGAGGGTTCCTTTGACCCCACACCCTCTCCAGCATTTGCTGCTGTTACCTTTTCTAATGTGTGACATTCTCACAGGAGTGAAGTGATATCTCATTGTTGTCTTGATTTGCATTTCTCTGACAATCAGAGACTTGGAGCATTTTTTCATGTGTTTCTCGGCCTTTTGGATCTCTTCTGTGGTGAATATTCTGTCCAAGTCCTCCCCCCATTTTTGGATGGGGTTATTTGTTGTCTTGTTGTTGAGTCTGGTAAGCTCTTTATATATGTTGGTTATTAAACTCTTATCTGATGTATGGCATGTAAAGATCTTCTCCCATTATGTGAGGGGTCTCTTGGTTTGGGTAGTGGTTTCTTTTGCTGTGAAGAAGCTTTTTAATTTGATGTAGTCCCATAGGTTTATACTTGCCTTAGTCTTCCTTGTAATTGGATTCGTTTCATTGAAAATGTCTTTAAAATTTATGCGGAAAAAAGTTCTGCCAATATTTTCCTCTAAGTATCTGATAGTTTGTGTTCTAACATCCAAGTCCTTGATCCACTTGGAATTTACTTTTGTATTTGGTGAAATACAGTGATTCAGCTTCATTCTTCTGCATGTTTCAACCCATTGTTTCCAACACCATTTGTTGAAGAGACTCTGCTTTCCCCATGTAATAGTCTGGGCCCCTTTGTCAAAGATTAGATGTCCATAGGTGTGGGGCCTCATTTCTGGGCTCTCAATTCTATTCCACTGGTCAGTGTGTCTGTTCATGTTCCAGTACCAAGCAGTTTTGATGACAATGGCCCTATAATATAGTTTGAGATCTGGCAGTGTGATGCCTCCGGTTCTGTTCTTTTTTCTCAAGATTGTTTTGGCAATTCTAGGTCTTTTCTGGTTCCAGATAAACATTTGTAGCATTTGTTCTATTCTCCTAAAAAATGTGCTTGGGATCTTGATGGGGATAGCATTAAATTTGTAGATGGCTCTGGGTAATATATTCATTTTGATGATGTTAATTCTTCCAACCCACGAGCATGGAATATCTTTCCACTTCTTTGTGTCTTTTTCAATTTCTTTGAGTAGTGACTCATAATTTTCAGTATATAAGTCTTTCACTTCTTTGGTTAGGTTTATTCCTAGATATTTTATTGTTTTTGTTGCTATAGAAAAAGGAACTGATTTCTGGATTTCAATTTCTTCTAACTTAGTGTTTGCATAGAGGAATGCCACTGACTTTTGAATGTTAATTTTATAGCCTGACACATTACTGTATTGCCTGATGATTTCCAAAAGCTTCTTGCTGGATTCCTTAGGTTTTTCCATGTATACTATCATGTCATCTGCAAATAAGGAGAGTTTGACTTCTTCTCTTCCAATCTGTATGCCTTTAATTCCTTGCTCCTGCCTGATTGCTATGGCAAGAACTTCCAACACTATGTTGAATAGTAATGGTGATAGTGGGCAGCCCTGTCTAGTACCTGATCTGAGGGGAAATGCTTCCAGTTTTTCACCATTGAGTATGATGTTGGCTGTAGGTTTGCTATATATAGACTCCACTATCTTCAGGAATTTTCCATCTATTCCTATTTTTTGTAGTGTTTTGATCATAAAGGGATGTTTATTTTGTCAAAGGCTTTCTCTGCATCTATTGATATGACCATGTGGTTTTTGGTCTTGCTTTTGTTGATGTGGTGGATCACATTGATTGATTTACGTATATTAAACCAACCTTGCATGCCTGGGATAAACCCCACTTGGTCATGATGAACAATCTTTTTGATATACTGCTGTATCTGGTTGCCTAGAATTTTGTTCAATATTTTTGCATCTATGTTCATCAGAGATATTGGTCTGTAGTTTTCTTTTTTGGTTGTGTCCCTGTCTGCTTTTGGTATCAGGGTGATGTTGGCTTCATAGAAGCTGGCAGGGAGTATTCCAGTGTCTTCAATCTTCTAGAAGACTTTTAAAAGTAGAGGTATTAGTTCTTCTTTGAAAGTTTTGTGGAATTCATTTGTAAAACCATCTGGTCCAGGACTTTTATTTTTGGGAAGATTTTTGATAACTGTTTCAATTTCATTAGCTGTGATGGGCCTGTTCATGTTATCCACTTCCTCTTTACTTAATTTTGGAAGTTGGCAGGTATCTAGGAAATCATTCATTTCTTCCAGGTTCTCTAGCTTGGTGGCATATAGTTGTTCATAGAAGCCTCGCATGATATGTTGAATTTCTGCAGTGTCTGTTGTGATATCTCCTCTTTCATTTACTATCCGATTTATTTGGGTCTTCTCCCTTTTTTGTTTTGTGAGTCTGGCTAAAGGTTTGTCGATTTTGTTTACTCTTTCGAAGAACCAACATTTACTTTCATTGATCTTTTGTATGGTTTTCCTATTCTCAATGTTATTGATTTCTGCCCTAACTTTAGTAATTTCTGTCCTTCTGGTTGCTTTAGGGTTCCTTTGTTGTTCTTCTTCTAGGTCTTTAAGATGTGCAATCAGGCTGTTTATTTGTGCCTTTTCTTGTTTCCTAATGTGTGCTTGTATAGCTATGAACTTCCCTCTTAGGACTGCTTTAGCTGTGTCCCAAATATTTTGATAGCTTGTGTCTTCATTTTCATTGAACTCTCGAAACATTTTGATTTCTTCCTTGATTTGCTCTTTGGCCCAGAAGTTGTTAAGAAGTGTACTGTTGAGCTTCCACATTTTGGCACTGTTACTAATCTTTTGTTGATTGTTAAGTGTTAGTTTAATTCCACTGTGGTCTGAGAAGATGCTTGGGATGATTTCAGTGCTCTTGAATTGGCTGATGCTGTCTTTGTGGCCTAACATATGGTCTATCCTTGAGAATGATCCATGTGGATTTGAGTAAAATGTGTATTCCAGTTTCTTGGGATGAATGACTCTGAAAATGTCCAATAGGTCTAGTTTATCTATCTCTTCATTTAGCTCCCTTATGTCTTTACTGATTTTCTTCCTGGATGATCTGTCAAGTTGAGATAGTGGGGTGTTGAAGTCCCCTACTATGATTGTGTTACTGTTAATATATTGCTGTAGCTCTTTCAGTAGAAGTTTGATGTATTTAGATGGCTTCTCATTGGGTGCATAGATATTAATAATTGTTAAGTCCTCTTGATTGACTGATCCTCTAAGCATTAAGTAGTGTCCATTCCTATCTTTTTTAATCTTATCTATTTTAAAGTCTATCATGTCAGATATGAGAATAGCTGTTCCTGCCCTTTTTTGTGGGCCATTGGCTTGAATGATAGTTTTCCATCCTTTCACTTTAAGTCTGTGTTTGTCTTGTTGCGTTATGTGAGTTTCCTGTAGACAACATATTGTTGGGTTGTGTTTTCTGATCCATCTTCCTACTCTGTGTCTTTTAATAGGTGAATTCAGGCCATTCACATTTATTGATATCAAAGATTGAAGATATTTTAACGCCATTCTTGTAGAGTTTTAGAGTGTTTTGATATATGTTCTATTTGTGGTGGTCTGGTTGTTTATAGGAAACCTTTCAGAACTTCTTTCAAGGCAGGCTTGGTGATGGTTGCTTCCTTCAACTGTTGCTTGTCTGAGAAGGTTTTGATGCTTCCATCTAGTCTGAATGACAATCTAGCAGGATATAGTATTCTTGGCTGAAAGCCTTTCTCATTGAGCACTCGATAGATATCTTGCCATTCTCTTCTGGCCTGTAGTGTTTGTATGGAGAAGTCTGCTGCTAATCTTATGGGTTTTCCTTTGTAGGTGACTCTTTGTTTTTCTCTTGCAGCCTTGAGGATCCTTTCTTTATCCTTATTCCTTTCCAATCTAAGTATGACATGTCTTGGTGTCTTTAGGTCTGGGTTAATTCTGTTTGGGACCCTCTGGGCTTCTTGAATCTTTATGTCTTTGGTGTTGTCTAGACTAGAGAAATTTTCAGCTATTATGGCCTGGAGAACGGTTTCTTCCTCCCCTTCTCTTTCTTCCTCTGGTAAGTCAATAATGCGTATATTGTTTCTTTTGAAGTCATCCCATAGGACTCTGTTGTTGTTTTCAGCATCTCTTAATCTCTTTTTGAGATCTCTGACTTCTTTTTTAGTTGTCTCTAATTCATCCTCAATCTTGCTAATTCTGTCTTCAGCCTCATTGATTCTATTCTCTCTGTCCTCTACTGCTTTCTGGAGTTCATCTATTTTGTTGCCCTGCTCTGATACTGTTTTAGCTTGTTCAGCTAGTTGCCTTCTTAGCTCAGCAATTTCAGCTTTCAGCTCTCTAATAACCATGAGATTATTAGAATTTTCTTCCATATTTTCATTTGTTGTTCCTGCAGTTCTGATTACAATTTTTTCAAATTCTTTACTCACTCCTGTTATTATTTCCTTAGCTAATGTTTGGATGTTGAACTCGTTGTTTTGTGCTTCGCCCTCTGGAGGACTTTTAGCTGGACTCTTGTCCTGGTTCGAGTCTCCATTATTTTTTCTTGTTGTTTTAACCATTTTATATAAGTTAACAGTTTTTTCAATCCCTGAGTTGGAGTTCAGTGGTGTAAAAGCCTTTTTTTTTTTCCCCCCCTGTAGGCTATGGTAGCCTGAGGGCTTTTAAACTATCAATAGGCTTCTTGGCTTAATCAATGACTCCTGACCAAGAGATAAAGCAGGGTGTGGCAGAGATAATCCAGTGGTTATGCAAAGAGACTTTCACAGCCCTTCAGCTATGCCACCGAGGTATAGGTCTTCTCCTGAGTTTCCCGGTTAGATCTCTGTGCCCTGGTGTCCCTCCCTGTTGCTGCTCCAGATTCTGAGGGTAGTAGCAATGGAGACTCAGAGTTGTACTTGGTGAGTCTCTGGGGAGTCCTTTCCTCCCTTCAGCTGTCCCCTTGTTGGTGGAGCAGACTGGAGGTGGTGTCTCCACTGACAAACTGTCGAACTGTTAGCAGTCACTTAATCTCTCCTTAGGCCCCTCTCTCCTCTCTGTCACCAGCCACGCGTGTTTGTACTCACGGGTGATTTACTGGGTTTCTGTGGTCATTCTAGTCCTGTCTTGTTTCGGTCCGGGTGGTCTCCTTTGGTATTCCTAGTTGATCCAGGAGAGGAGAGGAGAGGAGAGAAAGTGATCTGCTGCTCGTAGCTCCGCCTCCGGAAGTCGAATCCCCCTTTTTTCTTTTTTAAAATTATTATTATTATTATTATTATTATTATTATTATTATTATAACCAGAGCACTGTTCAGCTCTGGATTATGGTGGTGCGGGGAATTGAACCTGGGACTCTGGAGCCTCAGGCATAAGAGTCTGTTTGCATAACTATTATGCTATCTACCCTCCTCCCGTTACTTTCTTTTTGTTTCCTTTTTTTTTTTTGGGTAGGGTGGGGTGGGTGAGTATCCTGGATTTGGGCAAAGTGGTTTGAGCCCCTGGTTCCTACCTACAGAGGAGAAAGCTTCACAAGTGGTTGAACAATGCTGCAAATGTTGCTTTTCTCTGTCTCTCTGTCTCTCAGCCTTTATCAAAGAAAAAAAAGAGAGAAACAAAACAAAAATCAGTAAATAAAGGCTACTGAGAACAGTGAAGTAACTGTAGTCACTGAGACCCCAGAAAAAAAAAACAAACCCTAGTGGCAACAAACAAATTAATATAGAAATAAAGGACTGGCAGAACAGCTCTTCTGGATAGTTAAAATGTATTTTGCAGTTTCTGACCAGCAGTGTGGGAAGGACCCAAGAGATTATGACAACATGAAGCAAAGTTACAGAAAACTTAGTTTATTAGAATTAGACAAGTCGAGAAATAAAGAACCAACTGCCAAAAGCGAGGCAGAGAGGGGGCAAATTGACAGAGGACATTGACTGCCTACTGTTAAGCAGGAGTTGTATGCTTTTAATGGGGTCTTTTGGGGAAGCAGAGGTAGCAGTTTGTCTCCATAGGGGACAGTTTTCTGTCTTATTCAATTACTAGGTGTGGAGATAGAAGTCTGTTTCTGTCTTACTACCTGTGGTAGGGGCAGGAGCCTTCCCTATTGACATTCTTAGGTTCTTAGGGTGGCTGGGAATTAGAGTTCACATCCTCACACCCTGTCTTTTTTTTATTATTTTTTTTTTACTAGAGCTCTGGGGATTGAATTTGGAACCTATGGAGCCTCAGGCATCCCAGTCAGTCCTCACTTGCTATTGTTTTAAACCAAAGTCTAGGAGCTGAGAGTTTTCTCTGGCTCGGTTTTTTGAGCGGTGTTTACCTCACTGGCGCGGCAAAAAGCCATAATTATAAAAGTTTAAAAAATATTTATTCATTCCCTTTTGTTGTTTTATTGTTATAGTTATTTTATTATTATTATAGTTTATTGTAATTATTACAGCTGTCACCATTGTTAGATAGAACAGAGAGAAATGGAGAGAGGAGGGGAAGAAAGAGAGGGAGAGAGAAAGATAGACACCTGCAGACCTGCTTCACCACTGTGAAGTGACTCCCCTGCAAGTGGGGAGCAGGATGTTGTAGTTGTTACTGTTGTTGTTATTTATGTTGTCATTGTTGGATAGGACAGAGAGAAGTAGAGAGAAGAGGGGAAGACAGAGAGGGGAGAGAAAGATAGACACCTGCAGACCAGCAGGTGGGGAGCCCGGGCTGGAACCAGACCCTTAAGCCGGTCCTTGTGCTTTGTGCTTAACTGGCTGCACTACCACCTGACTCCCCATACTTATAAATTTATGCCACAGCAGATAGTGGGAAGCTTGCCATGTGCTTGACTGAGGTTCAAGCCCAGCCCCCACCACAATGAAGAAAGCTTGGGTGCTGTGGTGTCTTCCTTCCTCCTTCCTTCCTTCCTTCCTTCCTTCCTTCCTTCCTTCCTTCCTTCCTTTCTCTTCTTTTTCTTCTTCTCCTTTTCTTCCTCCTTCTTCGATAGAACAGAGAAATTCAGAGAAGATGAGGAGACAGAGTGAGGGGGAGAAAGACACCTGCAAATCCTCTTCACAGCTCGTGAAACATTCATCCTGCAGGTGGGATACCCGGGTCCATCCATGTATCCTTTTGTGTGCACCACTGCCCAACCCCTATGGTGTCTCTTTCTCTCTCTGTCTCTGTCAGAGTGGTGAAGCCCAGGCTGACTTTTTGTTTTTGTCAATAATTCACTAGGTCTTTGTAAACAAAATGTATGTATGCTCCTTTGTATCACCTACAAATAATAATAATAGTTACAACAGCAACAACATAAAATATCAAGTGTAGGGGGGGTCAGGTGGTAACACACCCAATTAAGTGCTCATGTCCCCATGTACTGCAAGGAGCCAGGTTGGAGCCCTCACTCCCCACCTGGAATGGGAAAACTTCATGAGCAGTGAAACAGGTCTATAGGTATCTATCTTTCTCTCTCCCTCTCTATCGCCCTCTCTTTGCTCTCTTGTCGAATAAAGTAGAAAGAAAGAAAAAAAGGGGGCAGTCAGGCAGTAGCGCAGCGGGTTAAGCGCACGTGGCACAAAGCACAAGGACCGGCATAAGGATCCCAGTTCGAGCCCCTGCTCCCCACCTGCAGAGGCGTCACTTCACAAGCGGTGAAGCAGGTCTGCAGGTGTCTGTCTTTCTTTCCCCCTCTTTGTCTTCCCCTCCTCTCTCTCCATTCCTCTCTGTCCTATTCAACAATGACGACATCAACAATAATAACTACAACAATAAAAACAAGGGCAACAAAAAAGAAAATAAATAAATTTTAAAAAAATAAAGGGAAAAAAGAGAGTTGGGCGGTAGCACAGCGGGTTAAGTGCAGGTGGCGCAAAGCACAAGGACAGGCGTAAGGATCCCGGTTCGAGCCTCCAGCTCCCCTCCTGCAGTGGGGTCACTTCACAGGTTGCGAAGCAGGTCTGCAGATGTCTGTCTTTCTCCCCTCCCTCTGTCTTTCCCTCCTCTCTCCATTTCTCTCTGTCCTATCCAACAATGATGACATCAATTAACAACAACAATAGTAACTACAACAATGAAACAACAAGGTCAACAAAAGGGTATAAATAAATATTTTTTTTTTTTAAAAAAAAGGAAGAAAGAGATCTCTGAGAGCAGTAGATAGGTAGTACTAGCACCAAGTCCCAGCAATAACCCTGGTGGCAATAAAAAAAAAAGAAAGAAAAAAATCAAGTACACTCCATCAAACATGATTATCAATCAAATGTACATGCAGACTTTTGATCCTGCTTTCAAATGCCCTCAGGTTCAGTATTATGTCTCTACGCATTTGGGTAGATCATGAGTTAGGCCTCCCTCCAGTGCTTTATCTTGGGATTCTGTTGACACAGAGTCCTAGTCCAGAGGCATATTTATAGTTCTGAGCTGGAAGTACAAATCAGATGGTGAAAGACCCAGTACATAGGGCACAGGAGGGCACCTTCCTTGCCCCTCAGTCACACCCCACCAGTTCCCACTTATCTGCAGGGAGTCAAGCTGTAGGACAAGCAGGTAGGACTAAGGACGGCAGAGCAGTCAGGGAATCTAGGGGGAGGGAGCTTGCCACCTTTGACATTTGTCACTGCCATGAGCTGAAGGGCATAGTCTTTTCCATTAAGAAGTGACTGTAGACCAAGGAGGCTGGAGACTTACAGTAGGTGTCACTTCTCATGACTTAGTAGTCTGAAAATACTGTGTTTTGTTCTGTTTTGCTTTGTTTTGCACCAGAGCACTGCTCAGCTCTGGCTTATGGTGATGCAGGGGATTGAACCTGGGACCTTGGATCCTTAGGCATGAAAGTCTTTTTTTTTTTTTTTTTTTACATAACCATTATCCTATTTCCTCAACCCCTGGAAATATTATAAAAAGAGATTTTCCTATGCCTACACTAATGTGAAGGCCCAGGTTCAATCTGTGAACATTTTCTCAAGGTAAAAACAAAAACTCTTTTTCTTTTTTTAAGAATTTAGTTATTTATTCATGAGAAGGATAGGAGGAGAGAAAGAACCAGACATCACTCTGGTACATGTGCTGCCTAGGATTGAACTCAGAACCTCATGGTTGAGAATCCAATGCTTTATCCACTGCGACACCTCCCAGACCACAAACAAAAATTCTTAAAGGTTATATTGGTGCAGCACAGGAGGTAGCACAGTGACTAGAAGCATAACATCCTAAGTTCAAACCCCTGGCACCACATATGCCAGTGTGTTGCTCTGGTCTTTCTGTGTCTGTCTGTCCTTCATGAAATAAAATAGATTATGTATTAAGGACAGGGAGATAATATAATGCTTATATAAAAGACTTTCAAGGGAGGGGATAGATAACATAATGGTTATGCAAACAGACTTCCATGCCTGAAGCACCAAACATCCCAGGTTCAATCGCCCACACCACTATAAACCAGAGCTAAACAATGTTCTGATTAAAACAAATAATATTCACCCAGAAGTCCCTCTTGGGAGAGGACAAATAAAGGGTGAGAAGAAGAGACAGCTGAGTATTGGCCTGACTTTGGGTTTAGTATAGCAATTTAGTACTAATAGCTACTGGGAAATGGTTCAACTGGTAGAGACCACTTTACTTGCATGCCAGAGATAGCTGGTTCAACTGCCAGCACCAAATGTTCTGGAATGGTGCTCTGGTCTTTATCTCTCTTTCTCTCTTGTGAAACTCTCTTTTCTTTCTCTCTTTTCTTGTGAAACTCTTTTGGAATGAAAAATCCACAGGCAAAAGAGTGAAGGAGAGAAAAAACACCATGGGTGATGGACTCTCACTTCTGCATTTCAGTATCCTAAGTGGAAACACTGCTCAGCTGTGGTTTATGGTAGTGCTAGATTGAACCTGAAAGCTCAGAACCTCAGGTCTGACAGTCGTTTGCATAACCATTATGTTGTTTCCCTAATTTTTCCCCTAAATTTATTTATTATTAACATTAGTGAAAGGAGAGAGAGAGAGAATGAAAGCATCACTCTGGCACATGTGATGCTGGGGAACTGAGCTCAAGACATCCTGCTTTGAAAGTCCAATGCCTTATAAACAGCACCACCTCCCAGGTCACCAGGGTCCAAAGCTTTTAACCATTATGCCACCTCCTAGTCCACTTATTTTCAGAAATTTAATGGAATTCATTTAATGGCTTTCTTTCTGCCAGTAAATTAGGGAAGTTTTTATTAGTATTGAGTTAAATCACACTTAATAAATGTTTAATGAAGGCAATATTTAATTACACTGATGCAATTAATCAATGCACTGCAATTTGTACAATAAAAACTGCTTCCTGTGAGGCATTGGCTCTAATCCATGAGGATTAGAGCTGACAGGTGGGTTGTAGTCACAGCAGCCATTTTCAGAACAAGCCTGTCTTCCCACCTCCAAGAATCCTGCTTTGTTCCAGAAGAGCCACTCTGTTCTCCAGCCTCCATCCCCAGTGTCACTGTGTCACCTTTTCTTTCTTTTTTTCTTTTTAAACTAATTGCATTTTTCTGACAGTTTAAATTGGCCTAAATCCAGTCAACTTCCTCCCCACCACAATTCTATGAACAACCTATTGTGACCTGTCCAGTAGGTTCAAGGGTGGGGCCCCAGGCCCATGTTTACCTTTCCAGTCACACCCTCAACGTGCACACAGTAGGCATTCATTGAACACACGCTTGTGGGGCGAGCCCATGAGTGAGAAAGGTGGAATGTGGCCTGCCTCAGCTCTGATTCTATTCCAGCACATTCTGGTTGATGTATCACCCATGGTGTCTGAGCTAATGGGGTGATGAAATGATGAGGGGGCAGGCGGGATGTTATCCATTTGGTAAGATGAAGACCAGGAGGGAGATAGGAAGTTCTAGTCTCCTTGTCACTGCTCTGGAGACTCACTCAATTCCCCAATATAGAATTCTTCTTAATCTACTGTTCCCCACTCTTTTTTTTTTTTTTTTTACCAGAGTACTACTCAGCTCTGGCTTTTGATGGTGCAGGGGACTGAACTTGGGACTTTGGAGCCTCAGACAC
Organism: Erinaceus europaeus; assembly: GCF_950295315.1. Classification (NCBI taxonomy): domain Eukaryota; kingdom Metazoa; phylum Chordata; class Mammalia; order Eulipotyphla; family Erinaceidae; genus Erinaceus; species Erinaceus europaeus. Next base: position 54,843,673 of record NC_080172.1, read on the forward strand.
GAGAGACTCTTTGCATAACCATTATGCTATCTACTCCCACCCTACGGTCCCCCTTGATTTAGGGCAGTTTCTGGAGACTGGGGGCAGATGTCTATGGCTCTTCAAAATTCTGGAAACAGGAAGCACTCAGTAAGGATAAACATTTATGAAATCATATGTACTGGCCAGGCACAATCTTGAGAGCCCATAAGTTTACAAACTCATTGCTATTTAACAACTGTATCATGTGGTTTGGACTCATGTGACTATCTTCCTACAGATGTGTTTCAAACTGTGATCCTGAACTAGATGTTCTGGATTAGGTCTCCAGAAAGCTTGAAGATAGCCTGAAAGGTAAACACTGAACTCGCAAGGATCGCTGGTCCAAACTTTGGTCTCTTTCTAGCATATGTACCAGAGTAATGTTCTGGTTCTCTCTCTCACTAGTAAGTAAATTAAACAGAAGAATGTTGCAGGCTAAATTGGTGAATTGCTAAACTGGGAAGATTTTTCAGCTAATTCTTTTTTGTCTTTATTATTATTATTTTAATTAGATAGAGGCAGAGAGAAATCGAGAGGGGAGCAGAAATAGAAATGGAGAGAGACAGAGACACCTGCAGTACTGCTTCACAAATAATGAAGCTTTCCCTCTGCATGTAGGGACCAGGGGCTTGAACCTAGGTCTTTGCACATTGTGACATGTGTGTTCAACCAAGTGTGCCAATCTGGCCATGTCTTTACTTTTAAAAAATTTTTAGGGGCAGGGGAGACAGCATAATGGTTATGCAAACAGACTCTCATGCCTGAGGCTCCTCAGTCCCAGGTTCAATCCCCCACACCACCATAAGCCTGAGCTGAGCAGTGCTCTGGTGTTTCTCTCTCTCTGCATCTCTCTCAAAAATAATTAATAATGAAAAAAATTTTAGTATTTATTTATTGCCTCCAGGGTTATCTCTAGGGCTTGGTGCCTGCACTATGAATCCACTGCTCCCAGAGGCCATTTTTTCCATTTTGTTGTTGTTGAATAGGACAGAGAGAAATTGAGAGTGGAGAGAGAGAGAAAAAGGGAGAGAAAAAGATACCTGCAGACCTGTTTCACCATTTGTGAAGGTGGGGAACCAGGGGCTCAAACTGGGATCCTTGCAAGGGTCCTTGTGCTTTGCACTATGTGTGCTTCTCACTATGTGCGCTTAACCTGGTGTGCCACCGCCAGCCCCCGGTTTTATGTTGTATTAGTGAAAGAAGCAAAAAAATAAAAAAAAAAACCAGAGCATTATTTTGGCACATGAGATGCTGGTGACTGAGTTTGAATCTCATGCTTGAAAGTCCAGTGTTCTTCTCTCCTTTGGGCTCGGCTGGAGAGCGCAGCTCGCTGTGGCCTGTCGTGTCGCAGTCATGGCCGGCCAGGCGTTCAGGAAGTTCCTTCCCCTCTTCAACCGGGTCCTGATGGAGAGGAGCGCTGCTGAAACTGTGACCGAGGGAGGCATCATGCTTCTGGAGAAGTCGCAGGGGAAGGTGTTGCAGGCGACTGTGGTGGCCATCGGATCCGGCTCCAAAGGAAAGACTGGAGCGATTCAACCAGTTAGTGTTAAAGTTGGAGCTAAAGTTCTTCTGCCAGAATATGGAGGCACCAAAGTGGTTCTAGAGGACAAGGATTATTTATTTCGAGATGGCAATATTTTTGGAAAGTATGTAGACTGAAATCACTGTTCAAGTGGCATCATATGAAGCTGCTTCATTCCACGGAAGTTGAAATCCTTCATCATGTAAATAATTTCCATGTCTCTTTTATAATAAACTGTGATATCCAAAAAAAAAAAAAAAAAAAGAAATTCCAGTGTTTTATCTATTGCTTTATCTCCTAGACTGCTCAGTTCTTTCCTTTTCTTTTTTCTTTTTCCTTCTTTCCTTCCTTCCTTCCTTTCTTTTTTTTCCTCCAGGGTTATTGCTGGGGCTCAGTGCCCGCATTACAAATCCACTGCTCCTGGAGGCTGTTTTTTTCTTTTGTTGCCATTGTTTATCATCATTATTATTGTTGTTGCTGCTGCTGCTGTCTTTGCTGTTGGACAGGAGAAAAATCCGAGGGAGGAGGGGAAGACAGAGAGGAGGAAAGGAAAGACACCTGCAAACCTGTTTCACTACTTGTGAAGCCACCCCCCTGCACGTGGGGAACCGGGGGCTCGAACCCAGATCCTTAGTCTGGTCCTTGAGCTTCACGCCTTGTGTGTTCTTTTCTTTTCCTTTCCTTTCTCCTCTCTCTCTCTCTCTCTTTTTTAAAATATTTATTTATTCCCTTTTGTTGCCCTTGTTGTTTTACTCTCTCTTTCTTTCTTCTTCTCCCCCTCCTTCCCTCTCTCCCCACCCCCCCACCCCTTTCTTTGCTCTTTCTCCTTTTTGTTTTTCCTGCCACCAGGGTTGCAGGGTTAATGCTGGGGCTTGCATGATGATTCAACCACTCCTACTCCTGGTAGTTGTTGTTTTTTTTTTTTTTTTTACCTAAACACTAATCAGCTCTGGCTTATGGTGGTACAGATCTTCAAACCTTTTTTATACAATCTTGACACAGCTGTTTTATATTTGATGGAGTTGTACCTATGTCAGGGGATAGGACAGAGCCCTCTGAAAAGTTTCCACTCAATCCCATCCTTAGGCTATTAGAAAACAGTGCCCAGTGCCCTGAAGCTCTGAAAAACTGGGACACACACACACACACACACACACACACACACACACACACACACGCTGCTGCTGCTGCTGCTGCTGGCTGTAAGGCAGCCAGATTCCCCCTAGGTTATGTGGTCACTAAGTGTGAGAGAAGGAGCACTCACCCAGCTTCCGGATTCCAGTCCTGATTTTGCCTGTTAGGAGCTGTGTGACCTTGGACAAGCTAAACTTCGGCTTTCTCGTCACTAAAACTGGAGTTAACTGCATTGCCCAACCAGCTTATCAACTTCACAGGTTATTTTAGGAACCATAATAAACTAGAGAGCATATGTGTGAAGTTTTGGAGTCAGATAAGAAAGCTTCAGGAGTGGTGGAACAGTGCTGCAAGTGTCTCACCTCTTTCTCCCTCTCTATTTTTGTTGCTCTCTATCATAAATAAAATGGCCACTTGGAATGGTGGGGTCAAGCAGGCACTGAGCCCCAGCAATAATCTTTTTAAAGACTCACCCATCTATTAATGAAACAGAGAGAGAATTAGAAGTAGAGGGAACAGAGCACCACTCATTAGGTAACTTAAGACATCATGTTTGAGAGCACAGTGCTTTATCCACTGAGCTACCTCTCAGGCCACCTACTCAGGGTGGGGTTGGGGGAAGAACCAGAGCATTACTCTGACACATGGGGTACCAGATCTCTCTCTCACACTTGCTGTCTATCTCTATCTCTTTCATAATAAAAAAAATTAGGGTCTGGGTCTTGGCTCACCTAGGGGAGCACACACATTTCCATGTACAAGAACCAGGGTTAAAACTCTGTCCCCATCTGCTGGGGCCAAGCTTCAGGAACGGTATAGCAGTGCTACATTTCTTTCTTTTTTTTTTTTATTTTATTTAATTTATTTACTTGTTCCTTTTGTTGACCTTGTTGTTTTATTGTTGTAGTTATTATTGTTGTTGTTATTGACGTCGTCGTCGTTGGATAGGACAGAGAGAAATGGAGAGAGGAGGGGAAGACAGAGAGGGAAGAGAAAGACAGTCACTTGCAGACCTGCTTCATCACCTGTGAAGCGACTTCCCTGCAGATGGGAAGCTGGGGGCTCGAACTGGAATCCTTAAGCCTTTTTGTTGTTATTTTTATTTTACTGCATGGAGACAGAGAGAAATTGAGTGGGAAGATAGAGAGGGAAATAGATAGAGAGAGACCTGTAGCCCTGATTCATCACTTGTGAAGCTTCCTCCCTGAAGGTGGGGACCAGGGGCTTGAACCTGGGTCCTTGCATGTTGTAATGTGTGCACTTAACCAGGTGTACCACTGCCTGGTCCCCAGAATTTATATTATTTTATTTATTTATTTTTAAATTTATTTTCTTCTCTATATCTCTCCCCCTCCATTAAAAAAAAAAAGGCTGGGTGGTGGCGTACCTGATTAAGCACACACATTACAGTGAGCAAGGACCCGGGTTCAAGGCGAAGCAGGTTCTGCAGGTGTCTCTCTGTTTCTCTTTATCTCCCCCTTCCTCTCAATTTCTGGCTATTTCTATCCAATAAGTAAATAAAGATAATTTGAAAAAAAAAAAAACCACTGAAAATGGTGGAGTTGTGCAGGCACTGAGTCCCAGCAAGAACCCTAGTGGCAAAAATAAATAAACCTTCAGGGCCACACAGTGGTGCACCCAGTTATGCACATGCAAAGACCTATGTTCAAGCCTCCAGTCCTCACCTGTAGTCCCTCTCTATCTTCCACTTCCCTTTCAACTTCTAGCTCAATCCAAAATAAAATTTTTTTTTAAGTTTTTATTTTTTATTTATTTATTTTATTTTATTTATTTATTCCCTTTTGTTGCCCTTTTTTTTTTTTATTGTTGTAGTTATTATTGTTGTTGTTGTTGTTGGATAGGACAGAGAGAAATGGAGAGAGGGAGGGGAAGACAGAGAGGAGGAGAGAAAGATAGACACCTGCAGACCTGCTTCACCGCCTGTGAAGCCACTCCCCTGCAGGTGGGGAGCCGGGGCTCGAACCGGGATCCTTATGCCAGTCTTTGTGCTTTGCGCCACCTGCACTTAGCCCGCTGTACTACAGCCCGACTCCCCAAAATAAATTTAAAAATATTTTTTAGATATTTTAAAATAAATCTTTCTTCAAAAAGAAAGAAACATAAATGCTTGGAGACAGCATCATGGATAAGCTTTGAGATCCCAGGTTCAATCCCCAGCACCACCATAAACAAGAGCTGAGCAGTATTCTGATCTGTAGCTCTGTCTTTCTCTCATTAAAATAAATAAAATATTGGGTGGGGGTATAGCATAATGGCTATGCAAAGAGACTTTCTTGCCTGATGTTCTCAAGTTCCAGGTTCAGTCCCCAACATTGCCATAAGCCAGAGCTGAACAGTGCTCTGGTAAAAAAAAAAAAAAAAATTAATAAATAAATTGGATTTAAAAAAATAAATAAATTGGAATTTTAAAAATAATAATAATAAAATAAAATATTAATAAAGAAAGAAAGGTAAGTCACCATCATGACTGAGAACGCTGGTCACATTTCTCCAAAGCTCCTGGGCCCCACAGCCCAGGACTCTATGTGAATGATGTCTGAAGCGCTTTGCTGAGGATGGCAAGGTCTAGCTGGTGACAATACATGTATCAGTGTGTTCACACAGCAGGTTAACTGTGGTGCCCCCGCCTCTGAGCCAGGATTGGGGGGTGGGTATGGGGGTCTTGCTATTTGGACAGAAGCCATCTTCTTGCCTAAGAAAGAATGTCTGGTGGGAGTCAGGCACAGTGGGTTAGGTGCACATGGCACAAAGCGCAAGGACCAGTGGAAGGATCCCGGTTCGAGCCCTAGGCTCCCCACCTGCAGGGGAATCGCTTCACAAGCGGTGAAGCAGGTCTGTGGGTGTTTATCTTTCCCTCTCCCTCTCTGTTTTCCCCTCCTCTCTCCATTTCTCTCTGTCCTATCCAACAACAATGACATCAATAACAACAATAATAACTACAACAATAAAAACAACAACGGCAACAAAAGGGAAAAAATAAATGCTTTGGAAAAAAAAAAACATCTGGGGTTGGTGAGATAGCTCATTTGGATAATGTACTGCTTTGCCATTTATGTGATCCAGGTTCACGTTTGGCTCCTATCACATTGAAGGAAACTTTGGTGCTATGATCTCTTTCACTCTCTTTCTCTCTCTGCTTCTTTGTCCCTATAGAAGAAATAGGAGAGGGAGAAGAGGAAGAAGGAAGAGGAGAAGGAGAAAGCAAGTAAGGCTGAGTGCTAGGTTCCCTCCCCAGTTTGGTATGCCCTATGATGCCTTGGGGTTCTGGGTAGGACTGTGAGGTGCTGTGAGCTGGCAGGCCTGTGGAGCAGGCAGGGCTGAGGGGAAGGCAAGTCAGGTCTCAGAAGGCACTGCCTCATGATGGGGACCAGATCTCCAGGCATCTCCAAGAAACAGAGCAACCTATTGTTTCATTCCTGGGTCTGGAATTGTACTTAATACACTGACCACACATGGTACTGTGACCAATTCCAAGATCAACTGCAGATGGGGGTTGGGAATAAAAGTGTCTCTAGTCCATGCGAGGAAGGTGACAGAAACTCATCCTCCCTCCGGATGGCAATAAAGGTCCACGTGGGGACTAAACCTGATATTCAATCCCTTACCTAAATCCAAAGGTAAACTAAGGATTTTTCTTTTCAGAGCCAGGATTTCTCCTGGGGCTTCAATCCTGCATGAGCCCCAAACTCCTGGCTAACTTTTTTTTGTTGTTGCTATTGCCACCAGGCTTATTGCTAGGGGTGACTTGTGCCTGAAAGACAAACCCACTACTCTTGGCGACTATTATTTTTGTTATTGTTAGAGACAAAGAGGAAGGGGGGGTGGAATGGGGAAGAGATACCTGCAGCCTTGCTTCACCCCTTGTGAAGCTTCCTCTTTGCAGGTGGGAAACCTTGTGAGTGGTAACATGTGAACTCTACTAGGGGTGCTACCGCCTGGCCCCTATTCTTTAAATCTTCCCTTCCTTCCTTCCTTCCTCCCTCCCTCCCTTCCTTCCTTTTTTCTTTCTCTCTTTCTTTCCTTCTTTCTCTTTTTTCTTTCTTGAGATATACAAGGAGAGTGAAGTAATATCACAGTCCCATATACCATCCATGGAGTCTCTTCTGGAGCTGCCATGTGTTCCTATGTAGTGCCATGGCTCAAACCTGGGGCTCCATGTATGGAAAGGTACCCACTCTGCCATGTAAACTATCTCAGCCCCAAGCATTTCACTAAGCAGACCAGAGATACACAGAGGGACAGGTTCTGAGGAGAATGTGGGTAGTTTGAATGTCTTTCCTCAGAGCAGGGCAGGGAGGTGAGGTGAGGTGAGGTGAGGTGAGGTGAGGTGAGGTGAGGTGAGGTGAGGTGAGGTGAGGTGAGGTGAGGTGAGGCAAAGGGAAGCGAGGTGCCGAATCTATGGGTCAAAACCTGAGCAGGTTATTCCCACCACCTGAGTGTCTAGAATCAGCTTCTTCCTCTAGTGAGTGGTCACTGGAGACAGCCACTGACCTCAGGACTGCCTCAAGCCAGGCTGTGGTGGTCCTCCCTGTGCAAATGGCGCACTTCCCTGCCTTTCTGGAGAGCCAGCTCAGTGTCAGGTTACTCTTGACAGATTGTGCTGAGACCCAAGCTAAGCAGACATAAAAGGGAAGAAGTGAGGGAACAGAAAACACTGCTGAGAGACGCCAGGCAGCCAAGAAGAGGCGGGCCTCTCATACATACCAAGGACTTGAAGTCAGAAAGGAGGTGTGGGGGGCGGGGTGCTGTAAAAGAGGTATGAGTCCAGGCCAGCTTGCTTGGCCCCCAGGCTGCAGGCCCAGCTCAGACACTGTAAAGCCCTGAGGGGCAAAAAAAGGGTTACTTCTACTTCTGATGCCAGAAAGGGGCTTTCTGTACTGCTATGGCCTCCTTCTCCTGACAGTTTGGGCATCAAGTCCCTGCCTTTAGCTTGCATTCAAAGCTGGGAGGGTCGCAGTGGCTAAATAACGTGCTTGCATGCAGTGAGGTATTGAGCTCAACCACATTATCACAAATGCCAGAACAATGCTCTGCTTCTCTATCTCTATCTCTCTTTCTTTTTTGCTCTACTTTTCTTTCTCTCTCTCCTCCTCTCTTTTCTCATAAATAAACAAATACTGGGAAACAGCATAATGGTTATGAAAAATATTTTCATGCTTGAGGCACCAAGGTCTCAAGTTCAATCCCCTGCACCACTATAAACCAAAGCAGTGCTATGGTGAAAAAAGAAAGACACAGAGAGAAAGAGAGAGAGAGAGAGAGAGAGAGAGAGAAGGAGAACAAAACAAAACAAAACAAACCCCAAAAACTGTATTCCTGTGTATTGCACCAAAGTCAAGGACTCCAGGGGAAGGGGAGTGCTTACAGGTCCTGGTGCAAGATGATGGCGGACCTAGGTTGGAAGTGAGAGTGTTTTGCAGAAAACTGAGAAAATGTACACACATACAAACAGTACATATTTACTGTAAACCATTAATCCCCTCAATAAAAATTTTAAAAACCTGTATTCCTTTCACATACATATATTATTATTTTTTAACATTTTATTTATGTTTTGTTATTTACTGGATAGAGACAGAAATTGAGAGGGAAGGGGGAGATAGGGAGAGAGAGACATACCAGCAGACCTGCTTCACTGCTCACAGTTCACTGAACACCCCCCCACACACAGGTGGAACCTGAACTTGGGTTCTTCTGCATGCTAACATGTGCTCAGCTAGGTGCGCCACCACCTGGCCCTTACATGTATTATAGTTTAAGAACTTATTTACTTATTAATGAGAAGGAGAGGGAAAGAGAGAGGGAAAGGGAGAGAGGGAGAGAAAGAGAGAGGGAGAGAGAACACCAGAGCACACTACTCTGGCACATGTGATAATGGGGATTGAACTCAGGACCTCATGTTTTGTGAGTCCAAGGCATTATCTTGTTAAATATCTGTGGCCTGGGAGGTATGGCAGTATCTAGAGTGTTGGACTCTGAAGCATGAGGTGTGAGTTCATATAAGTCAGAGTGATGCTCTAGTTCTTTCTCTCTTTCCTTCTCTCTCTTGTGTTAATGAATTAAATTTATTATAAATAAATTTTAAAATATTTATTCTATTTTATTTATTAGTGAAGTTAGTGGTCGGGGGGGAACCATCAGTCTGGCATATGTGATGCTGGGGATCAAATTCAGGACCCCATGCTTGAAAATTCAAGGCTTTATCCTCTGTACCACTTCCCAGGTCTCATATAAAACATATTTATTTTAAAGCCAGTGCTCTACTATAATGGTTACAGTTGGGGAGATGGGGACACAGACTTCAGTGGTGGTTGTGGTGTCAAACTACATCCATAATCTTACAACCTTGTAAACCATTATTTTTTTTTGTTAAATGTTTTTATATATTTTTACTGTTTTTATTTATTGATAGAGACAGCCAGAAATTGAGAGGGAAGGGGGAGATAAAGAGAGAGAGAGAGTGACACCTGCAGCACTGCTTCACCACTCTCAAAGCTTTCCCCCTGGGGTTCAAACCTGGGTCCTTGCACATTGTAACTTGTGTTCAACCAGGTGTGCCACCATCTGGCCCCCTATACCACTATTTTTTAAAAAGATTTTATTTATTTATTAATGGGAAAGATAGCAGGAGAGAGAGAGAGAAAAAAAACCAGGCATCACTCTGGTACATGTGCTGCCAGGGATTGAACTCGGGACCTCCTGCTTGAGGGTCCAATGCTTTATCCACTGTGTCACCTTCCGGACTATACCCCTAAACCACTATTAATCACAAATAAAAAATGGTTTCTAAAAATAATGAAAATTTATATGAATTATTAAAAGAAATAAAACTAGAGGTGGGGATGGATAGCATAATAATGATTGTGAAAAGAGACTCTTATGCCAGAGGCTCCAAGGTCCCATGTTCAATCTCCCGCACCGCCATAAGCCAGAGCTAAGCAGTGCTCTGGTTAAAAAAAGTGCAGCGGGTTAAGCATACAGGGCTCGAAGCTCAAGGACCAGCATAAGGATCCCAGTTCGAGCTCCTGGCTCCCCACCTGCAGTGGGGGTCACTTTACAAGTGGTAAAGCAGGTCTGCAGGTGTCTGTCTTTCTCTTCCCCTCTGTCTTCCCCTCCTCTCTCCATTTTTCTCTGTCCTATCCAACAACAACGACAGCAATAGCAACAATAATAATGACAACAGGGGGCCCAGTGGTAGCACAGCGGGTTAGGCGTACGTGGCGCAAAGTGCAAGGGCCGGCAGAAGGATCCCAGTTCGAGCCCCCGGCTCCCCACCTGCAGGGGAGTTGCTTCACAGGCGGTGAAGCAGGTCTGCAAGTGTCTTTCTCTCCCCCTCTCTGTCTTCCCCTCCTCTCTACATTTCTCTCTGTCCTATCCAACTACAATGACAACAATAATAGTAACAACAACACCAATAAACAACAAGGGCAATAAAAGGGGAAAAATGGCCTCCAGGAACAGTGGATTCATAGTGCTGGCACTGAACTACAGCAAACCCTGGAGGTAAAATAATAATAATAATAATAATAATAATAATAATAATAATAATAATGGCAACAGCATAAACAAGGGCAACAAAAGGGAAAAAATAGCCTCCAGGAACAGTGGATTCATAGTGCAGGCACTGAGCCCCAACGATAACCTTTGAGACAAAAAAAAGAAGAAGAAGACTGGGGAGATAGCATAATAGCATAATGGTAATGCAAAACTTTCATGCTTGAAGCTCTGAGGTCCCAGGTTCAGTCCCCAGCACTACCATAAGCCAGAGCTGAGCAGTACTCTGGTGAAAGAAAGAAAGAGAGAGAGAGAGAGAGAGAGAGAGAGAGAGAGAGAAAGGAAAGAAGGAAGAAAGAAAGAAAGAAAGAAAGAAAAACAAGAATACACTAATAGTGGTCTAGGAGGTGGGTGCATGAGTAAACTGAGGAATAGGAGTCAAATGTATGATGGTGAAGGATGAAACAGAGAGACACAGGAGGCAGTACAGAGGCAAGAGCACAGGACTTGCAAGATGCATGTACCAGTGATACTCTGGTGTTTTCTCTCTCTCTCTCTCTCATAAATAAATACATCAGCCTGGGACACAGCACATCATGTAAAGCTCTAGACTCAATATTCAATAGAAAGTAATAAAACTGGGAGTCAGGTGATAGCACAATGGGTTAAGCACAGGTGGTACAAAGCGCAAGGACCAGCAAAGCACAAGGATTCTGGTTTGAGCCCCGGCTCCCCACCTGCAAGGGAGTCGCTTCACAGGCAATGAAGCAGGTCTGCAGGTGTCTATCTTTCTCTCCCCCCCTCTGTCTTTCCCTCCTCTCTCCATTTCTCTCTGTCCTATCTAACAATGATGACATCAATAACAACAAGAATAATAATTACAACAATAAAAACAACAAGGGCAACAAAAGGAAATAAGTATTTTTAAAAATTTAATAATAATAAAAAAGAAAGTAATAAAACTGACTTCTAACAAGCTAACATTTGTTCTGAGCACCTCTTCCCTGGGGAGTGGGCAACACAGTTGTTAATTTAGGGGTCCCCTGCACTCACCTGCAGCACCCAGTAGCACTGCTGCTTCCTGCTAAATCCCACCAGAAGGAGCAGAGGCCACTTCCTCTTTGTGCTCTGGTCTCAGGACCTAAGGCCCAGGGGTCATCCTCCCCACCCCCTAGGGAAGTGGCCACCCTGGGAGACTAGGGAGAGACTGGTATGTGGCTGCAGGGACCAGGCCAGGACAGGGCAGGGTCATGAAGGGGACAGCAGCAGCTGAAGGCAGATGTCCCGCCCCCCTCCACTTTACACTTCTCTCTTCCTGCAGTGGGGGCTGTCCTTCCAGACCTGAGAGTCCCCTTTCTTCCATTTCTCTCCCATTCCAGGAGAATACAACACAAAGGCTTCAGAGTTCCATGGCCACTATAGCCTTAGCAACCTTAGCTCAGGGCAGCCATGGAATGCCTCCTCTTTTTTTAGATGGTGAGAGACAGAGAGAGATAGGAAGAACGAGACAGAGAGAAATGTTCTTTTCTTTTTTTTCTTTCTTTAATAAAGGCTGAGAGAGACAGAGAGCAGGAGAGACATCTCCAAGTACTGCTCTACCACTAGTGAAACATCCTCCCTGCAGGTGGGGACTTGGGGATTTGAATCCAAGTCCTGGTGCAAGGCAAAGTGTGTGCTGTACCAAGTATTCTCTTTACTATGAACTTTTCAACTGCCAGATGATTTCTTTTTTTCTTATTTTTTTTTCCACTGCTCCCAGCAGCCATTCCTGCCCTCCCCCCTCCCCCATTTTATTGGATAGGACAGAGAGAAATTGAGAGAGGAGAAGGCAATAGAGAGGGTGAGAGAAAGACAGACTCCTGTAGACCTGCTTTACTGCTTATAAAATGTCTCCCCTGCAGGTGAGGAGTGGGGGATCGAACCTGGGTTCTTACATATGGCAATATGTAAGAACCTCAATTGGCTATGCCACCACACAGACCCACTTTCTTTTTAATGAGAAAGAAATATAGACACAGAGAAAGATCAGAGCACTGCTCTGCTCTGGCTTATGGTGGTGCTGGGACTTGAGAGCCATAGGCATGAAAGGGTTTTACAGAACCACTGCTGTCCCCCCTACACCTCCACTCTTTCCCAGCAGTCACATGATACATTGCCAGACGTGGAGCTGATGGGGTGGGAAGAGCTTGACCATCAAGCTTGCTGGTTTTCCTTGCAGGGACTGGCTGTGATGACTCTACTAAAAATTGTCATTGTTTGGGTGGTATATGCCAAGAGCAGAAACTAGAAAAATGCTGATAAATGTCCACTAATCCTAGGAGCCAGGGACATAAACTGAAAAGGAAATGTCTAATTCAGTGACAGAGGCGATTGCTAAACTGGTAGAGCACAGGATTTACGTGCCCAAGGTTCCCAGTTTGATTTCCAACACCACAGGTAGCAGAGTGGTGCTCTGGCTTCTCTCTGCACATAACACACACACACTCTCTCTCTGTCTCTCTGTCTCTCTCTCTCTGCCTCCAAGGTTATTACTGGGGCTCGGTGCCTGCACTATGAATCCACCACTCCTGGATGCCATTTTTCCCATTTTTGTTGCCCTTGTTGGATAGGACAGAGAGAAATTGAGAGAAGGAGGGGAGGAGAAAAACATCTGCATACCTGCTTCACCACTTGTGAAGCAACCTCCCTGCAGGTGGGGAGCCGGAGGCTCTAACTGGGATCCTTATGCTAATCCTTGCGCTTCGTGCCATGTATGCTTAACCCGCTATGCCCGGCCCCCAATATATATATATATTTTTTTTTTACCGCCCCAATATATTTTTTTAAGATGATTTATTTATTTACTTGAAAGGTAGGGAGAGAGAGAAAGAACTGGACCTTCTTACTCTGGTACATGTGCTGCCGGGGATCTAATTCAGGACCACATGCTTGAGAGTCCAATGCTTCATTCTCTGCGAAACCTCCTGGACCACTCAAATAATTAATTATAGTCAACCCTCTACAGAGGCAGCTCTGACAGGTCTGAGCTGTTCTCCCATAAGAGAGTAGCTTTGTGGCTAATTGTCCTGAACAGAGACCTCCTTTTGCCTTCCCTAAAGAAGCAGGGACCAGAAGGCCCACAGCCAGGGTCCTGTCACCAGCAGCTGCCTCTACTCCCCATTCATGGCCAGAGATTACCAGGAATTGAAACACATCACTTGACCCCCGCCTGCTGATGGATGAGTGCTGGGAACAGGTGCGACAGGCCTATTTGTGGGGAGGTAGATTCAAGCCAAGATTCTATGGAGAACTGGAAAAAAACACTCCCATCCCAGCCTCCATGGGGCACAGAGAGTGGGCAGATAAGGGGAGTTTACTCAGGGCAAAGCTGCAAGCCAGTACGTTGGAAATAGCTGCTGAGAGGGTTCAGATCTGAGCCACAGGCCTGGGCACAACCACAGGAGGACAGTGGTTCAGTGACCTGAGAGCCTTCCTATCCCTCTCTCTGGGCAGGTGTGGCCTCCCTGCTCCCCATAGGAAAGGTATTTATTGTAGGGCGTGTGAATACAGGTGAGGGCTGTGGTTGCTGCACCCTGGCCACACCAGGACTTTCACACCTTCTGCCCCTCCCCATCCAAACTCCAGTTTCAGTCCTCTCCTCTGAAGTGGAATTTTAAAAATAGCTAAGGGTGGGGCTGGGTAGTGGTGCACCTAGTAGAAGACATGTGTTACCATGTTCAAGGACCTAAGTTCAAAGCTCCTGGACCTTACCTACAGGGGGAAACCTCAGGAGCAGTGAAGCAGTACTGCAGGCATCTCTCTGTCACTTTGTCTATCTCCCCTACCTCTCTCAATTTCTCTCTATCCCACCAATATAAGAAAAATAGGGAGTCAGGCGGTAGCGCAGCGGGTTAAGCGCAGGTGGCACAAAACACAAGGACCGGCGTAAGGATCCCAGTTCAAGCCCGGACTCCCCACCTGTAGGGGAGTCGCTTCACAGGTGGTGAAGCAGGTCTGCAAGTGTCTATCTCTCCCCTCCTCTTACCATTTCTCTCTATCTTAGCCAACAACAATGACATCAATAACAACAACAATAATAACTACAAGGGCAACAAAAGAGAATGAATAAATAAATAAATAATTTTTAAAAGAATCTCTAAAATAATAATAATAATGTTACAATGGGCAAGGACCCGGGTTCGAGGCCCCGGTCTCCACCTGCAAGGGAAAAGCTTCACAAGTGGTGAAGCAGGGCTGCAGGTGTCTCTCTGTTTCTCTCTATATATATCACCCCCTTCCCTCTTGATTTCTGGATGTCTCTATCCAATAAGTAAATAAAGATAATTTAAAAAAAATAAAAGAAAAATAAAGTGAAAGATTAAAAAAGAAGAAGAAAAAAAAAGATCCAGGAGGTAGTGTAGTGGATAAAGCATTAGACTTTCAAGCATGAGGTTCCAAGTTCAACTCTGGTTCTCTCTCTCCCTCCTTCCCCTTCACTAAGAAATAATCAGCAGCAGGAGAAGATAGCATAATGGTTATGCTAAAAGACTCTCAGGGTGGGTGGTGGTGCACCTGGTTGAGAGCACATGTTACAATGTACAGGGACCCAGGTTCAAGTCCCTGGTCCCCATCTGCAGGAGGAAAGCTTCATGAGTGGTGAAGCAGGGCTTAAAAGTGTCTCTCTGTCTCACTCCCTCTTTATCTCCCCCTTCCTCTCAATTTCTGGCTGTCTCTATCCAATAAATAAATAAATACATAAATAAATAAAAGACTCGTGCCTGAAGCTCCAAAGTCCCAGGTTCAATAGACAGCACCACTATAAACCAGAGCTGAGCAGTGATCTGGTCTTTTTCTCTCTGTATCTCTTTCTCATTAAAAATAAAACAAATAAAATATATTTTAAAAGTAGTAAATCAGGCTGAGGAAATAGCATAATGCAGAGACTCTGAGGCCTGAGTCTCCAAAGCCCAAGGTTTAATCCCCCACACCACCATAAGCTTTGAGCTGAACAGTACTCTGGTAAAAAATAAAATAAAACAGGGGAGTCGGGCAGTAGTGCAGCAGGTAAAGCACATGAGCGCGAAGAGCAAGGACTGGAGTAAGGATCCTGGTTCGAGCCCCCAGCTCCCCACCTGCAGGGGGTTCACTTCACAGGTGGTGAAGCAGCTCTGCCCGTGTCTATCTTTCTCTCCCCTCTCTTTTTTCCCTTCTCTCTCCATTTCTCTCTGTCCTAACAATGAGAACATCAATAACAATAATAATAACTACAACAACAATAAAACAACAAGGGCAACAAAAAGGAAAATAAATAAATTTAATAAAATAAAATAAAATAAAGCCTTCCTTCCTACCTACCTTTCATCCATCCTTCCTTTCTTACTTCCTTCCAAAGTTCTGCTCAACCCTGGTTTATGGTAGTGCCAGGGGATTGAACCTGGGGACCTTTGGTGCCTCAAGTGTGAAAGTCCTATTGTGTAACCATCATGCTCTCTCCCCTCCCAAAAAATAAATCTTAAAAAGAGTAAGGGAGGGAGTCGGGCGGTAGGACAGCGGGTTAAGCACACGTGGCGCAAAGCGCAAGGACCAGGCGTAAGGATCTGGGTTCGAGCCCCTGGCTCCCCACCTGCAGGGGAGTCGCTTCACAAGCGGTGAAGCAGGTCTGCAGGTGTCTATCTTTCTCTCCCCCTGTATCCCACTCATCTTCATTTCTCTCTGTCCTATCCAACAACTACGACAATAGTAACTACAACCATAAAACAACTAGGGCAACAAATGGGAATAAATAAATATTTTTTTTAAAAAGTAAGGGGGAGTCGGGAGGTAGCACAGCGGGTTAAGTGCAGGTGGCACAAAGCACAAGGACCGGAGTAGGGATCCTTATTTGAGCCCCCAGCTTCCCACCTGCAGGGGAGTCGCTTCACAGGCGGTGAAGCAGGTCTGCAGGTGTCTATCTTTCTCTCCCCCCTCTGTCTTCCCCTCCTCTCTCCATTTCTCTCTGTCCTATCTACCAACGACGACATCAGTAACAACAACAATAAAACAAGGGAAACAAAAGGGAAAATAAATAAATAAATATTTTTTTAAAAGAGTGGAAGTCGCGAGGTAGCAGCAGATTAGGTGCAGATGGCCCAAAGCGCAAGGACCGGCAAGGACCGGCGTAAGGATCCCAGTTGCAGCCTCTGCCTCCCCACCTTCAGAGCAGTCACTTCACAGGCGGTGAAGCAGGTCTGCCGGTGTCTTTCTTTCCCCCTTTCTGTCTTCCCCTCCTCTCTCCATTTCTTTCTGTCCTAACCAACAACAACGACATCAATAACAACAATAATAACTACAACAACAACAAAAAATATTTTTTTTAAAAAAGAGTAAGGTACTTTGTACACAGGGAGGAAATGTTCCCCTTCTTACTTGGATATTTGCCTGTTTACCTTCCAACATTCATTTTTTGTTTATTTATTTTTTTTTCCCTTGAGCACTACTCAACTCTTGTTTATGGTGGTAAAAGGAAGGGCATGGGAGACTGAACCTGGGACCTCTCAGACCCCAGGAATACAACTCTTTTTTGCATAATCACTATATTAAGATAATCTCCCTGTTTCCAACACTCTTTTACCTTTTAAAAATATTTTAATTTAGTCTTAAATTATGATAAAGACAAATAGAAATGGGAAGAGAGAGGGAGAAAGAGAGACATATGCAGCCTGCTCCACTGCTCACAAAGGTGCGGACCAGGAGCTTGAACCCGGGTCTTTTCGAGTGGTATAATATGGAAGCTCCATGACACTGGGGAAAGCTCAATGGATAGTGATCCAGTGCTGTCCCTCTTACTCTGTTTCTCACTCCCCACCTCACTGCCTCTGTAGAGAGGAAAGAGAGAGAGAGAGAGAATGTGCACAGAAAAAAAAAACAAGTGTACAATTTCAGTAGTATGTTCATATGCTATGGTTCACTTCGCCTCACTCTACAAGGGGTTCTGGTTATGTCTTAAAGCAAATGGGTCTGCTCTATGTTCTTTCTTTCTTTCTTCCTTTCTTCCTTTCTTTCTTTTTTTTTTCCCTCTAGGGTTATTGCTGGAGTTCAGTGCCCGCACTACCTATGAATCCACTGCTCCTGGAGGATATTTTTTTGTTGATGTAATTGTTGTTGAATAAGACAGAGAGAAATTGAGAGAGGAGGGGGAGAAAGAAGAACACCTGCAGACCTGCTTCATGGCTTGCCAAATGACCCTGCTGTGGATGGGGAGCCAGAGGCTCTAACTGGCATCCTTGTGCCAGTCCTTGTGCTTTCCACTTAACTAAGTGCACTACCTACCAGCCCCCGTGCTCTATGTTCTTAAAGTAACTCCCCATCAATAGTCATTCCAGCCACATACCCATCTATCGCCTAAGGCAGAGTAGGGCAGCCAAGAGAAAACACCATCTTCATTGTGGAATTAGATGAATACAACACCGTCCACTGCCTTAAGGTCCAAGTGGTGAATAAGAGCTGGAACTAAGATGGCTCCTGAAACGTCTGCAGTCTGACTCTGAGCCTCATTATAATATCATTATAATATGAGTGGTTGGGAGAATTCCCATCACGCTCTGGTCCCAAGACAGTTATAAAATGGACAAACAAGGTCAGAAATGAAGACCCCAAATTCCTGGGAAACCCCTGTTCTAGGAAGTCTCTGTCTACTCCAGGCCTTTAATGAGTAATAATCAGTCCACCTTTCCTAAGAAATCCTGCCTACCCCAGACAAACCTCATATAAGACTTCAACAAAGGAGCCTTGACGAAATGACTAAGGCAGGCCGGCTTGTTGGATTTCAAATCAAATCACAAGTGAGCTCTTGTTTTGTTTTTAATGTTATATTTGATTATTTGAGTAGAAATAGAAATTAAGAGGAGAAATAGAGACGGAAACATAGAGGGAGAGAAACAGACACCTGCAGCACTACTTCGCCGACAAGTGAGCTCTTAATGTATGGGGGAGGTCCTTCCTGTGTGGTTAGACCCCAGCCTCCTTCCTGTTTCACCCTCTCTTCTTTATCACACTGAAGGGGCCACACACATCCTCTTTCTGTCCCCTGCAAGGGTGTCAAACCCAGGCCCATGTCAGGGCTTTTGCTTAAACTCTTCCCTCTGCCAGGAAAACTCCTCCTCCTGATTTCCACAATTGCTTTGTTGCTTCCTTCGAGCATTGGCTCAGCTGTCTTTCTTTCTTTTTTTAATATTTTATTTATTTATTTATTTATTTATTTAACCAGAGCACTGCTCAGCTCTGGCTTCTGGTTGTGTGGGGGAATGAAACTGGGACTTTGGAGTCGCAGGCATGAGAGTCTCTTTGCATAACCATCATGCTACCTCCCCCACTCAAGTTACTTACTTAGTCATTGATTATCTTCCCTCACTAGGTGGTGAGTATCATGCACACCACCGTGCCTGACCTGTCATCATCTCTTTAGCATGCTGCCTAGGGGCTGGCAAAATATTAGCTTGCTTGGATAGTGCATCTATCAATACTTTGCCATGTCGTGACCTGGTTCAAGCCTGACCCCCACCACATGGAAGGAAGCTTCAGTGCTGCGGGTATCTTTCTCTCTCTCTCCCTCCTTCCCTTTCTTTCTCTGCCTTTCTGTTACTATCTGGATAAATACTTCAGCTCTGGAGAAATGAAGACCTAGAGATGACAAAACAAACAAAAAACAAACAAACAAAACAGTGCCTGACCTGCACTGGGGGCTCAGGAGAGATCTGTGGAGGGAGAAATTTGGTAGATTTTTAGATAAGAATCTGATTCACTTCCATCAATTCTCCAAGGCCCTCTAGGCAGCTCTGGCTCTTTCCCTTATTTCTCTATCCCCAGCTGCCCTGCCCTCTCCCCAGATCTCTGGAGTCTCCCACTCCCAAGCAGCATCGAATAAAAACTCTTCTGTGATTTTATGCCTGGGGCATTTAATCTGAGTCAATTTGGCTTCTCCAGCTCTCCCTCCAGTTGAGTCCAAAGGTCTGATCAGTGTTTCCAGGAAATGAGCCAACAACTCTGTAGTAAGGGCTCAGAGCTCCACCCCCAGGGGCAACCAGGGAACTGACGTCCCAAGCTGTCATTCTAAGTCTTCTCAGTGAAAACAGATTAAGTGAGAGAAGCAGAGGAAAGTTATTGAACTTTTGCTGTACGCAGCCCACCTTGGAGCATCAGCCTTTGAGCACAGTGAACGGACAGGCGCTGTCTGGTGGGAAGGGAAGGCTTCAATGTGCCAGCACAGTGAATCAGATGCTGACTTCCTGGGTAACTGGCTAGGGGTGTATCACGGACTTTCTCTGGCTGGTCCTAAATTGCAGTAGGGACAAAAGTGAAGGAAGTTGTCAGTTATTAATCAAGTCTCAGTCATTTTTGAGTCAACTGTTCCAGAAGTCACTGTTTTGTTTCCTAGGTGTTGCTAGAGATAACAGTCTGACTCCCACAGACCTGATTTAGAGTCAGCGGGCTTCTGGGGTGGGTAATTATAGATAGAGGGCAGCCTTCCTGGGCAGGTGCTTGCAGGTTGTGCATCAGAGTTCTAGTTCCATTCTTCTTATTATTTAAATATTTTATTTATTTAAAAATATTTATTTATTTATTCTCTTTTGTTGCCTTGTTTTATTGTTGTAGTTATTATTGTTGTTGATGATGTCGTCATTGTTGGATAGGACAGAGAGAAATGAAGAGAGGAGGGGAAGACAGAGAGAGGGAGAGAAAGACACCTGCAGATCTGATTCACCACTTGTGAAGTGACTTCTCTGCAGGTGGGGAGCTGGGGCTCGAATCTGAGTCCTTGAGCACTGTAACATGTGTGCTCAACCAGGTGCACCACTACCAGGCCCCTCTTATTTTATTATTGATAATATAAATAAATTATTTAAGAAAGTATTTAGTTTTTATAAATAACATTTAATTTTTAAAATTTTATTATTGCTTATTTGATAGGTTAGAAAGCAATTGAAGGAGAAGAGGAGAGAGAGGGAGAGAGACACCTGCAGCATTTCTTCACCATTCATGAAATTTCCCCCTTGCAGGTGGGGATGGGGGCTTGAACCTGGGTCCTTGAGCTGCTACCACCAGCCCCATAAACAACTATTTTAGGAAGAGATTTATTTACTTACTTATGAGAGAGTGGGAGAGGACCAGAACATCACTCTGGTACATACAGCACTGGGGATTTTGAACTAAGGACTTAATGCTGTTAAGCCCCTTCCTAGACCATGTAAAATACAGTGGACTTTTGTTTGTCATCACAACAAAACAGCACTGAGGCCTTTAGGAGTTTGCCTAGGATTACAGAGAATGCTTAGATTTGCCTGCAGCAGTGCTTCCCAGAAACTGCTCCTAGAGTCTGCGCATCTCCACACTCAGCAGGGCCGTGACACCCCATGAGAAAATTGTGGCCCACACATCTGAGGTGGGGAGCTTTTCCTGATCACACATCCCATTGAGAATCTACAGGGACCCTTCTTGGGAAGCAATAGATGCCCCTTCCAGAAAAATATACACACACCATTTTTTTATACACATTAGGTAATCAACTGGCTCCAGGAGCTAGCATAAATAGGTTATGCAAAAAATTTTCATGCCTGAGGTTGTGACGTCCCAGGTTCATGCTCCAGCACCACCATAAGCCAGAGTTGAGCAGTGCTCTGATTAAGTTTTAAAAACCCAAGTTCAACCCCCAGGACCACTGTAAGTCAGAGTTGAACACTGTTCTGGTCTCTCTCTCTCTTTCTTTCATTAAAAACAAATGGGGGGGTGCGGTAGCGCAGCGGGTTAAGTGCACATGGCTCAAAGCGCAAGGACTGGCCTAGATCCCTATTAGAGTGCCCGCGCCCAACCTGCCGGGAGTAGGGGGGGGGTCGCTTTACGGGCAGTGAAGCAGATGTCTTTCTCTCCCCCTTTCTGTCTTTCCCTCCCCTCTCGATTTCTCTCTGTCCTATCCAACGACAACAACAGCAATGGCAACAACAAGGGCAACAGAGTGGGAAAAATGGCTGTCAGGAGCAGTGGATTCGTAGTGCAGGCACCCAGTGATAACCCTGAAGGCAAAATAATAATAAGTGAAAATTTTATTTAAAATAAATAAATAAATGTTTAAAATAAAAGGAAATTCAGGCAAAGCCCCACCTCTACCCTGCCAGACTTCTTCATGTGAGTGGATGATGGGGAAAGATACCTGGGGTGAATGCTTCGGCCAAGTGATCATTCCAGTCTGGCCCGCTTCTGGGTTTTAAAAGGTGGACCTGATGGGCTTTGAAGCTAACTGGTATTTAATTATATATTATGTATATATATATTTTTCATTCTTAACTTGGAAAATGCTTTTCAAAAGATATTAAATATTTGTAAATTGTGTTTTTAATTAAACTTGGAACACTTAAAAAAAAAAAAAAAGGTTCCATTTATTGACAAAATGAAAACAAAATTCCATCTCTACTTTTACTGACTTCACCAGGAAAAAGAACAGAAAGCAGCCTGTCCAGAGATCCTGGGATAAATCTAATTACCCAACTTCTCCCCCACACTCAAGAGACTCAAGTGCTGAGAAGCTTCATCTTGGCACCCATGGTGCCAATAGCAGCGCACATTTCTTTTATCTATTTATTTACTTATTTTCCCTTTTGTTGTCCTTGTTGTTGTTTTATTGTTGTTACAGTTGTTATTGTTATTGATGTCGTCATTGTTAGATAGGACAGAGAGAAATGGAGAGAGGAGGGGAAGACAGAGAGAGGGAGAGAAAGATAGACACCTGCAGACCTGCCTCACCGCCTGTGAAGGACTCCCCTCCAGGTGCGGCTTGAACTGGGATCCTCATGAGTGAGGGTCCTTGCGTTTCGTGCCACGTGCGCTTAACCGCCCCACTCCCAGCAGTGCACATTTTTGTGTTCTAGTTCCAGCTGGCCCTCTCACAACACTTGGCAACTCTTACCCAGTTCTCATAATGGTCAGTCCAATCCTTCTCAAAAATGTTAACTGTGGGGTGGTGGAGATAGTTCAGTCCATAGTGAGATAGACTTCCATGCCAAGGATCTGAGGTTCAGGTTCAATCCCAGGCACTGCTGTAAGCCAAAGTTGGTGTCTCTCTCTCTCTCTTTTGCTCTTTAGGTAATTCAGTGGATAAAGCATTGGCCTCTCAAGCATGAGGTCCCGAGTTTTATCCCCGGCAGCACATGTGCAGAGTGATGTCTGGTTCTTTCTCTCTTCTCCTATCTTTCTCATAAATAAATAAATAAATCTTTAAAAACAAACAAAACAAACAAAAACTCTGGCATCACCTATGCCGAAGTGGTCTGGCTATTTAAAAAAAAAATTAATGAGTGGGCGGGAGCGCAGGCAGCTAAGCGCAAGGACCGGTGTAGGGATCCCGGTTTGAGCCCCCAGCTCCCCACCTGCAGGGGAGTTGATTCACAAGCAGTGAAGCAGGTCTGCAGGTGTCTGTCTTTCTCTCCCCCTCTCTGTCTTCCCCTCTTCTCTCCATTTCTCTCTGTCCTATCCAACAATGACGACATTAGTAACAGCAACAATAACTACAACAATAAAAAAACAAGGGCAACAAAAGGGAATAAATAAATATCTTTTTTAAAAGCATTAAAATAAAAAAAAATAAACTTACCCTTAATTCTTTCTTTTTTCTTTTTAAAGATTAATTTGTTTATCAACTAGAAAGAGAAAAGGCAAATAGGAAAAGAGAGAGAGAACACCAAAGTATCATTCTGCCACATTCAATGCAAGGAATCAAACTTAGGACCCCATGCCCCAGAGTCCAATATTTCATCCACAGCACCACCCAGGACACACCCTTAATTCTTTGTCTAATATTCATTATCCATCCATCCATCCTTCCTTCCTCCCTTCAACCTTCCTTCTCTCTCTCCTGACCTTCCTTTCTTCCTTTCTCTCCTTCCTTTCTTCCTAAAGTACAACTCAGCTCTTGCTTATAGTGGTGTTGTGGATTGAACATGGAATCTAGGTGCCTCAGACATGAAAGTCTTTTTGTATAATTGTTATGCTATATCCCCAGCTCATCTAATAAATTTTCTTTACACTTTAAAAAGATAAAATGAAAAGAAGCTTTACATGTGTCAGCTATCATAAAGCTGTTTAGTTCAGTGGCAGAGCACAGGCTTTGCTTGTATGGGTTTGATCCTTGGCATAAAAAAAAAAACAAAACAAGCAGGGGTGGGGAATTTTTTTCTTTCTGCTATTTAGATATTTATAACACCATCCCAGGGTCATAGAAAGTCATCAACTGGGGGGCTGGGCGATAGTGCACAGTGTTAAGAGCACATAGTATGAAGCACAAGGATGAGTGAGAGGACCCGGTTGGAGCCCCAGCTCCCCACCTGCAGAGTAGGGGGTCGCTTCATAAGTGGTAAAGCAGGTCTGTAGATGTCTATCTTTCTCTCCCCTTCTCTATCTTCCTTTCCTTTCTCAATTCTCTCTGTCCAATCCAATAAAAAATGAGAAAAATGGCCTCCAGGAGCAGTGGATTCATAGTGCAGCCCCAGTGATAACCCTGGAGGCAAAAAAAAAAAGTGTCAACTTAAAAATTAGCCCTTAATGTTGCTGTGAAAAAAATTCTGGTTGCTTTGGCAGGGTCAGACCAAATGATTTTGCAGGCTGTATATACAGCCACCAGGCAGGGCATTCCCCAGCCCTCTCTTAGAAGGACAATTGCCTGATTTTTTTTTTTCGTGTGTGTGTGTGTGTGTGTGTGTGTGTGTGTGTGTGTGTGTGTGTGTGTGTGTGTTGCCTCCTATATGCAAAAACCTGTGTTCTGGCACTGAGCTGTAACTCCAGTGCTAACACCCAAATTGGCAACTGACCACCAGTTCTGGATATACACACCTAGATAATTGAAGCTGGGCAATGGTGCACTTATCTGAGCCACACACATTACCATGTGCAAGTGTTGGGACTATGTGTAAGCCTGATAGAGCTTAGGGAGAACCAATCCCATCCTTGGATGGAGGTCTGAGAAGATAACCTCTTGGTAAGTCTCTCTCAACCGAGGTGAGCAAAAGAGGGGGAAACTCAGACTTAGTTCTTTCCTTCTCGACTCTCAGGCCCACAGAAACCCCAATACTTCCCTCCATTAACTGCAGGCCACATGGCCACAGATTCACTTATTCAAAGTCACCTTCTGATCACAGAAGAACACACCTTATCGCACACTTCATCACACACCTCAGACCCCAGACAAGAGAAATTCCAAACTATATGGCTTTTTGATATCCATCTTCTCTCTGTCTCACCCTTTTGGCTTAACCCCTATGCTTCTCTTAAATACCTTTAGATAATTAAGTTGCTTGCATCATGGAGAATAACTGTCTTGTATCTCATCAATTCCTGTCATACCAGCCCCCTACCATAGGGGCAAGCCGACCTTTAAGAAACCTGTAATTTCTGACATACTTCAATAAAAATTCCCTTTGTTTGGTTTTCTATTTAACTCATGTCCACCTTGCTAATGAACGAGTTCTGAGTTCTGAGCACGCTGAAGAGCTCCCTGGTGTCTTTTACTTCATGTCACCCCTGTCATGAGAGAGAAAGAACCGGTCCGTTACCTTTTCCCTGGAGATCACCCCGCCAGAGACCCGACATCTGGCGCTCAACATGGGGCAGAATTTCCTGACCCCAAGAAAAAAAATCTGCCCAACAGGCATCGTGTGCTTCACCCGGGGAGGAACGGGACCGTGGCTCCAGAGAATCAAGAAGATATAGCGAAGCACATCGGAAAGGTAACCCCAAGGCTCTCGTTTGAGCCCCTGTGATCTTTCTCTCCTTCTCCCTGTCCTTCATGCTCCAGGGAAGCTCGTGGAGAGGACACAGAGGGAGAACTTCAGTGGAACAGAACCCTGGCCAGGCTCTGAGAAACTGAGTGTTCTTCCCCCATTGAATCTTAATGAATCTGACCTAATTTTTCCTCTCCTGCTGGGAAATTGTGCAGATGCAGTCACATCTGCCATGTTGTTCCCTTAGGCTATTACTAGTTCCCACGAGAGTTGGGAAATTCTTGGAGCGCCTGGCCTGTTCCGCCATGTTGTGCCTTCAGGGCATTGTCTATTCCTTGCAATAGTTTCAGTGCTCTGGTTACTCCTCCCCTTCCCATTCTCGCGAGAGCTACTCCCATAAAATCCCTTCTTCTTTCGCACCTTG
Source organism: Erinaceus europaeus (assembly GCF_950295315.1). Taxonomy (NCBI): domain Eukaryota; kingdom Metazoa; phylum Chordata; class Mammalia; order Eulipotyphla; family Erinaceidae; genus Erinaceus; species Erinaceus europaeus. Next base: position 54,869,009 of record NC_080172.1, read on the forward strand.
CTCTCTTGCCGGCTCTTCACTTCAGTGTTTAGATGCAGGAAAGGTTGCTGCATGAGGCGGCCATTTTTGCTACCTCCACATGGCCCAACCTGCTTCTGTCTCACCCAACTCTGAGGTGCCAGTGCAAATAAAGATTTGTGTTCGCTCTTCACTCCGGATCTCCTCTCTCTCTTCTCCGCGGCACAGCATGACACTCTCCCACTTTTGTGGTATTTGTTCTAGACTCTCACCTAATTTCTGAGTCAAACAGACATTAAAGTGGACCTAGGCATAGTCTTAAAACTGCTATTTCCTGCCTAAAAAGAAAACCCCAAAAGATCCAGCTTTTTTCCTCTGCTCAGGTGACATCCAGAGCTCTCAGAAAGCGTTAAACCAATTCTGAGTGAGATCTTATCTGGCTAGCAAGCTATTCTTTAAAGAAAGAAAGAAATCAATCAAACAAGACATTCTCTCTAACTTAAAAGCTATTAATCAGAGAACCAGCACACACTTATGATAGAAATTTAATGATTTGTTTCTTTAAAAATCTAAAATGTACCTTAGCCCAGAAAAGAAACTTCCAAAGATTTTACTCTGCGCGCGACGGTTAACTAAGCCCACCTGTTCCATCAACACAGCCAATCACGTCATAGAGCTGCTGCTCCACAGATTGGCAAAGACTTCAGTCAATCATTCCCATAGCCACACCCGCCCCTCCTGGGGGGGTGCAGGGGGGAGTGGCTGTGAACTAGAAATCCAAAAACTGCTTTTCAAAAGGAAAAATTTCTTTTAACCAAGAATGTCTGTTTTAAGTCTGTGTGCTAACCTTGTTTTCACTAATGTGTGTTAACCCTCTAAAATCACTAGAGTTTGTTTTAAGTTTTAAATAAGATTTAGTTAAGCTGAATGTGATTTTAAAGATCCCGACTCGTAGAGTTTTCACACCTTTACCAGACTAGAATATAGGACAGTTTCGTCCTTCTGATAGCTAATATCAGCATCAATTCATTAGTTAGAGATTTTCCGAGATCTCTAGGCGTAGTAAGACACCTCTGCAGTCTCTTTCACTCTTGTGAGAATTCTAAATCTTACCAGCACCCCAATACCAACTGCCACTGTTTGTAACAAATTCCATGCTTTCTAGTAACCCAGTCTGGGTAGAGCAGTAGCCTTGCCAGGAAAAAAGGGTTAAACATGGTATTACTGGCCTGATAAAATTTTTTTATTCGGCAGATGTGATTAAAAAATATTTAGTGTAAAATTGTCATCTAAAAGAAATGTAACAGTAAAAATTTATTTTTGAACATTTAAGCTATGAGTTTTATCTTAGCCTTTTAAGTTACCTATCCAAATCAAAATGAAAGATCAATTAAGTTGTGTACCCACCCTTGTTCATAGCTGCTCTAAGGGTGTGATAAGCTTTGATAAGCTTATCACACAAACTAACAAACTAAATTTAACATTTTACTTTAAAATGTTTAAGTGATTTTAAAAAAAATAAACATTTTATCATGTCAACACATTAGGTATTGACTTTCTATAACATACTGGTATATTTTAATAAAGAGCCTTCTAAAATCATATGAAGGAACTTAAGCCAATTTTAACCATTAAATCATCAATTATAGTAAACTTCTAACCTGGTACAAGTTTTCTTCCTAAGTAAATGATCACAGGTACAGTCTGCACATGAAGAACCGACTGCTCATATGGTAAGATTTAAAACTAAACATTTTTCTTTTTTTATTTATGGGTGTGTGGTGATGACTCCTAAAGTCACTCATATCCTACAATTTTTCTCATTATTTTACAAGCGTCTTAAAATTTTAACGCTTGACCTGCCATAGTGAGAGCACTTCACTGGCTCCTGCATAGTTTAATTAAGGTTCTGCTATTCAGACTTTTAAGATTAATCCCCAATGATAAAAGCCAATGCTCTCTGGCAGATTGACGTAACTCACCTGCCCGTGTTTGGTAAAAAAAAATATGTTTTTGTTTTTTTTCTCAATTGGTACTTTTTCTAAATTTATGTGGGCTACAGCTCAAACAGGAAAAAGCTCAAAAACCGTATTCTTCTTCTAGCGTTTGCCCTTCTTCCATAGCCAGTTAATAGCTTTGAAAGTGACTGGGAGCCATGTGGATTCAGTCGGCTAGGAAGGATCATCAGTTTCCCCAATGAATGGGTACTCACGGGATGCACCACAGGAAGGTCGATCCAATGCATCCCCAAAACCTTATGAGCCATATGCTCTCCTGTTTTGCTTCAGTAGACATATCCATTCCATGTATTTTTGTTCCCTTTAGAACATTACTCTCATTACAGTATCCCCTATACTATAACCCTTAAGCTCAATTAATAAAAAAAAAGAAGGGGAATGCACCCCCCAATATTCAGTTGGCTAAAGTGTCAATGAAGTAACTATACTAAACTTTTTTTTTTTTAGTTTTTTTTTTTTAATTTAAGAAAGGATTAATTAACAAAACCATAGGGTAGGAGGGGTACAACTCCACACAATTCCCACCGCCCAATCTCCATATCCCACCCCCTCCCCCGATAGCTTTCCCATTCTCTATCCCTCTGGGAGCATGGACCCAGGGTCATTGTGGGTTGCAGAAGGTAGAAGGTCTGGCTTCTGTAATTGCTTCCCCACTGAACATGGGCATTGACTGGTCGGTCCATACTCCCAGTCTGCCTCTCTCTTTCCCTAGTAGGGTGGGTCTCTGGGGAAGCTGAGCTCCAGGACATATTGGTGGGGTCTTCAATCCAGGGAAGTCTGGCGGCATCCTGATGACACCTGGAACCTGGTGACTGAAAAGAGAGTTAACATACAAAGCCAAACAAATTGTTGAGCAATCATGGACCCAAAGCTTGGAAAAGTGGAGAGGAAGTATTAGGGAGGTACTCACTGCAAACTCTAGTGTAATTCTGCTTTCTTACTTTGGTGCCATACTCCAAACTCAGTCAATTTCTGCTTTGAGTTTCTACTTCTTTTTTTTTTTTTTAGGATATATCCCCAGGAGGGGAATTGCAGGGTCATAGGGTAGGTCCATTTCTAGGCTTCTGAGAGTTCTCCAGACTGTTCTCCACAGAGGTTGGACCAATTGACATTCCCACCAGCAGTGCAGGAGGGTTCCTTTGACCCCACACCCTCTCCAGCATTTGCTGCTGTTACCTTTTCTGATGTGTGACATTCTCACAGGAGTGAAGTGATATCTCATTGTTGTCTTGATTTGCATTTCTCTGACAATCAGAGACTTGGAGCATTTTTTCATGTGGTTCTCGGCCTTTTGGATCTCTTTTGTGGTGAATATTCTGTCCAAGTCCTCCCCCCATTTTTGGATGGGGTTATTTGTTGTCTTATTGTTGAGTCTGGCAAGCTCTTTATATATGTTGGTTATTAAACTCTTGTCTGATGTATGGCATGTAAAGATCTTCTCCCATTCTGTGAGGGGTCTCTTGATTTGCGTAGTGGTTTCTTTTGCTGTGAAGAAGCTTTTTAATTTGATGTAGTCCCATAGGTTTATACTTGCCTTAGTCTTCCTTGTAATTGGATTCGTTTCATTGAAAATGTCTTTAAAATTTATGCGGAAAAAAGTTCTTCCAATATTTTCCTCTAAGTAACTGATAGTTTCTGGTCTAACATCCAAGTCCTTGATCCACTTGGAATTTACTTTTGTATTTGGTGAAATACAGTGATTCAGTTTCATTCTTCTGCATGTTTCAACCCATTGTTTCCAACACCATTTGTTGAAGAGACTCTGCTTCCCCCATATAATAGTCTGGGCCCCTTTGTCAAAGATTAGATGTCCATACGTGTGGGGCCTCATTTCTGGTTTCTCAATTCTATTCCACTGGTCAGTGTGTCTGTTCATGTTCCAGTACCAAGCAGTTTTGATGACAATGGCCCTATAATATAGTTTGAGATCTGGCAGTGTGATGCCTCCGGTTCTGTTCTTGTTTCTCAAGACTGTTTTGGCAATTCTAGGTCTTTTCTGGTTCCAGATAAACATTTGTAGCATTTTTTCTATTCTCCTAAAAAATGTGCTTGGGATCTTGATGGGGATAGCATTAAATTTGTAGATGGCTCTGGGTAATATATTCATTTTGATGATGTTAATTCTTCCAGCCCATGAACATGGAATATCTTTCCACTTCTTTGTGTTTTTTTCAATTTCTTTGAGTAGTGACTCATAATTTTCAGTATACAAGTCTTTCACTTCTTTGGTTAGGTTTATTCCTATATATTTTATTGTTTTTGTTGCTATAGAAAAAGGAACTGATTTCTGGATTTCAATTTCTTCTAACTTAGTGTTTGCATAGAGGAATGCCACTGACTTTTGAATGTTAATTTTATAGCCTTACACATTACTGTATTGCCTGATGATTTCCAAAAGCTTCTTGCTGGATTCCTTAGGTTTTTCCATGTATACTATCATGTCATCTGCAAATAAGGAGAGTTTGACTTCTTCTCTTCCAATCTGTATGCCTTTAATTCCTTGCTCCTGCCTGATTGCTATGGCAAGAACTTCCAACACTATGTTGACTAGTAATGGTGATAGTGGGCAGCCCTGTCTAGTACCTGATCTGAGGGGAAATGCTTCCAGTTTTTCACCATTGAGTATGATGTTGGCTGTAGGTTTGCTATATATAGACTCCACTATCTTCAGGAATTTTCCATCTATTCCTATTTTTTGTAGTGTTTTGATCATAAAGGGATGTTGTATTTTGTCAAAGGCTTTCTCTGCATCTATTGATATGACCATGTGGTTTTTGGTCTTGCTTTTGTTGATGTGGTGGATCACATTGATTGATTTACGTATATTAAACCAACCTTGCATGCCTGGGATAAACCCCACTTGGTCATGATGAACAATCTTTTTGATATACTGCTGTATCCGGTTGGCTAGAATTTTGTTCAATATTTTCGCATCTATGTTCATCAGAGATATTGGTCTGTAGTTTTCTTTTTTGGTTGTGTCCCTGTCTGCTTTTGGTATCAGGGTGATGTTGGCTTCATAGAAGCTGGCAGGGAGTATTCCAGTGTCTTCAATCTTCTGGAAGACTTTTAAAAGTAGAGGTATTAGTTCTTCTTTGAAAGTTTTGTGGAATTCATTTGTAAAACCATCTGGTCCAGGACTTTTATTTTTGGGAAGATTTTTGATAACTGTTTCAATTTCATTAGCTGTGATGGGCCTGTTCATGTTATCCACTTCCTCTTTACTTAGTTTTGGAAGTTGGTAGGTATCTAGGAAATCATTCATTTCTTCCAGGTTCTCTAGCTTGGTGGCATATAGTTGTTCATAGAAGCCTCGCATGATATGTTGAATTTTTGCAGAGTCTGTTATGATTTCTCCTCTTTCATTTACTATCCGATTTATTTGGGTCTTCTCCCTTTTTTGTTTTGTGAGTCTGGCTAAAGGTTTGTCGATTTTGTTTACTCTTTCGAAGAACCAACATTTACTTTCATTGATCTTTTGTATGGTTTTCCTATTCTCAATGTTATTTATTTCTGCCCTAACTTTAGTAATTTCTGTCCTTCTGGTTGCTTTAGGATTCCTTTGTTGTTCTTCTTCTAGGTCTTTAAGATGTGCAATCAGGCTGTTTATTTGTGCCTTTTCTTGTTTCCTAATGTGTGCTTGTATAGCTATGAACTTCCCTCTTAGGACTGCTTTAGCTGTGTCCCAAATATTTTGATAGCTTGTGTCTTCATTTTCATTGAACTCTCGAAACATTTTGATTTCTTCCTTGATTTCCTCTTTGGCCCAGAAGTTGTTAAGAAGTGTACTGTTGAGCTTCCACATTTTGGCACTGTTACTAATCTTTTGTTGATTGTTAAGTGTTAGTTTAATTCCACTGTGGTCTGAGAAGATGCTTGGGATGATTTCAGTGCTCTTGAATAGGCTGATGCTGTCTTTGTGGCCTAACATATGGTCTATCCTTGGGAATGATCCATGTGGATTTAAGTAAAATGTGTATTCCAGTTTCTTGGGATGAATGACTCTGAAAATGTCCAATAGTTCTAGTTTATCTATCTCTTCATTTAGCTCCCTTATGTCTTTACTGATTTTCTGCCTGGATGATCTGTCAAGTTGAGATAGTGGGGTGTTGAAGTCCCCTACTATGATTGTGTTACTGTTAATATATTGCTGTAGCTCTTTCAGTAGAAGTTTGATGTATTTAGATGGCTTCTCATTGGGTGCATAGATATTAATAATTGTTAAGTCCTCTTGATTGACTGATCCTCTGAGCATTAAGTAGTGTCCATTCCTATCTTTTTTAATCTTATCTATTTTAAAGTCTATCATGTCAGATATGAGAATAACTGTTCCTGCCCTTTTTTGTGGGCCATTGGCTTGAATGATAGTTTTCCATCCTTTCACTTTAAGTCTGTGTTTGTCTTGTTGCGTTAGGTGAGTTTCCTGTAGACAACATATTGTTGGGTTGTGTTTTCTGATCCATCTTCCTACTCTGTGTCTTTTAATAGGTGAATTCAGGCCATTCACATTTATTGATATCAAAGATTGAAGATATTTTAACACCATTCTTGTAGAGTTTTAGAGTGTTTTGATATATGTTCTATTTGTGGTGGTCTGGTTGTTTATAGGAGACCTTTCAGAACTTCTTTCAAGGCAGGCTTGGTGATGGTTGCTTCCTTCAACTGTTGCTTGTCTGAGAAGGTTTTGATGCTTCCATCTAGTCTGAATGACAATCTAGCAGGATATAGTATTCTTGGCTGAAAGCCTTTCTCATTGAGCACTCGATAGATATCTTGTCAGTCTCTTCTGGCCTGTAGTGTTTGTATGGAGAAGTCTGCTGCTAATCTTATGGGTTTTCCTTTGTAGGTGACTCTTTGTTTTTCTCTTGCAGCCTTGAGGATCCTTTCTTTATCCTTATTCCTTTCCAATCTAAGTATGACATGTCTTGGTGTCTTTAGGTCTGGGTTAATTCTGTTTGGGACCCTCTGGGCTTCTTGAATCTTTATGTCTTTGGTGTTGTCTAGACTAGAGAAATTTTCAGCTATTATGGCCTGGAGAACGGTTTCTTCCTCCCCTTCTCTTTCTTCCTCTGGTAAGCCAATAATGCGTATATTGTTTCTTTTGAAGTCATCCCATAGGACTCTGTTGTTGTTTTCAGCATCTCTTAATCTCTTTTTGAGATCTCTGACTTCTTTTTTAGTTGTCTCTAATTCATCCTCAATCTTGCTAATTCTGTCTTCAGCCTCATTGATTCTATTCTCTCTGCCCTCTACTGCTTTCTGGAGTTCATCTATTTTGTTGCCCTGCTCTGATACTGTTTTAGCTTGTTCAGCTAGTTGCCTTCTTAGCTCAGCGATTTCAGCTTTCAGCTCTCTAATAACCATGAGATTATTAGAATTTTCTTCCATATTCTCATTTGTTGTTCCTGCATTTCTGATTACAATTTTTTCAAATTCTTTACTCACTCCTGTTATTATTTCCTTAGCTAATGTTTGGATGTTGAACTCGTTGTTTTGTGCTTCACCCTCTGGAGGACTTTTAGCTGGACTCTTGTCCTGGTTCGAGTCTCCAATATTTTTTCTTGTTGTTTTAACCATTTTATATAAGTTAACAGTTTTTTCAATCCCTGAGTTGGAGTTCAGTGGTGTATAAGCCTTTTTTTTTTTTCCCCTGTAGGCTATGGGAGCCTGAGGGCTTTTAAACTATCAATAGGCTTCTTGGCTTAATCACTGACTCCTGACCAAGAGATAAAGCAGGGTGTGGCAGAGATAATCCAGTGGTTATGCAAAGAGACTTTCACAGCCCTTCAGCTATGCCACCGAGGCATAGGTCCTCTCCTGAGTTTCCCCGTCAGATCTCTGTACCCTGGTGTCCCTCCCTGTTGCTGCTCCAGACTCTGAGGGCAGTAGCAATGGAGACTCAGAGTTGTACTTGGTGAGTCTCTGGGGAGCCTCCTCCTCCCTTCAGCTGTCCCCTTGTTGGTGGAGCAGACTGGAGGTGGTGTCTCCACTGACAAACTGTCGAACTGTTAGCAGTCACTTAATCTCTCCTTAGGCCCCTCTCTCTTCTCTGTCACCAGCCACGCGTGTTTGTACTCACGGGTGATTTACTGGGTTTCTGTGGTCATTCTAGTCCTGTCCTGTTTCGGTCCGGGTGGTCTCCTCTGGTATTCCTAGTTGATCCGGGAGAGGAGAGGAGAGGAGAGGAGAGAATGCGATCTGCTACTCGTAGCTCCGCCTCTGGAAGTCGAATCCTCTAAACCTTTTTAATATTTACAAAAATTCAAATTTTCCACTTATTATATCTCATTGGCAAAGCCACCCACTCTTCCAGTCATAGAGACATATTTTTTTCTTTTTCCTTTTTTCTTTTTTCAACACTAGATATCCATGTTTATTTTCCTTTTACTATGGTGGATGCCATTACTGCTCTTGCAAAATCCAGAGTCCCTGTTGGCAAGTCTTTACCATAAAGGACACCATGCCAGTATATACTCCAGCTAACCTCACCAGCCTATCCAAGTCTTCTCTCTCTGCTGACGTACCACCTCTGACTTCAATTCCTCTTTACACAGAAGCCATTGGCTCTGACTTCATCCTTACATGTTTATTGACCTCTCATTTTTCTCCCAATATTCCTCATGTTCTTCACCTTGACTTCTAATGTGTATGCACCTCCTCTGTTTGTGTTTTGGTGCAACACCACCCTATATTTTCGTGTCAGTTCTTCTCTACCTGGTCCTTGCCTCCTAGTTTCACTTGTTCCACAGCTAACCCTCTATGAAGAAGAAGGATTTCATCAGCTGGGGCTGACGACCACCAGAGGACCAGACGTGCTGTTTCTTCCCCTGGACATCACATCGACTGACTGCTCCCCTTGGACTTGCTGGTGGACTTTGGGACAATCTCTCTATGCTGCTGGATGCATTGAAAATCAACTTCAACAGTCCATTTGACTTCACCTCAGACAGCTTGGAGCCTCTCCAGAGACAGATAAACTCCCTTGCCAAGGTGGTACTCCAGAACTGCCATGGTTTGGACTTGATTTATGCTAAACAGTGTGATCTTTGTCTAGAAAAATGTTGTTTCTTTCATAAATGAAATTAGATTTGTAAAACTGAAATGTTAATATCTTGCACAAACTTAGCCATGATATTAAGAATTCCTTTTCCCCTTTCAATACTAACTCCTGGTTTCCTTCTCCTTTAACTGCTTGGCTTCTGCCTCTCCTAGGCACTTTGCTAGCTATTGCAGTCCTATTGCAATTCCTCAAGAAACACATACGTGACATTACACATGTTACAGTGCAGTGGGTCTCTGTTCACCCTTACACTCGTATTCCTTTAGAGGAAATAAATGCTCTAACTGACATTGATCCATAAACACTGTTCATTAATTAAAGAAATAAGGAGGAGATGTTGGGACTATGTGTAAGCCTGAAAGAGCTTAGGGAGAACCACCCCCATCCTTGGATGGAGGTCTGAGAAGATAACCTCTTGGTAAGTCTCTCTCAACCGAGGCGAGCAAAAGGGGGGGAAACTCAGACTTAGTTCTTTCCTTCTCAACTCTCAGGCCCACAGAAACCCCAATACTTCCCTCCATTAACTGCAGGCCACATGGCCACAGATTCACTTATTCAAAGTCACCTTCTGATCACAGAAGAACACACCTTATCGCACACTTCATCACACACCTCAGACCCCAGACAAGAGAAATTCCAAACTATATGGCTTTTTGATATCCATCTTCTCTCTGTCTCACCCTTTTGGCTTAACCCCTATGCTTCTCTCAAATACCTTTGGATAATTAAGTTGCTTGCATCATGGAGAATAACTGTCTTGCATCTCATCAATTCCTGTCATAACAGCCCCCTACCATAGGGGCAAGCCGGCCTTTAAGAAACCTGTAATTCTGACATATTTCAATAATAATTCCCTTTGTTTGGTTTTCTATTTAACTCATGTCCACCTTGCTAATGAACGAGTTCTGAGTTCTGAGCACGCTGAAGAGCTCCCTGGTGTCTTTTACTTCGTGTCACCCCTGTCATGAGAGAGAAAGAATCAGCCCGTTACCTTTCCCCTGGAGATCACCCCACCAGAGACCCGACATGCAAGGATCTGGGTTTGAGCCCCAGCTACCAGCCTGCAAGAGGGACTCTTCACAAGTAGTGAAGCAGGCCTGCAGGTGTCTCTCTTTCTCTTCCCCTCTCTATCTTACTCTCTCTTCTCTATTTCTCTGTCCTATCAAATAGTATAAAATGGGGAGGGGGAATGGAAAAAATGGCCATCAGTGGATTCACAGTTTTGGCACTGAGTCCTAGTGATAATCCTGGTGGTATAAAAATAAATAAATAAATAACACTATTTGTTTTAGAGGCTGGGGAGTAGGTTCACTGAGTAGGACTAGGGTTTGCACTGGGTTTAGACCTTGGAGTTTTTGTTCTGGAAAAGACTGGACTAAAATTCAGGCAGTCTTATGGAGCTAGTGTGAAAGTTTGAATCAGTCTTGCCAGTAATAGGATTCCCACTACCACCACCAAGAAATGTTATTTCTTTGCTTTGGATCTGATTCTGAAGGAATGTGTTTTAGGTAGAAGAGTGACCCAGAAAATTTCAAATTCTTAACTGATTTAAGGTGGTTTCCAATGGCTACTTTCTTTAAGAACTGCCAAAAGAATAACTTCTCTTTAAAGGAAGACTATTATCTTGAACCTCAAGCTATTACTATAAATAATTCCTCAAGAACAATATCCAGCACAGAAAGATAAGTCAAGAATTTAAGACAACCTCAGTAAGTAGGTACACTAGATAAAGGAAATAGGCTCCAGATACTGAAATTATCACCATAGATTAAAAAAACAATTATGCCTGCTATATTTAGGAAGTAAATCCAAGAATGGAGCTGGACACTTGAAAAAATGATATAACTGATTTAAACAAACAAAAGGAAATGGTACAAGGGAAAAATATGCAACTGGTATTTAGAGTCAAAACAGCCTAAATTAATAATTAAAGACCTTTTCTTTCCAGTTTGCTGTGGCCAGGTGCAAATTTCAACAAGAACCATCTTTTTCTTTTTCTTTTTCTTAAATTTGTATTTATTTATTATTGGATAGAGATAGAGAGAAATCAAGATGGGGAGGATGTAAAGAGGGAGAGAGACAGAGACCTGCAGCCCTGCTTCACCACTTCTGAAGCTTTCCCCCTGCAGGTGGGGACCAGGGGCTTGAACCTGAGTCCTAGACCACTGTAATGTGTGTGATTAACCAGGTGTGCCACTGCCTGGTCCTAAGACTTTTTATTTTTTTAAATAAAGAGAATGAAAGAGTCTATAGCATCACAGATTCCTTCCTTCAGTGTGCTGGGGAACAGGTTCAAACCTGAACTGTATATATGGCAAAGCAGTTCACATACGGCAAAACAATGCATTATCAAAGTGAGGTGGCAATGTGGGGAGCTTATAGGGACTTAAGGGACTTGCAAACATAAGATCCCAAGTTTGATCCCATCATCGTATATGCCAGAGTGATATTCTGGTTTATCTATAGAAAAAAAAAATCTTAAAAAAAAAGTTTTAGTAGCACAACAGAAATAGCAAGGACTGAGTGGTGGTGCACCTGATTGAGTGCACATGTTACAATGCACCTCTTACTCTTCTTTTTTAAAACCTTTATTTTTTTATTGGTGAGAGACAACCAGAAATCAAGAGGGAAAGGAGTGATAGAGAGGGAGAGAGACAGAGAGACACCTGCAGCCCTGCTTCACCACTCACAAAGTTTTCTCCTTGCAGGTGGGGACAGGGGACTCGAACTTGGGGCCTTGTGTTTTGTAACATGTGTGCTCAACCAGGTGAACTCAACTGGGTGCACTCCCCCACCCTCAATCACCTCCCTTCCTTCTCAATTTCTGGATGACTCTAGCCAATGATAAATAAAGATAATAAAAAAGAAAAAGCTGGGAATCAGGCGGTAGCGCAGCGGGTTAAGCACACATAAAACAAAGTGCAAGGACCAGCATAAGGATCTCGGTTCGAGCCCCCAGCTCCTCACCTGTAGGGGGGTCACTTCACAAGCCATGAAGCAGGTCTGCAGGTGTCTGTCTTTCTCTTCCCCTCTCTGTCTTCCCCTCCTCTCTCCATTTCTCTCTGTCCTATACAACAACGATGACATCAACAACAATAAAAAAAAAAAAAACAAGGTCAACAAAAAGGAAATAAATAAATATTAAAAAAAAAAGAAAAAGCTTGTCTGGCAAGAAATAGCAGAAGGAAATATTAGTGACTAGAATATAGATCAGAAGAAACTAAGCATCAACCCCCATTGTTAGGTTTGGTAATCCAAGAAATTCACCAAGAGACCAGGGTGATGTAAAGACAAAGAGCTTTATTTACTAGCCCAGGATAGGGGCTAGGGCCGAGACCCCACAGCTATTTTGGGTACGCAACCCTTTATCTAAGCCTTACTAGGGTTTATATACAATTCAGAACACATGGCTTACATCACAAGGCATATGACAATGTTACAATTGTGGTTATCTATTACATATGTATGGGGGAAGTGAGGGTCCTTTTTCTTTTTACAGCTATGTGGTTATCTCTTTTCCTGCCTCTGGAGGTATCTTCTTTTGTTATGATCCCTCACCTCACCTCAAGGGTCTGCAGCTGCTGTCTGTCTTGAATCCTGAGATTGTTTGTGTAGCCTTCAGGTTGCTGGAGTCCAGTCCTGTCTATCTTTTAGTTATCAATTTACATTTATTAACTTTAGCTCAATTCCCACATGTCCTCCTTCTCTGTGTTCCCTATAGCTAATCCTAGCTATATATTTCATTTATTAACTCTAGCTCAGTTCCTACACCATCAATACCATAAGCCAGGGTTGAGCAGTTTTCTGGTCTCTCTGTTTATCTCTCTCACTAAATAAAAATAAAATAAAATAGAAAAAGAAAATATGCAGAACTAGTGTGCACAACTTTGCCATGTGTAAGACCCAGGTTCAAGCCCAGCCCCCACTGCCCTGAAGGAAACTTTGCTGCCATGGTCCCTTTCTCTTTCTTTCTCTCTCTCTCTCTCTCTGCCTCTCTATCTCTAAAATAAAAGAAAGAAAGAAAGAAAGAAAGAAAGAAAGAAAGAAAGAAAGAAAGAAAGAAAGAAAAGGGGCCTGGCAGTAGCTCACCAACTTAAGTGCACATAGTACTAAATTCAAGGACTCATGCAAGGATCCGAGTTCAAACCCACAGCTCCCCCTGCAGGGGGCGTCACTTCACAAGCACTGAAGCAGGTCTGCAGGTGTCTTTCTTTCTCTCTCCCTTTCTATCTCCCATTTTCTCTCAATTTCTCTCTGTCCTGTCCAATAAAATGGAAAAAATGGCTGCCAGGAACAGTGGATCTGTAGTGCCAGCACTGAGCCCCAGCAATAACCCTGAAGGCAAAAGAAGAAGAAGAAGGAGGAGGAGGAGGAGAAGGAGAAGGAGAAGGAGGAGGAGGAGGAGGAGGAGGAGGAGGAGGAGGGGGAGAAGGAGAAGGAGGAGAAGGAGAAGGAGGAGAGGAAGAGGAAGAGGAAGAGGAAGAGGAAGAAGAAGAAGAAGAAGAAGAAGAAAAGAATACAGAGTCAGACGGCAGTAGCCACTGTATTTCTCTCCTCTCCTCTCCCAGATCAACTAGGAATACCAAAGGAGATCATCTGGGACTGCAGTAAGGCAGGACTAGAATGACTTCAGGAACCCACCAAATCACTGGTGAGTACAAACACGTGTGGCTCATGGACAGAGAGAAGCCTAGGGAGAGATTAGGTGGCTGGTAACAGTTGGCAGTTTACCGGTTGAGGCACCACCTCCAGTCTGTTTTACCAACAAAAAGACTGCTGAAAGGAGGAAAGGACTCCCCTAAGACACACCAAATGCAACTGTGAGTCTCCATTACTACTGCCCTCAGAGGCTGGAGGAGCAGGGGGGAGGCCCTGTGCTGACATCTGGGAACAGAGAACTGACCAGAAAACTCAGGAGAAAATCCACACCTTGGTGGCCTAGCAGTGGGACTGTGTGGTGGGAGCCTTTCCATGTTGTTCTCCTGATGAGAACATAGTGAATAGTTGCCTCAGAACCTACAGACTACAAATGGGACTTGTTTAGAAACTCACAGGGCCCAGCAGTACTGCCTGGCTTAGCAGAGAAGTTGAATTGAGCCTGGAGCTTTGGACCCTTGGGGAGTGAGAGTCTCTTTGCATAACCACTGTGTTATCTCTCCCTCACTCTGCTTTATCTCTTGGTCAGCAGTGAGTGACTAAGCTAAGAAGCCTACTTATAGTTTAAAAGCCTTCAGGCTCCCATAGCCTACAGGGAAACAAAAGAACAAAAGAGGCTTTTAAAGCCACTGTGCTCCAACTCAGGGATTAAAATAATATTGAAACCACTGTCAATTTTCACAACTGTGAACCCTTTAAGTACCTTACTTAAACACAAGTCAAGCCGAGCAAGAGTGATCAGTAATTTGAAAATTACTGAGAGAGGGACCTCATAAGATACTATATAGAATGGCTAAACCAGGGAGTAAGGTGGTAGCGCAGCAGATTAAGCACAGGTGGCGCAAGGACCAGCATAAGGATCTTAGTTTGATCCCCCCGGCTCCCCTGTAGGGGAGTTGCTTCACAGGCAGGGGAGTTGTTTCACAGGCGGTGAAGCAGGTCTGCAGGTGTCTATCTTTCTCTCCCATTTTCTGTCTTCCCCTCCTCTCTCTCTTCCTCTCTGTCCTATCTAACAATGACAACATCAATAACAATAATAACTAAAACAACCATAAAAAACAACAAGGGCAACAAAAGGGGAAAAAAAAAAAAAGAATGGTTAAACCAACAAGAAAAAATATTGGAGAAATGAACTAGGACAAGAGTCCAGCTAGAAGCCCCCCAAAGGTTGAAACACAAAATAGTGAGGTTAACATCCAAATGCTTGTTAAGGAAATAGTCACAGGAATGAGTAAAGAGTTTGAAAGAATTGTAATCAGAAATGCAGAAACAACAAATGAGACCCTGGAAGAAAACACTAATTATCTCAAGGTTATTAGAGAGCTGAAAGCTGAAATGGCTGAGCTAAGAACATAACTAGCTGAACAAGCTAAAACAGTATCAGAACAGGGTAACAAAATGGATGAACTCCAGAAAATAGTAGAGGGGAGAGAGAATAGAATAAATGAGGCTGAAGACAGAATTAGCAAGATCGAGGACGAATTAAAGACAATTAAAAAAGAAGTAAGAGATCTCAAAAAGAAGTTTTCCCCTGCAGGTGGGGACTGGGGATTTGAACCTGGGTCCTTAGCATTGTAACATGTGCACTCAACCAGGTGCGCCACCACCTGCCAACCACAATTTTTAGGAGAATAGAACAAATGTTACAAATGTTTATCTGGAACCAGAAAAGACCTAGGATTGCCAAAACAATCTTGAGAAAAAAGAACATAACTGGAGGCATCACACTCCCAGATCTCAAATTGTATTATAGGGCCATTGTCATCAAAACTTGTTGGTACTGGAAAATGAATAGACACAGTGACCAGTGGAATAGAATTGAGAGCCCAGAAGTAAACCCCCATACCAATGGACATCTAATTTTTGACAAAGGTGCCCAGAAAAATCTGCACAAAGGTGCAGAATCTCTTCAACAAAATGGTGTTGGAAAAAAATGGGTTGAAGCATGCAGAAGAATGAAACTGAAGCACTATATTTCACCAAACACAAAAGTAAATTCCAAGTAGATCAAGGACTTGGATGTTAGACCAGAAACTATCAGATACTTAGAGGAAAATATTGGCAAAACTCTTTTCCACATAAATTTTAAAGACATCTTCAATGAAATGAATCCAATTACAAAGAAGACCAAGGCAAGTATAAACCTATGAGACTACATCAAATTAAAAAGCTTCTGCACAGCTAAAGAAACCCAAACCAAGAGACCCCTCACAGAATGGGTGAAGATCTTTACATGCCATACATCAGACAAGAGGTTAATAACCAAAATATATAAAGAGCTTGCCAAACTCAACCACAAGAAAACAAATGACCCCATCCAAAAATGGGGAGAGAACATGAACAGAATATTCAAACAGAAGAGATCCAAAAGGCCAAGAAACACATGAAAAAATGCTCCAAGACTTTAATTGTCAGAGAAATGCAAATCAAGACAACAATGAAATACCACTTCACTCCTGTGAGAATGTCACACATCAGAAAAGGTAATAGCAGCAAATGCTGGAGAGGTTGTGGGGTCAAAGGAACCTTCCTGTGCTGCTGGTGGTTATGTCAGTTGGTCCAACCTCTGTGGAGAACAGTCTGGAGAACTCTCAGAAGGCTAGAAGTGGACCTACCCTATGATCCTGCAATTCCTCTCCTGGGGATATACCCTAAGGAACCCAACACACCCATCCAAAAAGATCTGTGTACACATATGTTCTTAGCAGCACAATTTGTTAATAGCCAAAACCTGGAAGCAATCCAGGTGTCCAACAACAAATGAGTAGCTGAACAAGTTGTGGTATACATACACAATGGAATACTACTCAGCTATTAAAAATGTGACTTCAGGAGTTGGCAGCAGTGGGTTAAGTACAGGTGGCACAAAGCGCAAGGACTGGCATAAGGATCCTGATTCGAGCCCCCTGCTCCCCGCCTGCAGGGGAGTCGCCTCACAGGCGGTGAAGTAGGTCTGCAGGTGTCTTTCTCTCCCCCTCTCTGTCTTCCCCTCCTCTCTCCAATTCTCTCTGTCCTATCTAACAACGATAGCATCAATAACAACAATAATCATAACTACAACAATGAAACAAGGGCAACAAAAGAGAAAACGAATAAATATTTAAAAATGTGACTTCACCGTTTTCAGCTGATCTTGGATGCAGCTTGAAAAAAATCATGTTAAGTGAAATAAGTCAGAAACAGAAGGATGAATATGGGATGATCTCACTCTCAGGCAGAAGTTGAAAAAAAAGATCAGAAGAGAAAACACAGGTCGAACCTGAACTGGAGTTGGGGTATTGCACCAAAGTAAGACTCTGGCGTAGATGGGGGGGGGGGGGGGAATACAGGTCCAAAAAGGATGACAGAGGATCTAGTGGGGATTGTATTGTTATATGGAAAACTGAGAAATGTTATGCATGTACAAACTATTGTATTTACTGTCAAATGTAAAACTTTAATTCCTCAAAAAAGAAATTTAAAAAAATTAAAAAAAAAGAGAGAAAAGAATACAGAATAACACATAATGTCGTAAAAAGATAATGCAGAGACATAAATGCCCAATGGGGGCTGGGGAGACAGTATAATGGCTCTGCAAAAGACATTCATGTCTAAGGCTCCTAAGTCCTAGGTTAAATCCTCAGCATCACCATAAGCCAGAGCTAAGCAGTGCTTTGGTATCTTTCTCTCTCATAAAAATAAAGTATTTGAAATAATAATAATAAATAAATGTTGGGCAGGGGTTGATAGCATAATGGTTATGCAAAAAGACTTTCATGTCGGAGGCTCTGTAGTCCCAGATTCAGTCCCCCGCACCATCATAAACCAGAGCTGAGCAGTGCTCTGGTAAAACAAACAAACAAACAGACTAAAAAACTAAAACAAAATAAAAAATAAAATAAAATATATATTTAAATTTAAAAATTTTAATATATTTTATTTATTAATGATAAAGGAGGAGAGAGAGAAAGAACCAGACATCACTCTGGTACATATGCTACCAGGGATTGAACTCAGGACCTCATGCTTGAGAGTCCAATGTTTTATCCACTGCGTCACCTCCCAGACCACCAAATAAAATATATTTTTAAAAACGTCCAGTGGAAAGGTGTAAATGAAATCTGATAAGGAAAGAAAAGAGGGGTCAGGTGTTGGCACACATGGTTGAGTATAGACATTACAGTGCACACATGGTTGAGTATAGACATTACAGTGCACACATGGTTGAGTATAGACATTACAGGTTGAAGTCACCTTCCCCACCTGCAGGAGGGAAGTTTCATGAGCTCTGAAGCAGTGCTGCAAGTCTCTTTCTCTCCTTTTCTATCTCCCCTTTCCATTTCAATTTATCTATGTCTCTATCCAATAAATAAAGCAAATATACATTTAATATATATATATTTGAATAAGGAAAGGAAGGAATGAACATAAGCAATATTTGAAGAAAAATTTTTTCATGTCATTGATGAAACACATCAAAATATACATATTCAACAGAAAGAGCCAGAGAGATAGCTGACTGAGATGGGCAGGTGGCTTGCCATAAACACAGGCTAAGTTCAAAGCTCAGCACAACATGGAGGGGCTATGGCATCAGGGAAAACCGTAGTGCTGTAATGTCTCTCTATTTCTCTCTCTCTTTTTTTGCCTCCAGGGTTATCACTGGGTCTAGTTGCCTACACTACAAATTCACAACTCTTAGTGGTCATTTTCCCCCTATTTAATTGGATAGGACAGAGAAAAATTGAGAGGGGAAGCAAAGAGAAAGATAGACCCCTGCAGACTTGCTTCACCACTTGTGAAATGTCCTCCTTGCAGGTGAGGAGCTGGGATCTTGAACCCAGATCCTTGCACAGGTTCTTGTGCTTAGTACTATGTGAGCTTAGCCAGGTGCACCACTGCCCAGCCCCCTCTATCTCTATCTCTATCTCTGTCTCTGTCTCTGTCTCTATCTCTATCTATCTCTATTTCTGTCTGTCTCTATCTGGAAAAGTCAATCTGGAGTGGTGAAACAACGTATGTGTGAGGCACAAGTAACAAAAAAAAATTAACAAAAAGGATCATTATGGTAGTCACTCTATCACCTTAGCACACCCATTTCCATTTTTTTCTTGATGTCAATATTTTTTTAATTTTTTATTTATAAAAAGGAAATATTGACTAAACCATAGGATAAGAGGGGTACAGCTTCACACAGTTCCCACCACCAGAACTCTGTATCCCATCCCCTTCCCTGATAGCTTTCCTATTCTTTTTATATATATAAATTTTTATATTTATTTATTTATTTTCACTTTTGTTGCCCTTGTTGATTTTTATTGTTGTTGTAGTTATTATTGTTGTTATTAATGTCGTCATTGGTAGATAAGACAGAGAGAGGAGGGGAAGACAGAGAGAGGGAGAGAAAGAGAGACACCTGCAGACCTGCTTCACCGCCTGTGAAGCGTCTCCCCTGCAGGTGGGGAGCGGGGGCTCAAACCAGGTTTCCTATTTTTTTTTATTTAAGAAAGGATAAACTAGCAAAACCATAGGGTAGGAGGGGTACAATTCCACACAATTCCCACCACCCAGTCTCCATATCCCATCCCCTCCCCTGATAGCTTTCCCATTCTTTATCCCTCTGGGAGCATGGACCCAGGGTCGTTGTGGCAGCTTTCCTATTCTTTAACCCTCTGGGAGTATGGACCCAAGATAATTGTGGGATGCAGAAGGTTGAAGGTCTGGCTTCTGCAATTGTTTCCCTACTGAACATGGGCGTTGGCAGATGGATCCATACTCCCAGCCTTTCTCTTTCCCTAGTGGGGAAGAGCTCTGGGGAAGTGGAGCTCCAGGATGTATTGGTGGGGTTGTCTGTCCAGGGAAGTCTGATCAGCATCATGCTACCATCTGGAACCTGGTGGTTGAAAAGAGAGTTAACATACAAAGCCAAACAAATTGTTGAACAATCATGGACCTAAAGGCTGTAATAGTACAGATGAAGAGTTGGGGGGTACTCCATTTTGTAGATAGATAGTAGGCATATTTTAGTTATATTCCAAAGAGCCCATGACTATACTAGTTTGGTTTTTTTGTTTGTTTTTTGTTTGTTTTTGCCTGAGCCTGAAATCTGATATGCAGGTGGATTTTAATTATTGTCTGGGGAGGTGATGTCATAGCTGGAAAAAGGACCAGAAAGCTGTATCAGGCAAGAGAATAGTTCCCAAATATGGGAAAGAGGTATAAATATTGTTGACTGTAAACCCCATCGATTTGATGTGATCTGGGGCCCATATTCAGCTTAGGAGCCTGTGTGACCTCTGCATCCCTGTAGATCTGAGCTCACATTCTGTGGTCATAGGTAGGAACGTTCCAAGCTGCCCCAATATCAGGACCCATCTTCCTCAGGTATAGCATAGAGTATATGTTGTCCAGCCTCCCTTCAGAGGATGGAACATTATCTACCATTGTTGATCCAAGTTGAGGGCAAGGTCCTATGGGGGCCCACAAAGAGGTCTATTGTGTTGTTCCTGATAGAAATGACCGGTAACAATGGAAAGAGGGATTTATTTGAGGCATAGGCCCATCATGTCTGTTTGGGAATCTCAGGACTCCCCAATTAGGGCCCCAGCTGATGGAGTGGCCTGATAGTGACTAAAGAGTGATCATTAAAGTATGCCAGTCTCTTGCCCTTTTGCAGTATTTGCTTTGAAGAGGTTAGCTTTGGAGTGAGTGAGAGAACTGTAATAGGAAGTAGGTGAGGAGAGTAAGTCTAAGTAGACACTATTTCATTATGAACTTTATACTGACTCACTGCAGACTATTGTGTACTTTTGCTTTCAGGTATATATTTTGCCCTAGTTTATGGATACATGTGAACATATGCTCTATCTTACAGGACCTGGTCTATATCTAGGTTTTGGGACTTTGTTAGGAAGTGAACCTCCTGGAATGGAATTAGAGAATACTATGAAAATAAAGTTCTCACCCAAGTAATGAGGATGAATGGCAAAGCGCAAGGACCAGCATAAGGATCCCGGTTCGAGCCCCTGGCTCCCCACTTGTAGGGGAGTCGCTTCACAGGCGGTGAAGCAGGTCTGCAAGTGTCTACCTTTCTCTCCCCCTCTGTCTTCCCCTCCTCTCTCCATTTCTCTCCGTCCTATCCAACAACGATGACATCAATAACAACAGTAATAATAACTACCACAACAAAGGCAACAAAAGGGAGGAAAAAGTAAAAAAAAAAAAAAAAAGAAAAGAAAGTATGCCAGTCTCTTGCCCTTATTCAGCTTTTGCAGTCCTTGCTTTGATGAGGTTATCTTTGGAATGAGTGAAAGAACCGTAATAGGAAGTAGGTGAGGAGGGTATCTAAGTCTAAGTAGACACTATTTCATTATGAACTTTATACTGACTCACTGCAGTCTATTGTGTACTTTTGCTTTCAGGTGTATATTTTGCCCTAATTTATGGGGGAAAAGCACATGTGAACATATGCTTTATCTTACAGGACCTGGTCTATATCTAGGTTTTGGAATTTTGTTAGGAAGTGAACCCCCTGGAATGGAATTTGAGAATACCATGAAAGGAAAGGTTTCATCCAAGTAATGAGGGCGAAGGGTTGACATTCCATGCCTGACATCTCTGGACACAGTCTGAAGTGAAGCACGCTGAGGTGGTACTCGTTGCGTTCATTAGGTTGGGATCGGTGGATGCAATATCATTTGGTATGAATTGAGAGAAGCATGCAGGAAAGTGAGCCCCACCCTAGAGGTTCCAGGACTGGGGGAAATATAGGCTCTAAAGAGGAAGCAGGAGGTTCCTGCTGTTTTAGGGTTTAAGAAGACAATAGATAGTTATTGCTATAATCACATTATTTGGCAATTGGGTTAACTTTGAAATATCCCTTTGTTAGGATTTGCTGTATCATACACAACATCACCATAATTTATGTCCTTTGACATTATTTGTATACAGCTGTGCCACTGGTTGCTTCTATTCTCCCTGGTCTAAGCTTTTAAAAAAGTCAACATATCAAAGACTCAGCCTATGTATTAAAAAGACTCAGTCTGTGATTTAAAAAGCTTGAGACATTTAATCAATTTCCCCTCTCATATTAATCAAATAGTGATTTGTTTAAAGATTTCATTTGTTTATGAGAAAGATAGGAGGAGAGAGAAAGAACCAGACATCACTCTGGCACATGTGCTGCTGGGGATCGAACTCAGGACCTCATGCTTGAGAGTCCAAAGCTTAACCACTGCACCACCTCCCGGACCACTAAATAGTGATTTATATGATTACAAATTGATAGGAGTGTACATAAACACCATTCCCACCACCAAAAGATTGTGTCCCATCCCACCTCCCCACCACCCCCAGCCCTGCCCCATGAAGCTGAACATCCACCCTCACCCTAAACCCAGGGTTTTTATTTTGGTGCCCTACTCCAAACCCATTTCCACTTTTATAGATTATCTTAACATTAACACATCTATATGGGTCCTTAGTTACTTTAGACCATATTGTTATACAATTTATATTTTAGGAAAAGTATAATATTTGGTACTATATATTTGTATTTCATCTGCTTGGACAACTATTCAAAGTCATATCCTAAAAAAGACTCTACAAAGACAGAAAGACTAAAAAGTCTCCTCAGAATAAAGATTTATCCTTCAGAAGCAGGAGCCTGAAAAGACAATCCAACAAGTCCATAGTAAGGGGAGAGGGGAGGTGCAGTAGGTAGAGCATGCTTTGCACTTGTAAAGTCTAGATTTGATCCCCGTCACTACATGTGACTAGAGCACTGATTTGGTCTCTCTCTCTTTCTCTTTCTATTTTATAACATATATATATGTTACATCTTGGGTTGGAGGAGATAGCATACCAGATATACAAAAAAGACTTTCATGCCTGAGGCTCCCAAGTCCCAGTTTCAATCTTCAGCACCACAAGCCAGAGCTGACCAGTGCTCTGGTTATAAACAATAATAATAGGAGGCTAGAAAACACTATTAAAGTCATGGGCCCCTTGGAATATAACTAAAATAGACCTAACTAACTTTTCTCAAAATGGAAATCTCAACTCTCATCTGCTGTATTCTTGCATTTAGTTTCCAGATTATGAAATAATTTGTTCCTCTTTATATCTCAATGATTTTTCAGTCACTAAATTGCAGATACAACCATGACCTCAACCTGACTCCCCTGGGCAGATGACCTCACCAGTGTACCCTGGACCCCATCTCTCCAGAGCCCGGCCCCACTAGGGAGAATTGAAATAGGCTGGGAGTATGAATCGACCTGCCAACGGCCATGTTCAGTGAAGAAGTAATTGTAGAAATCAGATCTTCCACTTTCTGCACCCTATAATGATCCTGGGTCCATGTTCCCAGAGAGATGAAGAATAGGAAAGCTTCCAGTGGAGGGGATGGGATATGGAACTCTGGTAGTGGGAAATGTGTGGAATTTTACCCCTCTTATTCTATGGTTTTGTCAATATTTTCTATTTCTTATTTTATAAATAAATTAAAATTTAAAAAGCTGTGGTATATGATGGTCTGGGAAGTGGCGCAGTGGGTAAAGCATTGGATTCTCAAGCATGAGGTCCTGAATTCAATTCCCGGCAGCACATGTACCAGACTGATGTCTGGTTCTTTCTCCTCCTATCTTTCTCATAAATAAATAAATAAATTCTTTTTTTTAAAAACTGGTATATGTACACAATAGAATATTATTCGGCTGTTAAAAATGATGATGTCATCTCCTTTGCATCATCTTGGGTGAGTCTTGAAGACCTCATGCTAAATGACCTAAGAAAAAAAAACTAGTCGGGGTTGTATTGTTATTTGGAAAGCTAAAAATGCTATGCATGTACAAACTATTGTATTCACTGTGAAATGTAAAACATTAATCCCCCAATAAAGAAAAAAAAAGTCAATCCATATCTGTGACCTTAGGAGAACTACTGCAGTTTCCAGTGGAAGAAATGGGGACACAGAACTCTGGGGGTGGGAACAGTGTGGAATTATACCCATTTTTTAATGATTTTTGTAAAAAATTTTTAAAAACCTAGGATAAATACCATATATAAGTTTATAGTTCTCTTTTCTGATAGAATCCTTTCCCATTTTATTCATCAGGGTGATGTGAGCCCCATAAGGTATTAGGGAATTATTAGTCTTCTCTAATTTTTTAGAAGAGTTTGAGGAGAATCAGTGATTGTTCTTCTTTGAAAATTTTATAAAATTCGTTTGTAAAACCAGAAAAAAAAGGGGGGGCCAGGCTAAGCGCATGTGGGGCAAAGTGTAAGGATCCCAGTCTGAACCCCTGGCTCCCCACCTGCAGGGAGCCACTTCACAAACGATGAGGCAGGTCTGCCGGTGTCTCTCTTTCTCTCCCCCTCTCTGTATTCCCCTCCTCTCTCCATTTCTCTCTGTCCTATCCAACAACAACAGCAATGGCAACAATAACAATAACAACAACAAGGGCAACAAAATGGGAAAAATGACCTCCAGGAGCAGTGGATTTGTAGTGCAGGCACCAAGCCCCAGCAATGGGAGAAAATAATAATAATAATAATAATAATGATAATAGTGGTGCATGCACTAGAATACACATACTACCATGCTCAAGCAGCTTGGTTCAAGCCCTCAGTGCCTACCTGCAAGGGGGAAGCTTCATGAGTGAGTGATGAAGCAATGCTGCAGCTATCTCTTTCTTTCTCCCACTATCTTCCCCCTCTATTTCTATCTATATCAAAAAGACAAAAACAAAGAGAAGGAAAAATAAATGGCCTCCAGGAGCTGTGGGTTCTTTGTGCAGGCAGCTGGCCCCAGTGGTAACAACATAATAATGGGCATAGGAGATAAGCATAACGGTTATGCAAAGAAGCTTTCATGTCTGAAATATCAGGTAAAGCATGTATCCCACCATGCGCTCTGTCCAGATTCAAGCCCCAATATCACATAGGAGGTCCTATGGCCCTGGAGGAAGCTTCACATATATATCTTTCTTTTTTTAGATAGAGACAGAGTCAGAGAGAGTGAAAAAGCCCACAGCTTCGAAGTTTCCTTCAACGTGTTGGGGGCCAGGCTTGACCCCATGTTGCACTCACGCCAAGGTAGAGACACTATTCAAGTAAACTATTTCACCAACACTGGAAGAAGCTTCATGTTGTGATGTCCCTCCATCTCTTTGTCTCTCTGTCCCTCTTTGAATGAAAAAGGAACTATGGTCCAGGAGGTGATACAGTGGATAAAGCATTGGACTGTCAAGCATGATGAGGTCCTGAGTTCAGTCCCTGGCAGCACATGTATCAGAGTGATGTCTGGTTCTTTCTCTCTCTCTCCTCCTAATTTTCTCATTGATAAATAAATAAAACCTTAAAAAATATATAAGGGCTGGGCGGTGGCACACCAGGTTGAGCTCATGTTACAAAGCGTAAGGCCAGGGTTCAAGCCCCTAGTCCCCAACGCCAGGGGAAAGTGTCACAAGTGGTGAAGCAGTGTTGCAGATGTCAATCTCTCTATCACCACCTTTCCTCTTGATTTCTTTCTTTCTTTTCTTTCTTTCTTTTTTTTTTTTTTGCCTCCAGGGTTATTGCTGGGGCTCAGTGCCTCCACCATGAATCCCCTGCTCCTGGAGGCCATTTTTCCCCCTTTTGTTGCCCTTGTTGTTGTAGCCTTGTTGTGGTTATTATTGTTGTTGTTGATGTCGGTCATTGTTGGATAGGACACAGAGAAATGGAGAGAGGCGAAGGAGAGAAAGATAGATACCTGCAGACCTGCTCCACCGCCTGTGAAGCAATTCCCCTGCAGGTGGGGAGCCGGGGTCCTATTGATTTCTGGCTGTCTCTATTCAATAAATACATAAAGATAATTAAAAATAATTTTAAGGGATTTGGGCAGTAGCGTTGCGGGTTAAGTGCACGTGGAGCAAAGCATGACTGGTGTAAGGATCCCGGTTCAAACCCCCAGCTCCTCACCTACAGGGGAGTTGCTTCACAATCGGTGAAGCAGGTCTGCAGGTGTCTGTCTTTCTCTCCTCCTCTCTGTCTTCCCTTCCTCTCTCCATTTCTCTCTGTCCTATCTAAGAACAACGACATCAATAATAACAACAATAATAACTACAACAACAATAGAAAAAAGCAAGGGCAACATAGGGAAAATAAATAAATATAAAAAATTTAATAATAATAATAATTTTTAAAAAAGATATGAGGACTATAAGCATGTAAATGTGTTACACAGTGGACCAGGAGATAGTGCAGTGGCTAAAACATTGGACTCTCAAGCATGAGGTCCTAAGTTCAATCCCTGGCAGCACAATGTCCCACAGACATGGCTCATTCTTTCTTTCTCTCTTCCTGTCTTATTAATAAAGAAAATCTTAGAAAATAAACAAAAGTGTTATACATAAAAATATATACATAGAACTTATATAAAATATATATAGGGAGCTGGGTGGTAGTGCAATGGGTTAAGAGCACATAGTACTGGGAGTCAGGCGGTAGCACAGCAGGTTAAGCACACGTGGCGCAAAGCTCAAGGACCAACGTAAGGATCCTAGTTTGAGCCCCTGGTCCCCACCTGCAGGGGAGTCGCTTCACAAGTGGTGAGGCAGGTCTGCAGGTGTCTATCTTTCTCTCCCCCTCTCTGTCTTCCCCTCCTCTCTCCATTTCTCTCTGTCCTATCCAACAACAACAACAATAGCTACAACAATAAAAAAGGGCAACAAAAGGGAATAAGTAAGTAAATAAATATTTTTAAAAAAAAAGAGCGCATAGTACTAAGCACAAGGACTTGCACAAAGGCCCTGGTTTGAGCCCGGGCTCCCCACCTGTAGGGGTGTCACTTTACAGGCGGTGAAGCAGGTCTGCAGGTGTTTATCTTTCTCTCCCTTTCTCTATCTTCCCCCTCCTCTCAATTTCTCTCTGTCCTGTCCTATTAAAAAAAAATGAGATTGTCAGAGAAATGCAAATCAAGACAACAATGAGATACCACTTCACTCCTGTGAGAATGTGATACATCAGAAAAGATAACAGCAGCAAATGCTGGAGAGGGTGTGGGGTCAGAGGAACCCTCCTGCACTGCTGGTGGGAATGTCAATTGGTCCAACCTCTGTGGAGAACAGCCTGGAGAACTCTCAGAAGGCTAGAAATGGACCTACCCTATGATCCTGCAATTCCTCTCCTGGGGATATATCCTAAGGAACCCAACACATCCATCCAAAAAGATCTGTGTACACATATGTTCTTGGCAGCACAATCTGTAATACCCAAAACCTGGAAGCAACCCAGGTGTCCAACAACAGATGAGTGGCTGAGCAAGTCGTGGTATATATGCACAATGGAATACTACTCAGCTGTAAAAAATGGTGACTTCACCGTTTTCAGCCGATCTTGGATGGACCTTAAAAAAATCATGTTGAGTGAAATAAGTCAGAAACAGAAGGATGAATATGGGATGATCTCACTCTCAGGCAGAAGTTGAAAAACAAGATCAGAAAAGAAAACACAAGTAGAACCTGAACTGGAATTGGCGTATCGCACCAAAGTAAAAGACTCTGGGGTGGGTGGGTGGAGAGAATACAGGTCCAAGAAGGATGACAGAGGACCTAGTGGGGGTTGTATTGTTATATGGGAAACTGGGGAATGTTGTGCATGTACAAGCTATTGTATTTACTGTTGAATGTAAAATATTAATTGCCCAATAAAGAAATCAAAAAAAAAAAAAGAATAGGGAAACTATCAGGGGAGGGGATGGGATACGAAGTTCTGGTGGTGGGAACTGTGTGGAGTTGTACCCCTCTTATCCTATGGTTTTGTCAGTGTTTCCTTTTTATAAATAAAAAAAATTTTTAAGAGGGGATTCGACTTCCGGAGGCGGAGCTACGAGTAGCAGATCGCTTTCTCTCCTCTCCTCTCCTCTCCCGGATCAACTAGGAGTACCAAAGGAGACCACCCGGAACGAAACAAGACAGGACTAGAATGACCACAGAAACCCAGTAAATCACCCGTGAGTACAAACACGTGTGGCTGGTGACAGAGAGGAGAGAGGGGCCTAAGGAGAGATTAAGTGACTGCTAACAGTTCGACAGTTTGTCAGTGGAGACACCACCTCCAGTCTGCTCCAACAAGGGGACAGCTGAAGGGAGGAAAGGACTCCCCAGAGACTCACCAAGTGCAACTCTGAGTCTCCATTGCTACTACCCTCAGAATCTGGAGCAGCAACAGGGAGGGACACCAGGGTACAGAGATCTAACCGGGAAACTCAGGAGAAGACCTATACCTCGGTGGCATAGCTGAGGAGCTGTGAAAGTCTCTTTGCATAACCACTGGATTATCTCTGCCACACCCTGCTTTATCTCTTGGTCAGGAGTCAGTGATTAAGCCAAGAAGCCTATTGATAGTTTAAAAGCCCTCAGGCTCCCATAGCCTACAGGGGAAAAAAAAAAAAAGGCTTTTACACCACTGAACTCCAACTCAGGGATTGAAAAAACTGTTAACTTATATAAAATGGTTAAAACAACAAGAAAAAATATTGGAGACTCGAACCAGGACAAGAGTCCAGCCAAAAGTCCTCCAGAGGGTGAAGCACAAAACAACGAGTTCAACATCCAAACATTAGCTAAGGAAATAATAACAGGAGTGAGTAAAGAATTTGAAAAAATTGTAATCAGAAATGCAGGAACAACAAATGAGAATATGGAAGAAAATTCTAATTATCTCATGGTTATTAGAGAGCTGAAAGCTGAAATCGCTGAGCTAAGAAGGCAACTAGCTGAACAAGCTAAAACAGTATCAGAGCAGGGCAACAAAATAGATGAACTCCAGAAAGCAGTAGAGGGCAGAGAGAATAGAATCAATGAGGCTGAAGACAGAATTAGCAAGATTGAGGATGAATTAGAGACAACTAAAAAATAAGTAAGAGATCTCAAAAAGAGATTAAGAGATGCTGAAAACAACAACAGAGTCCTATGGGATGACTTCAAAAGAAACAATATACGCATTATTGGCTTACCAGAGGAAGAAAGAGAAGGGGAGGAAGAAACCATTCTCCAGGCCATAATAGCTGAAAATTTCTCTAGTCTAGACAACACCAAAGACATAAAGATTCAAGAAGCCCAGAGGGTCCCAAACAGAATTAACCCAGACCTAAAGACACCAAGACATGTCATACTTAGATTGGAAAGGAATAAGGATAAAGAAAGGATCCTCAAGGCTGCAAGAGAAAAACAAAGAGTCACCTACAAAGGAAAACCCATAAGATTAGCAGCAGACTTCTCCATACAAACACTACAGGCCAGAAGAGAATGGCAAGATATCTATCGAGTGCTCAATGAGAAAGGCTTTCAGCCAAGAATACTATATCCTGCTAGACTGTCATTCAGACTAGATGGAAGCATCAAAACCTTCTCAGACAAGCAACAGTTGAAGGAAGCAACCATCACCAAGCCTGCCCTGAAAGAAGTTCTGAAAGGTCTCCTATAAACAACCAGACCACCACAAATAGGACATATATCTAAACACTCTAAAACTCTACAAGAATGGCGTTAAAATATCTTCAGTCTTTGATATCAATAAATGTCAATGGCCTGAATTCACCTATTAAAAGACACAGAGTAGGAAGATGGATCAGAAAACACAACCCAACAATATGTTGTCTACAGGAAACTCACCTAACGCAACAAGACAAACACAGACTTAAAGTGAAAGGATGGAAAACTATCATACAAGTCAATGGCCCACAAAAAAGGGCAGGAACAGCTATTCTCATATCTGACATGATAGACTTTAAAATAGATAAGATTAAAAAAGATAGGAATGGACACTACTTAATGCTCAGAGGATCAGTCAATCAAGAGGACTTAACAATTATTAAAATCTATGCACCCAATGAGAAGCCATCTAAATACATCAAACTTCTACTGAAAGAGCTATAGCAATATATTAACAGTAACACAATCATAGTAGGGGACTTCAACACCCCACTATCTCAACTTGACAGATCATCCAGGCAGAAAATCAGTAAAGACATAAGGGAGCTAAATGAAGAGATAGATAAACTAGAACTATTGGACATTTTCAGAGTCATTCATCCCAAGAAACTGGAATACACATTTTACTCAAATCCACATGGATCATTCTCAAGGATAGACCATATGTTAGGCCACAAAGACAGCATCAGCCAATTCAAGAGCACTGAAATCATCCCAAGCATCTTCTCAGACCACAGAGGAATTAAACTAACACTTAACAATCAACAAAAGATTAGTAACAGTGCCAAAATGTGGAAGCTCAACAGTACACTTCTTAACAACTTCTGGGTCAAAGAGGAAATCAAGGAAGAAATCAAAATGTTTCGAGAGTTCAATGAAAATGAAGACACAAGCTATCAAAATATTTGGGACACAGCTAAAGCAGTCCTAAGAGGGAAGTTCATAGCTATACAAGCACACATTAGGAAACAAGCAAAGGCACAAATAAACAGCCTGATTGCACATCTTAAAGACCTAGAAGAAGAACAACAAAGGAATCCTAAAGCAACCAGAAGGACAGAAATTACTAAAGTTAGGGCAGAAATCAATAACATTGAGAATAGGAAAACCATACAAAAGATCAGTGAAAGTAAATGTTGGTTCTTCGAAAGAGTAAACAAAATCGACAAACCTTTAGCCAGACTCACAAAACAAAAAAGGGAGAAGACCCAAATAAATCGGATAGTAAATGAAAGAGGAGATATCACAACAGACACTGCAGAAATTCAACATATCATGCGAGGCTTCTATGAACAACTATATGGCACCAAGCTAGAGAACCTGGAAGAAATGAATGATTTCCTAGATACCTACCAACTTCCAAAACTAAGTAAAGAGGAAGTGGATAACATGAACAGGCCCATCACAGCTAATGAAATTGAAACAGTTATCAAAAATCTTCCCAAAAATAAAAGTCCTGGACCAGATGGTTTTACAAATGAATTCCACAAAACATTCAAAGAAGAACTAATACCTCTACTTTTAAAAGTCTTCCAGAAGATTGAAGACACTGGAATACTCCCTGCCAGCTTCTATGAAGCCAACATCACCCTGATACCAAAAGCAGACAGGGACACAACCAAAAAAGAAAACTACAGACCAATATCTCTGATGAACATAGATGCGAAAATATTGAACAAAATTCTAGGCAACCGGATACAGCAGTATATCAAAAGATTGTTCATCATGACCAAGTGGGGTTTATCCCAGGCATGCAAGGTTGGTTTAATATACGTAAATCAATCAATGTGATCCACCACATCAACAAAAGCAAGACCAAAAACCACATGGTCATATCAATAGATGCAGAGAAAGCCTTTGACTAAATACAACATCCCTTTATGATCAAAACACTACAAAAAATAGGAATAGATGGAAAATTCCTGAAGATAGTGGAGTCTATATATAGCAAACCTACAGCCAACATCATACTCAATGGTGAAAAACTGGAAGCATTTCCCCTCAGATCAGGTACTAGACAGGGCTGCCCACTATCACCATTACTAGTCAACATAGTGTTGGAAGTTCTTGCCATAGCAATCAGGCAGGAGCAAGGAATTAAAGGCATACAGATTGGAAGAGAAGAAGTCAAACTCTCCTTATTTGCAGATGACATGATAGTATACATGGAAAAACCTAAGGAATCCAGCAAGAAGCTTTTGGAAATCATCAGGCAATACAGTAATGTGTCAGGCTATAAAATTAACATTCAAAAGTCAGTGGCATTCCTCTATGCAAACAGTAAGTTAGAAGAAATTGAAATCCAGAAATCAGTTCCTTTTTCTATAGCAACAAAAACAATAAAATATATAGGAATAAACCTAACCAAAGAAGTGAAAGACCTGTATACTGAAAATTATGAGTCACTACTCAAAGAAATTGAAAAAGACACAAAGAAGTGGAAAGATATTCCATGTTCATGGGTTGGAAGAATTAACATCATCAAAATGAATATATTACCCAGAGCCATCTACAAATTTAATGCTATCCCCATCAAGATCCCAAGCACATTTTTTAGGAGAATAGAAAAAATGCTACAAGTGTTTATCTGGAACCAGAAAAGACCTAGAATTGCCAAAACAA
The DNA here is from genome assembly GCF_950295315.1 of Erinaceus europaeus. NCBI lineage: Eukaryota > Metazoa > Chordata > Mammalia > Eulipotyphla > Erinaceidae > Erinaceus > Erinaceus europaeus. The sequence continues at coordinate 54,900,778 of NC_080172.1, forward strand.
TCTTGAGAAAAAAGAACAGAACCGGAGGCATCACACTGCCAGATCTCAAACTGTATTATAGGGCCATTGTCATCAAAACTGCTTGGTACTGGGACATGAACAGACACACTGACCAGTGGAATAGAATTGAGAGCCCAGAAATGAGGCCCCACACGTATGGACATCTAATCTTTCACAAAGGGGCCCAGACTATTACATGGGGAAAGCAGAGTCTCTTCAACAAATGGTGTTGGAAACAATGGGTTGAAACATGCAGAAGAATGAAACTGAATCACTGTATTTCACCAAATACAAAAGTAAATTCCAAGTGGATCAAGGACTTGGATGTTAGAACACAAACTATCAGATACTTAGAGGAAAATATTGGAAGAACTTTTTTCCGCATAAATTTTAAAGACATTTTCAATGAAACGAATCCAATTACAAGGAAGACTAAGGCAAGTATAAACCTATGGGACTACATCAAATTAAAAAGCTTCTTCACAGCAAAAGAAACCACTATCCAAATCAAGAGACCCCTCACAGAATGGGAGAAGATCTTTACATGCCATACATCAGATAAGAGTTTAATAACCAACATATATAAAGAGCTTGCCAGACTCAACAATAAGACAACAAATAACCCCATCCAAAAATGGGGGGAGGACTTGGACAGAATATTCACCACAGAAGAGATCCAAAAGGCCGAGAAACACATGAAAAAATGCTCCAAGTCTCTGATTGTCAGAGAAATGCAAATCAAGACAACAATGAGATATCACTTCACTCCTGTGAGAATGTCATACATCAGAAAAGGTAACAGCAGCAAATGCTGGAGAGGGTGTGGGGTCAAAGGAACCCTCCTGCACTGCTGGTGGGAATGTCAATTGGTCCAACCTCTGTGGAGAACAGTCTGGAGAACTCTCAGAAGGCTAGAAATGGACCTACCCTATGACCCTGCAATTCCCCTCCTGGGGATATATCCTAAGGAACCCAACACATCCATCCAAAAAGATCTGTGTACACATATGTTTTTGGCAGCACAATTTGTAATAGCCAAAACCTGGAAGCAACCCAGGTGTCCAACAACAGATGAGTGGCTGAGCAAGTCGTGGTATATATACACAATGGAATACTACTCAGCTGTAAAAAATGGTGACTTCACCGTTTTCAGCCGATCTTGGATGGACCTTGAAAAAATCATGTTGAGTGAAATAAGTCAGAAACAGAAGGATGAATACGGGATGATCTCACTCTCAGGCAGAAGTTGAAAAACAAGATTAGAAAAGAAAACACAAGTCGAACCTGAAATGGAATTGGAGTATTACACCAAAGTAAAAGACTCTGGGGTGGGTGGGTGGGTGGGGAGAAGACAGGTCCATGATAAATGATGAATGAAATAGTGGGGGTTGTATTGTTAAATGGGAATCTGGGGAATGTTATGCATGTAAAAAAAAAAAAGAAGTAGAAACGCAAAGCAGCAATTGACTGAGTTTGGAGTATGGCACCAAAGTAAGAAAGTAGAAGTACACTAGAGTTTGCAGTGAGTACCTCCCTAATACTTCCTCTCCACTTTTCCAAGCTTTGGGTCCATGATTGCTCAACAATTTGTTTGGCTTTGTATGTTAACTCTCTTTTCAGTCACCAGGTTCCAGGTGTCATCAGGATGCCGCCCAGACTTCCCTGGATTGAAGACCCCACCAATATGTCCTGGAGCTCAGCTTCCCCAGAGACCCACCCTACTAGGGAAAGAGAGAGGCAGACTGGGAGTATGGACCGACCAGTCAACGCCCATGTTCAGTGGGGAAGCAATTACAGAAGCCAGACCTTCTACCTTCTGCAACCCACAATGACCCTGGGTCCATGCTCCCAGAGGGATAGAGAATGGGAAAGCTATGGGGGGGGGGGGGAGATGGGATATGGAGATTGGGTGGTGGGAATTGTGTGGAGTTGTACCCCTTCTACCCTATGGTTTTGTTAATTAATCCTTTCTTAAATAAAATAAAATTTTTAAATAATAAATAAATAAAGATAATTTTAAAAAATTAAAAAATAAAAAAAAATTTTAAAGAAAAAAAATGAGAAAAACAGTTTTTTATTTAATTCTTTATTGAGGAATTAATGTTTTACATTCAACAGTAAATACAATAGTTTGTACATGCATAACATTCCCCAGTTTCCCATTTAACAATACAACCCCCACTATGTCATTTATCATCCTTCATGGACCTGAATTCTCCACACCCACCCACCCCAGAGTCTTTTACTTGGGTGCAATATGCCAATTCCATTTCAGGTTCTACTTGTATTTTCTTTTCTGATCTTGTTTTTCAACTTCTGCCTGAGAGTGAGACCATCCCATATTCATCCTTCTGTTTCTGACTTATTTCACTCAACATGATTAGAAAAACGGTTTCTAGGAGTAGTGTATTCATAGTGCGGGCATAGAGCCCCAGTGATAACCCTGGAGGCAAAACAAGTGTATATATATATATCATATAAATAGGGGACCCGGTGGTGGCACACCTGGTTAAATGCACGCACTACAGTGAGCAAGAGCCTGGGTCCAAGCCTCTGGTTCCCATCTGGAAGGGGAAAGCTTCAGAGTGGTCAAGTAGAGCTACAGTTATCTCTCTGTTCTCTCTCTCCAGATATATCTTCCCCTCACCTTTCAATTTCTCTCCCTCTCTATCTAATAATAAATAAATAAAATTTCATTGTCATCAAAACTGCTTGGTACTGGAACATGAACAGCCACACTGACCAGTGGAATAGAATTGAGAGCCCAGAAATGAGGCCCCATACCTATGGACATCTAATCTTTGACAAAGGGGCCCAGACTATTACATGGGGAAAGCAGAGTCTCTTCAACAAATGGTGTTGGAAACAATGGGTTGAAACATGCAGAAGAATGAAACTGAATCACTGTATTTCACCAAATACAAAAGTAAATTCCAAGTGGATCAAGGACTTGGATGTTATACCAGAAACTATCAGATACTTAGAGGAAAATATTGGCAGAACTCTTTTCCACACAAATTTTAAAGACATTTTCAATGAAACGAATCCAATTACAAGGAAGACTAAGGCAAGTATAAACCTATGGGACTACATCAAATTAAAAAGCTTCTTCACAGCAAAAGAAACCACTATCCAAACCAAGAGACCCCTCACAGAATGGGAGAAGATCTTTACATGCCATACATCAGATAAGAGTTTAATAACCAACATACATAAAGAGCTTGCCAGACTCAACAACAAGACAACAAATAACCCCATCCAAAAATGGGGGGAGGACTTGGACAGAATATTCACCACAGAAGAGATCCAAAAGGCCGAGAAACACATGAAAAAATGCTCCAAGTCTCTGATTGTCAGAGAAATGCAAATCAAGACAACAATGAGATATCACTTCACTCCTGTGAGAATGTCATACATCAGAAAAGGTAACAGCAGCAAATGCTGGAGAGGGTGTGGGGTCAAAGGAACCCTCCTGCACTGCTGGTGGGAATGTCAATTGGTCCAACCTCTGTGGAGAACAGTCTGGAGAACTCTCAGAAGGCTAGAAATGGACCTACCCTATGACCCTGCAATTCCCCTCCTGGGGATATATCCTAAGGAACCCAACACATTCATCCAAAAAGATCTGTGTACACATATGTTCTTGGCAGCACAGTTTGTAATAGCCAAAACCTGGAAGCAACCCAGGTGTCCAACAACAGATGAGTGGCTGAGCAAGTCGTGGTATATATACACAATGGAATACTACTCAGCTGTAAAAAATGGTGACTTCACCGTTTTCAGCCGATCTTGGATGGACCTTGAAAAAATCATGTTAAGTGAAAAAAGTCAGAAACAGAAGGATGAATATGGGATGATCTCACTCTCAGGCCGAAGTTGAAAAACAAGATTAGAAAAGAAAACACAAGTAGAACCTGAAATGAAATTGGAGTATAAAAAATAAATAAATAAATAAATAAATAAAAATAAATAAATAAATAAAATTTAAAAACATGAAAGATATTGCCCATTGTTCTGAAAAATGGGATGTGATGGCCCTGGCGGTGGCGCACCCGGTTAGGTGCACATAGTACTATGCGAAACGGATACCTGCATGGACCCAGGTGGCAGACCCTGCACCCCAACTGCAGAGGGAATGCTTCATGAGCAGTAAAGAAGGTCTGCAGGTAGGGGAGTCACTTCACAGGCGGTGAAGCAGGTCTGCAGGTGTCTATCTTTCTCTCCCCCTAGCTCTGTCTGTCTTCCCCTCCTCTCTCCATTTCTCTCTGTCCTATCCAACAATGAGGACATCAATAACAGCAACAATATAACAACTACAAGAGCAACAAAAGGGAACAAATAAATAAATATTTTTAAAAAGGTCTCCAGGTATCTATCTTTCTCTCCTCTTTGTCTCCCCATTCTCTCTGAATTTCTCTGTATTATCTAATAGAAGTGGCGGGTTTGTATACCAGCACCAAGACTGGAGGCAAAAGGAGAAGAAAAAAAAAAAAGGAATGTGACAATCATTAATATATATATATATGAATATATTTCTCTTTTAAAAACATCATTAAAGTGTGATGTGGGTAAGGGGAGTAGTAATACACATTACCATGCATAAGGGCCAGGGTTTCAAACCCTGCTCTCCATCTGCAGTGTGTGTGTGTGTGGGGGGGGGGGGATTCATAAGTGATGAAGCAGGTTTCTTTCATTCTCTCTCCCTCTCTATCTCCCTCCCTCTCAATTTCTCTCTGTACTATCAAGTAAAATAAAAAGAAAGAGAAAAAAAAAAAGGCAATCAGGGCCAGTGGATTCGTAGTGCTGGCACTGAGCTCCAGCAATAAACCTGATAGCAAATAATAAAATAAAACAAAACAAAATAGTGATTTTGGTGACCTCAGAGGTGGCACAGTGTATGAAGCTTGGACTCTAAAGCATCAGGTCCCAAGTATGATCTCTGGCATCACATGCAATTAGTAACAGAGTGATGCTCTCATTCCCTCTTTCTCTCTTCTCTCTCTCTCTTTCTCTTTCTCTCTCATATTAATAAAATAAAATAAATAAATAAGTCTCTAAAATATAAAGAAATGGAAGTGGAACGGAAATTACCAGGGATGTGCCTGAATGAATAGTATGATGACTTATGCAACAGAATTTTTTTCTAGAGAGCAAGAGGGAGAAAGAGAGGCCACAGAACTGAAGCTTCCTTCAATGCGCTGGGGGCTGGTCTTGAATATGGGTTGCACATATGGCAAAGCCATGCACTATACAAATGCGCTTTTTTTTTTAATAAGGCAGAGAGAAATTAAGAGGGTAGGGGGGTAAGACAGAGAAAGAGAAAGAGAGAAATTTGTAGCACTGCTTCACTGCTTGTGAAGCTTTCTCCCCTGTAGGTAGGTTCTTGCACTTGCAAATGTGTGTTTGCTTAACCAGGTGCACCACCACTCAACCCTGCCAAATGTGCTATTTCTTTCTTTCTTTTTTAAAATTTCTTTATAGGGGGATTAATTTTTTACAGTCAGATGCGCTATTTCATTGCCCTACAACAGACTTTGATGTCTGAGGTTCTCTGGTCTCAGGTTCAATCCCCAGGTATTTTTTCTTTTTTTTTTTTTTTTATTGTTGTAGTTATTACTGCTGTTGTTATTGATGTCGTCATTGTTGGGTAGGACAGAAATGGAGAGAGCCCCACACCTATAGACATGTAATCATTGACAAAGGGGCCCAGACTATTAAATGGGGAAAGCAGAGTCTCTTCAACAAATGGTGTTGGAAACAATGGATTGAAACATGCAGAAGAATGAAACTGAATCACTGTATTTCACCAAATACAAAAGTAAATTCCAAGTGGATCAAGGACTTGGATGTTAGAACACAAACTATCAGATACTTAGAAGAAAATATTGGCAGAACTCTTTTCTGCATAAATTTTAAAGACACTTTCAATGAAATGAATCCAATTACAAGGAAGACTAAGGCAAGTATAAACCTATGGGACTACATCAAATTAAAAAGCTTCTTCACAGCAAAAGAAACCACTACCCAAACCAAGAGACCCCTCACAGAATGGGAGAAGATCTTTACATGCCATACATCAGACAAGAGTTTAATAACCAACATATATAAAGAGCTGGCCAAACTCAACAGCAAGACAACAAATAACCCCATCCAAAAATGGGGGGAGGACTTGGACAGAATATTCACCACAGAAGAGATCCAAAAGGCCGAGAAACACATGAAAAAAATGCTCCAAGTCTCTGATTGTCAGAGAAATGTAAATCAAGACAACAATGAGATATCACTTCACTCCTGTGAGAATGTCATACATCAGAAAAGGTAACAGCAACAAATGCTGGAGAGGGTGTGGGGTCAAAGGAATCCTCCTACACTGCTGGTGGGAATGTCAATTGGTCCAACCTCTGTGGAGAACAGTCTGGAGAACTCTCAGAAGGCTAAAAATGGACCTACCCTATGACCCTGCAATTCCTCTCCTGGGGATATATCCTAAGGAACCCAACACATCCATCCAAAAAGATCTGTGTACACATATGTTCTTGGCAGTACAATTTGTAATAGCCAAAACCTGGAAGCAACCCAGGTGTCCAACAACAGATGAGTGGCTGAGCAAGTTGTGGTATACATACACAATGGAATACAACTCAGCTATAAAAAATGGTGATTTCACTGTTTTCAGCCGATCTTGGATAGACCTTGAAAAATTCATGTTAAGTGAAGTAAGTCAGAAACAGAAGGATGAATATGGGATGATCTCACTCTCAGGCAGAAGTGGAAAAACAAGATCAGATTAGAAAACAGAAGTAGAACCTGAAATGGAATTGGCGTATCACACCAAAGTAAGACTCTGGGGTGGGTGGGTGGGGAGAATGCAGGTCCAGGACGGATTCAGAGGACCTAGTGGGTGTTGTATTGTAATATGGGAAACTGGGGATTGTTATGCATATACAAACTATTATACTTACTGTTGAATGTAAAACATTAATTCCCCAATTTAAAAAAAAAGTGGAAAAAAAAAGTGACTTCACCGTTTTCAGTCGATCTTGGATGGACCTTGAAAAATTCATGTTGAGGGAGTCGGGCTGTAGCACAGCAGGTTAAGCGCAGATGGCGCAAAGCACAAGGACCGGCATGAGGATCCCGGTTCGAGCCCTGACTCCCCACCTGCAGGGGAGCCGCTTCACAAGCGGTGAAGTAGGTCTGCAGGTGTCTGTCTTTCTCTCCCCTTCTCTTTCTTCCCCACCTCTCTCCATTTCTCTCTGTCCTATCCAACAACTACGACAACAATAATAACTACAACAATAAAACAACAAGGGCAACAAAAGAGAATAAATAAATAAAATAAATATTTTAAAAAAAAAGAAAAATTCATGTTGAGTGAAATAAGTCAGAAACAGAAAGATGAATATGAGATGATCTTACTCTCAGGCAGAAGTTGAAAAACAAGATCAGAAGAGAAAACACAAGTAGAACCTGAACTGGAATTGGTGTATTGCACCAAAGTGAAAGACTCTGGGGTGGGTGGGTAGGGAAAATACAGACCCAAAAAGGATGACAGAGGACCTGGTGGGGGTTGTATTGTTATATGGGAAACTGTTATGCATGTACAAACTATTGTATTTACTGTTGAATGTAAAACATTAATTTCCCAATTAAAAAAAAAGAAAGAAAGAAATGGAGAGAGGAAGGGAAAACAGAGAAGGGGAGAGAAAGACACCTGCAGACCTGTTTCACCGCTTGTGAAGTGACTCCCCTTCAGGTGGGGATCCTCAGGCTTCGTGCCACTTGGGCCTAACCCATTGCGCTACCGCCTGACCCTATTATTGTTGTTGTTGTTGTAGTTGTTACCTTCCCAAGGTTATTGCTGGGGCTTGGTGCCTGCACTATGAATCCACTGCTCCTGGAGGCCATTTTGTTGCCCTTGTTGTTTTTTTTTTTAATAATTTATTTCTTTATTGGGGAATTAATGCTTTACATTCAACAGTAAATACAATAGTTTGTACATGCATAACATTCCCCAGATTCCCATTTAACAATACAACCCCCACTATGTCATTCATCATCTTTCATGGACCTGTATTCTCCCCACCCACCCACCCCAGAGTCTTTTACTTTGGTGTAATACTCCAATTCCATTTCAGGTTCGACTTGTGTTTTCTTTTCTAATCTTGTTTTTCAACTTCGGCCTGAGAGTGAGATCATCCCATATTCATCCTTCTGTTTCTGACTTATTTCACTCAACATGATTTTTTCAAGGTCCATCCAAGATCGGCTGAAAATGGTGAAGTCACCATTTTTTACAGCTGAGTAGTATTCCATTGTGTATATATACCACGACTTGCTCAGCCACTCATCTGTTGTTAGACACCTGGGTTGCTTCCAGGTTTTGGCTATTATAAATTGTGCTGCCAAAAACATATGTGTACACAGATCTTTTTGGATGGATGTGTTGGGTTCCTTAGGATATATCCCCAGGAGGGGAATTGCAGGGTCATAGGGTAGGTCCATTTCTAGCCTTCTGAGAGTTCTCCAGACTGTTCTCCACAGAGGTTGGACCAATTGACATTCCCACCAGCAGTGCAGGAGGGTTCCTTTGACCCCACACCCTCTCCAGCATTTGCTGCTGTTACCTTTTCTGATGTATGACATTCTCACAGGAGTGAAGTGATATCTCATTGTTGTCTTGATTTGCATTTCTCTGACAGAGACTTGGAGCATTTTTTCATGTGTTTCTCGGCCTTTTGGATCTCTTCTGTGGTGAATATTCTGTCCAAGTCCTCCCCCCATTTTTGGATGGGGTTATTTGTTGTCTTGTTGTTGAGTCTGGCCAGCTCTTTATATATGTTGGTTATTAAACTCTTATCTAATGTATGGCATGTAAAGATCTTCTCCCATTCTGTGAGGGGTCTCTTGGTTTGGGTAGTGGTTTCTTTTGCTGTGAAGAAGCTTTTTAATTTGATGTAGTCCCATAGGTTGATACTTGCCTTAGTCTTCCTTGTAACTGGATTCGTTTCATTGAAAACGTCTTTAAAATTTATGCGGAAGAAAGTTCTGCCAATATTTTCCTCTAAGTATCTGATAGTTTCTGGTATAACATCCAAGTCCTTGATCCACTTGGAATTTACTTTTGTATTTGGTGAAATACAATGATTCAGTTTCATTCTTCTGCATGTTTCAATCCATTGTTTCCAACACCATTTGTTGAAGAGACTCTGCTTTCCCCATGTAATAGTCTGGGCCCCTTTGTCAAAGATTAGATGTCCATAGGTGTGGGGCCTCATTTCTGGGCTCTCAATTCTATTCCACTGGTCAGTGTGTCTGTTCACGTTCCAGTACCAAGCAGTTTTGATGACAATGGCCCTATAATACAGTTTGAGATCTGGCAGTGTGATGCCTCCGGTTCTGTTCTTTTTTCTCAAGATTGTTTTGGCAATTCTAAGTCTTTTCTGATTCCAGATAAACATTTGTAGCATTTTTTCTATTCTCCTAAAAAATGTGCTTGGGATCTTGATGGGGACGGCATTAAATTTGTAGATGGCTCTGGGTAATATATTCATTTTGATGATGTTAATTCTTCCAACCCATGAACATGGAATATCTTTCCACTTCTTTGTGTCTTTTTCAATTTCTTTGAGTAGTGACTCATAATTTTCAGTATACAAGTCTTTCACTTCTTTGGTTAGGTTTACTCCTAGATATTTTATTGTTTTTGTTGCTATAGAAAAAGGAACTGATTTCTGGATTTCAATTTCTTCTAACTTACTGTTTGCATAGAGGAATGCCACTGACTTTTGAATGTTAATTTTATAGCCTGACACATTACTGTATTGCCTGATGATTTCCAAAAGCTTCTTGCTGGATTCCTTAGGTTTTTCCATGTATACTATCATGTCATCTGCAAATAAGGAGAGTTTGACTTCTTCTCTTCCAATCTGTATGCCTTTAATTCCTTGCTCCTGCCTGATTGCTATGGCAAGAACTTCCAACACTATGTTGACTAGTAATGGTGATAGTGGGCAGCCCTGTCTAGTACCTGATCTGAGGGGAAATGCTTCCAGTTTTTCACCATTGAGTATGATGTTGGCTGTAGGTTTGCTATATATAGACTCCACTATCTTCAGGAATTTTCCATCTATTCCTATTTTTTGTAGTGTTTTGATCATAAAGGGATGTTGTATTTAGTCAAAGGCTTTCTCTGCATCTATTGATATGACCATGTGGTTTTTGGTCTTGCTTTTGTTGATGTGGTGGATCACATTGATTGATTTACGTATATTAAACCAACCTTGCATGCCTGGGATAAACCCCACTTGGTCATGATGAACAATCTTTTGATATACTGCTGTATCCGGTTGCCTAGAATTTTGTTCAATATTTTCGCATCTATGTTCATCAGAGATATTGGTCTGTAGTTTTCTTTTTTGGTTGTGTCCCTGTCTGCTTTTGGTATCAGGGTGATGTTGGCTTCATAGAAGCTGGCAGGGAGTATTCCAGTGTCTTCAATCTTCTGGAAGACTTTTAAAAGTAGAGGTATTAGTTCTTCTTTGAATGTTTTGTGGAATTCATTTGTAAAACCATCTGGTCCAGGACTTTTATTTTTGGGAAGATTTTTGATAACTGTTTCAATTTCATTAGCTGTGATGGGCCTGTTCATGTTATCCACTTCCTCTTTACTTAGTTTTGGAAGTTGGTAGGTATCTAGGAAATCATTCATTTCTTCCAGGTTCTCTAGCTTGGTGCCATATAGTTGTTCATAGAAGCCTCGCATGATATGTTGAATTTCTGCAGTGTCTGTTGTGATATCTCCTCTTTCATTTACTATCCGATTTATTTGGGTCTTCTCCCTTTTTTGTTTTGTGAGTCTGGCTAAAGGTTTGTCGATTTTGTTTACTCTTTCGAAGAACCAACATTTACTTTCATTGATCTTTTGTATGGTTTTCCTATTCTCAATGTTATTGACTTCTGCCCTAACTTTAGTAATTTCTGTCCTTCTGGTTGCTTTAGGATTCCTTTGTTGTTCTTCTTCTAGGTCTTTAAGATGTGCAATCAGGCTGTTTATTTGTGCCTTTGCTTGTTTCCTAATGTGTGCTTGTATAGCTATGAACTTCCCTCTTAGGACTGCTTTAGCTGTGTCCCAAATATTTTGATAGCTTGTGTCTTCATTTTCATTGAACTCTCGAAACATTTTGATTTCTTCCTTGATTTCCTCTTTGACCCAGAAGTTGTTAAGAAGTGTACTGTTGAGCTTCCACATTTTGGCACTGTTACTAATCTTTTGTTGATTGTTAAGTGTTAGTTTAATTCCTCTGTGGTCTGAGAAGATGCTTGGGATGATTTCAGTGCTCTTGAATTGGCTGATGCTGTCTTTGTGGCCTAACATATGGTCTATCCTTGAGAATGATCCATGTGGATTTGAGTAAAATGTGTATTCCAGTTTCTTGGGATGAATGACTCTGAAAATGTCCAATAGTTCTAGTTTATCTATCTCTTCATTTAGCTCCCTTATGTCTTTACTGATTTTCTGCCTGGATGATCTGTCAAGTTGAGATAGTGGGGTGTTGAAGTCCCCTACTATGATTGTGTTACTGTTAATATATTGCTATAGCTCTTTCAGTAGAAATTTGATGTATTTAGATGGCTTCTCATTGGGTGCATAGATTTTAATAATTGTTAAGTCCTCTTGATTGACTGATCCTCTGAGCATTAAGTAGTGTCCATTCCTATCTTTTTTAATCTTATCTATTTTAAAGTCTATCATGTCAGATATGAGAATAGCTGTTCCTGCCCTTTTTTGTGGGCCATTGACTTGTATGATAGTTTTCCATCCTTTCACTTTAAGTCTGTGTTTGTCTTGTTGCGTTAGGTGAGTTTCCTGTAGACAACATATTGTTGGGTTGTGTTTTCTGATCCATCTTCCTACTCTGTGTCTTTTAATAGGTGAATTCAGGCCATTGACATTTATTGATATCAAAGACTGAAGATATTTTAACGCCATTCTTGTAGAGTTTTAGAGTGTTTAGATATATGTCCTATTTGTGGTGGTCTGGTTGTTTATAGGAGACCTTTCAGAACTTCTTTCAGGGCAGGCTTGGTGATGGTTGCTTCCTTCAACTGTTGCTTGTCTGAGAAGGTTTTGATGCTTCCATCTAGTCTGAATGACAGTCTAGCAGGATATAGTATTCTTGGCTGAAAGCCTTTCTCATTGAGCACTCGATAGATATCTTGCCATTCTCTTCTGGCCTGTAGTGTTTGTATGGAGAAGTCTGCTGCTAATCTTATGGGTTTTCCTTTGTAGGTGACTCTTTGTTTTTCTCTTGCAGCCTTGAGGATCCTTTCTTTATCCTTATTCCTTTCCAATCTAAGTATGACATGTCTTGGTGTCTTTAGGTCTGGGTTAATTCTGTTTGGGACCCTCTGGGCTTCTTGAATCTTTATGTCTTTGGTGTTGTCTAGACTAGAGAAATTTTCAGCTATTATGGCCTGGAGAATGGTTTCTTCCTCCCCTTCTCTTTCTTCCTCTGGTAAGCCAATAATGCGTATATTGTTTCTTTTGAAGTCATCCCATAGGACTCTGTTGTTGTTTTCAGCATCTCTTAATCTCTTTTTGAGATCTCTTACTTATTTTTTAGTTGTCTCTAATTCATCCTCAATCTTGCTAATTCTGTCTTCAGCCTCATTGATTCTATTCTCTCTGCCCTCTACTGCTTTCTGGAGTTCATCTATTTTGTTGCCCTGCTCTGATACTGTTTTAGCTTGTTCAGCTAGTTGCCTTCTTAGCTCAGCGATTTCAGCTTTCAGCTCTCTAATAACCATGAGATAATTAGAATTTTCTTCCATATTCTCATTTGTTGTTCCTGCATTTCTGATTACAATTTTTTCAAATTCTTTACTCACTCCTGTTATTATTTCCTTAGCTAATGTTTGGATGTTGAACTCGTTGTTTTGTGCTTCACCCTCTGGAGGACTTTTGGCTGGACTCTTGTCCTGGTTCGAGTCTCCAATATTTTTTCTTGTTGTTTTAATCATTTTATATAAGTTAACAGTTTTTTCAATCCCTGAGTTGGAGTTCAGTGGTGTAAAAGCCTTTTTTTTTTTTTCCCCTGTAGGCTATGGGAGCCTGAGGGCTTTTAAACTATCAATAGGCTTCTTGGCTTAATCACTGACTCCTGACCAAGAGATAAAGCAGGGTGTGGCAGAGATAATCCAGTGGTTATGCAAAGAGACTTTCACAGCCCCTCAGCTATGCCACCGAGGTATAGGTCTTCTCCTGAGTTTCCCGGTTAGATCTCTGTACCCTGGTGTCCCTCCCTGTTGCTGCTCCAGATTCTGAGGGTAGTAGCAATGGAGACTCAGAGTTGCACTTGGTGAGTCTCTGGGGAGTCCTTTCCTCCCTTCAGCTGTCCCCTTGTTGTGGAGCAGACTGGAGGTGGTGTCTCAACTGATAAACTGTTGAACTGTTAGCAGTCACTTAATCTCTCCTTAGGCCCCTCTCTCCTCTCTGTCACCAGCCACGCGTGTTTGTACTCACGGGTGATTTACTGGGTTCCTGTGGTCATTCTGGTCCTGTCTTGTTTCGTTCCGGGTGGTCTCCTTTGGTATTCCTAGTTGATCCGGGAGAGGAGAGGAGAGGAGACGAAAGGAGAGGAGAGGAGAGGAAAGAAAGCTATCTGCTCCCTTGTTGTTTTATAGTTATCATTGTTGTTGTTTTTGGGTAGAACAGAGAGAAATAGAGGTAGGAGGGGAAGACAGAGAGGGGGAGAGAAAGATAGACACCTGCAGACCTGCTTCACGGCATGTGAAGCGACTCCCCAATAAGTGTGGAGCCGGGGCTCGAACCAGAATCCTTGCGCCGGTCCTTAGGCTTGTGCCATATGCGCTTAACCCACTGAGCTACCAACAGGCCCCCTTATTTAAAAATATATATATTTATTTACTTATTTTGTATAGAGACAAAAATTGAGAGAAGGTGGAGCTACAGGGAGAGAGACACCTGCAGTACTGATACACATTTTTTAAATAATTTTTAAAATTTATTATTATCTTTATTTATTGGATAGAGACAGCCAGAAATCAAGAGGGAAAGGGGTTATAGAGAGGGGGAGAGATAGAGAGACACCTGCAGCCCTGCTTCACCCCTGTTAAAGCTTCCCCCCTGCAGGTGGGGACCGGGGGCTAGAACCCCGGTCCTTGCCCATTGTAATGCATGTGGTCAACCAAGTGTGTCACCACAGGGCACCTTGTTCTCTTCTTTTTCTTTTTTTTTTTTAATTTCTTTATTGGGGAATTAATGTTTTACATTCGACAGTAAATACAATAGTTTGTACATGCATCACATGAAGCTTCCTCCCCCACCACTGCAAGTGGAGACCAATGGCTTGAACCAGTGGCTGCTGTGACAAACATAAAACTGTGTGTTTTAAATGGGTGATATTATTCCGTGTGAATGATCTCTCAATAAGCTGTTTTTAAAAAGCTGTTTTAAAGAATTAAAAGTGTTCTTTTTTTAATTCAATGTTACTTTCTGCTGTTCTGTTTCTTAATATTTATTTATTCCCTTTTGTTGCCCTTGTTGTAGTCTTGTTGTGGTTATTATTGTTGTTGATGTCGTTCGTTGTTGCATAGTACAGAGAGAAATGGAGAGAGGAGGGGAAGACAGAGAGGGGGAGAGAAAGATAGACACTTGCAGACCTGCTTCACCGCTTGTGAAGCGACTCCCCTGCAGGTGGGGAGCCAGGGGCTTGAACCCGGATCCTTGCGCGGGCGACTCCCCTGCAGGTGGGGAGCCAGGGGCTTGAACCCGGATCCTTGAGCGGGCGACTCCCCTGCAGGTGGGGAGCCAAGGGCTTGAACCCGGATCCTTGCGCGGGCGACTCCCCTGCAGGTGGGGAGCCAGGGGCTTGAACCCGGATCCTTGAGCGGGTCCTTGCACTTTGCCCCATGTGCACTTAACCCTCTGCGCTACCACCCGACTCCCTTAAAAGTGTTAAGGGAGTGTTAAGTGTCCCTCCTTCCCCCATCCCCCCTCCCCTATCGGGCCCACCTTTCCTTTTCTACCACAGCGCTGCTCAGCTCTGGTTTATGGTGCCAGAGGGACTGGACCTGGGACCTGGGTGCCTCAGGCATGAAAATATGTTGCATATACTACTGTATTGTTTTCCCCAGCATTAAAAACCTTAAATGATCAAGAAAAGCAAATAAATGGTTATTATAAATATCAGGGGTGGGGGTAGTTAGCATGATGGTTATGCAAAGAGACTCTTGTGCTTGAGGATCCAAAGTCCCAGGTTCAATCCCCCCACACCACCATAAACCAGAGCTGAGCAGTGCTCTGGTAAAAATAGATGATTGATAGATAGATAGATAGATAGATAGATAGATAGATAGATAGATAGATAAGGGGTGGGGAGTTAGCGAAGCGGGTTAAGAGCACTTGGCACAAAGCCCAGGGACCAGCTTAAGGATCCCCGTTGGAACCCTTGCTCCCCACCTGCAGGGGAGTCGGTTCACAAGTGGTGAAGCAGGTCTGCAGGTGACTATCTTTCTCTCCCCCTCTCTGTCTTCCCCTCCTCTCTCCATTTCTCTTTGTCCTATCCAACAACAACAACAATAACTACAACAATAAGGGCAACAAAAGGGAAAAATAAGCTAAATAAATAAATAAATAAATAAATGATATCAGAGCAGCAGGATAAGGGTTAATTTATGGAGATGAGAGGATTTCTTGACCAGAAAGCAGCATTCTGGTGAAAGAGTAGTACTGGGAATGTCTTTCTTCAAGGACTAGGGTGATTGTTGAAGGGAGTTTTATTTTGTGTTAATGGTTTGCCCTCATGCATGATTCCACTGTTAACCACTTTCTTTTTCCTTTCCAGATTTATTTGTTGAGAGAAAACCAGAGGATGACTCTGGCACATATGATACCAGGAATCAAATTCCAGACCTCATACTTCATGACTCAACTCTTCCCCCCACCCCAATTCTAATAGCACTTAAACCAAAACAATTTTATTTTGTGTATATTTTTATTTATTTTTGATAGAGACAAAAATGAAGGGGGGCAGGTGGTGGTGTACCTGGTTAAGCACACACATTACAGTATGCAAATTACAGAAAGCTTCACAAGTGGTGACGCAGAGCTGTAGGTGTCTCTCTGTCTCTTTCCCTCTCTATCTCCTCCTCCCTTCTCAATTTCTCTCTGTCTCTACCCAGAAATAAATGAATAAGTAAATGTATAATTAAAGACTTTAAAAAATAAACAGAAATGAAAAGGGGAGGGGACTATAGAGAGGGGGAAAGAGAGAGACCTACAGGACTGCTTCATTGTAAAGCTTACCCCTGCAGGTGGGGACTGAGGGCTTGAACCTGGGACCTTGCTCACTGTAATGTGTGCACTCAACCAGATGCATCACTACCTGGCCACCCAATATCACTTTATGGAGGAAATTTCCATTTTTAATTCATCGTTATTATATTTATTCATTTATTTAACAGAGTACTAATCAGCTGTGATTTGTGGTGGTGCTAGGAATTGAACCTGGGGACTTTGGTACCTCAGGCATGAATCTCTTTTGCATAACCATTATTCTACTTCCTCAGTCCTGGAGGAAATGTTGATTTACAGAACTTTTGTTATCACAAGGGTACATTTCCCCACTTCCCCAAGTATTTATTTATTTAATATTTTATTTATTTTACTTTTTTATATTTCTTTACTTGGGAATTAATGTTTTACTTTCAACAGTAAATACAATATTATTTTACTTTTGAGAAAGCTGCAGATAGAGACACAGGGAGAAACACCAGAGTACTGCTCAGCTCTGGCTTAACGGTGGTGTGGGGGATTGAACCTGGGACTTTGGAACCTCAGGCATGAGAGTCTCTTTGCATAAACACTTTATTTATTGCACCACCTCCCAGATCTTTGCAGATCTTTCTATTTTCTTTCTATTGCAGATGGAGAGGAAGTTCCCACATGTGCTGTTCAGACTCCAGTTGGGGCTTTATTCATGGTGGGGTGCAGTGCGCACTCTACTTGGTGAGCAACCTCCTGACTCCTAGAAGGAATTTCATTTTGTAACAACCTTTATTTATTTGGGACAGAAATAGAAACTGAAAGGGAAAGGGGAAATAGAGATGTCCTTCCTGGTGAGCCTACCTGGTGAGCTATCCTTCAACCCTATTTATCACATTTAAAAATGTATCGTGGGGGGTCGGGCAGTAGCACAGCGGGTTCGAGCCCCCAGCTCCCCACCTACAGGGGAGTCACTTCACAGGCAGGTCTGCAGGTGTCTATCTTTCTCTCCCCCTCTCTGTCTTCCCCTCCTCTCTCCATTTCTCTGTCCTGTCCAACAACAATGACATCAATAACAACAATAATAACCACAACAATGATTAAAAAACAACAAGGGCAATAAAAGGGGAAAAAATAGCCTCTAGGAGCAGTGGAATCGCAGTGCAGACACCGAGCCCCAGCAATAACCCTGGAGGAAAAAAAAAGTATCATGTGGAGGCTGGGCTGTGGCTACTCAGTTAAACGCACATATCACCATACTCAAGGATCCAGGTTCAATGCCCCTTCCCCTGCAGGGATTGGAGGGATGCTTCACAAGTGGTGAAGCGAGTCACCAGGTGTCTCTTTCTCCCTCTCTATCTCCTCTCAATTTCTCTCTGTCCTGTCAAATAAGAAAAATTTGAAAATAGAAAAAAAAGGAAAAAATAGCCACCAGGAGCTGTGGATTCATAGTGCCAGCACTGAGATCTAGTGATAAAACTTGTGGAGGTTAAAAAAGATAATAATAAAAGTCGTTCCAGGGAGATAGCATAATGGTGGGATGCATTGGATCGACCTTCCCGTGGTGCATCTCATGAGTACCCATTCATTGGGGAAACTGACGATCCTTCCTAGCCGACTGAATCCACATGGATCCCAGTCACTTTCAAAGCCAGCAACAAGCAGCTCCTGCCAGCTTTCAAGTTGTTGGTCCTGCTCTTCGAGTCCTCCAACTTAATGTTGAGGGGCTGTCCTTTGCCAAACGCGTTCTTATTGGTCAATTGGCGATTCAGCATCAGGCAGATGTTATCTGCCTACAAGAAACACATATAGCAGTCGATGAAGCTGCTCAATTCACCATCAGTGGATTCAATTTAATATGCTATAGTCTCCATCCTAAACATGGCCGAGCCATCTACGCCAAATCGTGTCTTGCGGACGTTTACCATATGGCCTCTTCGACCTTCTACGACTCCATTACTATTGGAACTATTCAGCTCGTCAACGTATATAAGCCTCCCAGTGCCTCATGGGATAATGAGGTCCTGCCTAGCCCGAATCACCCAGCCATTTACGTTGGAGACTTTAATAGTCACCACCAAGACTGGGGATATTCCTCCACTTGTGCTGACGGCTCTATCTTAGCCGACTGGGCTTCAGCGAATGACCTCTCCCTATTATACGATCCCAAACAGCCAGGCTCTTTTCACAGTGCTAGATGGAATAAAGACTCGTAGCCCGACCTGTGCTGGATTAGCACAGTCAACGGCCAAGCCTTTCCCGCTACGAGACAAGTTCTCAAGATCTTCCCGCACAGTCATCACTGCCTAGCTATCATCCACATTGGTCTCCAGCTCCCACTGATTCTGTGCTCGGAGAAACTAAGATGGAATTTTCGGAAAGCAAACTGGCGTCTGTTCAGTGATCTTACCAACAAATCTATTCCTGCAATTCCAATTAACTCTATCCCCTCTGAAGATTCCTACAGGCACTTCCGCCAAGCCATCTTCAAAGCAGCTTCCCAAGCCATCCCTCGTGGGAGACGTACTAACTATACGCCTTGTCTTGATGCTGAATGCGAGCAACTACTAAAGCAGTATGATGTGTCGGGCGACCCAGATGTGGCTGACCATCTCATTGCCTCCCTGGATGCAGCACGCCAAGCCCGCTGGCAACAACTCACGGAAAGTCTGAACTTCACCCACTCAAGTAGGAAGGCCTGGAAGCTTCTTCACAGACTGGGTGCCGGTAGCCAACCCCCTCCCATCTCCCATCCTCCCGTATCTCCAAACTCAGTGGCCAGTCACCTAACTCAAGTTGGATGTGCTAAGATCGACCCAGTCTGGAAAAGAGAAATTTCCCATGAATGGTCATCCCACTTCCGGTTATCTTGTTCATCTCCAAAAATCTCTCCCTTTACACTGTCTGAACTGGAAGACGCTTTGAAGAGGGTTAAACCGGGAACAGCTGCTGGCTATGATAACATCACCCCAGAACTCATTCTTAACCTGGGTCCTGCGGCAAAGAAGTGGCTCGCTTCATTCCTGTCCCACATCTTGGAATCTGAGTCTATGCCCAAAATTTGGCGTCGTGCGAAGATTATAGCGGTTTTGAAACCAAAGAAAGACCCAACACTGGCCGCCAGCTATAGACCAATTTCTCTCCTCTCCGTGTGTTACAAACTCCTTGAGAGGCTGCTTCTGTCACGTATTTCTCATCTTACAGAGAAATTCCTATCACCCGCCCAGGCTGGTTTCTGCCCAGGAAGATCTACCTGCGAACAAGCCCTGGCCCTCTCAACTTACATTGAAAATGGATTCCAGAAGAATTTAAAGACGGGTGCTGTCTTTGTTGATCTCACAGCAGCCTATGACACGGTCTGGCATTGTTGTCTCCTAGTCAAGATCTCAAGATGCCTGCCTCCATGGGTGGCCAACACTATTTCGTTTC
This sequence comes from Erinaceus europaeus, assembly GCF_950295315.1. Lineage (NCBI taxonomy): Eukaryota > Metazoa > Chordata > Mammalia > Eulipotyphla > Erinaceidae > Erinaceus > Erinaceus europaeus. The sequence continues at coordinate 54,920,495 of NC_080172.1, forward strand.
TTCTCCAAAACAGAAGATTCCGGGTGCATCTGGGTGAAAAGTCTAGCAGATGGAGACTTGTCTCAAGTGGCCTCCCCCAGGGCTCTGTTCTGGCTCCTACGCTATTTAATATTTACATCAATGACCTCCCAGAAACTTCTTCAAGGAAGTTCATCTACGCCGATGACATCTGCTGTGCAACTCAGGCATCCAAGTTCGACATCCTCGAGGAAACACTCACGAAAGACATGTCTCTGATATCTGATTACTGTAAAAAATGGCGACTAATCCCTAGCACTGCAAAAACGGTATCATCTGTTTTCCATCTACACCATGCCTCGGCCTCGCGTGAGCTTAATGTGCAGCTTGGCGATACGAGAATCCGGCATGAAGCCCAGCCAGTCTATCTTGGCGTTACTCTCAATCGCACTCTGTCATTTCACAAACATCTCATAAAAACTGCAGCAAAGGTGGGCGTGAGGAATAACATCATTGCAAGACTGGCCAGCTCCTCATGGGGTGCAAGCGCTTCCACACTACGATCATCCTCTCTGGCATTATGCTATTCCACTGCAGAATACTGTGCCCCAGTATGGTTCTGTAGCCCCCATGTCCACTTGGTCAATTCCAAATTATATTCCTCCATGAGGATAATTTCTGGAACCATCCGTTCCACCCCGGTTCCATGGCTGCCAGTTCTTAGCAACATCGCCCCGCCAGATATTCGTCGGGATGCGGCATCATCTAAGTTCATTTCCCACGTCTACACTCGACCGGACCTGCCAATATACGCGGATATCTTCGCCCACCCTGTCCAACGCTTGACGTCTCGTCACCCAATCTGGTCCCCTACGCCTACACTGAACTTCTCTGTTCCAGTCTCTTGGAAACAGAGCTGGTAGTCAGCTGAGGTAAAGAACACCTCATCACAGACCCCTGCAAGCGTCAACCCGGCTTTGACCTAGCACGTTATGATTGGGCCCTCCTCAATCGCTATCGAACAGGCCATGGCCGGTGCGCCGCTATGTTCCATCGCTGGGGAGCCAGAGATGACCCGAACTGCCCCTGCGGCTACAGACAGACTATGACCCACATAGTCAACGACTGCCACCTCTCCAGATTCAAAGGAGGTCTTGAAACTTTACATCAGACTCAACCTGATGCTGTTGACTGGCTACGGAAGAAGGGCAAATGCTAGAAGAAGAAGAAGCATAATGGTTATGTTAAAAGATTTTTATGCTTGAGGTTCCTCATATTCAAGGCCCCAAGTTCAATCCCTGGCACTATCATAAACCAGTGTTGAGCATGCACCAGTGAAAACAACACTAAATAAAAACCTGAATTAAAAATGTGTTGTTTTGGGGCCAGGTGGTGGTGCACCTGGTTGAGCACACATATTACAGTGCACAAGGATCTGGGTTCAAGACCCTGGATCCCACCGGCAGGGGAAAAGCTTCATCCATCTCTCCTCTCCTTTTAAAAATATTTTTATTTATTTGTTATTGGATAGAGATAGACAGAAATTGAGAGGGTGGGGAAGATAGAGAAGGAGAGAGACACCTGCAGCCATGCTTCACCACTTCTGAAGCTTTCCCCCTGCAGATGGGGACCAGGAGCTTGAACCTGGGTCCTTGTGCACTGTAATGTGTGCGCTTAACCAGGTGTGCCACTGCCTGGCCCCTCTCTCTCCCTCTCTATCTTCCTCTCCCCTCTTAATTTCTCTCTGTCTCTATCCAATAAATAAATAAAGATAATAAAAAATTTAGATAATGTGCTGTTTTCAAAGGCTGAATATATTGGGATGATCTCACTCTCAGGCAGAAGTTGAAAAACAAGATCAGGAGAGAAAACACAAGTAGAACCTGAACTGGAGTTGGTGTATTGCACCAAAGTAAAAGACTCTGGGGTGGGTGGAGGGGAAGAGTGCAGGCGCTGGAAAAGGATGACAGAGGACCTAATGGGGGTTGTATTGTTATGTAGAAAAGTGAGAAATGCTATACATGTACAAACTATTGTATTCACTGTTGACTGTAAAACATTAATCCCCCAATAAAGAAAATTTTAAAAAATGTGCTTTTACTAATTCAAAGAGATATATGCACTCCTATGATCATAGCTGCATTATTTACAATAGCCAAAAAAGAGTGGAAGTAGCCCAGATGCCCATCAATACTGTATCCTTTGGAGCTAAATGGATGGAAATGGAGGTGATTATGCTTAGTGAAATAAATAAAGACATGAAAGACAACTACCAGATGGTTTCAGTCATATGTGGAATGTAGAAAACTGATACACATGAACTTGCAAAATAAAAAAAAAAGGAAACTACTGTTTCAAAGACTTGTGAGAACTATGGTAGAGGGACACACATACACACACACAAAATGTGTTATTTCTTTGGAACTCAAAGACAAGGACAAAAAAGGAAACTACAAAGTGAAACTAGGACTGGGTTTGGTGTATTGCACCAAAGCAAAGGACTCTGGTGAAGGAGAGGTAGGGAGGGGACTTGAGAGGTAGGTTTGGAGTCCTCATACATACTATTGAAAGGGGGGAGACCAGAGAATGTATTAAGTGTCAACAACTGTACTGTACATCACTAATACACAATAAAGAAAAAAAAAGTGGGTTGGGAGGTGGCACAATTGATAAAGCATTGCACTCTCAAGTATGAGGCCCCAAGTTCAATTCCCGGTAGCACATGTACCAGAGTGATGTCTAATTCTCTCTCCTCCTGTTGGTATGCAGGAGACCCCTTCTGTTTCATTGGTTTAATACCCCCTGCTTAACACTGTATTCTATTTACATAACCACTGTATTCTATTTACATAACCACTGCAGGGCATTGGTTCAATCCCCACTGGTTCATATGTTTTTGCTCCGCCCCCTCTCCTTGTCACACTCTGATTTTCACCAGTCACTTTTCTCTCCACCCTCTCTGCGTCGCATCCTGTTCCCACCCTACTGGGCTAGTATATTTATAAGGACAAGACTGTAGTAGCTAGCTTACCTTAGCTTGGTATAGATTGCGCTGCGTCCCACATGAATAAAGAGATACTGCCTACAGCTCAACCATGAGTCCCTGGTCGTCTGTTAACCGCCCGTGAAGCCAGCCCGGCGAAAACAACATCCTCCTATCTTTCTTATCAATTCATAAATTTTAAAAAATCTTAAAAATAAAAAAATATATAACAATGCATTAGGGGCCGTGTGGTGGCACACCTGGTTGAGGGCACATGTTGTAATGTACAAGGACTGGGGCTCGAGTCTCCAGTTTCCACCTGCAGGGGGAAAGCTTTGTGAGTGATGAAGCCGTGCTACAGGTGTTTCTCTTTCTCTCTCCCTTCCTATCTCCCCCTTCCCTCTTGATTTCTAGCTGTCTCTACCCAATAGATAGAGATAATAATAATAATAATAATAAAATAATGCATTATTTTCCACATTTTTTGAAAATATATTTATTTATGAGAAAGATAGGAGGTTTGACATCACTCTGGTACATGTACTGCCAGGGATCGAACTCAAGACCTCATGCTTGAAAATGCAATGCTTTATCCACTGTGCCACCTCCCGGACTACACTTTTCACGATTTTTTTAAAATTAAAATTTGGGGAGTCAGGCTGTAGTGCAGCGGGTTAAGTGCATGGATGCCTGCAGGATAAATTCATCACTCCTGGTGGCCACTTTTCCTTTTGTTGTTTGTTTTCTTTTTTTACCAGAGCAGTACTCAACTCTGGTTTTATGGTAGTGAGGGGGATTGAATCTGGGACTTTGGTGTCTCAGGCATGAGAGTCTTTTTTATAACCACTATGCTATCTAACCCCCAACCCCCTCTCCTTTTCTTTCTTTTCCTTTCCTTTCCTTTCCTTCCCTTTCCTTTCCTTTCCTTTTCTTTCTTTCAGTATGATGGATAGAAATTGAGGGCTCGAGCCCCCAGCTCCCCACCTGCAGGGGAGTCGCTTCACAGGCGGTGAAGCAGGTCTGCAGGTGTCTGTCTTTCTCTCCCCCTCTCTGTCTTCCCCTCCTCTCTCCATTTCTCTCTGTTCTATCTAACAACAAACGACATCAACAATGGCAATAATAATAACAATGAGGCTACAACAACAAGGGCAACAAAAAGAGGGGAAAAAATGGCCTCCAGGAGCGGTGGATTCATGGTGCAGGCACCGAGCCCAGCAATAACCCTGGGGGGGGGGGGGGGGATAAAAAAAAAGAAATTGAGAGGGCAGGACTGGGAAGAGAGTAAGTTTCCCAAGTGTTATGCCATGACGAGCGGAATGGCTGCCAATCTATAATAGCTTTTGAAGAGCAGACTGCATGTGTTCCTCACCACTTCCTGTTTATACTTCCCGTTTACACTCAAGTTGTTGGAATTTAACTTTGGACATCTTCCATCTGAAGGAACTTTTACTCTGGTCACCTACTAATTAGGATTCCAAGCCCAACTCATTATCATCGTCCTGTTTATCCTCCTTCTGCATAGCCTGCCTTACAGCTATCTAAGCCTGAAGCTTAGAATGCCTCCTACACATCTCCCCCAGGTTTTGTCAACCTCCTAAACGTCTTGTTTAAATTATTGATTTACTAATTAATGAGAAAGAGGAAGAGAGAGATAGAGATATGGCACCAGAGCATCACTCTGGCACATGCAGTGCCAGGGACTGAACTCAGGAACTCATGCTTGAGAGTCCAGTGCTTAATCCACTGTGCCACCTCTCAGGGTACAGTCTCCTAAATACCTTTAAAACATTGTCTTCTACAAATAACCCCATCCAAAAATGGGGGGAGGACTTGGACAGAATATTCACCACAGAAGAGATCCAAAAGGCCGAGAAACACATGAAAAAATGCTCCAAGTCTCTGATTGTCAGAGAAATGCAAATCAAGACAACAATGAGATATCACTTCACTCCTGTGAGAATGTCATACATCAGAAAATGTAACAGCAACAAATGCTGGAGAGGGTGTGGGGTCAAAGGAACCCTCCTGCACTGCTGGTGGGAATGTCAATTGGTCCAACCTCTGTGGAGAACAGTCTGGAGAACTCTCAGAAGGCTAGAAATGGACCTACCCTATGACCCTGCAATTCCCCTCCTGGGGATATATCCTAAGGAACCCAACACATCCATCCAAAAAGATCTGTGTACACATATGTTCTTGGCAGCACAATTTGTAATAGCCAAAACCTGGAAGCAACCCAGGTGTCCAACAACAGATGAGTGGCTGAGCAAGTCGTGGTATATATACACAATGGAATACTACTCAGCTGTAAAAATGGTGACTTCACCGTTTTCAGCCAATCTTGGATGGACCTTGAAAAAATCATGTTGAGTGAAATAAGTCAGAAACTGAAGGATGAATATGGGATGATCTCACTCTCAGGCCGAAGCTGAAAAACAAGATTAGAAAAGAAAACACAAGTCGAACCTGAAATGGAATTGGAGTATTACACCAAAGTAAAAGACTCTGGGGTGGGTGGGTGGATGGGGAGAATACAGGTCCATGAAAGATGATGAATGACATAGTGGGGGTTGTATTGTTAAATGGGAATCTGGGGAATGTTATGCATGTACAAACTATTGTATTTACTGTTGAATGTAAAACATTAATTCCCCAATAAAGAAATAAATTATTTAAAAAAAAAACATTGTCTTCTTTGTGGTCCAGGAAGTGATGCAGTGGACAAAGTGTTGGACTCTCAAGCATGAGGTCCAGAGTTTGAACCATAGCATCATATATGCCAGAGTGATGCTCTGTTTTGGTTTTTTTTTAATTTCTCTCTTCTCACCTCTCTCATAAATAAATAAATCACTTAAAAATACTCTCCCCGGGGAGTCGGGCTGTAGCGCAGCGGGTTAAGCGCAGGTGGCGCAAAGCACAAGGACCGGCATAAGGATACCGGTTCAAACCCCGGCTCCCCACCTGCAGGGGAGTCGCTTCACAGGCGGTGAAGCAGGTCTGCAGGTGTCTATCTTTCTCTCCTCCTCTCTGTCTTCCCCTCCTCTCTCCATTTCTCTCTGTCCTATCCAACAATGACAACAACAATAATAACTACAACAATAAAACAACAAGGGCAACAAAAGGGAATAAATAAATAAAATAAATATTATTTTAAAAAAAAGAGTAGAAGTTGTTCTGCTCTTTAAAAAAAAAAAATACTCTCCCCGGTGGAGCCAAGATGGTGGCTTAGAGACAACACCTGATGTGAGCTCTACAAGGAAGCTGCTTTCAACCTTGGAATCTTGGGTGAGGCCACCAGGTTCCAGATGATACCATGATGCCAGCCTGACTTCACTGGGCAGATGACCCCACCACATGTCCTGGAGCCCCGTCTCCCCAGATCTCTGCCCCACAAGGGAAAGAGAGAGACAGGCTGGGAGTATGGATCAACCTGCCAGTGCCCATGTTCAGCAGAGAAACAATTACAGAAGCCAGACCTTCTACCTTCTGCACCCCATAATGATCTTGGGTCCATACTCCCAGAAGGAAAAAGAATAAGGAAGCAACCAAGGGAGGGGATTGGATTCTGAGTTCTAGGGGTGGGCATTGTGTGGAAATGTACCCCTCTTATCAATATTTCCACTTTATAAATAAAAATTTAATTAAAAAATGCTCTCCCCTCCCCCTATCACTTCTACCACTGACAAAAGTCCAGATCTTTCAATTTCCTACTTTTATTGATATTGAAAATTTCCAATTTCAGGTACAGATGATGGACCTGAAACTGTAAGACACAGTTGAGTGCACACATTACCATACGTGAGGACACAGGTTCAAGTTCCCAGTCTCCACCTGCAGAGGGGAAGTTTCACGAATGGTGGAATAGAGCTGCAGGTGTATCTCACTTATCTTTCTGTCTCTCATCCTCTATCAAAAGAAAAAAATGGCCACCAGGAGCAGTATAGTCAAGCAAACACTAATCCCGGGTGATAATCCTGGTGGCAAAAAAGAAAACAAAAACAAATCCAATTTAAACCACTGAAATGGCTTAAACTGTCTACATTTTCTTCAGCTCATTTATCCTTTTTTGTTTTTTAACGTTACTTTATTGTGTTTTTTGGGGGGGTGTGTTTACATCAGCTTCCTTTTATAGTCCTTTATAATCCCTATCTTGGCATGACTTCTAGAATCCTTCAAGACTTACAAAAAGCATGACTAATTATAAATTTCCAAACTGATGCTTGTTCCACCCACACACATTTTTAAAATCTCTTCACCAGTCCTCAAATATACCAACTTAGTTTTCAGTTTCATTGCCTCCTTCAAGAAGACCTCCCTGAAAATTAGCCTAGATGGCTCCTACAAGATTCCAAGAATACATCTGTCATTTGATATTTTTGCCACCACCACCCCTAAGCTAGAAACCGTGAGGCTGCTGTTTTCATCTTCTCTATTATAGCCAGAATACTTAGCACTCAAACACAAAATGCTCACTTTGTTTACTTTGGCTGCACTTTGCAAACATGCAGTGCTTTCTGTGAGTCCCCCCCGCCCTTCCTTGCCAGCAAAGTCCTAATCCAGTTTAAATTCCACTGTGAAACTTTCCAGGGTCCCTCCAAGTAGTTAGGGTCTCTGACTCCTTTAACTACCTCCTATGAACTTACTAAATTACATATGCATTTTTTATTTTAAATTTTATTTTGGATAGAGCAGGGGATAGATAATAGTAATGGTTATGCAAAGAGACTTTCTCATGCTTGAGGCCTGGGACCAAAGTCTCCACATTACCATCAGCGAGAGCTGAGCAGTGCTCTGGTAATTAATTAATTAATTAATTAATTAACTTTTTTTTTTTTTTGCCTGAGCCTGAAATCTGATATGCAGGTGAATCCTAATTATTGTCTGGGGAGATGATATCATGGCTAGGAAAAGGACCAGAAAGCTGGATCAGGGAAGAGAGTAACTCCCTAATATGGGAAAGGGATATAAATATTACTGTAAACCCCATCAATTTGATGTGATCCATGGCCCATAATTAGCTTAGGAGCCTGTGGTCATGAGTAGGAACATTCCATGCTGCCCCAGTATCGACCCATCTTCCTCAGGTGTATCACAGAGTATGTTGTCCAGCCTCTCTTTAGAGGATGGAACATTCTCTACCATTGTTGATCCAGGTTGAGGGCAAGGTCCTATGGGGGCCCACAAAGGGGTCTGTTGTGTTGTTCCTGATGGAGATGACCAGAAACAATGGAGAGAGGGATTTATTTGAGGTCTAGGCCCATCAAGTCTTGTTTGGGAGACTCAGGACTCCCCAATTAGGGCCCCAGCTGGTGGAATGGCCTGATAGTGACTAAAGAGTCATCGTTAAAGTATGCCAGTCTCTTGCCCTTATTCAGCTTTTGCAGTCCTTGCTTTGCTAAGGTTAGCTTTGGAGTGAGTGAGAGAACTGTAATAGGAAGTAGGTGAGGAAATTTACTTATTTTGAATAGAGACAGATAGAAGCTGAGAAGGAAGGGGGAGCTAGAGATAGAAGCTTTCTTTCCTGCAGGTGGGGACCATGGGCTTCAACCCTCTTTGAGCACCGTTATATGTGTGTTTAACCTGGTGCCCCACTGCCCAGCCCCATAACCACATATATTTTATTTTTATTTACATTTTAAATATTTATTAATAAGAAAAAGAGCACTGGAACATGTGATGCTGGGGACATAACTCAAGACTTAGTGCTTGAGTCTAACTCCTTATCCATTGTGCCATCTCCTGAGCCTCATATATTTTAAATTTATTTATATTCATTTAAAATATATATATGAGAGAGAAGGGAACCAGACCATCACCCTGATACACTCAATGCTGGGGATTGAACTCAGGCCTTGGACCTTGGAAATCCAAACCTTGCAACTTTGGATCTCATGCCTGAATCTGAAATTTCCTCCACTGCTCCACCTTTGGAGTCTCACTAAATGCTTTTTATGAAAATCTACTAATTTTGATTGTCTATCTGCCACAAAAATTAACACTTCGCTTTTGCTTGCTCACAGTAATCTTGCCCTGAACTACCTGCTTGCTCTGTTTAATAACTGGCTGGCTTCTAGACTGAATGCATCTGCTAATGATCAGCTAGTGCTAACCAGCCCTTCATCTCCTCCCAGATACTAGGTCCTCAGGCACCATCACAGGGTGCTACTACTTGAAGGCCACCTCCTTTTTTTTTTTTTCCTTTTTTAAATTTCTTTATTGAGGAATTAATGGTTTGCAGTCAATAGTAAAATGCAATAATTTATACATGTGTAATATTTCTCAGTTTTCCACACAGCAATTCAATCCCACCCCCAGGTCCTCCTTCACCATTATGTTCTGGGATATAATCCCTCCCTCTCACCCCAGAATCTCTCACTTTGGTGCAATACAGGTTCTGCTTTGTGCTTTCCTGTCTATTCTTGTTTTTCAACTTCTGTGTATGAGTGGGATCATCCCATATTCTTCCTTCTCTTTCTTGCTGATCTCACTTAACAAGATTCCTTCAAGCTCCATCCAAGGTGAGGTGAAAAAGAATTAACCATTTTTCACAGCTGAGTAGTATTCCATTGTGTATATAGACCACAACTTGCTCAGCCACTCATCTGTTGTTGGACACCTGGGTTGCTTCCAGGTTTTGGCTATTACAAATTGTGCTGCCAAGAACATATGTGTACACAAATCTTTTTGGATGGGTGTGTTGGGTTCCTTAGGATATATCCCGAGGAGAGGAATTGCAGGGTCATAGGGTAGGTCCATTTCTAGCCTTCTGAGAGTTCTCCAGACTGTTCTCCACAGAGGTTGGACCAATTGACATTCCCACCAGCAGTACAGGAGGGTTCCTTTGAACCCACAACCTCTCCAACATTTGTTGCTGTTACCTTTTCTGATGTATGCCATTCTCATAGGAGTGCAGTGACATCTCATTGTTGTCTTTATTTACATAAATAAAAGCAATGACTTGGAGCCCTTTTTCATGTTTGTTGGACTTTTGGACCTCTTCTTTGGTGAATATTCTGTTCACATCCTCCTTCCTTCCCCTCCCCCCATTTTTGGAGTGGTCATTTTTTTTTCTGTTGTTGTTGCTGAGCTCTTTATATATTTTGGTTATTAGCCTCTTGTCTGATATACGGCATGTAAAGATCTTCTCCCATTCTGTGAGGGGTCTCTTTGTTTGGGCCACTTCTTATTTTTATACAAATGGATTCCTAAAGCATCTCCTTGATGCTTCCGCAGCCCAGCAACATCTCAGCTAGGACAACCACCCGCCTTCCCGACCATAGGGCCCCTACTCCCAATCAGCAGGTTCTAGCAACACTGGCATAGGCATAGGCCCAGAGGAGGTCCACCTCTCAGTTCCAGGGGCTGTAGGGGTTGTGAGTGCAGCTGCACATCTGCGCAAGCGCGGTGACGCCTCCCCCCACCACCCGCGCGTGGAGGGGCTTGTCAGACTAGGGGCGGGGCCCAGAATGCAGGGGTGGGGCAAGTCCAGGACTCTCGCCGTTTCATTGGTCCCCGTGATGACGGACAGGTCAAAGCTGGCACAACCACACGTAACTGTGTAAACAAACCCGGGCAGTGTGGGCGTGGGCGGGAGGTTTTGGACCCTGGTGAGGCGGGAGGTCCCGACTTCACATTAGTGTTATAACTGGGGTTTGAGTGCTGCCTTCCTGCCAAATTCCGGAGGGCTCATCCTCCCAGGACCTGAATCTTCCAGCCGGCATCTTTCTTCCAGCTCAGAGCCCGGGCTTCTGCTAGGGAGGATACTGGGGGCAGGGACAACGGTGGGAGTGGGGTGGGGGGGTTAAGGTGACTTGGAAGGCTGGAGGCAAGACCCTGTTGAGCTGGGGGTGTAGCCTAGGCTTCCTTTGGGCTTTGGTCTCACCCTCCTTATCTTCCCTCCAGCTCCCCACCTATCTGCGAACTAGGCTTTGCAGAAGGCAAATCTGAACACAGCCTCTGCCTGCAAAATCCTCTTAAACCATGCACAGGAGGCACTGGGAGGTGAGCCACGTCTCAGGACTTTAAGACTTCATGCTGCTGCTTGAATATAAAGTCCAGGCTCCTCCTGCCCGCACACCCAGAGAAGATGTGACCCCTCCAGTGTTTTCGGAATGTCCTGTCCACCTGTCCACCCCAGATCAGGCATGGCTGGCACTCCTGCAGCCCTAAACCACTTACGACACTTGCAGGGTGGCTAGAATGTGAGCGACATGAAAAAGGGAGAAGATCTGGAACTCCCAGAAGGGTAGCTTCTAGTTTAGCACAGAAGACACTGATGTGTTCAGGAAATAAGATATTCACTAGGCAGGGACTCCTTGAAGAGACAGATGGGAAGCTTTCAAATGTCTAGTTGTGTCGTTCCCTTTGGGAGGGTTACCAAGGACATGGACCATACCCTGGTAGCTAGCTACCAAGGTAGTCCCCTCTTCCCCCCCCCACCCCCCGCCTTGGTCATGCGTGGTGTTTCATTCACCATTCCTGTTTTTGTGTCATGTGGAGAGAGAGAAGCAGAGAAAGAAAAAGAAAAAAAGAAGTCAGGCACCCAAGCGTCTTTCATTGTAGAGGGGGCCAGACTGGAACCTGGGTGGTATACTACCCAAGTGAGCTATACTGCTGAATCACCACTTTATATATATATATATATAGAGAGAGAGAGAGAGAGAGAGAGAGAGGAGAGAACTGAGGAGATAACATAATAACTATGCAAAAAAAAAATGTCTGAGGCTCTTGAGGTCCCAGGTTCAACCCCCAGCACCATCTTAAGCCAGAGCTGAGCAGTGCTCTGGTGTCTGTCTCTGTGCATCTTCCTCTCTGTATACCTCTCATTAAAATAGTAAAACATATATATGTATTTTTTAAATGTGAGTAGGGACAGTCTGGGAGACAGCTCACATGGTAGAGTTCACATTTTACTATGTACTAGGGCACAAGTTTGAGTTCAGGTCCACCAAAATGGAGTGCCAGGCAAAGGGGCAGCTTTGGGAGCAGTACTGTGGCGTCTCCTCTTTTCCTACCTTTTACCCTCTGGAAAAAAAAAATCTGCAGGGAATGGTGAAATCATCTAGGCACTAAGCCCTGGCAACCATGCATACTGCCAAGTTTGAACCCTGACAGAACATGGAAGGTGCTGTGATTGTGGAGTGTCTGCCTCTCTACCTGAATGAAAAGCCCTTCAGAGGTGAAATCTTGCACTTGTGAGGCCACACGAAATTTATGTGAATAAACTCAGGACGACAAACAGTGAGTGAAGCTGTTTATAGTCTCAAGACAGCTTATACATTCTGCTCAGTCAGTAGGACCAGAGCAGTGGGTCTCAGGGTCCAGTCACTGAAGAATATTCTAGTAGGCTTAGAGGGGTGTGTTTGTGTGTGAGATGTTACAGACAATGAGGTCGCCAAATCCCAGAGGTGTTCACTATGATGAGTGTTCAAGAAGGGTGAGGTGGGGTGGAGTTACCCCAATCCAATCCTCCAAGGCTCTGGGGTGACTCACTCATCCTCAGGCTCAAAGGTGGAGCTGAGAGTTGCTACCAGAGCAGGGCCCTGATCCTCATGGCCCTCTATATCCCCCATGTCTCCTTTCACGACAGCCACATTCCTCAGATAGTTTATGTTGAAGCAGTTGATCTGTTCATTTCCGGGGTTCAGTTCACAGCAGGCAGCAGAGTCCTTCCAGATGTTTTGCCGGGGACCACACAGGTCATCAATGAAGGCTGATTTCTGATAAAGGAGAAGAGGGGAGGGAAGTGACAGAGGTGCTTGTTAGAGTCTGGGAGGTTATCAGAGTCAGGTTTGGAAATGAGGGTGCCCCAAACACCCCCTTTCTCCTGCTTCTGGGTTTTCTCCCTGGATTCCTTCAGACACCCAGAAGGAAGCAAGGTTGTGCACAGCTAGACTTTTTGTGTTAGATGTGCACATCTGGAATTGCTCATAACCAGAGGACTCAGGAAAGAACTCAGAGGTGGGGGGCAGGGCAGGGCAGGGCAGGGAGGAAGCTCTCCCCAGCTATTCTCATAGCTTCTGTGGCCTGGCTCCTGGTACTAAAGAGAAGATGTCCTGAGCTTCTAGTGCCAGCATATCCCTTGCCCTTCCTCCATTCCTTCCTTCAGGGACCTAGGGCCTTTGCACTCACCTCATCCTCTGCACAGCAGGCCTGCTCTGGAAATGACAGATGACAGCAGCGGGCAGTCATGTTATGGATCAGCCCCGGAATCTGTTTACTGTGTTGATGGGGAAGAGGCTGGGGTTAGGGGGGTTTTGCTCCTCCCAAAGCACCCCTGAGGGAGGTTTAAGGGAAAGGAAACAAGTGGGTTGAGGAAGAACTAGCCATGACTCACTGCTTGGCGAGAAATTTTCCATTTCCACAGAGATGGCCCATAAGGTTAGGGGTGATTTGGCTGAGGTCAAGGGTCAAGATGTCCCGGTCATAGTTGGGGTAGGGTGCCCGACGGGCAAAGCACTCATCTCGGGCGGGGCTGGGAGGGTAATGGCAGCATGAGTGGTGGTGAGTCTTGGTAGCCTGCTCCTGGTCACAGTACCCATCAAGGGCATTCTCCCACTGTGGACAGAGGAAGGGGGGGTCAGGTATCTGTATACCTGGCACCAATTCTTCCCACCCTCTGCTCCTGTGACTGCCACACTATGAGGTAAGGTAAAGGCCTTGCAGCCCCAGCCGCGGCAGGAGGCAGCCATGTTCAGTTGGGAAGATGGGAGGGTAGAAGCACAGGTGAGGCTTAGGGCTGGTTGCAGAAGATGAATGGGAGCCGAGAGGGTCCTGTGCAGCTAGAGCTAGCTTGGCTGGGTGGCAGGCAGGTACGTGCAGGTTCATGGGTGGAAGAGGCCTGGAGTGGAGGATGCAGGCTCAGGATGAACAAACTTGGACGATGAACACAGTGGACTGACGGACGGAGGGATGGACGGACAATCACAAGCAGACCAATGGGTAGATGTTCACAGCGGGAGGCAACAACAGGATCAGAGGTTGGAGGTGGGTGGGCAGACAAACAGGCTCTAGGGGGCCGCTGGGACGCCCACTTACAGCCTTCCAGGCACAGGTGTGGTTCTCCCCCTGCCGGCAGCAGTGCTGGAATTCCTCCTCCAGGTGGGTCAGAGTCTGTAGCTGCTTCTGGACAGGGTCATCAGTGGCTGGGAGGTTGCGGGGCACAGAACGGAAGCGTCTGAGGTGGCAGATGTTCTTGACATTGTCCAGTGTGGGAAGCCCCGGTGGGAAAGGCAGGTCGGGGCCCGAGGACATGCCAGGCTGGTGGCTGGGGCAGACCCGTTGTGGGTAGTGTGGCTGGGGAGCTTCTGCTTGGAAGCAGGAGAATCGGGCCTCCCCCTGCCTTCTGCAGCACCAGTGGGCTCGGGTCTTGACCGAAAGCTCAGCCTCACAGTACCAGGTAATTGTGTCCTCCCACTAGAGCAAGAGGAGTGGGTCAGCCCGGCAGCCTGTGGTTGACATACCTGTCCAGAAACGATCCTGGACTGACAGATAAGAAAAAAGCAGAGGCAGCCCAAGAGATAGTGTAGTAGATGGACTCTCACGCATGAGGTCCTGAGTTCAGTCCCTGACGATCATACGTACCATAGTGATGCTCTGGTTCTATTCTTTCTTTCATTAATAAATAAATAACTTAGGGAAATATACCCTCATGACAACAAAAATCCTGTAAATCAACATTTCCTTAATAAAGTAATACTGGAATTGGAAAATAAGTCTTTTAAAAAAGAGAGGAAGAAAGAAGCAAATCTTGTTCTCTATTCTCCTAGCACCTACAAAAGGAACCCAATATACTCTGCCCTACTTCCCAGGTCTAGGCCTCTAGTACTTAACATATACTCTCATACTGTCTGGTGGTAAAAAGACACCCCTCTGGCGTAAGGATCCCAGTTTAAGCCCCTAACTCCCCACCTCTCTGTCTTCCCCTCCTCTCTCCATTTCTCTCTGTCCTACCCAAGAACAATGACATCAATAACAACAGTAATAACTACAACAATAAAAAACAACAACAAGGGCAACAAAAGGGAATACATATTAAAAAAAACAAACAAACAAAAACCCAGGATCAAGAGCCCAGCCCTTACCACCAGATTTGCACAGTCCAAGCGGCTTAGTTGATTTTGACAGCGACAACAGCGAGAATATCCAATTTCTAGTAAATTAAGGGTTTTCCCCTGGCGACTGAGGTGGGAGAAACCAGTCTGTGGCAGGTTCCAAGGGCCATACACAATGTGCTGCCGGTTAGGAAGGCAGATCTGGTCCAGGTTGTCTCGAGAAGGTCGCCCCGGGGGGAAGCCATCCAGCCAGTGGCCCCAACCCCCTCGGTGTCGGTCATTTGGGCAGTGATGGGACGGATGCCCAGACTGTGACTCAGGGAGACCTGAATCCATGAGGCGACTTGGCATTTCTAGAATGCAGAGAACAATGTGGGATCCCAGCAGGTGCATGTGGAAGAAGAAACAAAGGTTAGAAACAAAGGTTAGCTGAGTTGGGAGGACTGAGAACAGTGGGGTGAGGAGGAAGATATGAACTCATGGCTCTTACCTTCAGGGTGAGTGACTGAAAGAAACAAAGAACTGAGGCATGAAAAAAATCACCCCACATCCCTGTGCTGCTGCCAGAGCTCAGGCACGTTGCCCTCATCCCTGAGCATGAAAGCAGTGTCACTTACCCTGTCTCTGCTTATTTGGGAAGGTCATCTCCTTCTGGTGTGGGAAAGATGGACCTACTAGGGTAAAAGGAGACACCGAGTTTAGCTGGGCTGGGCATCTCTAGAAGAGGAGCTGATCAGATCCCATTGATAAAGAACAGCTCGAAAGAGAAGGGAAAGGAGATAGGATCTTTCTTTCTTTCTTTCTTTCTTTCTTTCTTTCTTTTTTTTTTTTTTGGCCTGCAGGGTTATGACTGGGGCTGGGTGCAGGCACCACGAATCCACTGCTTCTGGAGGCTTTTATTTTTTTTTAAGATTTTTTTTCTTTTTTTTTTTAAGATACAGAAGGGGGTTTTTTTGTATTTATTTATTTATTTATTTATTCCCTTTTGTTGCCCTTGTTGTTTTATTGTTGGAGTTATTGTTGTTGATGTCATTGTTGTTGGATAGGACATAGAGAAATGGAGAGAGGAGGGGAAGACAGAGAGGGGGAGAGAAAGACACCTGCAGACCTGCTTCACCGCTTGTGAAGCGACTCCCCTGCAGGTGGGGAGCCGGGGGCTTGAACTGGGATCCTTATGCTGGTCCTTGTGCTTTGCGCCACATGCACTTAACCCGCTGCACTACCGCCCAACTCCCTTTTTAAAGATTTTTTTAAAAATTTATTTATTCTCTTTTTTGTTGCCCTTGTTTTTTTTTTAATTCTTGTAGTTATTATTGTTGTTATTGTCATTGTTGGATAGGACAGAGAGAATGGAGAGAGGAGAGGAATACAGAAAGGGGGGAGAAAGACAGACACTTGCAGACCTGCTTCACCATTTGTGAAGTGATTCCCCTGCAGGTAGGGAGCCGGGGGCTCGAACTGGGATCCTTACATCGGTCCTTGCACTTTGAGCCCCGTGTGCTTAACCCGCTGCGATACCGCCCAATTCCCTGGAAGCTATTTTTTTTCTTTTGTTGCCCTTGTTGTTTTATCGTTGTTGTGGTTATTATTACTGTTGTTGTTGTTGTTGTTGTTGAATAGAACAGAGAGAAATGGAGAGGGGGGAAGACAGAGAATGGGAAGGAAAGATAGACACCCGCAGACCTGCTTCACTGCTCATGAAGTTGCCCCCTTTCACTGCTCATGAAGCAACCCCCTTGCAGGTGGGGAGCCAGGAGCTCACACTGGGATCCTTACCCAGGTCTTTGTGCTTCGTGCCATGTGCACTTAACCCACTGCACTACCGCCCAAACCCCTCCCTAATAGATGTGATTTTTATGCCATTTAATCTTCGGATTTTATCAAATAGGCCTTCTTCCTCTAATTTCACAGATAAAGAGACAACAGTTTGGAAAAAAGTGACTTAGCTAGAGTGATGCAGCTGGCCAATGGAAGCATCCTCCCAAGCCCCTGCTGGCGAAGCCAAGGGTTATGGGGTCAGGGAAAGAGGAGGTGGGGATCACTTACTTTCCTTCTGTTCCAGAGGCACCTGGTGAGGGGGCAGCTCTTCTTGCTGGGGGATGGTGTCGCTCAGGAGAGGGACATCCACTGCAAGAGAAGGGTGTGGGCACAGAAAAGCAGAGATCAGGCAGGTGTCAGCAGGTCCCTGGTTGGCTAGGGAGGGGGTTGCTGGAAGCACTTACCTTCCTTTCCCTCTGGGAGCTGTGGAGGAGGTAGCATCTCCTCTTGCAAAGGGACTGCCTCCTGAGGCTGGGGCTGCACTGCAGGGAAGGGAGTGTGAGCCTCCTTGCTCCCTTGATGAGGGACAGCAGAATCTCCCAAGAAAGGAGCTAACAGACTTACCTTCACTCTGTTCCTCAAAGTGAAAGGCCTCAGCGTGGCCCATGGGCAGGGTTCGGGTTAGGGGAGGTGCAGGGGGTGCTGCATATCCCACTACAGGCAAGAGGGGAGATAGTGAGATCCTGAGGTTCTGTCCAGATTCCCTCCCCCCCTACAAACGTCCCACAACTCTCCCAAAGGTTTACCTTCTTGCAGTGGCTGGGTGAGGGAATGTGGTCCTAGCTTCTTTTGCCCTGGAGTGAGAGATAGGGGTTGAGGGGGTGGTGGGCAGGCTGATTCAGGGGTGGGTTTTGAGCTTCACTCCAGACTTCAACAGACAGTCAAACAGACAGCCAAAGAACTGAAGCTTTCTCAGATGTCATGGCTGAAACTTGGTCTATGTCCATTGTAAGGTAGGCACTCTGCAGCCCAGGGCTTATTTGGCACAGGCTCGAGATCACCAATGCAGCAAAGATAGCAGCAGCCTCTGGATTGCTTCTACCTACGTCCCCATATGCTTAGACCTCTATGACTCTGAGACTCTGCTAAGAAGAATGTGACATCAAGAGCTGACAGGAGATCTGAGATCTGTGATCTGCCTCTCTAGGTTCTGGTGCTTCTCAAGTTTCAGAGGAAATCTAGACCCTGAACAGGGGGGTCTTACCTCCTAGGCCACCCTTTATTCTAACCCAGGGTCTTTAAACACCTTGGACTTTCTCTTTTTTTTTAATGTCTTTGCATTATCTTTATTTATTTATTGGATAGACAGAAGTCAAAAGGGAAGGGCTAGTAGAGAGGGAGAAAGACAGAGAGACACCTGCAGCCCTGCTTCACCACCAGCTTTCCCCCTCCAGGTGGACTTGGGGCTCGAACCCTGGTCCTTGAGCACTGTAATGTGTGTGCTCAACTAGGTGCATCTCCACTTGGTTCCAGCACCTTGGACTTTCTGAGATGGACCCCACCCAGTCTAGGAGTGCTCCCTGCAGCTGGTCTTGGGTCCTCTTTACGTCTCCCAGGGGATGAAGATGATTCAGGGCTCCTGATGTGTATGGCTCCCAGCCACCCAGCCTTCGGGGAGGCGTTGCCTGTGGCTGATCTGTAATCGCCCAGGGCTGGGAGGTGGCAGCAGGGCATACAGGGCAGGCACCTGAGACAAGCTGGACAGTGGTGCTCTCAACATTTCACCCTGGGGGGACTGGTTTAGGCGTTGCAGCAGTTGAAGAATGTGTGCTCATGGCCAGGGAGGTAGCTCAGCAATAAAGTGCAGGGTGGTGGTCTAGGAGGTGGTGAAGTGGATAAAGCATTGGATCCTCAACCATAGGTCCTGAATTCAATCCCTGGCAGCACATGTACCAAAGATGTCTGGTTCTTTCTCTCTCTCCTATCTTTCTCATGAGTAAATTCTTTGCAAAACTGAAAAAATGAAGAGCATGGTATACATGCCTACGGCCCTGGGTTTGAGTCTTAAGACTGCAGGTACCGGAGCTAAGCATTTGTGATCTGGTTTCTCTCATATTTTTTTTTAAACCATGCTTTCAGTTGATTTTTTTCCCTTTTTTTTTCATCAACACACTAATCAGCTCTGGCTTACGGTGGTGCTGAAGACTAAATCAGACCTTCAGTGTCTCAGGCATTAAAATCTTTTTTTATAGCCATTATGCTATTTCCCCATCCCCAAATTAATTATTTTAAAGGAGCTGTATGTGCTAGAAGGTGTCAGGTCCTCAGTAGATGGCTAGTCTCAAAACCCTTCCCTGGGTCAGCAATCATTCAGGACAGCCTGAGGGCCTCTCCACTCTTCCCGGCCCATGTCCTACTCAGGCAGAGCCCCCCACTGTGACTCTGTCCACCCTCCTCAGTGTTCACTTCTACTGTTCCTTGATAGCCTAGGAATCCATCCCCTTTGCTCCTGCTCCCCACCCTCCACTCCTCTGGCAAAAAGCTCTAGTGCCCCAGAAACAGGCCAAATGGAGAATCACCCAGAGCAATGAGTTGGTTGGGGTGACTAGCCCCTGACCCTAGTCCGTTGGCCGGGACTCCTCCGCCTCTCAACCCCAACTCACCTCCCTCAGAGGCCACAGAAGCAACAGCCAAACAAGCGAAGACCAAGGCTGCTCTGGACATGGTCCCCATCCTGGGGCAAGGACTGGTCAGCGGCCACCCTAGAGGTGGGTCCTTTCTGGTAGATCTGGATTTGAAGGGCTGGGTTGCTGGGATCCTGCTTCTCAGGTTGCTGCTACTGCTGTTGTGGACTTCAGGCTGGTGCCTTCGCCTTTTTATAGGCTGTGAGGCCCTATCTCCCGCCCTCCTCTGCTTCCTGCCATGACTCAGTCCCAGCAGCTCCTCCTCTGGCAGCCACTCCTCCTCAACTCACCCTGAGTCCTCCTGACAGGATTGAGAAGAATGGGGTTGAAGGGAGGAGAGCAGTCTCATGACCCCAGGACAAACTGATTGAGAATCACAGCGTGAGACTTGTTTGAAACCTTGCTTGTGCCTCCGTTTTTCCATTTGTTTGCTGCCTTCTATAGAGGCAGAATGTGGCAACCTGCTGAATTGGGGCAGGGGAGTGAAGGGCACTGAGTTCCACAGGAGTTGACAGTGGGAAGGAGGACAGCTATCCCGGGGAGTTTCTCACCCGCAAGAGGCCTCAGCCATCGCTTTTCAATTCTCCCAAACCCCTGGGGAAAAAAAAGAGGGAGACAGATTTCCATCACCTGCCACCCCCTTGGGAGTCGAAAATGAAGACACAAACTCAGGAACTTAAAAGTTTATTATTTTCAGTTTCTCTCTCCTCACATCCAAATAGCTGCAGCCTCCCCCAGACGAGATCCCTCCACAGGAGTGCAAATCCACACTTTCACAAGAGTTCTGAGGGTTTTATAGGATTCCATTATCTGTCAGTAAAGAATATGGGTCTCCTACATTCAGGGTGGTCTACTGGCTCCTGCAGGTCTCTAGTATATTCATACATAAAGGTTCAGAAAAGTTCTTCAGCATTTGGGATCCGAGAGGCCTGGAGTTCCAGCAGACGCTGCACAGCCTCTGCCAGATCCCGCTCCCCAAGCCGACAATTATCTCGGGTGCGAACGTTCACTGTTCTCTTTTTTTGCTCTTTCTGGCCAACCACTGCAGGAAAAGGAGAGGTAAGAGAATCTCAGGCCCATTTATTTAACCTTTTGCTGTGCAGAAATTCAAGTGAGACCTCAATCATTAGGAAGGCTGAGACCAGGGTTGAGATATGGTTCACGGCAGGGGTATATTTATAGCCCTCTCTTGCTTCCCCAGTCTTTACTCATCCTGAGGAGATAACAGAATGTTCCAGCCATTCCTCTCCCAGCTTTATCACATCCAGCCAGGAGCCCAGGGTAAGGAGAGTTAGGGTTGGCATGAGAAAGACAGACTACGGGCAGAGAGGAGCTGCATGTGTGGACTATGAGAACAGAGGAGACACAGGAGAAGATGTGGTTGAGGGGTTCCTGTTCCAACTTTCTTTATTTTTTTTTAAATATTTATTTATTTCCTTTTGTTGCCCTTGTTTTATTGCTGTAGTTATTGTTGTTGTTGTCATTGCTGTCATTGTTGTTGGATAGGACAGAGAGAAATGGAGAAAGGAGGGGAAGACAGAGAGGGGGAGAGAAAGATAGACACCTGCAGACCTGCTTCACCACCTGTGAAGCGACTCCCCTGCAGGTGGGGAGCCGGGGGCTCAAACCGGGATCCTTATGCTGGTCCTTGCGCTTTGCGCCACCTGCGCTTAACCCACTGCGCTACCGCCCGACTCCCTCCAACTTTCTTTTCTCGTTTTCAGGGTCATTGCAGAGACTCCATGCCAGCATTACAAATCCACTGCTCCATCCCCCCCCCCCCATTTTATTTGCTAGGACAGAGAGAAAGTGAGAGGGGAGGGGGACATAGAAAGAGAGAGAGAGTGGTCTGGGAGTTTGAACCCAAGTCCACCAAAGAACTCAGCTCTGGCTTTATAGTGGTTGTGAGATTGAATCTGGGACTTTCAACAGAGCACTGGACCTTAGAAAATGGAAAAAAGCAGCAAGGTCGAGCTAGGCTTTTCTCCCAGAGCCTTTCTCCCCATCCCATAGGGTTGACTCCATCCAGGTCTAGAGTAAACAAAGTAAACTAATTAATGCCCTTGTTAACCCTTCCTGTCCCTTTCTCTCTAATGCTACCTTGGCCAATTACCCTAACATAATTAAGAGCTAGGGTGGAGGTTAGGGATGGGGTCAGAAGACAACTGTTCTGAGGATCAGAGATGACTGTCTGGGGGATGAAGAAACTTGGGGCTTAGATGGCTTAGGTATCTTAAACTCTAACTCCTGCCCAGCTCAGGTATGAGCCTCAATTATTCCAAATATGCTGATGACCTAGCACATCATGTGCAAGAAAAGAATATGGAGAGCAGGTTGGGGAAAAGAATATAGGGTTCCCCTCCCTTTTAGATTTTATTTATTTATTTAATAAGAGAGAAAGAGAACCAGAGCGTCATTCCGGCACATGGCTGTCAGGGGTCAAACAGGACCTTATGCTTGACAGTCCAACACTTTATCTACTACATCACCTCCTGGACTATTGAGTGTAGGGGTCTGAGGGCATCTGTGGACACTATCACTTACCAAACTGAAAATTGTAGTGGGCGAGCTGGGCCTGGCGGACTCTGCGGCTGAGGGTCAGTCCTGTGTCGGCATCCAGATCACCTACCAGTCCTGCGGCCTTCAGGTTTTGTTGTACCTGGCCCAAGGGTTAGTGACAAGAACTTCATGTAATGACAGGCTGAGGAGCTAGGACATCCGAGTCTTCCTCATCCTTTGATGAACGAGGTCCCCGTTCATCCTTTACTGCCCCCTTGCCCATCCCCCTGCAAATCTACCTGACCAGCTGCTCAGCTCTGGAATTATCTATATCCTTACTTCTCTCAAGATGGAAAAAATAAAGCCAACATTCTTGAGCCCCCATTTGTGCAAGTGTTCTATTGTTAGCATGTATGTAGTGGCTTAGATTCCACATGTGTCATTTCTTAGATGTGGAATTTCCAGAACACACGCCAGAAGCTGTCCACACCTGATTTCTCCAGTGCTATGTTCCTGTGGCCTCTTCAGACCCACTGCTCAGCCCTGGATGCCCTTGGAATCCTGCATCCACCCGTCCTTACCCCTAGGTTCCTCACCTCCTTGGCATACTCCTCTTGCCTCGGCCCCACAGGAATGACTACTACCTGGAATGGGGACAGCCACAGAGGCCTGAGTGGGAGGGAACAGAGAACACATTATCTATCCTGGTGCCACAGAGGCAGGTATGAAAGGGAGACAAAAGCTGGAACCTGAGGGGCAGGGTCTGGTGTGTGCGCTCTGTGGCTGGAGGGCAGCACAGAACACAAGGGCCGGAGGTCTCACCATTTTCCTCCACAGCTTTCTGCCAGCACACCCAGCATCCTTTCCACGGAACCCAGTACTGCTCGATGAATGAGGACTGGACGATCCATGGCCCCCGCCTGCCTTAGGAGGGAGGAGGGGAGAGGAGGCAGATGGAATGGAGGGAAAGTCACAAACTACACACCCTATCTTCAAATAACCTGAGTAGAAAGGGTAGGGTGATTTTTTTTTTTCCACCAGAGAACTTCTCAGCTCTGATTTATAGTGGTTATGAGATTGAACCTGGGACTTCAGATCCTCAGGCATGAAAATCTTTTGTATAACCTTTATGCTATTTCCCATCCCCCTCCACCCAAGGATTAAAAGGAAAAAGGGTAAGGTCTATACCCCTTGTACTGCAGGTCAAATCTCAGAGGCAGTTGGAAGTCAAGCTGGATTGTCCCACACTGGTGGGGTCGGCCCAGGGCATCGTGGAGGTGCACATCAATCTGCAGGGGATAGGCAGGGCAAGGTGGGAGACATGAGAGTCAGAACCAGTGTCCTCTATCATCTGTGTCCTTACACCCCAGCCTGTGTCTGAAGCTGTTCTGAGACAGCCATGGTAACGTCTTCTGCTGCACTCACAGGGAAACTCTGGCAGTGGTGCTCAGGAGCTCCTGTTCACTGAATCACGGCGCTACGATATTACAGATGTCAGCATTCATGTGAGTGACCCAACCGCACCCTGGTCTCTCAATTCCTCAAGCTCATCACCCAGAGACCTCTCCCACACCCACACTGTAGTTCCACCTCAGCATATATCTCTTAGAATAGCTGTGCTTCTGGGAGTTGGGCTGTAGTGCAGCAGTTAAGCGCAGGTGGCGCAAAGTTCAAGGACCGGCTCCCCACCTGCAGGGGCGTCACTTCACAAGTGGTGAAGCAGGTCTGCAGATGTCTCTTGTCTTTCTCTCCCCTTCTCTGTCTTCCCCTCCTCTCTCCATTTCTCTCTGTCCTATCCAATAATGAAGACATCAATAACAACAATAATAATAACTACAACAATAAAAAAGGGCAACAAAAAGTGAAAAATGAATAAATAAATATTTTTTTAAAAGTCTTAAAAAAGAAAGAAAGAAAGAAAGAATAGAATAGCCGTGCTTCTGACACAGTCCACCAGGCAGCCTGCTCCTCTTGGTTCTCCAGACCTGACAATTACTCCCATAAATGGCTTTTCGATCTCTGGACCCTTTACCCACTCCTTTATGTGCCTCACTCACAGGCTCTCACATCTCTGCCTCTTTCTTCACAAGTCTATATCCACTCTCCCTGTTTTTTTTTTTTTTTCTGTCACATCCATGTGGGTGGCACCCATATGCCACTCTAGGCTTCTACCTCCTTGGTCCTGCAGAACTGCTCAGGGCTGTTTAATGTGCCTCATATTAAACAGATGCAAAATCAAAGGTGTCCTGAACCTCAGCAGGACCCTGCTCGGCCAGCAATCCTGCATTGCCCTGATTGGCTCTGGGTCCCATTTAAAAAGATTTTCAGGGGTCAGGCAGTAGCGCAGCAGGTTAAGCGCACGTGGCACAAAGCCCAAGGATTGGAATAAGGATCCCGGTTCGAGCCCCTGGCTCCCCACCTGCAGGGGAATCGCTTCACAGGCGGTGAAGCAGGTCTGCAGGTGTCTCTTTCTCTCCTCCTCTCTGTCTTCCCTCCTCTCTCCATTTCTCTCTGTCCTATCCAACAATGAACGACATCAACAACAGTAATAACCACAATAAGGCTACAACAAGGGCAACAAAAGGGGGAAAAAATGGCCTCCAGGAGCAGTGGATTCATGGTGCAGGCACTGAGCCCCAGCAATAACCCTGGAGGCAAAAAAAAAAAAAAAAGATTTTCAAGTTTTCTTCTCTGTCTTCACATCTCCGTCAGCACTCCTCTATGTCATGCTCACTTCAGCAAGCGATCCTGACTCCTGTCTCGCAGGGAATTTAGATCACTGATGCTATGAGAAGGGAACATGTCTCAATCTGCCACTGTGCCTGTGTATTTGCATACATCTACTGCCTGCCTCTAGACAATGGCGGAGGCTGCTCCATCCATGTCCATGGAGAGTTTGCAATCACACTCCTGCGCTTCCCACACCCAGGGAACTTCCCTATATCAGAATCCCTTCTAGCGGCCTGGGAGTGGTGCAGAGGATGAAGCAATGAACTCTTAAGCATGAGGTCCTGAGTCTAATCACTGCTGTTGCATATTCTGGAGTGATGCTCTCTCTGGCTTGTTCGCTCTCTCTGGTTTGTTCTCTCTCTCTCTCTCTCTCTCTCTCTCTCTCTCTTTCTCTCATTAAAAATAAGTCTATGAGAGAGAGAAAGAAAACTATCTACAACTTCAATATCCCCTTACCCAAACAGCTCCTTCTCATCAAAGCATGTAAATATCCCTGAGTGTGTTATTTCTTTCCTTTCTTTCTTTAAATTTTTATTATCTTTATTTATTTATTGGATAGAGACAGCCAGAAACCAAGAGGGAAGGGGGTGGTAGAGAAGGAGAGAGACAAAGAGACACCTGCAACACTGCTTATAAAGCTTTCCTCCTGCAGGTGTGGACCAGGGGCTTGAACTTGGGTGCTTATGCACTGTTAACATGTGCACTCAACCTAGTGTGCCACCTCCTGGCCCCCACCCCTTTTAAATATTTTTAAAAATTTATTATTAGATAGAGATAGAGAAATTGAGACAGGGTAGAGGAGATAGAGAGGGAGAAAGACAAAGAGACACCTGCAGCCCTACTTCACCACTCATGAAGCTTTCCCCTGTAGGTTTGGAACCAGGGGCTTGTGCACTGTAATGTATTTTATTTATTTTTTTTTTAATATTTTTAAAATAAATCTTTTTTTTAAATATTATTTATTTTTACTTATTTTCCCTTTTGTTGCCCTTGTTATTCTATTGTTGTTGTAGATGATGTCATTGTTGTTAGCTAGAACAGAGAGAAATCAAGAGAGAAGGGGAAGACAGAGACAGGGAAAGAAAGACACCTGCAGACCTGCTTTACCGCCTGTGAAGTGACACCCCTCCAGGTGGGGAGCCGGGGGCTCGAACCTGGATTCTTTTTTTTTTTTTTTATTCCCTTTTGTTGCCCTTGTTGAAGTTATTATTGTTCCTGTTATTTATGTCATTATTGTTGGACAGGACAGAGAGAAATGGAGAGAGGAGAAAAGACAGAGGGGGAGAGAAAGATAAGACACCTGCAGACCTGCTTCACCACCTGTGAAGCAACTCCCCTGCAGGTGGGGGCGCCTGGGGTCTTGAACCGAGATCCTTATGCTGGTCCTTGCACTTTGCCACACTACTATGTGACTCCTGAACCTTGATTCTTATGCTGGTTCTTGCACTTTGCACCACGTGCACTTAACCCACTGTGCTACCGCCCGACCCCCTGTAATGTGAGTACTTAACCAGATACACCACCTGGCCCCTGAGTATGTCATTTCTTAATATATATTTTTTTTCTGTCTTTTAAAAAAGTTTTGTGGGGCAGGGGTAAATAGTATAATGGTTATGCAAAGAGATTCTCATGCCTGAGGCTCTAGAGTCCCAGGTTCATCCCCTGCACCACCATAAACAGGAGCTGAGCAGAGCTCTGGTAAAAAAGAAAAAAAAATTGCACACTAGGTTAAAAAAGTTTTGTTTTTTTATTTCAAAAAAGATAGAGCGACTGAAAAAGAGAGGGGGAAACTGGGCTGTGGCGCAGTGGATTAAGCACATATGGAGGAAAGCGCACGGACTGGCATCAGAATTCCGGTTCGAGCCCCCGGCTCCCCACCTGCAGAGGAGTCGCTTCACAGGCGGTGAAGCAGGTCTGCAGGTGTCTTTCTCTCCCCCTCTGCCTTCCCCTCCTCTTTCCATTTCTCTCTGTCCTCTCCAACAACAACAACGACAGCAATAACAACAACGATGATAAACAAGGGCAACAAAAAGGAAAAAAATAAAAATGATAAAAGTTTCTAAAAAAAAAAAGTATATTAAGAAAAAAAAGAAAAGAAAAGAAAAGAAAAAAAGAGAGAGGACAGAGCAGCATATGTGGTACTGGGGATCAGACTCGGGACCTCAGGCTTGTGAATCCAGAGTTGTACTGCTACGACACCTCCCAGGCTGCCTGAATATGTCTTTTCATCAGAGCATGTGCATGCATGTGTTGTGTGTATGTGTGTGTTGCTGGGGAATCACTCAGGACCTTTTACATGCACTACAGTCCCAGCCAGAACCAATTTGCTCTGCCTGGGTCCCTTCAGCTATTCTTCCTTGTCTTTATAAGAATTAATCTTCTTGAGTGATTTTTTTTTAAAAAGATTTTATTTCTTTATTAATGAGAAAAGAGAAGAGAAAGAACCAGACATCACTCTGGTACATATGCTGCTGGGGATTGAACTCAGGACTTCAGGCTTGAGAGTCCAATGCTTTATCCACTGTGCCACCTCCTGGACCACTTCTTGAGTTATGCCCATTCATTCACTTCTGACTCTACCCTTAGGTGCCCCAAATGGTTTTATTAAACCATGCACTTTTCAATTCATTTTCCTGACTTCCTCTTCTCCCAAAGAGTCACATACAGTGTTTTTTGTTTGTTTGTTTGTTTGTTTGTTTGTCTTCATTTGTTTTGCCTCCAGGGTTATAGCTGGGGCTTGGAGCTGGCACCATGAATCCACTGCTCCTGGCAGCCATTTCCATCTTATCGGATAGGACAGAAATTGAGAGAGATGGGGAGATAAAGAGGGAAAGAGAAAGATAGACACCTGCAGACTTGCTTCATTGCTTGTGAAGTGGCCCCCCTGCAAGTAGGGAGCCAGGAGCTCAAACCCAGATCCCTGCGTAGGTCCTTGTGCTTACTACTATATGCTCTTTACAGGGTGCACCACTGCCTGGCCCCTCATACAACATAACTTCGTATATATTAATTATTTAATAAAACAAGGGAAACAAAGGCCTGAGAGGTCGGCACTGGACTTAAAAGCTTGATGTTCCAAGTTCAATTCCTAGCACCCCACAACCAGAGTGATGTTCTGGTGTTCCGTCCCTTCCTCTCTCCCTATCTTATGTTAATAATTAAGTGGAATCTTTTAAGTATGTATTAAAATATAATATAGGGGTTGGGTGGTAGCACAGTGGGTTAAGCACACGTGGCGTGAAGCACAAGGACTGGCATAAGGATCCTGGTTCGAGCACCTGGCTCCCCACCTGCAAGGAAGTCATTTCACAAGCGGTGAAGCAGGTCTGCAGGTGTCTATCTTTCTCTCCCCTCTCTGTCTTCCCCTCTTCTTTCTATTTCTCTCAGTCCTATCCAACAACGACGACATCAACAACAATAACTACAGTAACAATAAAACAAGGGCAACAAAAGGGAAAATAAATAATAAAAAAAATTAAAACCTTTTTTTTTTTTTAACCAGAGCACAGCTCAGCTTTGGTTTATGGTGGTGCGGGGATTAAACCTGGGACTTTGGAGCCTCAGGCATAAGAGTCTGTTTGCATAACAAGAGTCTGTGTGCATAACCATTGTGCTATCTACCCCTACCCTATAAACTAAACTCTTATCAGAGTCCTCAACTTACCTTAGGCCCATAGAAGGCACCATCTCCAGGGCTGAGTTTCCAGGGTTCTCCAAATTCTTCCAGGGCCTGTTGAAGGACCTTTCAAGGAATGGGATGAGAAGAATATGTTACCTTATTATTTTTTTTTTTTTCCTGCTTGTGAGGACTTACACTGAACCTGCTTGGATAATCCAGGATACTAGCTCCTCCACCTGTTAGTTTTGTTTTTTTTTAATTTTTTTTTTAATTTAAGAAAGGATTAATTAACAAAACCATAGGGTAGGAGGGGTACAACTCCACACAATTCCCACCGCCCAATCTCCATATCCCACCCCCTCCCCAGTAGCTTTCCCATTCTCTTATTTACCTTATATTTTATGACAAAAATGTCCTTCTAGCCACCAACAACCTTCTAAGCACATGCCTCTGCTAAGGGCTTGATTCCTACCAGACCTCTCTCAGTAAGAGAGTGATTTACCTGCCTCTGCTGTTTGACTACCTGCTCACCTGCTCAGCCTGGTCCCAAAGGTGGGGCTCTCCCAGGAAGCCAGGTGGCCGAGTGGATAATGCCAAGTGGAAGGAGAAGCCAAGAACACTGTAGACAGAGCGGAGGAAATCAAGACAGCCGCGGATCTCTACTTCCAACTGGAGTAAAGAAATAAAGGGGAGTGAGACCTGTGCTAGCTGGGACTCTGGGATGCAGATCATGGGGGGGGGGGGGGGTTTGTAGAGAAAAGGCAAAACAGAGGCAAGTGAGGGCTAGAATGTACCCAAGTCAAAATAGATAAAGAGGGCTTGTGAAGGCTAGGGCTGTTGGCAGTTCACAGGAAACATGAAGATAGCTGGGAAATGCTCTGGGGGGCGTCACCTGGTCTGATGTGCAGAAGATGTGAGCGTCATCTTGCTGGAAGCACCGTAACCGGGTTAGTCCCCCAAGACTGCCAGAGGCCTCTGCCCGGTGTAGGGCCCCAAAGTCAGCCAGTCGCAGGGGCAACTCTCGCCAGGATCTGGGCCGGTGGGCGAACATCAGGCTAAGGTTGGGGTGGGAGGGGTCAGGACCACAGGGACAGCAAGTCCCTTGCTCCTGTTCCTCTGCCCAGTCTGCTGGCTTCCTTCCTTGGTGCTATCACACACGCCTTTGCCAGCCCTGACATGCCCTCCCACTGCCAGGTTCAAATGCAGATTTCTCAAGAACAACAATACTGTGTCACTTTCCATGCCACTGTTCTCTGACACTGAGTTGAAACAGGAATCTTAGAGGGTGTACATGTATGAACAACTGTACTATAAACCACTAACTAAAGTACATTAAAAGGAAGGGAGGGGGGAGTCGGGCGGTAGCGCAGCAGGTTAAGTGCAGGTGGCGCAAAGTGCAAGGACTAACATAAGGATCTCAGTTCCAGCCCCCTGCTCTCCACCTGCAGGTGAGTCACTTCACAAGTGGTGAAGGAGGTCTGTAGATGTCTATCTTTCTCTCCCCTTCTCTTTCTTCCCCTCCTCTCTCCATTTCTCTCTGGCCTATCCAACAACGTTGACAACAGTAATAACTACAACAATAAAACTAGGGAAACAAAAGGGAATAAATATTTAAAAGAAAAAAACGAGGGCAATAAAAGGGAATAAATAAATAAATATTAAAAAAAAGAAAAAAGGGAGGGAGGGAGGGGAGTCTTAGACACATCAACTTCAAATCCAGGTTACACGTGAGAAAACTGAAGTTTCCATAGTGTAGCAGTTATCACGTTCGCCTCACACGAGGAAACTGAGGCTTAGGTAAGTTTGTTTTCCCATTCACCTGGTTGGCTAGAGGACTGATTTTGAGACTCAAACCAGGTGTCCCAGTACTTTGTATTGTTTCCTACTTAGCAACCCAGCTGCCCACCCCAGCCCACAGAAGTCCCAGTCTCCTGAATCGTGGCTCACCAGTGCGCAGGGCAGTTCATGGGTTTGAGGGCGAGCATGTCTGCAGGCCTGGTGGCTGAGTGGTCATGCTGGGAACAGGTGGGCCTACCATGGCCTGAGGGATGCAGGGCAAACATGTCTTCCTGATAGTGTGCCCAGTGCCCTGACTGTTCCCAGAGTTTTGTAGAGAACAAAGTGGGGGTCTTCACTTCTGAGAAGCCACGGCGGGTGTACTCAGCCTGGAAAGGAGGACACAGACTTGGGAGATCACAGTGGCTGGGGGGAGAGGAGGCAGGGGACAGCGTGTGATTCTCCTGGGCCCCACAGGTTGTGGGGGATCACAGGCACCACCTATTATGTACTCACCACCTTCCCTGTGCTCCTCTGCTATGGACCGCACACATCCAATTCCTTATGTCGCTGGCATTTTACAAATTTATGATGTGGGCTGGTGAAATAGTTCTCTTGCATAATGTGCTTCAGTACTGTGAAGTGTGTATGACTCTCCTTTTTAAAAATATTTATTTATTTATTCCCTTTTTTTGTTGCCCTTGTTTTTTTATTGTTGTAGTTATTGATGTCGTCGTTGTTGGATAGGACAGAGAGAAATGGAGAAAGGACGGGAAGAGAGACAGGGAGAAAAAGACAGATACCTGCAGACCTGTTTCACCACCTGTGAAGTAACTCCCCTGCAGGTGGGGAGCCGGGGGCTCGAACCGGGATCCTTACACCGGTCCTTGGGATTTGCGCCACCTGCGCTTAACCGATGTGCTACAGCTCAACTCCCTAAATTTTTTTTTTATATTTATTTATTAATGAGAGGGAGAGGAGAGAGAGAAAGAACCAGACATCACTCCAGTACATGTGCTGCCAGGGACTGAATTCAGGACCTCATGCTTGAGAGACCAATATTTTATCCACTGCGCCACCTCCCGGACCACTCTCTCCTTCTAGCTAAAAGAAAGTTTATGTTGTTTATAGTCTCCCCACCCCACCCCCTTTTTTTTCCCACCAAAGTTTCTCTGGGGTTTTGCACCTGCAGAATTCTACTGGTCTGGCAAACTCTCTTATTTTAAGAGATTTATCTTTATTTATTAGAGAGGAGAGAACCAGAGGCACCATTCTGGCACATGTGATAATGTTTAAGAATGTGTTTGAGAGTCCAACATTTTATTTACTGTGTCACCTCCTGGGTGTGTGTGCATGTGTGTGGTGTGGTGTCTTCTTAAGAGGGTGAGATGGGGAGGGACACCACAGTACTGCTTCAACACTTTCCAAACTTCCCCTTTGCAAGGTTCTCCCACACGATGGCCAGAGGCTCAACCCAGGTTCATGTGCATGGTATAGTATGCATTTTATAGGCTGAGCTATCTCCCAGACCCTAATCCCTGTCTTAATGCTTGGTTTCTTCTAGACCCTCAATCCCTCCCAGATATTCCTTCCCCAGGTGATGGGTCCCCCTTACCCTAATAAAAGACACCAGTGCATTATACACCCTTGTCCCTCGAGGCAGGAAGAAACAGCTCCCAGGACTCAGTTCATGGAAGAAAAAGAGCTCCTGTTCCTGGGGTCAGGATGGCAACAGTCATCTCAGGGGGGTGGTAGGGACTTTGGAATACAGAAGAAAGAACTGACAGAGCTATTCAAGTCTACTGAGTTTTGAATTTGCTCCCAATTTCATGATTAAGGGACCTTCCTCTCTCTCCACCCACCATGACACCCCTTGCTCTCTTGCCCCAATCTCTGTACCTTCCCAATGCGGCGGTGGTCACGTAGTACTGCTTCCTCTCTCTGTTTTTCCCAGGCCCTCAGGCCCTCTGCTGTGGGGAAGGAAATACCTGACACTCTCTGCAGTGACTCCTTAGTACCTGAAGACTGCAGGACCGATGACGAGTTCTGTCAAGGGCACAGGAAGTCAAAGGGAAGAGTCAAGACATCCAGCCCCTCTTTTGACTTGATGTGAGGCTCTTACCGGAAGCAGCACAGGATGCTGCTTGACAGCAATCCCACTCCATCCCACTCATCACTTCCTACCACCACCATTGACATGAGGTGATTCCACCACTTGCAACTTACTTCCCCCCAACCCAGAGAGAGGGCAAGAGACAGACAGAGGAAAGATACCACAGCATGGCTCCACTGCTTGTGAAGCTTCACTTTTGGATGATGCTCCCCAGTGGTGGCTAGGGACTCACACTCAGGCCCTTAAGTATGGCTACTCTATGGGGTAAGCTACCTCCTAGTCCCATGTTCTTCTTTTTCTTTCTTCTTTTTTTAAAAATTATCTTTATTTATTGGATAAAACAGTCAGAAATTGAGAGGGTAGGGAGAGGTAGAGAAGGAGAAAGAAAGAGAGACATCTGTAGCCCTGCTTCACCACTTGCAAAGCTTTCCCCCTGCAGGTGGGGATCAGGCGCTTGAACCTGGGTCCTTGTGCATTGCAACATGTGCACTCAACCAGGTGTGCCACCTCCTGGTCCCTCTTTCTTTTTCTTTTTTAATATGTATTTGGATATACGGAGAGGAATTGAAAGGAGAAAGAGGGAGAAAAAGGGGTGGGGCAGTGGCGCACCTGGTTAAGTGCATACAGTACAAAGCACAATGACCTGTGCAAACATCCCAGTTTGAGACCCTAGTTCCCCACAAGTGTGTGTGTGACTTCACAAGCAGTGAAGCAGGTCTGCAGGTGTCTATCTTTCTCTCTCCCTCCCTATATTCCTTCCCCTCCCCTCTCAATTTCTCTCTATCCTATCCAATAAAATGAGAAGAATAAAATGGCCACCAGGAGCAGTGGATTCATCATGCCAGCACCGAGCCCCAGCAATAACCCTGGAGGCAAAAAAAAGGTGTGTGTGTGGGGGAAGACAGATACCTGCAGTCTTACTTCACCAGTCATGGAGCTTTCCCCCTGTGGGTAGGGATCAGGGGCTTGAACCTGGGTTCTAACACACTGTAATGTTGCTTTTCTTTTCTTAAGAATTTATTTATTTGTGGTCTGAGAGGTGGCGCAGTGAAAAGGCTTTGGACTCTCAAGCATGAGGTCCTGAGTTCGATCCCCGGCAGCACACGTGCCAGAGTGATGTCTGGTTCTTTCTCTCTCCACCTATCTTTCTCATGAATAAATTCTTTAAAAAAAAAAAAGTACATGTGCTGCTGGGGATTGAACTCAGGACTTCATAGTTGAGAATCCAATGCTTTATCCACTGCGCCACCTCCCGGACCACACACACTGTAATGTTTGCACTTAACGAGGGGCACCACTGCTTGGCCCCCAGCTCCTATTTCTTTTAACTTTTCTGGAACTTGTCTTCTGTGCTAGCTGGTTTTATCTCTAATATATCTTGGAGATAAATATATTTATATTACCAAGGCATGAATGGCCATGTTTTAAGAAATATACGGACAGGTGTAGATAGCATAATGGTTATGCAATGAGACTCTCAGCCTGAGACTCTAAAGTCCCAGGTTCAATCCCCCACACCACCATAAGCAAGAGCTGAGTAGTGCTCTGGTAAAGCACTACCCATGCCTGTGTATAGAAAATAATAAAATAAAATAACATAAGCTTTATAAAAAATATCCAAGATGTGCATATTAATCAAATCCCTACAAATGTATAACATGAGGTAGCAAAATTTATGAAAGGCAAACTATATAACTAATAAGGGCTCACTTAATAGGTGGAGAAAATCGCCCTTGACTTATGTATTCCTGAGCCCCTAAATGGTGTTCCGCACCCCCCTGTAGTCAGCAGCCTTCCCTACAGAACTGTCTGGCCTGTTCAAACCCACCCTCTCCATCTCTTGATATTGGATTGCAGAATCTGAATTGGCTTCTGGCCCTTGGCATGATGTCCAGAATCTACCGTCAGACTAGGAATTTCTAGAAGGCAGATACTAGTCATCTTTCTCCTGGGTTCTCTCCACAGTCCCTTAGCTATGACAATAGAGAAGAGACTAAGAGAGAACCTTCTGTCTACCCCCACTCCCCCTCCCCTACCACTGCAGTGAAGCCAGGGGTTTCAACCTAACCCTGCCCACACCACTGACCGCCAGCAGTTTCAGTCCTCCAATTTGCCCAGTGTGCCGAAGGTGGGGGCCTCGGCAAAGATCAACCAACATGCCACACCTGGAAGAAAGAAGGGGTGAATCAGTGGCTTCCAAATTTATGAGAGTCTAGTTTTCTCTCTCATGGCCTTTAACTGACAAAGTAAATAACCATTCTATACACAGGCATGAGAGATAAAAATCATTTACTGCCCACGTTTCTCTTCTCTTGAGCAACATACAATATCTTCCTTCATCTCCTCTCTGCCCCACTTTGGTGCATCCTTGCCTCTCTCTTTCCCTCAGTTTCAACAACACTCACCCATACACTATGGCTGTTGGACCTGTCACTTTCTCTTCAATCAGGTGAAGCTTAAAAGGGTTATCCTGAAAGAAAGGAAGACTGAAGTTAAGTCTTTATTTCCATAGAGATGTCCTAAGAGAGAGCCTCCATGCCTCTGGATCTTTCTCATAAACCTGTGTGTCTCTACCACCTTAAAGAGTTGGCGAAGCTGATCCCGGGAAGCTTCTAGTCTCCTGAAAGGTTGAGTAGAAGCTACAAGTTCTTGGCAGATTTGTTCCAAAACAGGCATCTCTGAGCTGTGGACTGTTCTGGAAAGATGAAATTTGGTTAGCTTGTATCACCTGGATGACACACATACCTGCTGAATAAGGGGTAAAAGTCTAACCATAATAATAATAATCTAGGGTTATTGGTAAAGGTAGGCAAGCTAAAGAGAAACATAAATAGGAGATCAGATATGAATTCTATAGCTGGAACAAAAGCTCTATGTGAAATTGAAAATTGAATGTAGGCAATCTGGATGGATACAAAATCAGAGCAATAGTAACGAGGAATGAAGAAAGTGAAGAACTCATCAAGACTAGAAAAGGTTAAATTTCAAGCAGAATTAGAAGAGGAAGGAAAGATGGTACCACTGTCACAGCCGAAGACTGCAGAAACCCTCCCCTCAGCTTTTTCCTTCAAATCAAACATGTGCAAGGTCCCAGAAAAGGGCCACAGAAACTACTCCAGTAAAAAGGTTACAGACATGGTATACAATGAACCAAGTCTACTGAGCTAATGGTTGAATGGTGACTATAGTTGATAACTCTGTAGGACATAACTGAAATTTGCTAAGATAGCAGATCTTGAGCATTTTCACCTCCTCAAAAGTGAGGTGATATGTTATAATTAACTCAGTTGTGGGAATGTTTTCATGATGTGTGCATATACGCTTATATTTACATTTTTCTTTTCTCTCCTTTTTTAAATTTTTAAAAATATTTATTTATTTATTCCCTTTTGTTGCCCTAATGTTTTGTTGTAGTTAATTGTTGTTGTTATTGGTGTCGTCACTGTTAGACAGGACAGAGAGAAATGGAGAGGGGAGGGGAAGACAGAGAGGGGAGAGAAAGACAGACACCTGCAAACCTGCTTCACCGCCTGTGAAGTGACCCCCCTGCAGGTGGGGAGCCAGGGGCTCGAACCGGGATCCTTAAGCCGGTCCTTGAGCTTTGCCACCTGCGCTTAACCCACTACGCTACCACCCAACTTTCTCTCCTTTTTTAAAGATGGGGGGGGGGGATAGATAGCATAATAGTTGTGCAAAGAGACTTTTATGCCTGCGGCTCCAAAGTCCCAGATTCAAGCCCCCCCCCAAACCTTGAGTAGTGCTCTGGTAAAAAAGAGAGCGAGAGAGAGAAAGAGGAGGGGAGGAGCAGCCACCACTGGGGGGGGGGTATGTGGAGGTAGGGAGAAAGGGACACAGCAGTTTCCTTCAGTGAGGTAGGCCTGGGCTCAAGCCTGGGTCATGCACATGGCAAAGTAACACACTATTCCAGTGAACTATTCCACTGGCCCATATAAGCTTAATTTTCTCAAAGGGTTTTACTATTTACTATTGCTCTGTTTATTTATCTTCAAGAATGAGAGAGACAGAACACTACTCAGCTATGGTACATGGTGGTGCTAGGGGCTGAGCATAGCATTCCCAGGGCATCAAGCATGTAATTCCAGTGCAGTACTGTTTTTCCTGATTCATGTTTTACATTTTAAATGTATTACAGCTTAGTCAAATGTACCTCAACAAAGGTGAAAAACTAAATAAAAAAGAAACTTTTCTAAGAAACTACCACTAAGTCACTCTCCTCCTTATACTACTCACCGTTCCTTTCCCAGGAAGAAGTCATGGTAGAAGCCACAATCTGTACTTGGACCCCTGCAGAGAATAGCACCCAGGAGCTGTTCAGCTGCTGCCCCCAGGACATGGGTGCTAGAGTGCCAGAAGACCTGGGTTCACAAAATCAAAGTTCATGAGTTCATAACCTTCTCCTTCAGAAATGCACATGGCACAAAGCACAAGGACTGGCACAAGAACCCTGGTGAAGCAGGTCTGCAGGTGTCTATCTTTCTTCTCCCTCTGTCTTCCCCTTTCGATTTCTCTCTGTCCTGTCCAACAACATTGACAGCAATAACAATAACAACAATAAATAACAAGGGCCACAAAAGGGAAAAAAATAGCCTCCAGGAACAGTGTATCTGGAGTACAGGCACCAAACTACAGCAATAACCCTGGAGGCAAAAAAAAAAAAATTACTATTTTATCCGTTTTTCTATTTTTTATTTTATTTAATGAGAGAAGTACAGAGAGAGGCTGAGAGACCCCGAGACCAGAGCACTGCTTAGTTCTGGCTTATGGCAGTGCTGAGGACTGAACCTGAGACCTCAGAGCCTCAGGCATGAAAGTCTTTTGTACCACCATTATGCTATTTCCCCAGCCCTATCCATCTTTTTCAACATGTTATCTTTGCCTTTCATCAGTACAAATTATGTCTGCTTGACAGACCTAGGCTAAGCAGAAGCATTCACCAGGCACAGGCAAAACAGCTCACTTGGATAATGTGCTGCTTCTCATGTCTATCAGAAATCTCCAGCTTAGCCAGAACTAGCCAAAACAAGAATTGTGTGGTAGGTCTTTCTCCCAATTGCAAATGGAGAAACTGAAGCATTAGCAATGGTATCTCTTAATTTAGTAGCCACAGTATTCCTAATAAGGAAGAGACTTACCGCTTTTCCCTCTGCGCAATCAAATGTCAGAAATTTGAGTTCACAGTCTGTCTCTAAAGGCCGCTCCAGATCATAAAGCTCTCCGTTCACTTGAGCCACCACTGCAGTTTCTGCCAGTGTTGAACTTCAGCAGCAGAAGGTGGAGATAAAGAAACAAACAGGGTTATAAATCATGGAGGAAGAAGTATCTTTTCCTGATTAATAGAAGGGCTGAGATTTTGCTTCTCAGACAGGAAGGCAGAGTGAAAGGCCACAGCATGGAAACTCCCTTGCTTCCTTCAATGCGGTGGGGGCCAAGCAGTGCATTATCTGAGTAAGTTACTTCACTGGCCAAGGGCTGAGATTCTGAAAATACAGATAAAAACCAAATTCTCAGGAGAGGCTATTTCATGAGGGTATGGCTTGAAACAGTTTTCTACTCAAATATACAGGAATTAGAGGCAGGAGGATAATCTTGGCTGGTCTAAGAGTGGGTTTGGTACCTGATTTGTTGGGCCAGATGGTAAGGGGTTGTGTTCCACGCCACAGCATCCACTTTCTGTCCTCCAGGAAGTGATACCCAAAGAGTCCGGTGTTCTTTCTGTGCCTTGCTTGCTAATTTCTTTGCCTGAGCATCCCATAGTGCCTCAAAAAGGCCAAGACGCTCCACCAACCAGTGTGGAGGGGTGGGCACAGCTGCCTGAAGGTAAAGACATCAGCAAGTAGCACAGGCCCTTTCATTCATTCTTGGGGTTGGTGGTAGAGTTTAAGTGACTGGTCCTGGTCCTGGTCCCTGGTCTTGAGGAGGAAGGGTTAAAACATGGCCCTGGACCAGGTGTCCTGTCCTACCACTACCAGCCCCCCCCCCCCATACCCAGGCT
Source organism: Erinaceus europaeus (assembly GCF_950295315.1). Lineage (NCBI taxonomy): Eukaryota > Metazoa > Chordata > Mammalia > Eulipotyphla > Erinaceidae > Erinaceus > Erinaceus europaeus. The sequence continues at coordinate 54,958,681 of NC_080172.1, forward strand.
ATTAATAGCTTGAGGGTCTGTGCCCAAGTAGCAGGGTCTGCGGACTCAGGGCGGGGCAGAGCGTCACCCAGGGGGAAGCCTCCACCTCCCACGCGGCTCTCACATTCCTGGTACCTGACGCACCGTGTGTAGCCCGCAGGCTCGTAACCCCGGGAGCCAGAGTCGGAGCCGGAGCCATCTCTGACACAACCCCATGTTCCTCCAGACCCGGTCGCACATGATCACACATCCGCAAACAAATGACCGCCACTTCCCCTTAGCCAGGTTCCTCATTGGCTCCTTCCCAACAACATCCGCATCCACTGGCTTCGACAACTGCCACTCCGGTCTGGCGCCACCTCCAGGAAATCTAAGGAGCCAGGAGCCGGTCCCCACACAACACAAGCCGCTGTGCGGATAGTTCCGATTGGCGGGAAGACTTAACCTGAGACACGAGCCGGCAGTTATAACTCTCAGTTGCAGTGAGGCATCCTGTGACAGAAGATAATAGCAGAACTCCTAGGAGTGAGAGGAAGAAAACTGGCCGACTAGCCATTCCCTTTAAACCATAAATTTTCTTTCACGTAGGCAAGCAGTCTTTGGAACCAAGACAGACTGTCTTAACTCGTGGATCTGCCGCTTACTGTGTAATTCTGAGCAAGTCATTTCATTTCTTCTAAGCTCAATTTTTCTCACCTGTAAAATGGCAACAACAGTAGCATCACTCCCAGTGGTTATGGGCAATTTGATGAGAATCATCGAAAACACTGCTGCATCGAATTGCACAAGGCACACACGAATCTGACAACTTGAGAGCTGGAACGCACTTCTTGGAGTCCCTCCAAACTTACGGTGCTTAACAGGAGCCTTAGGCAAACGCTAGAAGAAGAACAGGAGCCTTAGAGATCTTTTCGGCTTTTGGTGAGAAATGTAAGGCCAGAGAAGGTGAAAGGTGATTTTAAGTCCAACAGTTATGTGCAGGTGCTGGATTCAGCTGGATTCGGAATACAATTCCTGTATGCCCAGTACACTGCCTCGTCATTTCAGAGTAGGTGTCTCGTTCTGGAATTGCTGATTCTCTGCACAAGAATCATTTTAGCATTCAGCTTACTTCCCCCTCATCTCTTCCCTCTCCCTACTATATCTGACATATTGTATTTGGTTTACATGGTCAAATCTGTATAAAGGAAGAAGAGTCTTGGGAGCAGCTGTGGGGCTCTCAGTGATTCCCATTAGTCCCCTCACCTGGGGGTGGGGATGGTTACAGTTGGTTCTCAAGCTTCCAGTGGTGATGGAATCAAAGATTATGGAGGAAGAACTGTGAGGGAAAGCTGTTTAATCTAGGTATCCCGAAGCCAGCAGTTCTGTCTGGGCAAGGCAGCAGTTGATCTGAGTCATCGGCACCATGAGGATCCTGGCTCCATCTTCTGCTGTCAGACACCCTGAAATTAAAGGGGAGAAAGAAAAAAGAAATGGGCAAGACTGTGAAAATTTTCTTATACATGTAGTTGGGGAAAGTAATAAAAACTTAAATGGCATTCACAAAATGTGTCTCCAAGTTGCAGTTTTTTCCCATGACTCTTGAGTCAGAAAGGACTGGGGAGTCTTATACTTTAAGTAACAACACTGTAGGTGCTGGGTTATTTTTTTTTTAAAAAGTTAGTTATGACAGCTTCCCACTTATCCCACAAATATTTACTGCTGCTGACTGCAATGTACTGAGGTGATGCTGACCAACCAACAGCTACACCAACACCTAGGTAACTTGTACTGCAGTGGGGGAAGGAAGGAATGGCAAGAATTACTCTCTCTTGCAGCAAGTTAACAATAACAGGCTAGTTCAGGCCAAATCACTATCTCCCACAACTTCAAATTTGTGACTAGTATGTCTCAAACTTGGGGACTGAAACCCACCTTGTCTGCCTAGGAAGTATCTACTTCTAAAACTACTCTTAATCTTCTAGACAAAAAATTACTGAATACCTACCACATGTCAACTGCCATGCCTTCATGATCACATCTAATTTGATTAGTTGCTGTTCTTATATTTCCTCTAAACATGAAATAGACCCAGAAGTCAAACCTCAGTCCACCTGACTCCAAAGTCTGTGTCATGCTATGTCATGTGGACTCTTAGGGACCAGATTACTCACAATGTACCATATTTGGTGGCACCACTGATTTTCTCCAAGGTACTCTACTTGGAGATTGCTTGGGGCCAAAAACGTCTTTAATATAAGGTGGACAGGAGGGTCCAATAGTCAAGAAAAGTGTCATGTCATGGTTTCTTTATCAGACAGGTTAGATAAAGGAAGTGTTTAGGAAATTGTTAGATTTCACAGAAATAGAGGGGAAGGGATGAATAGAGGGTATCCTAGAGATTTAGTTATTCCTCTGCTTTACTCCATTTTCAGGATATTTTAACTAAAACTTTAGCTGAGAAGGTATTGCTTTTATCACCCTGATCTGCATGTAAGAATATCCTTCAGGGGCTGAGGGTAGATAGCATAATGGTTATGCAAAGAGACCCTCATGCCTGAGGTTCCAAAGTCCCAAGTTCATCACCACCACCACCATAAGAGCTGAATAGTGCCCTGGTAGGAAAATATATATATTATATATATAATAATTATATATATATATATAATTATCCTTCAGGGCTGGGGAGCTAGCTCAGGCTGTTAAGAGTACCAGCTGGTATGACTCCAGAGGCCACAGGTTCAATACCCTGGCACTACCTCATGTCAGATCTGAGTAGTGCTCAGGTCTTCTTATTCTTCTAAGTCTTAAAAGAAAAACATGCCTTCTATTGAAGGTATAATTTATTTCCCCTATCATCAGGATCAAGCCTATCTCCATACGTGTCTTAACTATTAGAAGCGCCACCTCCCCCCCACAACTTCTCTGCACTTTAGAAAATATTGAAGTGGGGTGTGTGTGTGTGTGTAGAAAACACAATGGTCTCTCATGCCTTAGGTTCCAAAGTCCCAGGCTCAATTCCCCACACTAAGCCAGAGCTGAGTAGTACTCTGATACATACATACATAATATATATATATATATATATATATATATATATATGTATGTATGTTTAGGTCATTGCCACCAAGTACCTTCATCTCTCAATTTATTTTCATAAGAGGAGACCAGAGCACTGGGTATATGGTGGTTCTAGGGAACAAATCTAGCACCTCTAGGGTCTCAGGAATTAAAAGTCTGGTGCATTACTACTTCACTTTCTCCCCAAATCTCCATCACCAAATGCTTTTTAAATCACAGAGGTAGCTAGTCAAGTGGCTAAAGTTGAAGTGTGAAGTTTAGGTTTATTATTTTTTAACCAGAGCACTAATCAGCTCTGGATTATGGTGGCATGGGGAATTGAATCTGTGGCTTTGGAGCCTCATGCATGAGTCTTTTTGCATAACCATTATGCTATCCCCCCCAATTTAGGTTTATTTTTTTAAAAAAGTATTAGATGGGGAGTCGGGCGGTAGCGCAGCGGGTTAAGCGCAGGTGGCACAAAAGCACAAGGACCGGCTAAGGGTCCGGGTTCGAGCCCCCAGCTCCCCACCTGCAGGGGAGTCCCTTCACAGGCAGTGATGTAGGTCTGCAGGTGTCTCTCCTTTATCTCCTTCTGTCTTCCCCTCCTCTCTCCATTTCTCTCTGTCCTATCCAACAACAGTGACATGAATAATAACTACAACAATAAAACAACAAGGGCAATAAAAGGGAATAAAAAATAAAAAGTATTAAGAGGCTGGGTGGTAGCACACGTGCTTGAGAGCACATTAATGTATGTGCAAGGACCTGCGTCCAAGCCTCCGGTCACCACATGTAGGGGGAAAGTTGCTAGTGGTGAAGCAGTGTTGCAGGTGTCTCTTTCCCTATCAACCCTCCCCTCTCATTTTCTGGCTGTTTCTATCCAAAATCAATTTTTAAAAAATTAATGTATTATTGAAGTGCAGTGATTATGCAAAAGATCTTCATGCCACAGGCTCCGGGGTTCAATCCTCAGCACCACCATAAGCCAGCGAAGAGCAGTGCTGTTAAAAAAAAAAAAAGAGGGGGGAGTCGGGGAGTAGCACAACAGGTTAAGCACAGGTGGCACAAAGGACAAGGACCAGCATAAGGATCCTGGTTCAAGCCCCCGGCTCCCCACCTGCAGGGGTCACTTCACAGGTGATGAAGCAGGTCTGCAAGTGTCTTATCTCTCTCCCCGTCTTCCCTTCCTCTCTCCATTTCTCTGTCCTATCCAACGACATCAGTAACTACAACAATGGCAACAAAAGGAAATAAAGTTGTTTTTTTTTTTTTAAAAGGAGGGGGCAGGTGGTGGCACACCTGGTTAAATGCTCCCATTACAGTGTGCAAGGACCCAGGTTCAAGCCTCTGGTCCCGGGGGGCAGGGGTAAAGCTTCACAAGTGGTGAAGCAGGGCTGCAGGTGTCTCCTCTATTTCCCTCTCCCCTTCTCAATTTCTCTGTCTCTATGCAATAATAAAGATAAAAAAGAAAAAACACTCTAGGATGGGACTGAACTCTTCCTGTAACTCTGCTCTAAGATAATACCAAAGGATAGAAAGTTCAGTCAAATTTTCTAAGAGGAAAAACTTCCTACAAGATTTTTGGGGAAAACTGATTTCCTTCCCCCAAGACATCTCAAGTTTGTCAAAAACAAGGAAAAAGTAATCTCTACACCTGTCTTTTAAAAGATTCTGTCAGGTCAAAGTCAACAAGAATGTAGAAGAACATTTCTGAAACACAGATACCATATAAAAGTTACCAAAAAAAGGGGGGGAGGGTTGGGGACTTATCAAAATGGTGATGCAGAGGACTTTATGCTTGAGGCTGAGGCCCCAGGTTTAATCCCCAGCACCATAAAACAGAACTTTAGAACCAGAGCAGACTGCTCTGGTCTCAGTCTCTCTCATTAAAGTAAAAAAAAAAAAAAAAAAAAAAAAAAAAAAATTAAGACAACAAAAGTCCTTTAAAAGAATGTCCTAGGTATGCTAGATACATCAGTATAAGGCAATATTCAACACAGTAAGGCAGACTACCCAGAAATCAAATTTAAAAAACTTTTACTAAATAAATGATCCCTAAGGGATAAGGAAGTTAGAGACATCTAACTTGCAATGAACCCAGATGGATCCAGTATGGACTGGTTTAGCCAACACCCTTTTGTGTCAAACACACACAAAAACTGCTTCTATTTTGTTTTCTCTTGGCAGTGTGGAACTCATCAGCCCCTCCACCCTCCTCGTCACTCTTGATTCCCACAGTGGGAACAAAGGGAAAAGAGAAAATACATAAAATAATGGAACTACAAGGTCACTGCAGGATCACTTCCTAAATTTCAATAGATCTTATTCCTGCTTAAACTTGTAGCTAAACAGAAAGGTTTTGCTTTTTCTCTGAACTAATGTTAGATATAATTTATCTTAAACTATTTCTTAAAAGAATATATGCTTTTCTCTACTGCATGAAGGAGAAAACAGCACGTTAAGAGCTGGTAGTTATCTCATTTACAAGTATTTATCTCACAGCTTTGTCTACAGTCTGAGCTATTACTCAGCAATCATGCATAGCTGCTGACAGGACTCGTCTATACAGTTACTCATAAACAAGTATGAGAAACGCCCCAATACCCCAAAACCTATTCAGATGTTTATATTACTGTACCTACATACATGAGGGGATAACTCATCCCTCCCTCTTGTACAAGAAGTGGCTTAAACAAAATAATTTAGGGGAAGCTGTAAGGAGCCTAGAGCGCTTGCTTCCTGAAGGTGTAACAGGGTAGGCAGAAGAATCAGATGGGTAAATCAAGTTCTCAAGACAAATCAATGAAGGAAAAGTGAGCCACATCCTAGAAGCGATTAGTGTGGTGGTCCACCTGACCTGCTGGGCGTGTTCCTAGGCCAGTGCTATTTCTCAAGTGACTGGTGACATGCGTAGAGCTTCACGTAATCGAGGCTGCTATTTAGAGCATGCTACCCTGCCAGTGACCCCTGGTCTGAATGTGGTAACTATCTCTCTTTACCCCTAAATGTCAACATGCCATTAAACATTGAGTTATGAAAAAGGGGTGGGGCAAGAGAGAGGGGAGGGGGTTATATGTGATGTCTGTATGACACTGGATTGCCAATATGCAGCAAGAAGGTACATGTAGCTACAGAATTGTCTAGAAAAATCTCTACCACCCCCACCCTCTTCAATTACAACCATACAACTTTGTGAAGATACACACAGCACACATACCCATACAGTATAACCCACCTTATTACTTGGTAACCACTCCCTGAACACCTTGATCTCACCCCATCATACTTTTCCACATCTGAATGATACAAAAGGATCAAACAGAAAACCCACAAGGCACAAGGCCATAAGGATTATAGGAGACTCAGATTACCTTCAGTGACACTGAGTGCTTTAAGTTAAAGGGCACAGCTGGACAAGCTCAACAGGAGGGGAAGAGTCAACCACACAACAAAGGAAACCATACTTTATTAAACTGGAAAACAAAAACATACTAGAAACAAAGAGATTTTTAAAAAATAATAAAGGAATGGCTGGAAGAAAAGTGCAAGTGGTCACACATAAGGGACAAGATGGGTGGTCTATGTGATCTGTGTGCCTAAGGACTGTGCAGGCACATGCAACACCACCCACTCTAAGACCAAAAACCAATACAATTACATCTTCAGAGACAGAGTCAGGCTGTTCTTTCTGCATTCAGAAGTTGGTTTCACCTTCAGCCCTGGACAGTCATGTTGGGCCTCTGCTGGAGAGAACGGAGGTTTTTCCAACCACAGGCCTGCTCCACAAAGCAGCAGTTTCGGCTCCTGGAGAAGTTCCCTCCTATTTGCACTCACCAGAGAAGCCAGGGATCCCTGGGCAGAGCCCCAGATCTCAAAAGAAAAATGTCAAACCTTTAGAACTAGTTATTTTATTAAATGATATTAACGTACATTTCAAAAGGATTTATTTCACTGTTGTTGCCTCTAAGGCACAGACTTGTTTTCCACACTGAAACACGTGAGAGTACCAATGCAATAAATCTAGTTTTAGTCTTAACTGTCATCCCACCCATTTAAAGAAAAGGGGAGGGGAGAGGAGGACAGGAAGCAGTAATTTACAGCGGCTTCAAAACATTTACAGCTGAAGCTTCACTCTGCATGAACCAGTAACTTCAGGACTGATAGTGAATATTCTTTAATTAGGAGATTTAGCAAATTCACATTATCTAGATAGATTTGCTGTACCATATATATCACAAACATATTCCTGTGATGGTAAAGGATAAAAGTTCCTCTCTCTAATCAAAGTTACCCTCACTAGAAGCAAACCATATTCTATTTAGACTCAATTTTGGGGCAGAGGGGCAGCCAGGAGAGAGGGGAGTGGTGGGGAAGAGGGGGAGGGAAAACTTTAAAGGTGCAGCTGACATGTGAGGGGGGGTGGGGGAGGGAGAGAGGGCGCTCTGAAGGCTCAGATGACTGAAAAGGAAACTCTTACAAACTATGGAAGGACTCTATTTCTGATACCATATCACTTAATTTTAAGAGGTACCAGTATATCCACAATCCACCAATTCTGTCTGTGATTTTACAGTGAGCACCAAGAACCTTACTAACAACTTCACAGATTCTGCTTTCATATGAATCATGTCCTTGCCAAGACACACTATGTTATGCTTTCTTTAAAAAATATTTTGTTTATTGTTTTAAATTCAGGTTGAAATACAAAAGTCAGGAGAATGGACATGAAGTTTTAAATCACAGACACAGAAAGAATATGCCCCCTTTGTTTTATGTTATGACCACCAGAATTTGTTTGCTGTTTCACTATATATATCACATATATACACTGTTGTCATTTTCTGCTGTGGACAGATGTCCTTAAAATCGATAGCTGGCAGAAATAGAAACCCTCATTTCTACCCTGAAACAAACCCACTGAGGATTTTGCAGCTTAAAAAACAAAAATATACCACAAAAAGAGAAAGAGGGAGATAAACTTAAAAGTTCATTTAAATTGTACAAGTTCTTTCTTCCATGTATTTGTCACCACACTTTTGAGGAAAATCACCATCCCAACAACTGGGCAGCCACTTTCCTGAGCCCCCTACATTTTCTGATAAACTCAAATTATCAGAGAGCCTTTTCAAGTAAACACTACATGTAGCTTAAGCAAGAGCAAGGGGGGAAAAATCACATTATTTTATTCTAAAATGAAAATTCCCACTTTTTCTTCTTCTTCTTAAAAAAAAACTTTCATTTTTTAATCAAATGGGATTCTACCCCCTTATAATTTCCCCATAACATATCTGGACTCAAAACTATATAATTTCTTTGCTTTGCTACACTATATGCCCCATCCCACATACCAGACCATGGAATCATGCATACTTATGGGGAGAGCTATAGGGCAGAGAGGTTTTATAAGGTCAAAGAAAGAACAGTTGCCTTAAGACCAGAGATGCATTAGGAAGATGCAGCATCCTGACCACAGAGCACATAAATAATATGGAATAAATTACACAAAGCTCCCAAACTATGATGCATACCTGGTTTAAGTTGCTCTTTAGCTGAAAAGCAAGTTTATTCTGAAACAAAGAACCATCTGTCATTACACTGCCCACACCTCTGAATATTTCACTGGAAGAATTCAAAGCAATCTCCAACATTAGTTCTTCATAGTTAGTACAGGACTATGGGGATTAACAATCTCCTATAGCTAGTTCTATACCAACTTGGGGGAAAATATGTAATTTGCCAACATTCTCTTTAAAATCCAATATATTTTATTCTTCTAGCTGGAGATTACCAGTGCATACTTTGGGTAATATATTAAATAATGAAAAATAAAAAAATAGAAAGAAATCAACATTTTGCTAGCTATAAACACTCAAAAGTGCAGTGATTGTCTGATTTTTCCAGTACTAGTTGTTAAAATGTAAATCTCAGTTCAGGGAGAAGAAAAGCACTTCTTTCTAAGTAAAGTGGTCACAGGCAGAAACATTATGATGAATTGGGAATGAAGATGAGGACTTAAGCCTTGAAACATGCCAGAGTTTTCCTACATGCTAATCAATCAGTTCAGTTGGGACTGAATTATCCTGTTGCTTTGTAAAGAAATATATATTTAATAATACCCACCTGTAACTAAGACACATCTGAAAACATTAAAAAAAAAAAAAAAAAGATGCTATTAGACCTCCTCTGAGAGTCAAGAATCAAGGTGGATATAACAGAAAACAAAGATTTATTTAGATTTATCAGTATTTCCCTTTCCTGAACGTCACCAATGAACATCACTTATACCATGGAGGCACCGTGGTAAAAATAAGTCTTCTCATATTAAAAAGTACAGGGAGTATCAGAGTTGCACCTTATATATGGTCAACAGCAACAAATTTTCTTATGGTCAAAGTCTAAGTGAAAAACCATGAGAAAGTCAAAAAAGAAAAATAGGGAGCTAGACTCTGAATCAAGAGGTAGGTATGAAACTACTTCAAAATTTTCCCATTGTTTTGTTATGAAGGGTGGGTAGATAACAGCACTGATAACTCCTTTCTCTATCTTTGTACTAGTTATTTCCTATTTTAGCCTTGAGAGCACATCCAGCTCCCCTCTTCTTTTATTCTAGGGAGATAGCAGAAACAAAGTTGTTAGGGTAGAGTGAGGTTTACATCTTTTAGAGTTGGGCTGATTGAAAATATAAGGTTTTAGGAGAAAGGTAAGGTACTCAGCTTTAACATGCCTTTAAAAATAAAACAGAACAAACAACCTGACAGGCCCAAGGCCACCCATGACTCTTCTTTATGATATCTCTTCACTATCAGCAGAGCACAGAGCATGGGGTAGGGGGAAGGGGCTGGTCAGTTATTTAGCTGGAAAGAAGGGACAGGAACCCTTCCATCTGACTATCTGATAAGCCAAGTCCAAAATAATATCCCAACAGTGCACATTATTATCTGTACTGATGGAAGTTTTATTTCAAATGTAGTAATACTCTTCAACATATGGGGAAAAATAGGATGTTTTCCTCCCCAGCCAAATGTCCTGGCTTTGCTTGTTTCTTTGCTCCCTCCCTCCCCCTCTTAAGATACAGACAGCTTGGGTAAAAGTAGGTAGGTGACTGCAGTGGGAGAGGGAGGCTAGCTGGAATAGTTAAATGTAAGTATATATGACTTCTTCATTTGGAAGGGAGGCCCTTTGTCATAAAAAATAAACTAAAGGAGGGAAAACAAATAAAAACAATAGTAATAAACCAAACTACTTCCAACGCTCTCTAGACTGTTCAAAATGTCTTTCCCTTGGTTTCCATCAGTACCTGGGAGGGAAGAATGGGCGTTTTGGTGCAAAGAACGGAGGGCCCCTAGCGAAAGGAGGCCTGGGTCTCTTTAAACTGTGGAACGGGTCTCTGCTGAGAAAAGGCTCCCTAGGCCGAAAGTCTGGCCGGGGATTCCGCAAAATCATACCACTCCGGCTGATGGTGTCTCTGTGTGAGGGAACCAAGGGGGGGCCGGTGGCGCTGCTGACGACTCCCCCACCTCCTCCACGGACAGGGCCCAGGTGCTCCAGAGAATGGGAGGGCAGGCTCAGGCTCTCACGCACTCGGCTAAGGCCAGGGCCGTTGAGGTCCCGCTGGGTGGGGCCCACATGGTCCCTGGGTCCTGGCAATACCCCAAAATGCTCTGCCAGGGTCCCTTGAAGGAGGGAGCTATGGTCCTTGGGAAATATTGCCACAGCCCCTGCCACTCCGTGCTCTGCCAGTGGTGGGGCTGGGAATGGTACAACCCCTGAGTGGTCAATGGGGGCTGGTGGAGGGGGAGGAGTAGAAAAGGGGACACCACTCCCCCCACTGCTGCCATGATCCCCAGGGGGCGGTGGAGGGGGTGGGGTGGGGAAAGGTACTCCGCTGTGCTCTCCAGGAGGAGGTGGTGGGACAGCATGGGCCAGGGCTGCTTCCTTTGTGAAGGGATTTGACAGATCCACAGAGGGGAGGTGGGTGGGCGCATCCCGAGAGAAGAGCCCACTGTGATCCTTAGGAGGGGCAGCTGGGGCAGACGATGGCCCCACTGGCTCTCTCTGGAAGGGTGTCCCATGTTCCAAGGGACTCGGGGGGAGATGATGCTCAAATGTTGAGTTGAAACTCTTGGAACGAAAACTGCCGACGCTTTCCTGAAATTGGGGTGCCCGTTCCTTGAATGGTGCTGCTTTAAAGCCAGGGAGGCCTCCGCTGCCCCCACCCCCAAGGGATGCCAACTCAGAGGCACTTGAGGGGCCATTGTCAAAAGAGCTGCCCGAGGTGCTCAGATCAAACCAGCCCACCCTAGAGGCCTCACGCCCATGTCCTCTATTTCCCTTCCCAGGAATTCGGATGGACTCTACAGTCTGAATGGGCTCCCCTGACATCCTCCTATTAGCTGCATTATGATAACCCAGGGTTTCTATAGGGGCCCCCTTTTCTTCAGTGCTATCAGGCAAGTCTAAACAGGAGGAGGAGACCCGGGTTTCTATGCGGTAGTGCTCTTCTTGTTGTTGCTGATCAGAGGCAGTCAAGCTGGGCTGAGTGAGGCTTGCCAGACTGACACCATCACTTGAAGAAGCTTTGTTGGGGGCCTGGCCAAAATGCTTATCATCTGAGGGCTTTCGTGATGCATTTTTAAGCATGTTCTTAAACTCAATTGTTGATGTAGTAGAAATGGCGGAGGCCAGGACTTTCTCCACGCCCGATGTGGGTGGGTGGCCCGTGGGAGTGGCAAGGGTGTTCTGCGGAGAGAAAAGGGAACGATGTGGGACTTGGTGAGGAGAGTCTGGGTACTGTTTCTGTGGCAAACTGAGGTGCCCAGTAGTAGACTGAGACAAGCTATTGTGGTTGGAGTCAGGGGTGAAAAATGAATCATTCTTACTCGGTGATGGTGACCGGTCAGGCCCAGGTTCAGTCCCTCTTATGTTGAAGGTACCAAAAAGCCCAGGGGAAGATGACAGGCGGTCACAGTTCTCAGTAGCATCTAGGAGGGACCTTACAGATGGTGGAAAGGCAGACTTCACACTAAAGTCCTGGGCTCTGTGGCTGTAACTGGACAGAATTGGCTGGAACTCGGTAGCATCAGAAAGCTTGCTCGATTTCAGGATTGACTTGGCAGGCTTCTTCTCTAGGTTCATCATGGCAGAGGGTGGAGGTCCTGAATACTCAAAATCTCGGTAATCCTCATCCTCCTGGAAGGAAGTATCTGGAAAGAACTTTTCCTGTGAAGACTCCATCAGGGAAGATGGTCTCTCCACTCCTTCAGAAGGCTGTTTATAGGGAGAGTCACTGCCCAGGCCAAAGGGCCGGTAGGTCGACACAGAATTAGAGAGTTCCCGGGGGTAATTTTCTTCTCTCCCAGGAGGTGGTGATCTTGTACTGCTGGGTGTTGAGGAGCCAGGGCTAATGATCTTAGAGAGCAGGGACATGGTATCCACACTGCTAGATGTGGGTTTGTCCATCATCTCATCTTGGGTGGGTGTCCCACTCCGTTCATCTCGCACAGGGGTGCCATCAACGTTATCGACTGAGGTGCTTGTAGGGCCACGCTGGAAGTCTGAGGAGTGGCTTTCTGCTGGGGTGCTGGACCCCAAACTGCTCAGGATTGGGATATTTAAGTTTAAGCCACTGAAACCAGGATTGCCTTTTAGGAAGTTGTGGATCTTCATTTCTAGGCTTGGGGAGGTGGACTCAGACTCCAACTTTGGCTTAGAGATGTCTGAAGGTTGGCACATGGCAACTTCAGCAGGTGGGACAGCAGAGCTAGTATTATGTGTACCTGTAAACCCCAGAGAGTTGGATGGTAGCTTGAAAGTAGTGCTTGGGAGCCCTGGACTCTGTCCAACTGAGGTCTTGCTGGCTGAAGTTGAAGAGACTTCAGAAGTTGATGAATTAGGAGAATAGTTGAAGCTCTTGGGCATAAAGGTTTGGGTATTGGAGGGCAGACTTCTTCCTTTTACGCTAGAGACTGTGGTATTGGCTGGGGAGGCTGAAGTGCTCTGGGGTGCAGCTTCACTAGTGGGAACTGGGTTCCCAGTAACACTCTGAAGTAAAGATGACAGGCCTGTAGAAACAAAGATTAGAGGAGTTAAAAAAATAACTCTCTACTTACAATAAAAACAGGGTAGGATAATCTGATATTCTCATTCATTCCAGTGGGAACCAGATAGACATTAAAATTTGAGGCCAAAGGGAATCCAGACCAAACAATGGTTAAATGTCATAGAAAACACTAGGTCCATTTATCAATATAAAGACAGCAAATCACTGAAATGTTTGCAGTACAGTCATGAAACAAGTCCAATGTGATACAATAAAAGGCAACAGGAAAGGGGAGATTTTAAGTGTCAGAATCACTCATAGTTTAAACAAGACAAAGCAAGAAAAAGAAAGGAAGCAAAATTATTATTAAAATAACAATTTAAGCCAGCATTTCCTCCTGTTTGATCTGTGGCACTGTTGCTCTAACTTCAAATAAATATTCCTAGTCTTCCTTTCCAATCTCCACAATCATCTATGATTATTCTCATGATAAAGGTCATATAAATCAAAATCATTTTTTGAACAGAGGACCTTTTTTCATCTTTTGCTAACTGGTATTACCTTTGGGGAAAGAACACATTTAGGTATCATTTTTGTTTGTAATATATAGCAATAATAAAAACACACACACCACAATGACTCACAAAGCCAGACTGTCAGGGGCACTAGAGTTTCACAAGAAACCCCCACCACACAAAGACACATACTCACATACAATCTCTCTCTCTTTTACCCTCCCTCCCTCATGTTTTAAAAGTTTTTTTTTTCAATCTTTATTTGATAGAGACAGCCAGAAATCGAGAGGGAAGGGAGAGATTGAGCGAGAGAGAGAGAGAGAGAGAGAACCTGTAGCACTGCTTCACCACTTGCAAAGCTTTCCCCCTGCAGGTGGGGACCAGGACTCAAACCTGGGTCCTTGCGCATTGTAACATATGCGCTACCACCCAGCCTCCCTCCCCCATTTTATAGCTGGGAAAATTCAAGAATTAGTGATTTACTCAGGTTGATCCCTACTCAAAAACCCTCAGAAACACTGAAAAAGGACTATTTTTGAATAGTTCTCATAGGATTTATTAGACATCTCTTATGCGCAGATGAGAATGTGTACCCATGTGTCCAACTACTGTCCTGTAAACTATTATTTCCCCCAATAAAATTATTCAGGAAAAAAAAAGCTTTAAAAATTTGACAAAAGGGTAACAGAAAGTCCATAAATTTCGTAATATTATGGAAAAAAAATCACCCAACTTCAGGACACAAATGAAAATGCACGCACATTATCTGAATTTGAAATTATAGTCATACACTGGAACTGCTCCTCCATAATGACCAGATGAAAGAAAATTACATTTCGAGATCCTTCAATGGGAGACAGCATAAAAGTTTTGTAAAAGATGTCATGCCTGAAGCTCTGAAGTCCCAGTTTTAATTCCCCACACTACTATAGAGTTGAGCAGTGCTCTAGAAAGAAAAAGATACTTCAATCATATTTCTCCAAAATTTCAATTTTAATCCATATTTATAAGTATGTTTTTTCCAGGGCCGGGTAGTAGCACAACTGGTTGAGTGCATGTTACAATGCGGAAAGACCCATGTTCAAGTCTCTGGTCACCAGAGGGAAAAGCTTCACGAGTGGTGAAGCAGTGCAATAAGTGTCTCTCTGACTCTCTATCCCCCCTTTCTCTCTTGATTTCTGGCCATCTCTATCCAATAAATAAATATAATAAAAATATAAGTAAATAAAGATTTTAAAAAATAATTTTTTCCCCTGATCCAGAGCAATCCTTTGTCTCCAGTTCATGGTGGTGGTGTTGAACTTAGGACCTCTGATCCCTCAGGTAGGAAGAAGACTGTTATGTAAGCCACTGTGCTATTTCAGAGTTAAAGTCTGAAGAAATCAAGGCAACTCCATTCTTAAATTTTTAACTATCATGTACCCCTAAAATAATAGTATATAGTGGGTTGTCAGAAAAGTCATGACAGATTTTTGCATATAAAAACATAGATAAATATGTCATGACATTCCTGACAACCCAGTATTTTTTTCCTTTAAATATTTATTCCCTTTTGTTACCCTTGTTGTTTTATTCTTGTATTTATTACTGACACTGTCACTGTTGGATAGGACAGAGAGAAATGGAGAGGGAAGGGGAAGACAGAGAGGGGGAGAGAAAGACACCTGCAGACCTGCTTCACTGCCTGTGAAGTGACTCCCCTGTAGGTGGGGAGCCGGGAACTCGAGCCGAGATCCTTCCGCCGGTCCTTGCGCTTTGCGCCACCTGCACTTAACCTGCTGCGCTATCGCCTGACTCCCAACCCAATAGTTTTTATTATTATCCAATATTCAAGGCCAAAAATCTTATTTCACTTCTAAAGCTTCCTGGCTATACAATTTCACCCTTCTAATAGTTTAACTTCTAACAGATTCTTTTAAAAACCTGAATGTCTGGGGTGGGTGGTAAATAGTATAATAGTTATGTAAACAGACTCATGCCTGAGACTCTGAAGTTCCAGGTTCAATCCTCTTGCACCACTATAAGCCAGAGCTGAGCAGTACTCTGGTAAAAAACAAGAAACAAACAAACAAAACCCCTGAAAGTGAATAGTGAACTAAAAGAATGGTCATTATTCCCCTTTTAAAAAATTACATTATTGAAGAAATGTTGACTTACATGTTTGGTTGTAGTAACCATTTTACCAAGGCCAAAAGTCCTCAAGCACTAGAACATTATATGACAATGATATATACATTAGATCTAGGGCCTTGCTCATACAATCTTACTGCTCCAGGAGTTTTCCATACATATGGTGAAGCAGAGAGGCATCATGGCACCACAGCTAACCCCTTGTGCCCTACCAGGTGAGCTATGAGCTATGATTTTTAAATCCAGTCCACTATCATTCATTCACTCACTTTCACATACCACCATCACTACCACATTTAGTAATGATAGAGACAGGAGAGAGGGAGAGAACCAAATGATCAATGGCATGTTCAATGCTACGGACTGAAGTTGGGACTTCATGCTTGAGAGTATACTTTATTCACTGTGTTACCTCCCTAGTCACTAATTTTCTGTTTAACCAGACCACTGTTCCGTTCTGGCTTATAGTGATAGAGGGGCTCTGAACCTGGAGTTCAGTCTGGGTACCTCTGTCATGAGCATCTTTTTTTTTTTTTTAAATACTTTTTAAAATTTTATTTTTATTATTTATTTATTTATTTTCCCTTTTGTTGCCCTTGTTGTTGTAGCCTTGTTGTGGTTACTGATGTTGTTGTTGGATAGGACAGAGAGAAATGGAGAGAGGAGGGGAAGACAGAGAGGGGGAGAGAAAGATAGACACCTGCAGACCTGCTTCACCGCCCATGAAGCGACTCCCCTGCAGGTGGGGAGCCGGGGGCTCGAACCGGAATCCTTATGCCGGTCCTTGCGCTTTGCTCCACGTGCGCTTAACCCACTGCGCTACCGCCCGACTCCCTGTCATGAGCATCTTTTTGCATAGCCTCTATGCTATTTTTCCATCCCTCGCCAAATGGTTTTTAAAAGGATGATCTAGCATATCATCCAGATATTGTGGAATAAATTCTTTAAATGTCTGTTTTGTTTAGACAGAGTCCTAGTAATATTTATTTTATTATTCAATAATAAATGGCCCCCAGGAGCAGTGGATTCCCAGTACAGGCAACCAAGCCCCAGCGAAAACCTGGAGGCAAAAAAAAGGGGAGGGAGGGAATCAGGCTGTAGCATGGTGGGTTAAGTGCAGGTGGCACAATGCACAAGGACCAGCTTAAGGAAACCAGTTCGAGCCCTGGCTTTCCCACCTGCAAGGGAGTCGCTTCACAAGCAGTGAAGCAGGTCTGCAGGTGTCTTTCTCTCCCCCTGTCTTCCCCTCCTCTCTCCATTTCTCTCTGTCCTATCCAACAACAACGACAACAATAATAACTACAACAATAAAACAAGGGCAACAAAAGGGAATAAATAAAATATTTAAAAATACTAAAAAAAAAAAAAAAAAAAAAAAAGGAAGGAATTTTACTGAGGCCCCAGAGGTTCTATAAAGGGTAGAACATGAGGGGGTCGGGCGGTGGCGCAGTGGGTTAAGCGCACGTGGCACAAAGTGCAGGGACCGGCTTAAGGATCCTGGTTCGAGCCCCCGGCTCCCCACCTGCAGGGGAGTCGCTTCATGGGCGGTGAAGCAGGTCTGCAGGTGTCTATCTTTCTCTCCCCCATCTCTCTGTCTTCCCCTCCTCTCTCCATTTCTCTCTGTCCTATCCAACAACAAAGCAACTCAACAATGGCAATAATAACCACAACGAGGCTGCAACAACTAGGGCAACAAAAAGGGGGAAAATGGCCTCCAGGAGCGGTGGATTCATGGTGCAGGCACCCAGCCCAGCAATAACCCTGGAGGAAGGAAAAAAAAAAAAAAGGGTAAAACATGAGACTTTATGCATGAGGTACTTAATTCAATTTCCAACATCGTGTATGGCAGAGTGAAGTTATGATTCTCTCTCAATCAATTTTTTTTAATTCTATTTATTTTATTTTTGAGAGAGATGCAGAGAGAGAGGCACAGAGAGAAAAGCACCAGAGCACTGCTCAGCTCTGATTTATGGTGGTGCGGGGGATTGAACTTGGAATTTAGGACCCTCAGGCATGAGAGTCTGTTTGCGTAACCATTATGCTGTCTCCCCTGCCCTCAATCAAATCTTTAAATAAATACTAAAATTTTAAAAAGGGAAAAGTTGATATACTGTCTTTTTTTAATTTCTCAGCCTCAGCACTATTGAACTTGGGCTAGAAAACATTTTGGGAGAGATGACTGTCCTATGCATCCTAAGATATTTGGTTTCTGCAGTAGCTGGAAACCCCCTCCCCCCCCCCCCCCCCCGTGACAGTCTTCAGACATTGGCAGATGTTCCCTGGAAGGTCCTGGTTAAGAACTGAGTAAATCAGCATGTTGAGGATATACTCTAGTATTTATAATTCCTCTTATAAATAGACTTAGGTTTTTTAAAACAGGGTATTGATATCCAGAGGGTCTGAGGACAGTAAGCTTTACAAAAAGTTTGTTAGGGCAGGTGGTAGATAGTGTAATGGTTATGCAAAGAGACTCTCATGACTAAAGCTGGCTCCAAAGTCTCAGGTTCAAACTCTCGCACCATAAGCCAGAGCTGAACAGTAGTACTCTAGTTTTTTTTAAAAAGTTAGGTTTAGGCAGTTTTAGGTACAAAGCAGATAATTAGCAAAGACGAATATAGAAGATCAAATAAGGCAAAGAAAAAAAACAAAAATGTAGTGGTCCAGGAGGTGGTGCAGTGGATAAAGTGCTTGACTCTCAAGCGTGAGGAACTGAGTTCAAGCCCTGGCAGCACATGTACCAGAGTGATATATGGTTCTCTCTCTCTCTCCTCCTATCTTTCTCATCAATCAATAAATAAAATCTTTAAAAAAAAAAACTTTAAAAAAATGTACTATATCTATGAATAGAGGTATCTATCTATAAAATACTATGGCACTGGGAGTCAAGCGGTAGTGCAGCAGGTTAAGCGCACGTGGTGCAAAGCACAAGGACTGGCATAAGGATCCTGGTTCGAGCCCCCAGCTCCCCACCTGCAGGGGATTTGCTTCACAGGTGGTAAAGCAAGTCTGTAGGTGTCAATCTTTCTCTTCCCTCTCTGTCTTCCCCTCCTCTCTCCATTTCTCTCTGTCCTATCTAACGATGACATCAATTAACAACAATACAACAATAAAAAACAAAGGTAACAAAAGGGAAATAAATAAAAAATTAAGAATTACAATACTATGACATTAAAAAGTAATCATTTCTCAGGGGCTGGGTGATGGCGCACCTGGTTGAGCAAACGTTACAGTGCGCAGCAACCCAGGTTCGAGCCTCCAGTTCCCACCTGTAGGGGGAAAGCTTTGCAAGTGGTGAAGCGGTGCTGCAGGTGTCTCTCTGTCTCTCACCCTTATCATTCCCTCTTGATTTCTGGCTGTCTCTATCCAATAAATAAATAAATATAATGCAAAAACATTTTTTAAAAAGTAGTGATTTCTCATGAGAATTTTGATAGTTTATTGACCTTTCTTACTGTTTTTTGCTTCAGTAACATTCAAATATATAAACCTTAAGGTACAATACTGTGTACTAAGAGCTGAGATAAAATAGTCCCTAGAAGGTTCGTGTGTAGGTGAATGAATATTGGACGCCAGTCAAGAAATAAAGATTTTAGTCTTGGCTCACCAATGAACAGACAATGTGTGATGTTAAGTAGCAACATAACCTCTCACTAAGCTATAATTTCCTCACCTAAAAAGGAAGAGAATAGACCAGGTGATAAAGTCTCTTTCAGCGCTTTCATTTTATAACCCCATAGATGCCAGCTGTTTATATGATAAATATAAGAGTAAGTTAGCTGCATTACACATTTCATGGATTTGAATGCTCAGAAATGAACTCTAGGGGTAAAGCTAGAGACAGACATTCACAATTCAGTTCCCCCTGGCAAACGTCAGTTTACCTTGCAGTGTAGGGGCTGACTGTGTCTGGGTTTTCGAAAGAGCAGAAAGAATGCTCTCTGGGGTGATCTCCACCTTTGAAAGGATATTTGCCAGAGGGTTGTGAGATGTTGTTGTAGCAGGTGCTGGTGTTTTGGCGCCAGTGGTGAGGTTGCTGGGACTTGTAGGAGTTCCAGGAGGTCTTGGTGCAGGACTGACCCCTGGTGGCAGAAAGATTAACTCAAGAAAATGCAATTCAAAACCATCATTTGATACTTAAATGAGTTTGTTAAGTTTAACAGGAATTCTTTGACACACAAATGGTTGATAGTCTGACTTGTACAAAGAAAAAAAAAATCTTAAAGAGATTAGGATCCGTTCCCATCTGTTTGGAACACTCCTAAAATAAACAAATATTTTTCCTCATCTTTGTTTTTGAGAGCCCCAATAAAACGAAACCAAGAACTTTACTTTTCTTCTTTGCCAAACAGAACCCATTCTGGTGTTGGTACAGCAGTTAACATAAATGTCTTCCAAACAGTACCTTTATCTCAGAGTCCCAAAGGTACTCTGCTATTGTTTGCTGAGTCACTGCATAATTTTATGTGGTTGTAAACTTTTTTGGGGAAAAAAAATTTTTAATGAGATTATATAAGTAACATTCACATTTTAAAATGCTGGGTTGGTTTCTAATAAGGGGGAAAGTACATAAATTTAAGAAAAAAATCATTGTTGATTTGACCATCAAAAACATTAACATGTATTTCAGAAAGAAAAGGCAAACGAAGGAAAATATTAATTACATCTTTAATAATCAAAAGAAATGTAAATTAGAACTTTTTTTTTTTTTTACAGCGCACACTGCTCATCTCTGGCTTATGGTGGTGCTGGGGATTGAACTTGGGAATTTTGGTGCCTCAGGCATGAAACTCTGTATAACCATTACACTGTCTCCCCAGCACTAGAACAATATTATTATTATTATCATTATCATCATCATTATATTTATTGGATAGAGAATGCCAGAAGTTGAGAGGGAAGGGGGTTGTAGAGAGGGAGACAGGGGTCGGGTGGTGGCTCACATGATTGAGCACATGTTACAATGAGCAAGGACCTAGGTTCTAGTCCCCAGTCCCCACCTATAGGTGGAAAGCTTTGAGAGTGGTGAAGCAGTGTTGCAGGTGTCTCTATCAACCCTTCCTTCTTGACTTCTGGCTCTCTCTATGCAATATACACTTAAAAATATATAAAATAATAAAATAAATTAAAAAGGAGGAGAAAGAGAGATACCACCTGTAGCATGGCTTCACTACTTGCAAAGTTTTTCCCCTGCAGGTGGGGACCAGGGGCTCAAGCTGGTCCTTATGCATTGTAAGATGTGAGCACCACCCAGTCCCAAAACATCTCTTAAAGACTGAATTGGACAAAGATTAAAACATAACAAAATAGCTTTTGGGAGGCTGAGAAACTATGGAATTGTTATATACCTGATAAGTAAAATAAAACCTCTTTTTTTATATTTAATTATTTTCCCTTTTATTGCTCTTTTTAAAAAAATTGTTGTAATTATTACTGTTGTTATTGATGTTGTCGTTGTTAGATAGGACAGAGAGAAACAGAGAGAGGAGGGGAGGGGGGGTACGCCGATTCTTGCGCTTTGCGCCACGTACACTTAAACCGCTGCATTACTGCCCAACTCCCAATAAAACCTCTTTTAAAGTCATTTTAGTTATGACATGAAAAAACCTACATGCTGGCTTTCTTAAAGATTCTTTATCTCTTAGAAATGTATTTACAGGGGAGTTGGGTGGTACTGCAGTGGGTTGAGTGCACGTGAAGTGAAGGGCAAGGACCAGCGGAAGTATCTGAGTTGGAGCCCCCAGCTCCCCTGCTTCACAGGCGATGAAGCAGGTCTGCCTGCAGGTGTCTATCTTTCTCTCCCCGTCTTCCCCTCCTCTCTCTATTTCTCTCTGTCTTGTCTAACAACAACATCAACAACAACAATAATAACTACAACAACAATAAAAACAAGGGCAATGAAAGGGGGAAAATAAATAAATAAAATGTATTTACATATTTACTCCATAGCCATACCTCTGGAAGTCCTACATACTTAAAAATGAAGCAATTGGAACTTTCTTCAAACTAGTCAGGATTGGCTAACATATAGAAGAAATGTACAATGTTCAAGTATCTATAGTGTTGAAGATATGTGAGGGGTACATGGTGTTCTATTTATGTTTTTTTCATTAAAATTTCCATAACATCAATGAATAACACATTATGAAAATATTCATGATATTTTAAATAGATGGTTTCAAAACACTATGTAACTGATGCATCAATTACTGAAAAAGTATTATTCAAGATGCTAAAAAAAATTCAATACATATATAGTTCAAAGGTTAAAACAAGTGGTTTCCTTTGGGGTACTAAGGGTATAAACAGTTATTTTATTGTATTTAACAGTTAAAAATGCTTTTTAAAGTATTTTATTTATTTTATATTAATGGCAGACATGGAGAGAAAAACAGAGAGAACGACCAGAGCATTGCTCAGCTCTGAATTATGGTGGTGCTGGGGATTGAACCTGAGACCTCAGAGCCTCAGGCACAAGAGTCTTTTGCATAACCATTATACTGTCTCTCCAGTTCTATTTAATATTTTTATATTTATTTACTCCCTTTTGTTGCCCCCCTTTTTTTTATTGTTGTAGTTATTGATGTTGTTGTTGGATAGGACAGAGAGAAATGGAGAGAGGAGGGGAAGACAGAGAGGGAGAGAGAAAGATATAGACACCTGCAGACCTGCTTCACCACTTGTGAAGTGACTCCCCTGCAGGTGGGAAGCTGGGGGTTCTAACTGGGATCCTTATGCCGGTCCTTGCGCTTTGTGCCACCTGTGCTTAACCCGCTGCACTACCACCCGACTCATTTAACAATTTTTTTAAGAAGAATGGCCACGGGGGCCAGGTGGTGGCGCACCTGGTTGAGCACACATGTCACAATGCGCAAGGACCTGGGTTCAAGCCCCTGGTCCCCACCTGCAGGGGGAAAGCTTTGTGAGTGGTGAAGCAGGGCTGCAGGTGTCTCTCTGTCCCGCTCCCTTCTCTACCACCCACTTCCCTCTCAATTTCTGTCTCTATCCAATAAATAAAAATAATTTTTAAAAAAGAGGAAGAAGAATGACCATGTATTGTTATTTTCCAATGGAAAATAAAAATCAATAAAGCAGTGAATTCTCAACAATGAGGTCCTAAATTCAATCCCCAGCAGCACATGTACCAGAGTGATGTCTGGTTCTTTCTGTCTCTCTCTCCTCCTGTCTTTCTCATGAATAAATCCTTTAAAAAGAAAATCAATAAATCAAACAGATTAATGGTTTAATTAAAAAGACAGAAATCAGCTTTTGTGATCCTTACTGGGCTTACTTACCAGTATTTTTCATGACAGACGTTAGGCTGCTAAGGATGGAACTGATCTTTGCCAGATCCACATTAGCCAGGTTTGGCAAAGTCAGTGCTGGAGAAGGGGACAGAAGAGTAGTATTCACAGACTTTGGAGGAGGTGGGGTTGCTGTCACAGTCACAGGCACTGGGGTACTTGAAGGAGTCTTTGAGACACTTTCTGTTGGCTTTGTAGGTACAGAAGTGGATACAGCGGACTTCTCCACAGGCTTTTCCTTCCTGTCCTCGACTGATTAAATAAAGAAAAAAAGATGATACTGCATTGTACTACTTCCCAGATTCTGCTTATAGTATGAAGCACTATGTCCTAGTATTTTTTTTATTATTTGGGGGTGAGGGGAAAGCACTATGCTTTAAAAAAAAACTTTCCATGATTCCCCCCTTTTTATTTGTGATAATAGTTTACAGTATTTTAATATTACAATATATAGTCCCATACTACACCCACCACCAAAGTTCTATGTCACTACCTCTCCCATGATTTTTTTTTTTTTTAAAAGATCCATGCTCTTTAGAATTTATGAACCTTCCTGCCTTCAATATCTGATAAGGGGCTGGGGAAATAGCATAATGATTATGCAAAAAGGTTTCCATTCCTGAGCCTCTGAGGTCCCAAGTCAATCCCTAGCACCATAAGTCTGAGCTAAGCAGTGCTATGATCTCTCTTTCTCTGTGTTTCTCATCAAAATAAAATATGTACCAAAAACTGAATTTACTATAAACCATATAAACTATAATCTCACAGTAAGAAAAATTTTTTTAATATTTATTTTATTTATATTTATTTATTCCCTTTTGTTGCCCTTGTTGTTTTACTGTTGTAGTTATTATTGTTGTTGTCATTGTTGGATAAGACAGAGAGAAATGGAGAGAGGAGGGGAAGACAGAGAGGAGGAGAGAAAGATAGATACCTGCAGACCTGCTTCACCGCCTGTGAAGCGACTCCCCTGCGGGTGGGGAGCCGGGGTTCGAACCGGGATCCTTATGCCGGTCCTTGTGCTTTGTGCTTCCTGCGCTTAACCCACTGCACTACAGCCCGACTCCCAGTAAGAAATATTTTTAAGTCTGCTTAAAATAACATTGTCTATATATAATCTCTTATTTTACTCTTTAATGATTTGCATTCTATTCTGTTATTAAATGTGTAAATATCTAGAATATACTATTCAGTGTATGTATGGTTTGCCTTTAAGTATTATTTGTCATAAATCTGTCTCTTATTTTTTAATCTCCAGGGTTATCACTGGGGCTTGGTGCCTGCACTACGAATCCACTGCTCCTGGTGGCCATTTTTTCCATTTTAGTGGACAGGACAGAGAGAAATTGAGAGGAGGGGGAGACAGAAAGGGATAGAGAAAGGTAGACACCTCCAAACCTTCTTCATTGCTCGTGAAGTTCTCCCTGCAGGTGGGGAGCAGGGATTCAAACCAGGATCCTTGTGCTTAGTACTACTGCCTAGCCCCCAATCATTCTGTCTTTTTCATTAAGCCAAGAGATTTCTAAGAGGTAAAAATTCTGCATACATTTTACCCTATTTTCTTTCAAATTCATGAAATTAACCTATGGGTACATGTATGTGTGATTTTATGAGTACAATTAGAGTGTTGATATGAAACTACAATGTTCTAACTCGATTTTCTAAAAAAATTCTTTCAGTACTTAAAAGGCTATACACTGTTATGGACAGTGCATTCAATTCAGCAGTAATCAAGCTGCCTAATAAGAATAATTACAGCATCTATGGAAAGGGTTCAACCAGTAGAGCACTGAACTCTCATGCCTGAAGTTTCTGGTTCAGTCATCAGCACTGCATGTGCCTAAATGGTGGTGCTATTTCTTACTTTTATATTAGTAAATAATTTTTTTGGTCATTTCCAGGGCTTCACTGTTTGGTGGTATCTTTTTCAGATACAGACAGAGAGGCAGAAAGAGAGAGGGAAAGAAACCACAGCAATGAAGCTTCCTTCAGTGCAGTGGAGGCCAGGTTTGAACCTGGACTGCGCACCAGGCAAAGTAGTTATTCAAGTGAGCTATTGTACCAGCCCATATTAATATACAAACAGCTCTTTTAAAAGAGAGAAAAACAAGTAAAATTAATTCTAATAATTTATTTTATTTCTCAATGTATTCCAAATAGTTACATTTCATCAAGTTACAAATATTAAAATTATTAACAAAGTATTTTCACTCTTATTTGCAGGGAGATACTTAAGTTTCTAGAACCCAGTGTGCACTGTTATATAGAGTATATTATCAAGTTGAACAGTCATATTTCAAATGCTTAAAAGACACATGTAGTGGCTACCTGATGAAGCAACACAAATATTGAGCACTATTCACACTGGCATACCAGATCCTAAATTCTCTATGTAGACTGAACTATCTTTTCTTTAAAGATTCCTCTACTTTTATGCCAGAGACAGAGAGAACATAGCACTGCTCAGCACTGATATGTGGTGAAACAAGGTATTGAAGCGGGTGTCTTGTCATGCAAATCATCTGCTCTAACACTGAGCTATCTCCAAGGCCCTGAACTATATATATTTTTAAATATTGTATTTATTTATTTATTATTGGATAGAGACAGAAATTGAGAGAGATGGGGAGATAGTGAGGGAGAGAGACAGAGAGACACCTTCAGCCCGCTTCAACACTCTTGAAGCACCTCCTGCCCTGCAGGTGGGGACCAAGGGCTTGAACCTGGGTCCTTGTGCACTGTACTGTGTGCACTTAACCAGGTGTGCCACTGCCTGGCCCTGTGAACTATCTTTCTAATAAACTGCCTGAGAAACACATAAGGAACAAGTTAATCTATTAATCACATGAGGACATACCAATGATTTTTGACCCATCATCTTCCACATCTGAGAGTTCCATGTCTTCTACATCACGATTATCTGTCGCAGGCTCAGGTGTGGCAGACTTCTCACTCTCCATGGCTGGTGATCGGGATTCCTCACCTCCCATTCCTTGAAAAGGAGACTCAGAGCCAGTTGGGGAGGGAGCATCCATGCTTGGGGAAGGAACTGGTGATTCTTCAGGATCAGGAAGGGTTGCCTTCAATTGATCCAGTTTTTTCTTTAAATTGTTCACTCGATTAGCAAAGGTTTTATATGCCTAAAAGAAAAAATATATTTGTATGAATTTATGTTCTTGACCCAGGTTTGAGCCCCAGTATACCAGATGAGAGTATTTGTGGCACTGGGGGATGGAAGCTTCAGTGCTCTGGTGTCTCTTCTTATGCCCCAAGCCCACCCATCCTGTTTCTCTCTCTTTCAGTCTGAAAAAGTTAGGCTTGAGCAGTGAAGGAAGCCTTTATGGCAACAAGAAAGGGGAAAAAAATTAAACGGGAGCTTGAGTAGTTACACACCCTGTTAAATGCATTTAGTATTAAGCACAAGGCACTGTACAAGGACCCAGGTTTGAGCCCTTGCCTCCCACCTGCAGGGAGGGACACTTCACAAGCAGTGAAACAGGTCTGCAGGTGTCTATTTTTCTCTCTCCTTTCTGTTGCCACCTCCCTTCTCAATTTCTCTCTGTCCTATTGAGTAAAAAATGGAAAGAAAAAATGTCCATCAGGAGCACTGGATTCATAGTGCTGGCACCAAGCCCCAGGAACTGGAGGGAAAAACATTAAGGAAACTGATACAAAGGTTCCAGGTTTAATTCCCAGCATCACATTAATCCAGAGTTAATAAGCAGTGCTGGGGGTGAGGGCACAACTACAAAATTGCTATGAAAATAATATACAAAATTCCCACTTTTGGGCACAAGTAGATAATATAATGGTTATGCAAAGAGATTCTCATGCCTGAGGCTCCAAAGTTCCTGGTTCAATCCCCTGCACCACCATAAGCCAAAGCAGAGCAGTGCTCTGGTTTAAAAAAACAAAACAAAATAAATACACACACACACACACACACATTCCTACTTATTTATTTTTTTAAAGATGTTATTTATTTATTAATAAGAAAGATAGGAGGAAAGAGAGAAAGAGCCAGACATTATTCTGGCACATGTGCTGCCAGGGATTGAACTCAGGAAGGACCTCATGCTTGAGTCTGGTTCCTTAACCACTGAGCCACCTCCCGGACCACTCCTACTTTTTTTTTTTTAAGTATTTATTTACTCATGAGAAAGCAGAGAGAGAAAGAACCAGATATCACTCTAGTACATATGCTGCCAGGGATTGAACTCAAGACCGCATGGTTGAGAATCCAATGCTTTATCTACTGTGCCACCACCTGGACCACATATTCCTACTTTTAATCATTAACACTTAACATTAGTATGATACATTTCTTACTATTAAGGAACCAACTTTAATAATTACCACTTATGGGCTGGGTGGTGGCAGCCCTGTTAAGTGTACAAGTTACCATGGGCAAGGATCCAGGTTCAAGCCCCCAGCACCCACCTGCAATGCAGAAGCTTCACAAGTGAAAGTACTGCTATATGTATCTCTTCTTTTTCCTTCCTTCCTCTTTTTTTTCTCTTTCTTTTCTTTTTTTATTATCTTTACTTGATTTACTGGATAGAGACAGCCAGAAATCGAGAGGGATGGGGATGATAAAGACTGAGAGACAGAGAGACACCTGCAACACTGCTTCACCACTTGCAAAAGTATTCCCCCTGCAGGTGGGGGACTGGGGGCTTGAACCTAGGTCCTTGTGCACTGTAACATTTGCACTCAACCAGGTGTGCCACCAGCCAGCCCCTCTTTCTTTCTTTTTCAATTGCCACCAGGATTATTTTGCTGGGGCTCAAAGCTAGCACTAAGAATGTCTCCCAGTGGCCTTTCTTTCTTTCTTTTTTTTTTTCTCTTTTTTTTAACTGGATAGGATACAGAGAAATTGATAAGGGGAGCTAGAGAGGGAGTGAGAGAAAGACATACCTGCAGACCTGCTTCACGACTTGTGAAGCATCCCCCCACCTACCTACAGGTGGGGATCAGGGGCTCAAATCTAGGTCCTTGGTGCCTCAACCATAAAAATCTATTTGCATAAACATTATGCTATCTCCCCAGCCCCCTTTCTTCCTTCCTTTTTTTTTAAAAAATAATTTTTATATTTTATTTATTTATTTCCTAATATATATTAGGAAAGCCCATTCTCAAATGATATATAGTATTACAAAATAAAACTTTAAAAATTGTATGACTTAAAAAAAATTATATTATTAACAATCCCCACAACCACCTTAAGTCAGAGCTGAGCAGCGTAGCGCTCTGTTTTAAAAAAAAGTAATAATAAAAATACAAAAAAAATTCAGGGGCCAGGTGATGGTACACTGGGTTATTAAGCACACATAGTACAAAGCACAACTACCCATGCAAAGATCTGGGTTTAAGTCCCCGGCTCACCACCAGCAGGGGGGTTGCTTCACAAACGGTGAAGCAGATCTGCAGGTGTCTATCTTTCTCTTTCCCCCTTTTTTTTAAAAATTTTTTTAATTATCTCTATCTATGTATTGGATAGAGAGAGCCAGAAATCAAGAGGGAAGGGTGGGATAGAGAGAAAGAGAGACAGAGAGATACCTGCAGCACTGCTTCACCACTTGTGAAGCTTTCCCCCTGCAGGTGGGGACCAGGGACTCAAACCTGGATCCTTGTGCACTGTAACATGTGCGCTCAACCAGGTGTGCCACCACCCAGCCCCTCTTTCCCTCTCTATCTCCCCCACCCCTCTCAATTTCTCTCTATCCTATCCAATAATATTGAAAAAATGGCCATAGGGTAGTAGATTCACAGTGCAGGCACCGAGCCCCAATGATAACCCTGGAGGCAAGAAAAAAAAAATCATGAGGAAAAAAACTGTCAATAGGAGTATAAGTAAAGATGAATGGGAGGTATGGGACTTGAATACAGATCCTTGTGTATGTGTGCTCAACCGGGTACACTACTGCCTGGCCCCTACTAAAGAATTTCTAGGGGCACAACCAGTAGAGCATCTTTGTTGAGTGCACATGTTACAATACACATGACCCGGGTTCAAGCCCTCAGTCTCTACCTGCAGGGGGAAAACTGCGAGTTACTGAAGCAGTGCTGCAGGTGTCTCTGCTTCTATCTCCCCCTACCCTCTCAATTTCTGAATATTTCTATCCAATAATTAATAAATAAAAAAGAATTTTTAGGAAAAGATGAAAAATGAATGAGCAGGTGAGAAATCTCAATCTACAAAAGCATCTCAAAAAAAGGAGCCAAATAAAATTCTAAAACTGGTGGCCCAGTTAAGTATAAAAAGCTGTTTCTTATAGAGGTCACTAGAAATGTCTAATATCAGTGCCCCTTTGGAAGTGGTCAGAAAGTCCATAGTGGTTATACAAGAAATATGGTAAGAGAATCTTTCCTTTCCCTTCCCCCCTTTCTCTTTTCCTTCCTTATTAGTGGGAGAGGGGGAAAGGAGAAAAACAGAGCATTGCTCTAGCACATGTGAAGCTGGAGACCAAATTCAGAACCTCATCCATGAGAATCCAACACTTTATCCACTGTGCCATCTCCAGGCCACAACAGCTAGATAATGCACTCCATCACAATGGCAGAAGCTGCAGTGTTATGCTATCTCCCCCTTTCTCCCTCTCCCTCTCACCTTACCTGAAAGTCAGTCCACAGTGGTAAAGCCCTGCTGATGACGGAAAATATATATATATATATATATATATATATATATATATATATATTTCTGCCCAACTTTATATTTTGTGTTAGTACTTTGGCACACTCCCACTGAAATATTCTAGTTTGTGGAGTCGAGCTGTAGCACAGCGGGTTAAGCACAGGTAGCACCAAGCACAAGGACTAGAGTAAGGATCCCGGTTCCAGCCTCCGGCTCCCCACCTGCAGGTGAGTCACTTCATAAGTGGTGAAGCAGGTCTGCAGGTGTCTATCTTTCTCTCTCCCTCCCTGTCTTCTCCTCCTCTCTCCATTTCTCTCTGTCCTATCCAACGACATCAATAACTACAACAATAAAACAAGGGCAACAAAAGGGAATAAATAAATTTTAAAAAAATATCCTAGTTTGAAGCTTTAGTAAAGTGAAATGACCATGAAAAGGTAAAGTGAAAAGGGCATACATGACCTTTAACATTAGAAAACCTCAGGTTTTAATTTGGACTCTTCCTACACTTACCTATTTACATTACCTGTGCAGTTAATTCTCTTCAAAGATAGATTTATGTATAGACCAGAGACAGGATAAAGTTAGATAACACATATGAACAGTCCTACTGACGTATACTAAGTATCAGCGTAGGAGCTTTAACTATTACTTACATTTGCCACCACTTTTACTTCTTTATATTGTGCTTCATAAAAAATTCCAGCATTTTCTAGTGCTTCTGTTAGTGAGGGCCCATTTTTCACTTGCTTATCTAATCCATTCACAAACTCCTCCAGTTTGGAACTTGCTTCTTCAAATTCTTTGGAGAACTTCTTCCCGCCTGTCTTATCTAAAATGACACAACGAGTATTCATTTAAGGACAAAAAAGAAAAAAAATTAAGTATCTGGACAAAAATTCCTCTGTAAATGATTTATGAATCTGGGCCTGTTGCCTTGGTGAGTAATCTTCTGAGACACTTAGTTTCATCTTGAAGAAACATCCCCTGGGGAGTCGGGTGGTAGCACAGCGAGTTAAGCGCACATGGCGCGAAGCACAAGGACCAGTGTGAGGATCCCGGTTCGAGTCCCCGGCACCCCACCTGCAGGGGAGTCACTTCACAGGCAGTGAAGCAGGTCTGCAGGTGTCTATCTTTCTCTCCCCCACTCTGTCTTCCCCGCCTCGCTCCATTTCTCTCTGCCCTATCCAACAACGACGACATCAACAACAACTGTAACTACAACAGCAATAAAGACAAGGGTGACAAAAAGGAAATAAATAAATATTTTTAAAAAAAGAATGGAACTGATTAAAAAAAAATCCCCAAATCATAAAAATAACACAACAGATTATTTAAATGATTCATTTAGGAACTGGATGGTGGTGTATCTGGTAGAGTGCACATATTACAACGCTCAAGAACTGGGGTTCAAATTCCTAGTCTCCAACTGCAGGGTGAAGCTTCACAAATGGTGAAGTGGTGCTCCAAGTGTCTCTCAGAAGGTGAAAAAAGCTAGTTCACCTCATACCTGGGAGACAGCTCACTCACACTTTACCAAGCTGATGACCTAGAAGTAGCCTGCATAACACCGAAAGAAAGTTCCAAGGAGGGGCTGAATGGCGGTGCACCTGGTTGATCACACGTTACAAATACGCAAGGACCTGGGTTCGAATCCTTGGTCCCCACGTGCAAAGGGAAAGCTTTGCAAGTGGTGAAGCAGGGCTGCAGGTGTCTCTCTCCCTATCTCCCCACCCCTCTCCACTTTTTTAATATTTATTTATTCCCTTTTGTTGCCCTTGTTTTATTGTTGTAGTTATTATTGTTGTTGTTACTGATGTTGTTGTTGTTGGATAGGACAGAGAGAAATGGAGAGAGATGGGGAAGACAGAGAGGAGGAGAGAAAGATAGACACCTGCAGACCTACTTCACCGCTTGTGAAGTGGCTCCCCTGCAGGTGGGGAGCCAGGAGCTCGAATCGGGATCCTTATGCTGGTCCTTGCGCTTTGTGCCACCTGCGCTTAACCCACTGCACTACCGCCAGACTCCCCCTTCTCCACTTCTAACTGTCTCTATTCAACAAATAAAGATAATTTAAAAAAAATTAAAAAGAGAGGAATAAAAGAAAAAAAAAAAGAGCTCCATGAAGTAATGCTATGGTATGTCCCATTATCAATTTCTCTCTCTCCATATATATATATATATATATATATATATATATATATATATGGGAGGAAGTCCACTGGGAGTAGCAGAAACAGAATCATACAAGTATGAGTGACCAACAACAATTTTTTAAAAAATTTTATTGTCTTTATTTGCTTATTGGATAGAGACAGCCAGAAAATTGAGAGGGAAGGGAGAGAGAGACCAAGACCTGCAGCCCTGCTTCATTACTTGTGAAGCTTTCCCCCTGCAGGTGGGGACCAGGGGCTCGAACTTGAGTCCTTGCTCATGGTAACGTGCACTCAACCAGGTGTGCCACTACCTGGCTCCCCCAACAACATTTTTTTTTTAAGTTCAATTAAAAAGGGTGGGTCTGGATAGGAGCATAATGGTTACGCAAAGAGATTCTAGGGGCTGAGCGGTGGTGCACCTGGTTAAACACACACAGTACTTAGTGCAAGGACCTGCAAAAGATCCCAGTTTGAGCCCCCAGCTCCCCACCTCCCCACCTCCCTGCCTACAGCGGGCAAATTTCACAAGCTGCAAAGCAGGTTTGGGAGGAAGGTGGGGGGGAATAAGAAGAAGAAAAATCAGATAGACTCTAAGGCCTAAGGCTCCAAGGTCTCAAGTTCAGTCCCTCACACCAGCAAAACCAGAGTAGAGCAGTGCTCTGGAAAAAAATAAAGAAAATTTTTTAAAAAGTTGAACTAAAAGGTTTCTATGGGCAGTGGTGCATTCAATCACATATGTGATAAGACTCAAAGACCTGGGTTCCCACCTGCAAGGGTAAAGGTTTTCAAGTAGTGCTGCAGGTCTGTTTCTCTTTACCCACTCACCCATCCCCAACCCCCCTTCTCTCTTACCAGAGCACTGCTCAGCTCTGGCTTATGATGGTACAGGGGATTGAATTTGGGACCTGGGAGCCAAATAAATAAATAAAGATAATTTTAAAAATTTTTTAAAAGAGAATATATATTCCCAAACTAGTTATCCATACATATGAAATATATTCATCTATATATTAGCCAATATGTCAAGAAAGTACTAGGGGGCCAGAGAAGTGACTCAGTGGTAGAATGCTTGCCTTGTGTGTGTGAGGTTCTGGGCACAAACCCAACAACAAGAGAAGAATAAAAACAAAACAAGTTAAATTCCACAGACGTTGGAAACAGTGTGTTGGTCTGTTCCTCTCTCCCTCTCTCTCTCTCTCTCTCTCTCTCACACACACACACAAAATAAATAAAAATTTAATTGGGCTCAGTAGTATAATAAATGCACAAAATTCTAAATTTGCTCTCTGAAACCGCTTTCAAAAAAAGTAAAGCATGGAGAACAAACTTGCTTATTTGAATAATTTTTCCCCTTTTGGCTTTACTGAGATATACTCAATATAGTATTGTACAAGTTTAAGTTATACAGTATAATTCCTTTTTTTTTGCCTCCAGGATTATTGCTGGGGCTCAGTGCCTGCACCATGAATCCACTGCTTCTGGAGGCCTTTTTTCTGAGGAGGGGAAGACAGAGAGGAGGACAGAAAGACACCTGCAGACCTGCCTCACCGCCTGTGAAGCGACTCCCCTGCAGGTGGGGATCCTTATGCCGGTCCCTGCACTTCGTGCCACGTGTGCTTAACCTAACGCTGAGCTACCACTCGACCCCCACAATATAATTTCTTTTACAGTGTGCAAAAAGCCCAAGTTCAAGCCCCTCATCCCCACTTGCAGAAGGGAAGCTTCACAAGTAATGAAGCAATACTACAGATGTCTCTCTCTCTTTCCCTATCTACTCCTTCCCTCTCAATATCTGTCTCTATACAAAATAAAAAGGGGGGTGGGTTGTGGTGTTGGGGTGAGAGAAGTGCATTGAATCACTTGAAATTTACAGGTCAAAACGAAAATTATTATTTTATTTTATTTTATTTTATTATTTACTATTGTATAGAGAAATTGAAAGGGGAAGATAGGGAGAGAGAGTGAGAGACACCTGCAGCCCTGCTTCACCATTCATGAAGCTTTCCCCCTGCAGGTGGGGACCAGGGGCTTGAACCTGGATCCTTGCGCACTGTAATGTGTGCGCTTAACCAAGTGCACCCCTGCCTGGCCCCAATGAAAATTATTCTATCTCAGGAGTCGGGTGTTAGTGCAGCAGGTTAAGCGCAGGTGGTGCAAAGTGCAAGGACCAGCGCAAGGATCCCGATTTGAACCCCTGGCTCCCCACCTGCAAGGGGAGTCACTTCACAAGTGGTGAAGCAGGTCTGCAGGTGTCTTTCTCTCTCCCTCTGTGTCTCCCCTCCTCTCTCAATTTCTCTCTATCCTATTCAACAACAATGAAATTAATAACAACAATAATAGCTACAACAATAAAAAAAAACAAGGGCGACAAAAGGGAATATTTAAATAAAAAAGTAAAAAAAAAGAAAAGAAAATTATTCTATCTCAAAGGATATAAATATTACCTTTTAAGCATTTGAGAGTCTCTGTGCTACACACATCCACCCTCATAGTTGACAGCTGTTTTTCCTTCAATTCTATCTGATCTTCTGAGCGCTTGTAGAGCAGTAACTCTTCAATGAGGGCCTGAGACTGAACAGAGTCACATTTCATTTACATGGTCATTCACTTATTGTATCTTTCCCTATTACAACATGCTAAAGCCTAACAAAATCCTGAGAATACTTTTTATATTTCCTCACAGAGTTGTCAATTATCAACACTCACACAGAAATCATATATTCAATTATATTCTTTAAAAGGGAGCAGGGTGTTTTCTCTAAACTTTAAATAGTCAAAGTTTTAAATTAACTGTAAGAAAATTCTAACTTGAGGGGCCAGGCAGTGGCACACCTGGTTAAGCACACACATCACAGTGCGCAAGGACTCAGGTTCAAGCTCCTGGTCTCCACCTGCAGGGGGAAAGCTTCATGAGTGGTGAAGCAGGTCTGCAGGTGTGTCTCTGTCTCTCTCCTGCACTATTTCTCCCTCCCCTCACAATTTCTCTCTGTCTCTATTCAAAATAAATAAAATTAAAAAAAAAAATTTTTTTTTTAATTCTAACTTGGGCTGGGTGGTGGCACACCTGGTTGAGTGCACAAGGACCCGGGTTCGAGCCCCTGCTTCCCACCTGCAGGGCGAATGTTTTCAGATTGGTGAAACAGTGCTGCAGGTGTCTCTCTGTCTCTCAACCCTTCCCTCTCAATTTCTGGCTGTCTCTATCTTATAAATAAAGATAATAAAAAATTGTTTTTAATTCTAACTTAGTAAAGCTTCACAGAAAGATGAGTCTCTTACTGAGTAAAAAATAAAATTCAGCTGATAACAAATATTCTGAAAGGTTATTTCTTCCATTAGGGTGAGAGATAAAATTCAAAATAATTCAATCCCAAATTTATATTGCTTTAGAACAACAGTTCAACCTGGATTAAAATATAAATGACATACAAATGAATAAAAGTACATCTTACCAGAATATACTGGAAGTTCTAACAGAAAGGGGGTAAATAATACTTAACATACAACAATAGTGCTTAATATGTTAAATATAACTTACTCGAAATTCAGCAACTATCTTGGACTTAAGGGCAGCTTTTGGATTTGTGGATGCTGTTGGAATTAAAAGAAAAAGTCATTAAAATATAGACAAGAGTTCACTAATACTCAGGCAATTTTTCGGTTTTATAGCTCAGTACATAATACTTTGAACATGTGACAAAGATGCATATTTAAATCATAATTCCTAAAATGTGGAATGTGAAATTTAAGCACTTCTAAGCATGTCAACATAAAAATAAAATATTTAAATAGATCTAGCCTACTTACCTCTAAGGCATAAAGTCCTAGATTAGTGGTTTGGAGCTACCAAATTTTCCCTAATCTGGCTGTGCAGAAGAGAATCTCATTATTTCAGGCTAAAAGGGTATTGGAGCAGGACATCCAATTAAATCTGAGCACCAGTTGAAGAAAATTGTTAATATCAACTCTATTCCTATGAATTTAACTTTGGATTTCTTTTTCTGCTAATTCAATTCACAGGAAAGAGGAGGAGAAAAAAAAAAGAGGTAGGGAAATGTCTAAGCATATTATCAGTGTGGTTAATTTGGCTGACATGATGACTCTTGGTGTTTCTAAGCATGCAACGTCAGACCAAAATGATGTCAAGGACTCCCTTAATTATGATGAATATCATATACTTGCTGGAGTGAAACCATCCCAAGTGTCCTGTTTCTCACTGTCTTTACCTTGTCCCTTCCACAACTTCAAGTCATTCTCAATAGTTCTTAGTTTCACCCACAACAGCCTATCACATGCAGTATAGTCCACTCTCTTGATCTCATGCTGGATAAACATGATAAACACACCAGGAGCTCCAGTTAGAGAATGAGCTTCTGGCCAGGACTTGAGGCCCATGTTTAACCTGGTAGAGTGTGTCCCCAAATCTGAAGGATTTCATTGCTCCCATAGAAATGCTTCATAACGCCTACTCTCCTCTTCAGCTTTGTTAATGCCAGCTGTCACTAATGTTTTAAGTCTTTGAACCTGAGGGTTAGCCTAGGCACTATCAAGTTTTTTTCTTCTTTAATTCCCCAGCTACTCTTGAATCTTCATTCACATAAATCCTTCCTATGCATCTCCTTTGTTTAAAAGTAGTTTTATTGGTTTTGTTTTTTCTAAGAAATAACTCCATGATGACTTGTTTAAGTAAGTCACTGGGAGTCTCAGAGGCCTAGAAAACACGTCTATTTTATGCCAGGTATGATGTTAAATGGTTTACATTTTCTTCTGTTCCAAAAAAAGGGAGATAATTTTATATGAGTTGAGATACTGTTCCTTACTTTGTGATTTCTTCCACTGCTTATTCGGTTGTTTGTTCAGGTTTTCTTTCAGCTGCTTCTGAGTTTTGAAAGTTGTACCTGGAAAACATTTCAGTTTTTGCAACCTGGCATTATGGGAAGCTGTTCTGTCTGTCCATTTCAGTGTTTAAGTTGCAGCATGAAAAAAGGAAATCCGAGATTGTGTGCTATTTTCTTTTTTTAATTTCTTTT
Source organism: Erinaceus europaeus (assembly GCF_950295315.1). Taxonomy (NCBI): domain Eukaryota; kingdom Metazoa; phylum Chordata; class Mammalia; order Eulipotyphla; family Erinaceidae; genus Erinaceus; species Erinaceus europaeus. The sequence goes on from NC_080172.1 coordinate 54,995,507, forward strand.
TCTTTCATCTTTACATTTAAAAAATAAAAATAAACAGCAAGATCTAAGAAGCTATCGAATAAATATGATTTCTACAAAAAATTTAATTAATAATCTTGAACTAAGAGGAGGCTCAAAAATATTACTTAACGGGGGCTAGGCAGTGGCACACCAGGTTAAGTTAAGTACACATAGTACTAAGCCCAAGGATCCCGGTTCAAGCCCCTGCTCCCCACCTGTGGTGGAGGGTGGTAGGAGGCTGTCACAAGTGGTGAAGCATGTCAGCAGGTGTTTATGTTTCTCTCTATCCTCCCCTCCCAATTTCTCTGTGTCCTATCCAATAAAATGGAAAGAAAAAAAAAAGGGGGGGTTGCAGGAGGAGTGGATTCGTAATGCAGGCACTGAAGCCCCAGCAATATCTCTGGAGGCCAAAAAAAATTACTTAACAAATTTAAATGAAGGTGGTTTGGGAGATAGTAGTGGATAAAGCATTGGATGCTCAAACAAGAGGTCCTGAGTTCAATCCCCGGCAGCACATGTACCAGAGTGATGTCTAGTTATCTCTCTCCCCCCTCCTCTTTCTCATTAATAAGTAAGATCCCTTTTTCATTTCCCCCCCAGGGTTATCACTGGGACTCAGTACCTGCACTATGAATCCACTGCTCTTGGAGGCCATTTTTCCCCACTTTATTGGATAAGACAAAGAGAAATTGATTGAGGAGGAGGAGATAAGGAGGGGGAAGAGGAAGAGAGACACCTGCAGACCTGCTTCACTGCTTATGAGGTGACCCCCGCCCCTACAGGTGGGGAGCCAGGGGCTCAAACCAGGATCCTTGCATTTCATACTATATGCACTTAACCTGGTGCGCTACTGCCCAGCCCCTAATAATTAACATCTTTAAAAAACAAACAAAATTCAAATGACAAACTTAACAGCTTCTTAGAAGATGCCACTTAAAAAGCAATTTCTAGTCAAATGATTATTTGAGATTACTACTACCTATTCAATGATGTAATTACATGCATTACATAATAGGAACTAAAAGCCATTAAAAATATGTATATGATTTACTATAAACCTAAACCAGTAGAGTCCTAAGAATACCAATATATGATATGATTCATAACAAAGAACTTTGTGAGAACTGAAACTCAATTCCAAAAAATTTTTCAACAGTATGAAAACATGGCTATAAGTAAAAAGTTCAAGATACTCAACTAAAGCAAATGCAGGAAAATAATTCTAAGACTATCTTTTCACTTAAATAGGCATGTTATTGACATTCTCTAGTCAATAACAGTAAAATCCAAGTCTCTCCATGCCAAATTCTACTTAAATTGTAATTATACTTTTATAAATATTCAATTATTTACTTTTTTTTTTTTTTTAACCAGAGCACTGTTCAGTTCTGGCTTATGGTGGTATGGGGGATTGAACCTAAGACTTTGGAGCCTCAGGCATGAGAGTGTGTTTTGCATAACCATTATACTATCTACCCTCCGCCCGAATATTCAATTTTAAATAACCAGAACCAAAACTTTATTTTTCACTAGGACTAGAACTATAAGTATATGTAATTTAAAAGACTGACATTAGCTCAATTTTTTCATTTAAAAGAGCAGACACTTACTCAAAGCTTCTCTTAATGCCATAATCATTTCTTCAGGATATACATTTCTGTCTTCCCAAATTTTAAAGATTCGCTCTACAGACTTAGAGACAGATGGATCCCTGAAGAGAAAGAAAAATGAGACAAGACATTAAACACTCATATCATGATTCCTTTCAAACACAATGATCTATGAATCTATAATGTGTTCACAAAGAATTTTTTCTGTTTTCTGAATACCAGCATATATAGGAAACACACATACACAAATGTATGTTAGATACAGTGTACATATTATAGTATACATAGGATTTATAATATGTATCTATGTGTAGTAAGAAAATTATGAAGGGGGCTGGGTGGTGGTGCCCTGGTTGAGCGCACATGCTTTAGTACACAAGGACCAGGGTTGGAGCCCCCAGCCCCCACCTGCAGGGGGAATGCTTTGCTAGTATTAAGCAAGTCTGCAGGAGTCTGTTTCTCTCCATCATCCACTTCCCTCTCAATTTCTGGCTGTCTCTATCCAGTAATAAATAATGATAGTAAAAAAGAAAAGAAAATTATAGAAACACGAAAAAGAAAAACCACTGACTTTTGCCAAGTGGAGACTTAAAAGAAAATCAACTGGGAGTCGGGCGGTAGGTAGCGCAACAGGTTAAACGCATGTAGCGGAAAGTGTAAGGACCGGCATCAGGATCCCGGTTCAAGCCACCGGCTCCCCATCTGCAGGAGAGTTGCTTCACAAGCAGGTCTGCAGGTGTCTTTCTCTCCCCCCCCCATCCATTTCTCTCTGTCCTATCTAACAATGACAACAAATTTTAAAAAGGGAAAAATAAACAAAACAAAACAAAAGAACATCAACTGAGGGCAAGGATAGCATACATAATGGTTATCCAGTGACTTATGCCCAAGACTCTAAGTCCCTGGTTCAAAGCCTCACACCACCATAAAACAGAGCTGAGCAGTGCTCTAATAAAAATAATTAAATAAAATTTTGAATACTAACTGAAGCATTACTATCTCCTACAAATGAAAGTATTATACTTGAAACATTTTTTTTTTTGCCTCCAGGGTTATTGCTGGGGCTCGGTGACTCCACTACGAATCCACTGCTCCTACGAGCCATTTTTCCCATTTTGCTGCCCTTGTTGCTATCCTTATTGTTGTCATTGCTGTTGTTGTTGAATAGGACAGAGAGAAATTAAGAGAGACGGGGGAGAGAAAGAGACACCTGTAGACCTGCTTCACGCCCCTGAAGAAGGGCAAACGCTAGAAGAAGAAACGCCCCTGAAGCAAATGCCCTGCAGGTGGGGAGCCAGGGGCTCAAACTGGGATCCTTACGCTGGTATTTGCACTTCGCTCCATGTGCGCTTAACCTGCTGCACTACTGCCTAACCCCCAAAGCTAATTTAAAAAAAAAAAAAAAAAAACATATTTATGAGGGAGTTGGGTGTAGTGCAGCAGCTTAAGCTCAGGTGGCATAAAGCATGAGGACAGGTGTAATGATCCCGGTTCGAGCCACTGGCTCCCCACCTGCAAGGGCTTCGCTTCACAGGTGGAGAAGTAGGTCTGCAGGTGTCTATCTCTCTCTACCACTCTCTGTCTCCCCCTTCTCTCTCCATTTCTCTGTCCTATCTAACAACAACAACATCAATAACAACGACAATAACTACAACAATAAAAAAGAAAGGCAACAAAAGGGAAAATAAAAATAAAATTTAAAAAGTTTAAATATTTAAAACACACATTTATGGAAAAGAGTGGGGAGAGGGAGTGAGAGAGAGAGAGAACTAGAGAACTGTTCTGGCACATGCAATGTCCAGGATCAAACCCATGCATGATTTTACCACTCCTACACTAACATTTTTTTCATTCATACAGGTGTGTGGGGGGGGGGGGTTTGCAAGACAGAAAGAAAGATACCACAGCTGGAATTACGCAGGTGCCATGGCACTCTCAGTGGTGCCAGAACCTGATCTTAGACTGTGCACATGGAAGGTATAATCCCTACCTAGTGAGCTAGGATTCTGACCTCAGTTGGTTTGTTCAAACTGAAATCCAAAGAAGGCCAATACATTGCATGTGGTTATGTCTCTCATAATAAAAAACCTGATTAGGGAACCAAGTGGTAGTGCAGCGGGTTAAGCACACATGACACAAAGTTTAAGAACTGGCATAAGGATTCCCTGTTCGAGCTCCAGGCTCCACACGGGGTGGGGTGGGGTGGGTAGGGTGTCACTTCACAAGCAGTGAAGCAGGTTTGCAGGTGTCTTATTTTTTTTTATATTTATTTACTTATTTTCCCTTTTACTGCCCTTGTTTTTCATTGTTGTTGTAGATATTATTGTTGTTGTTACTGATTTCATTGTTGTTGGATAGGACAGAGAGAAATGGAAAGAGAAGGGGACAGTCACTTCACAGGTGGAAAAGCAGGTCTGCAGGTGTCTATCTCTCTACCGCTCTCTATCTCCCCCTTCTCTCTCCATTTCTCTCTGTCCTATCTAACAACGACGACATCAATAACAACGACAATAACTACAACAATAAAAAAGAAAGGCAACAAAAGGGAAAATAAAAATAAAATTAAAAAGGATTAAATATTTAAAACACACACACACATTTATGGAAAAGAGTGGGGAGAGGAAGTGAGAGAGAGAGAGAACTAGAGCTCCAGGACACATTGGTGGGGTTGTCTGTCCATGGAAGTCTGGTCGGCATCCTGCTAGCATCTGGAACCTGGTGGTTGAAAAGAGAATTAACAAACAAAGTCACACAAATTGTTGACTAATCATGGACCTAAACTCTGGAATATTGCAGGTGAAGAGTTGGGGGGTTCTCCATTTTGTAGATAGCTAGTAGGCATGTTTTAGTTATATTCCAAAGGGCCTGTGGGTATACTAGTGCTTTTTTTTTTTTTTTTTTTTGCCTGAGCCTTAAATCTGATATGCAGGTGGTTCCTAATTACTGTCTGAGGAGGTGACATCATGGCTGGCAGAAGGACCAGAAAGCTGGATAAGGGAAGAAAGTAGCTCCCAAATATGGGAAAGGTGACTGTAAACCCCATCGATTTGATGTGATCTGGGGCCCATATTCAGATTAAGAGCCTATGTGACCTCTGCATCCCTGTAGATCTGAGCTCACATTCTGTGGTCATAAGTAGGAACGTTCCAAGCTGCCCCAATATCAGGACCCATCTTCCTCAGGTGTAGTAGCATAGAGTATATGTTGTCCAGCCTCCCTTTCAGAGGATAGAACATTCTCTACCATTGCTGATCCAAGTTGAGGGCAAGGTCCTATGGGGGCCCACAAAGGGGTCTGTTGTGTTGTTCCTGATAGAGATGACCGATAACAATGGACAGAGGGATTTATTTGAGGTCTAGGCCCATCATGTCTATTTGGGAATCTCAGGACTCCCCGAATAGGGCCCACTGCCCACACCTTCTAAGCCACACCTGTAATCACTCCTATTTTTGGGCGATAACTTCTTCCTAAGCATTTCCCCCTCTAGGAATGTGGACTCAAAATTATATTTGGAATGTTGATGGACAGTTTCACACTTCTGTAACTGCTTCCTGCTGACATAAGGCAGCGATAATAACCTCCAGGGTTATTGCTGGGCTTGGTGCCTGCACTACGAATCCACTGCTCCTGGAGGCCAATTTTCCCCATTATTGTTGCCCTTATTACTATTGTTATTATTGGAAAGGACAGAGAGAAATCAAGAGAGACAGGGAAGACAGAGTGAAAGATAAGACACGGTAGTCGGGCGGTAGCACAGCAGGTTAAGCACATGTGGCACAAAGCTCAAGGACTGACTTAAGGATCCTGGTTTGAGCCCCTGGCTCCCCACCTGCAGAGGAGTCGCTTCATAGGCGGTGAAGCAGATCTGCAGGTGGGGGGTTAAAGAATAGGGATGCTATCAGGGGAGGGGATGAGATAACAGAACTCTGGTGGTGGGAATTGTATCCCTCTTATCCTATGGTCTTGTCAGTGTTTCCATTTTATCTATATGTTGTGAGTCCTTCCCCCCCCTTTCATGTCCTGACATGTTGTTTTCTTTTTTTGTATTTATTTATTTTCCCTTTAGTTGCCCTTGTTGGGTTTTTGTTACTTTAGTTATTGATGTGATTGTTGTTAGGACATAGAGAAATGGAAAGAGGAGGGGAAGACAGAGAGGGCGAGAGAAAGACAGACACCTGCAGACCTGCTTCACCGCCTATGAAGCAACCTACTTGCAGGTGGGGAGCCGGGGGCTCAAACTGGGATCCTTCTGCAGGTCCTTGTGCTTTGTGCCACCTGCGCTTAACCCGCTGCACTACTCCCCGACTCCTCTAACATGGTGTTTTTTAATAAAAGTTTAATTTAAAATAAATTTTTAGATTTGTTTATTCCCTTTTGTTGCCCTTGTTTTATTGTTGTAGTTGTTCTTGATGTCGTCGTTGTTGGATAGGACAGAGAGAAATGAAGAGAGGAGGGGAAGATAGACAGGGGGAGAGAAAGATAGACACCTGCAACCTGCAGACGTGCTTCACTGCTTGTGAAGCGACTCCCCTGCAGGTGGTGAGCCTGGGCTCAAACAGGGATCCTTCCGCCAGTCCTTGCACTTTTGCACTTTGCACCACGTGTGCTTAACCCGCTGCACTACCAACCGACTCCCTATAAAAGTTTAATTTATCTGGGGGGGGGAGTTGATGTAATTTTGCACTCCACACACTGGTTTGTTGCAATCAGGGGGCTTAGGGGTCCAGCAAAGTCTTCTTTTTTTTTTTTTTCTCCAGGATTATCACTGGAACTCAGCACCTGCACTATGAATCCACTGCTCCTGGAGGCTATTTTTTCCTTTTTGTTGCCCTTGTTGTTTATATCATTGTTGTTGTTGTTGTTATTGTTGTCACTGCTGTCATTGTTGCTGGATAAGACAGAGAGAAATCGAGAGAGGAGGGAGAGCAGAGGGGGAGAGAAAGATAGACACCTACAGACCTGCTTCACCGCCTGTGAAACAACCCCTCTGCAGGTGGGGAGCTAAGGGCTCAAACTGGGATCCTTATGCAGGTCCTTGTGCTTTCACCATGTGCGCTTAACCAGCTGCGCTACACCCCCCCCCCCCCCCGGCCCCTCACCAAATTCTTCTAACTTCATTTGCTATGTTTGGTGTCATTTAACTTGTTTCACCTGGTCCCATCAGGATATACATAATGTCTGATCGCCCCACCTTTAGTGATACTAACATTGGTCAGTGAGTCAAGGTAGTTACAACTGGATATTTACAATAAAAAAATAAAAAGAAATTAGATTCTATTCATACAATATATAGATTTATTCCATTTAGTCAAATACCTAATGTGGGGGCCAGGCAATGGCATACCTGGTTGAGCGCATGTTATAATGTACAAGGACACATTTAAAATTGCAAGGGGAAGCTTCACAAGTGGTGAAGCAGTGCTGCAGGTATCTCTCCCCCCATCTCCCCTTTCCCATTCAATTTTTTTTGTCTCTATCCAACAAATAATAATTTAAAAAACCTAGCATGAAAGAACTTGCAGACTATTTTGAAGGCAATAGAAGAAATTATTTTTTTTATTTTTTTATATTTGATTTATTTTCTCTTTTGTTGTCCTTGTTTTTCGTTGTTGTTGTAGTTATTATTGTTATTGATGTTGTCGTTGTTGGATAGGACAGAGAGAAATGGAGAGAGGAGGGGAAGACAGAGAGGGGGAGAGAAAGACAGACACCTGCAGACCTGCTTCACCGCTTGTGAAGTGACTCCCCTGTAGGTGGGGAGCCGGGGTCTCGAACCGGGATTCTTATGCCAACCTTGTGCTTTGCACTACCTGCGCTTAACCCGCTGCACTACTGCCTGACTCCCCGCAATAGAAGAAATTATTTCCAAGTTCCAATTACGAGAGAAAAACTATACATCAGTAATTTAAATTTAATATAAACTGTACGCAAACGTGCACACATATACATATCTATATTAGTGCCCAGTTCTGGTCTTGGAATATCATTTTGCTTATTTGGTCTATGTTAACAAGTACTGTATTATTTTTATTTTAATTTCTACTTAATGAGAGATAAAGAGATAGAGAATATATATGTACTAGACCATCACTGGCATGTGTATTATTAGCAATTAAACTCAGACCCTCACCCTGTGCTCTCCCACTGAGCTACTACCTCCTTCCAAAGTTTTTCTTTTTCTTTTTTTTTTAAAGTTTATTAATGAGAAAAATAGGAGAGAGAAAGAACCAGATATCATCCTGGTAAATGTGCTGCTGGGGCTTGAACTCAGAACTCATGCTTGAGAGTTCAGTGCTTTATCCACTGAGCCATCTCCCAGACCACTCTCCTTCCAAAGTTTTTTATTTTTTTCTAATATTTTAATCTTTTATTTATCAAGACAATTCAAGTAGCACAAATTCACTTTTCAATTTAATTAAAGCTGAGAATCTTAAAGCAAAAATGAGTGCCTTTCATCAAATTCTGGGATAGCAACAGGCCTTAAAGAGAGTTCCCAAGGGGAGCCGGACTGTAGCACAGCAGGTTAAGCACACCTGGCCCAAAGTGCAAGGACCCAGCAAGGACCCACGTAAAGATCCTGATTTGACTGCCCGGCTCCCCACCTGCAAGGGAATCGCCTCACAGGCTGTGAAGCAGGTTTGCAGGTGTCTTATCTTTCTCTCCCTCTCTGTCTTCCCTCCTCTCTCCATTTCTTTCTGTCCTAACAACAACAACATCAATAAGAACAACTACAACAACAATAAAAGGGCAATAAGCGGAGTCGGCCGGTAGCGCAGAGGGTTAAGCACACTTGGCGCAACGCGCAAGAACGGGCGGAAGGATCCTGGTTCGAGGCCCCGGCTCCCCACCTACAGGGGGTGTCACTTCACCGGTGGTGAAGCAAGTCTGCAGGTGTCTATCTTTGTCTTCCCCTCTCTGTCTTCCCCTCCTCTCTCCAATTATCTCTAGCCTATCCAACAACGACGATATTAATAACAACAACAATAATTACTACAAAATAACAAGGGCAACAAAAGGGAAAAAATATTTTTTAAAAGGGCAACAAAAAGGAAAATAAATTTTAAAAAACTTAAAGAGAGAGAGAGAGTTCCCAGGGACCAAGTGATGGTGCACCAGGTTGAGCACACAAATTACAGTGCGCAAGGACCCAGGTTAAAGCCAATGCAGGGGGAAAGCTTCCCAAGTGGTGAAGGGGGGGCTGCAGGTTCTGTCTCTGTCTATCTCTCTCTCCCCTCTCAATTTCTCTCTATCTCTATCTGATAATAAATAAATAAATAAATAAATAAATAAATAAAATATTAAAAACAGAGAGTTCCCATAGTCTATGCTCACTACCGGGACATAATATCAAGGCTCCAGTTCGGTTAAATAAGCAAGCAAAATTATTGTTTATACAAGTACCTTTACAGATAACTAAATGTTGATAACCCTATATTCACCCATGAACTAGATACTAAAACACAAATCTAAAAACTAGGCAAATTTAAAGTTTATCAGCATCTTTACTGTAAATATTTCAGGATAAGGTACCTTAGAACAAATAAAGCACTTTGTGTATCTGATCGATCACAAGTGTTCAATAATATATACTTCTGACATATATATATGCATTTTGTTACTTAGTACATCCAAGTATGAACATATTTTAATATTTTATAATATCAAATAAGACATCTCAAGTTAATAATTTAAAGGAAGGAGTAAGGATTCAGTTCTGACTGGCTAGTATGAACCAAGAGGTTAATAATAAATGTATAATGTTCATCTATTTATACAAACATATAATGGTAAGGAATATGTAACCTGAGGAAATATTTAGCGATTCTTATTATTTTATAATTGCTTCTCCCCCCAATAGTTAATATTTGTATGTCTCACGTCTTACAATGATTTAAAAAGAGGTACATGAGGCAAAAATATGAATATGGACAATCTCAAAAAATGTTATTTAAGAAATAAAGCAGAGTCGGGTGGTAGCACAGCAGGTTAAGCACACATGGCGCCAAGCACAAGGACCAGCTAAGGATCCCGGTTCAAGCCCCGGGCTCCCCACCTGCAGGAGGTGAAGTGGGTCTGCAGGTGTCTTTCTCTCCCCGTCTTCCCCTCCTCTCTCCATTTCTCTCTGTCCTAACAACGACGACCCAATAACAACAACAATAACCACAACAATAAAAAAACAACAAGGGCAACAAAAAGGAATAAATAAATAAACATTAAACAAAAGAAATAAAGCAATGGAGCTCTGGACAGTGGCACACCAGATTGAGTGCACATGTTAGAATGTTCAAGGATACACGTTCAAGTCCCCAGTCCCTACCTGAAGGGAAAGGCAGATTCTTAAGCAGTGAAGTGATGCTATAGTTCTCTCTCTCTCTTTAAATTTAATTGTCTATTTATTGGATATAGACAGCCAGAAATTGAGAGGGAAGTGTGTGATAAGGAAAAGAGGCAGAGACACACCTGCAATCCTATTTCACCACTTGCAAAGTTTTCCTCCTACAGGTAGGAACCAGGGGCTTAAACCTGGGTCCTGGAAGTCAGGCAATGGCGCAACGGGTTAAGCACACATGGCGCAAACCAGGAGGACTGGCGTAAGGAGCCGGGTTCGAGCCACAGGCTCCCCACCTACAGGGGAGTCGCTTCACAGGCGATGAAGTAGATCTGCAGGTGTCTGTCTTGTTTATCTTTCTCTCCCCCTGTCTTCTCCTCCTCTCTCCATTTTCTCTCTGTCCTATCCAATAACAACATCAATAACAACAACAATAACTATAACAATAAAAAAACAAAACGTGGGTCCTTGTGCATTATAACATGTGCACTCAACCAGGTGCACCACCATCCAGCCCTTATCCCTCTCAGTCTCTGTCTCTCCCTCCCAATATTTCTGTCTCTTGTCTAATAAACAAAGCAGAGAACAATATTGGGTAAATCCTCAATGGACTGTAGTTTATTGCAACAGATTTGGGAATCAGAGGAGGAAGGGAAGAACACTAAGTGGAACTGGAGACCTAAGTCCAGAAGGTGGAATAGATGAAATATTTAGGGAGTCGAGCGTAGTGCAGCGGGTTAAGCACACGTAGCGCAAAGTGCAAGGACCAGCATATGGATGAAATATTTGGTGGAAGGTGAAACGACCCCCTCCCCTCCCCCTATTTCATGGAAATTTACCCTTGTGACGACAATTCTGTAAATAAACATTCCCTCAATAAAGTGATACTGAAGTTGGGGGAAGAAAGTGGGGGGGCGGGGGAAGACCTGTACTAGCAGGAAAAGTTACAATGAATAATTTGACCAAAGAACACCCTTTATTTTTTTTTTAAAAAAAACATTTTTAAATTTATTTTCCCTTTTGTTGCCCTTGTTTTTTATTGTTGTAGTTATTACTGTTGGTGGTGGTGGTGTCGTTGTTGTTGGATAGAACAGAGAGAAATGGAGAAAGGAGGGGAAGACAGAGAGGGGGAAAGATAGACACCTGCAGACCTGCTTCACCACCTGTGAAGTGACTCCCCTGCAGGTGGGGAGCCAGGGGCTCGAACTGGGATCCTTACTAGTCCTTGTGCTTCACGCCATATGCGCTTAACCCACTGCGCTACCACCAACCCCCTATTTTTTTTTTTTTTTTTTAGAAACAGCCAGAAATCGAGGAGTGATCCAGGAGGTGGCACAGTGGATAAAGCACTAGATTCTCTACCATGAGGTCCCAAGTTCAATCCAAGGCAGCACATGTATCTGGTTCTTTTTCTCTCTTCTGTCTCGTGAATAAATAAATTCTTTAAAAAAAAGAAGAAGAAGAAGAAAGAAAGAAATTGAGAAGGAAGTGGGAGATAGACAGAGACACACCTGCAGCCCTGCTTCACCACTCACAAAGCTTTCCCCCTGCAGGTGGGGACCGGGGGCTCAAATCCAGGTCCTTGTGCACTGTAACATATGCGCTCAGCCAGGTGTGCCACCACCCAGCCCCAAAGGATCCTTTCTATCTTTAATCAAGTGCAACAACAATTCTTACTAATATGTAAAAATGCAAACTAAAAATCTGAATTTTTTAAGTGTGTGTCTCAAAGAGCAGTAAGAATTTACTTACTTCACTAGAGCGGCTGCTTCAGGAAGTACATCAGCAAATGATTCTCGGAAGATGATTGCATTTTTCCTTTTACAGTTCTGTATGACATCATTGGCAAGGTAAAAGAGGTTCAAACGGTGGGGATAAGCAGCTAGAGACAAAAAAGACAAGAAATAAAACTAGTGAGTCCACCTGTATTTGTTTCAATTTTTTTCAAATTATGCAAGTTCTTTTAAATGGATGAACAGGAAATGAAGTAACTGATCCATTAATTAATCAGTCTGGTTAAACACCTTAAATGCTTAAAGTTATGTTTCTTTTCAGGGTATTTATTGAATAGATTTTGTCAATGTTTGAGACTAAAAAAATTTCACTCTGAAGAAACCAATAAAACAAAGTTACATGGGTGAAGATTCCACATACAAGTTCTTTTGATTTTATTCTCATTGATCCATTATCTTAAATCCATTATTAAAACATTTTTACCACTATAGTTGGTGTATTGCACCAAAGTAAAAGACTCTGGAGTGGGGTGGGGGGAAGAGTACAGGTCCAAAAAGGATTACAGAGGTCCTAATGGGAGTTGTATTGCTGTGTTGAAAACTGAGAAGTGTTATGCAATAAAGGAAAAAAAAATATCTATTTTTACCAGGGACACTTGGTTAAGCGCACGTTACCCCCAGTCCCCACCTGCCGCAGGTAAGCTTTGCGAATGGTGAAGCAAGGCTGCAGGTGTCTCTCTGTCTCTCTCCCTCTCTATCTCCCCCTTCCCTCTTGATTTCTGGCTGTCTCTACCCAATAAATAATCATTAAAAAAAAAAAAGAATTAAAAAATTAAAAAAAAAACCACACATTTTTACTAAAACCTTCATTATCTTTTCTTCCTTTGTATTTAGTCCCTAACTTCCTTTCTATTTATTTGATAGGACAGCAAGAGGAGGGGGAGATAGAGATGGAGAAAGATAGACACAGATAGTCTGGGTGATGGCATAATGGATAACTCTCAAATAGGAGGTCCAGAGTTCAATCCCCAGCAGCACATATACCAGAGTGATGTCTAGTTCTTCCTCTTTCTCCTCCTATCTTTCTCATTAATAAATAAATAAAATCTTAAAGAGAGAGGTAGACACCTTATCTGATCATATTTTTTTCTCACTCTCAGGAGATAAATTTTATGCTACTTCACAAAGAAGGCAGAAATCATGTAGTCTAGAAGGTTGTTCAGCTAGAACCCTGGACTAGCATATTAAATGTGTTGGGTTGGATCCCTGTCATTAAATGTGCCAGAGTTTCTGGGGTCCTTTTTTGTTCTCTCTCTTCCCCCCACTCATGTTAATAAATAATAATTTTTTAAATAAAAGTAGAAATCATAGATGATAATCGTGTTCTCTCAAAAATATGTATTTATATCAATCTACATGTATCAGTTAGGGACTTTCAGATGCAGGAATCTAAAGAAGTTTCAGACCCTCACTGTCCACTTTAGTATTTACTGACCCCCATAATAATAAGTTACCTATACATTATGTTATCTCATTTATATCACCACCACTCCACTTAAACAGAAATCCACAAGATTATCAATAAATTTCACCTTTTTAAAAAGATATACTTAGGGTGGGGGCAGATAGCATAATGGTTTTTGCCAGAGGCTCCCAGGTTCCATCCCCCACACCACCATAAACTAGAGCTGAGCAATGCTCTGGTAAAAAAGCAAACCAAAATAATAATAATAATAAGTCATAAAAAGATATACTTAATAATGAGAAAGAGAACATCAGAGCATCACTCTAGCACATATGCTGGGGAGCAAAATCAAGTTCTCCACTATTCCAATGTATTAAATTCAAATTTTGGAGCAGTGTGGTGGCACACCTGGTTGAGTGCACATACTACCATATGCTCGAGGATCGGGGTACAAGTGCTGAAAGACAACAGGAGAGAAAGAACCAGACATTACTCTGGTACATGTGATGCCGGGGATTGAACTCGGGACCTCAAGCTTAAGGGTCCAGTGCTTTATCCTTTGTACCATCTCCCGGACCACAATCCCCCTTCCCTCTTAATTTTACTATCACTATAAACAAAAAAATTATTAGGGGCCGGGTGGTGGCGCACCTGGTTGAGCGCATATATTACAGTGCGCAAGGACCTGGGTTTGAGCCCCTGGCTCCCACTTGCAAGGGGAAAGCTTTACAAGTGGTGAAGCAGGGCTGCAGGTCTCTCTCCCTCTCTATCACCCCCTTCCTCTTGATTTCTGACTGTCTCTACCCAATAAATAAAGATTATTTAAAAAAACAGTAGATGGAGGTAAATAGCATAATGGTTATGCAAAGAGACTCTCATGCCTGAGGCTCTGAAGTCCCATGTTCAGTCCCCCCAACATAGCACTCACTATAAGCCAGAGCTGAGCAGTGGTCTGGTTTAAAAAAAACACACAAAAAAACATTAAATGTTTAATCTGCAGATTTTAAAAACTACTTATTATATACGAGAAAGAGAAAAGGAGAGTGTGTATTTCACATAGGGTGAAGGAAAAAATCCAGGCAGTAGATTGAAGACCCCAACAATGTGTCCTGGAGCTCAGATTCCCCAGAGACACACCTTACTAGGGAAAGAGAGAGGCAGACTGGGAGTATGGACCGACCAGTCAACGCCCATGTTCAGCGGGGAAGCAATTACAGAAGCCAGACCCTCTACCTTCTGCAACCCTCAACGACCCTGGGTCCATGCTCCCAGAGGGCTAGAGAATGGGAAGGCTATCATGGGAGAGGGTGGATTATGGGGATTGGGTGGTGGGAATTGTGTGGAGTTGTACCCCTCCTATCTTATGCCTTTGTTCACTAATCCTTTCTTAAATAAAAAATTAAAAAAAAAAAAAAACAATAAAAAAAAAAAAAAAATCCAGGCAGTATTCTAGGACATGTAGCACCAGCAATCAAGCCAGGGTCCTCAGGCACGTAAATTTGACATGATACCAGATGATACTGAATTTCTTTTGTTCCCCCCCCCCCCCCTTAACCAGAGCACTGCTCAGCTTTGACTTATGGAGGTGCAGGAGACTGAACCTGGGACTCTCAAACTTCAGGCATGAGAGTCTGTTTGTATAACCATTATGTTATCTACCCCACCCTTACTTATTACCAGAGAACTGATCTTCAGCTCTGGTTTATGTTGGTTCTGAGGACTGAACCTGGTCTGTCAAGCATGAAAGTCTATTTGCATAACTATTATGCTATCCCCCAGCCAAAGCCTACATCTCCTTTTAAAATATTTTATTTAGGGGGAATCAGGCAGTAGTGCAGTGGGTTAAGCGCATGTAGTGCAAAGTGCAGGGACCTGCATAAGGATCCCGGTTGGAGCCCCCAGCTCCCCACCTGCAGGGGAGTCACTTCACAGGCGGTGAAGCAGGTCTGTAGGTGTCTATCTTTCTCTCCCCCTCCTCTCTCCATTTCTCTCTGTCCTATCCAAGACAACATCAGTAACAACAATAATAACGACAACAATGAAAAACAACAAGGGCAACTAAAGGGAAAATAGATAAACATAAAAATATTTTTTAAAAAAGACATTGATGAGGGAGTCGGGCAGTAGCACAGCGGGTTAAGTGCACATGGCGCAAAGTGCAAGGACCTGCATAAGGATCCCAGTTCAAGCCCCCGCTCCTCACCTGCAGAGGGGAGTCGCTTCACAGGTGGTGAAGCAGGTCTGCAGGTGTCTTTTTCTCTCCCCCTGTCTTCCCCTCCTCTCTCCATTTCTCTCTGTCCTATCCAACAATGACAACAATAAAACAATAAGGACAACAAAAGGTAATAAATAAATTTTTTTTTAAAAAGACATTGATGGGGGAAAAAACTGAAGATGACACAAATAAATGGAACAATATTCCAGGCTCATGAATTGGAAGAAATAATATTAGTGTCCATATAACCCAATCTACTGATTCAATAACAATCTGACCCAAATTTCAGTGATATTTTCAAAGAAACTCTTGAAATGTATGTGAAACCACTTAAAGACCCTGACTAGTCAAAACAATCCTGACAAAAGAGAAGAAAGCTGGAGGCATTATACTTCCTGATTTCATACTATATCACAAAGGCACAGTAGTCAAAACAGTATGATACTGTCTAAAATCCAATGCATAGATCAGTGGAATAGAGCAAGACAAAAGCTCAGAAATGGGGCCTGGTGGTAGCACCGCGGGTTAAGCACACATGGTGCCAAGCGGAAGGGCCAGCATAAGGAACCCAGTTCGAGCACCCAGCTCCCCACCTGCAGGAAGGTCGCTTTACAAGTGGTGAAGCAGGTCTGCTGGTGTCTATCTTTCTCTCCCCATCTTCCCCTCCTCTCTCGATTTCTCTGTCCTATCCAACAACAACAACAGCAATAACAACAACAACAACAACGATAAACAACAAGGGCAACAAAAGGGGAAAAATAGCCTCCAGGAGCAGTGGATTCATACTGCAGACACAGAGCCCCAGCAATAACCAGAGGCAAAAAAGAGAAATAAACCCAGACACATATAATAATTAATTTACAAAAAAATTCACTATATATAATGGGGGGAGGGCACTTTCTTCAATAACTGATGCTGAGAAAACTAGAAAGCCACATGTGAAGCAATAAAACTGGACCACTATTAAAAGTATACAAGGGGTAGTCCGGGAGGTGGTACAGTCAACAAAGCATTAGACCCTCATGCATGAGGTCCCAAATTCAATCCCCAGCAGCACATGTACCAGAGTGATGTGTGGCTCTTTTTCTCTCTCCTATCATTTCTCATGAGTAAATAAATGAAATCTCTTTAAAAAAATATACAAAGGGGTGAAGTAGATAGCGTAATGGCTATACAAAGAGACTTTCATGCCTGAGGCTCAAATGTCTCAGGTGCAGTTCCCCTTATCATCATAAGTCAGAGCTGAGCACTGCCCTGGTAAAAAATAAATAAATAAATTGGGAGTAGCGTGGTGGGATAAGCGCACGTGGCACAAAGCACAAGGAGCAGAGTAAGGATCCCAGTTGGAGCCCCTGGCTCCCCACCTGCAGGAGTGGTCGCTTCGGTGAAGCAGGTCTGCAGGTGTTTTTTTCTCCCCTACTCTGTCTTCCCCTCTTCTCTCAATTTCTCTCTGTTCTATCGAACAACAACAGCAATAACAGCAATAATAGCAACAACAATGATAAATAACAAGTGCAACAAAAGGGAAAAGAAATAATTAAAAAAAAATTAAGCAGAGCTGCAGGTGTGTCTCTATCCCTCTCTATCATCCTCTTCCCTCTCAATTTCTGCTGTCTCTAACCAATAAATAAAGATAATTTTTTACAAGTTAAAAAAACTAAAAGTATATAACTACAACAATAAAACAAGGGCAACAAAAGGGAATAAATAATTTTTTTTTTTTTAACTGGGAGTCAGGCAGTAGCGCAGCAGGTTAAGTGCATGTGGCGCAAGGCGCAAGGACCGGCTTAAGGATCCCGGTTCAAATGGTCTAGGAGGTGGCACAGTGGCCAAGCCACTAGACTCTCAAGCATGAGGTCCTGAGTTTAATCCCTGGCAGCACATGTACCAGAGTGATGTCTGGTTCTTTCTCTCTCCTATCTTTCTCATTAATAAATAAATTAAAAAAAAAAAAGATCCCAGTTCAAGACCCCGGGTCCCCACCTGCAGGGGAGTCGCTTCACCAGCAATGAAGCAAGTCTGCAGGTGTCTATCTTTCTCTCCCCCCTCTCTATTTCTTTCTGTCTTATCCAACAACGACATCAATAACAACAATAAAACAACAAGGGCAACAAAGGGGAATAAATAAATAATTAAATATTAAAAAATAATTCTGGGAAGCTGGGGAATGTTAAGCATGTACAAACTATTGTATTTACTGTTGAATGTAAAACATTAATTCCCCAATAAAGAAATTTTAAAAATAATTCTTAAAAAATTAAAAGTACAAAAAAATTAACTCAAAAATAGATTAGAGTCTAAAGTATAAGAGCTGAAACCATAAAACTCCCAGAGAAAAGTACATGTGCTAAGCTTTCTGACATCAGTCTTGGAAACGATTTTTGGGGACTGACACTATAAGCACCAAAAGCAAAAATAAGCAAAAGCTTCTACAGAAGAAAAGAAGTCAACAAAATAAGACAAACCTACTGAATGGGAGAAAATATTTGCAGCTTACTGGAAAGGAATTTAATATCCAAAATATATGGAACTCATACAGCTTACAGCAAAAACGCAGTCTGATTTTAAAATGGACAAATGATCTGAACAGACATTCCTCCAAAGAAATATAAATGTAGGGAGTCGGGCAGTAGCATAGCGGGTTAAGCGCACGTGGCGGCAAATCGCAAGGACAGCTCAGAGCCCACGGCTCCCCACCCGCAGGGGAGTCGCTTCACAGGTGGTGAAGCAGGTCTGCAGGTGTCTATCTTTCTCTCTCCCTCTCTGTCTTCCCCTCCTCTCTCCATTTCTCTGTCGTATCCAACAACTATGATATCAATAACAACAACTACAACAACAAAAAAAGGGCAACAAAAGGGAAAATAAATTTAAAAAATTTAAAAAAAGAAATATAAATGTTTAACAAGTATATGGGAAAATGCTCAAATCATGGCAAGGGCGGTGGTGCAGCAAGTAAAGCACCTGACCTGTAAGCATGAGGTCCTGAGTTTTATCTGGAAAAAAATCATTTATCCCTTCCCCCATAAGGCCAGGAGGTAGCTCACACAGTATTCTTATCATGCATAAGGCCCTGGGTTCAAATGCAAGCATCAGGGTTAGTACCAGGAACTGGAGGAATGATGGAACAGTTCTGTGGTGCCTTCTCATTCTGAGGCAAGAGAGATCACTCAGTGATTACATATATACAAGGCCCTGAGTTCAAGCCCTAAGCACAGTATTTAAGGGAAAAAAAAAATTTTTTTTTTCCTCCGAGGGCCAGTAAGACAGCTCTTGCTTTACCAAGAGGGAAACTTCAGGGCTTTGGTATCTCTCTCATTCTATCTTCCTAAAAAAGAGTGGCGATGGGGGGTCCGGCAGTAGCGCCGCTGGTTAAGCCATATAGCCTGAAGCGCCAAGACCGCTTAAGGATCCCGGTTCGAGCCACGGACTCCTCACCTACAGGGGGGTCGCTTCACAAGTGGTGAAGCAGGTCTGCAGGTGTCTTTCTCTTCTCCTCTTTCCATTTGTCTTATCCAACAACAACATTAATAACAACAGTAATAACCACAACAACAATAAACAAGGGCAGCAAAAAGGGAAAAAAGTAGCCTCCAGGAGCAGTGAATTCACCGAGCCCCAGCAACAACCCAGCAATAAAAAGGGGGGGGGGTAGCACAGCGGGTTAAGCGCACATGGCGCAAAGCACAAGGACCCGCATAAGGATCCCGGTTCAAGCTCCTGGCTCCCCACCTGTAGGGGGGTCGCTGCACAGGCAGTGAGGCAGGTCTGCAAGTATCTATCTTTCTCTCCCCCTTTCTGTCTTCCCCTTCTCTCTCGATTTCTCTTTCCTATCCAACAACAATGACAGTAATAACAACAATAATAATAACCAGAATAACGATAAACAAGGGCAACAAAAGGGGAAAATAGCCTCCAAGAGCAGTGGGAATCATGTACTGATTCCCAGCAATAACCCTGGAGGCAAAAAAAAAAAAAAAAAAGAGTCACCCTGAAGGAGTAAAGCCATAGCCATGAAAAAAAAATATATAAAATAAATAAAATCCCACACCAGCTATCCCAAGTAGGTTTATCTTTTTTTTAAATATTTATTTATTTATTTCCTTTTTGTTGCCCTTGTTGTTTCCATTGTTGTTGTAGCTATTATTGTTGATGTCGTCGTTGTTGGATAGGACAAAGAGAAATGGAGAGAGGAGGGGAAGACAGAGAGGGGGGAGAGAAAGACAGACACCTGCAGACCTGCTTCACCACTTGTGAAGCGACTCCCCTGCAGGTGGGGAGCCGGGGGCTCCAACCGGGATCCTTGAGCCGGTCCCTGTGCTTTGCTCCACGTGCGCTTAACCTGCTGCGCTACTGCCCGACTCCCCCAAGTAGGTTTATCTTAAACATCTTTTATGACTGGACAAAGGGCTATTTTCTAGAAAATGTTGCCTATAACAAACTCAAAACACTAGGTTAGTGAGATAGCATAATGGTTATGCAGAGACTTTCATGAGCAAGGCCCCAAAGGTTCCAAATTCAATCCCCAGCAGCACCATAATAAGGCAGAGATCAGCAATGCTCTGGAGGAAAAAACAAAAAACCCTCAAAATGTAAATTTATCTTCTCTACTTATCAAAACAATTCCAGCAATGTTTTGCAAAGCTTGTAAGATGCTGGTATTATTCAAATTTTTATTTTGTGCAAAGCACATGCTATAATAAATGCTGTTTTGATGTTTTCTGCCAGAAAAAAAATCAGATGCCATACAATTGGAATCATTCAACTTCTCGTCTGTTTACTATTAATACTCTGTCACACCCACTATATCTCTCCATATAAAAGACACAGTACAGATCTCTTTTTTGCCAAACTATCTGAAAGTGTGTTACAGACAGCAAGACACCCTCACTAAATATACCAGCACATATCTCCTAAGTACAGAGACATTCTCTTATATAATGAGAGGCCTCTACTACAACTAAGGAAACTTACACTGATTCAACATCATCTGCTAGCATAAAAGTTCATCCTCTAATGTTTCCAATTATCCTCAGAATATTTACGGCTATTTTTAAAAATTTATTTATTTATTTATTATTGGATAGAGACAGAGAAATTGAGAGGGGAGAGAAACAGAGACACCTGAAGCCCTGCTTCACCACTTGTGAGCTTTTCCCCTGGGAACCAGGGTCTTAAACCTGCATCCTTGCACACTCTAATGTGTGTGCTTAACCAGGTGAGCCACCAACTGGATTCTTTATGATTTTCTTTTTTTTTTTTTTTTAAGATTTTATTTATCTATTCATGAGAAATGATAGAAGAGAAAGAACCCGACATCACTCTGTTACATGCACTGCCGGGGATTGAACTTAGGAACTCATGCTTGAGGGTCCAATGCCTTATCCACTGCGCCACCGCCCGGACCACTATGGCCATTTTTTATTGCTGTTTTTACACTTTTCCCCCCCAGATTTTTATTTATTTATTTTATTTATTTTACCAGAGCACTGCTCAGCTCTGGTTTATGGTAGTGTGGGGGAATTGAACCTGAGACTTTGGAGTCTCAGGCAGGAGTCTCTTTGCATAACCATTATGCTATCTACCCCCACATTTAAAAAATTAATTCTTTTTGGGGCTGGATTGTGTCACACCTGGTTGAGCGCACATGTTACAAGGCACAAAGACCCAGGTTCAAGCTGCAAGGGGAAAGCTTTGTGAGTGGTGAAGCAGGGCTGTAGATGTCTCTATCTCTCTTCCTATCTCCCCCTTCCCTCTTGATTTCTGTCTCTATCCAATAAATATATAACTTAAAAATTAAAAAAGCGGTCAAGGAAGTGGCACAGTGGATAAAGTGTTAGACTCTCAAGCATGAGGTCTTGAGTTCGATCCCCAACAGCACATGTTCCAGAGTAACATCTGGTTCTTTCTCCTCCTATCCCTCTAATAAATATATTTTTTAAAAAAAAATTTTTTTAAACATGAGGTCCTGGGGGCCTGGTGGTGGTGTGCCTGGTTAAGTACACACAACATCATGCACAAGGACTGAGGTTCAAGCCCCAGTCCTCACCTTCAGGGGTGAGGTTTCATGAAGCAGTGCTGCAGTTCATTCTCCCTTTCTCCTCTTCTTCTCAATTTCTCTCTGTTCTATCCAAATAAATAAATAGAATGAGGTCCTAAGTTTAATCCTGGCATTGCATGAACCAGTGATGCTCTAGTTTTATCTCATTTGCATTAATAAATAATTTGTAAGTGGGAATACTCTTTTTTTCCTCCAGGGTTACTGCTGGGGCTGGGTGCCTGCAGTAGGAAGGAATCCACTGTTCCTGAAGGTCATCCTTTTTCTGTTGCTGTTGTTGCTGCTGTTATTGTTATTGCTGCTGTTGTTGGATAGGACAGAGAAACTGTGAGAAAATTATGCCTTAAACTTCAATACAGAAGAATTTTAAATAATCCAGACACTGCTCCCTGAAGGAGGTAGAGCATAACTCTCCACTCTTTACGTGTGCACTAGATACAGTGATTATTTTTCTTGTCTGTCTTCCTTTTTTTTTTTTTTGATAGAAGAGAAATTGAAAATTGAGAAGGAACGGGACATAACGAAGGAGGGGGGTAGAAAGCGTAATGGTTATAAAGAGACTCTCATGCCTGATGCTACAAAGTCCCGGGTTCAATCGCCTGTACCACAACTAGAGCTACATCGTGCTCTGGAAAGAGAGAGACAGAGACACAGACCTGCAGCACTGCTTCACTACTTGTGAAGCCTCCCTTCTGCAGATGTGGACTGGGGGCACTTGAGCATGGTAATGGGCGCTCAAAGAGGTACACCATCAACAGGCCCCTACAATGATTCTTTACAAATGCACTTAAGAGGGAGGAGGAGAAAAACTTTGCAGGGAAGAAACTTGACGACTGGGCCTCATTTAATAAAGGTTAGCATCATCAATGATAAATTATGTGGACAGGTTACCCTTTATAATGATGTAAAGAGAAAGGCATTTTGCTTCTATGTTCTTCTTCCCTCGAACCTAAAATCCCAATAAATCATGAGAAAAACAATATTGAGGGAGTTGGGCAGCAGTGCAGCAGGTTAAACGTACGAGGTGCAAAGTGCAAGGACCGGCATACGTATCCGGTTTGAGCACCTGGCTCTCCACCTGCAGAGGTGTCGCTTCACAGGTTTCAAATACGTTAAACATTATGATGATTACAGGTGATTAAAAAAAAAAACTCATTGAATGGATAAATTAAGTCAGTTTTAAAAGTTACTGATACATAAAGATTTGTTTCCAGAGCCAGGCGGTGGCGCACCTGGTTAAGTGCACACATTACAGTGCACAAGGACCCAGGTTCAAACCCCTGGCCCCCACCTACAGGGGGAGAGCTTTGTGAGTGATGAAGCAGGGCTTCAGATGTCCCTCTGTCTCTCTCTGTCTCTATTTTCCCCTCTCCTCTCAACTTCTCTATCAG
The DNA here is from genome assembly GCF_950295315.1 of Erinaceus europaeus. Classification (NCBI taxonomy): domain Eukaryota; kingdom Metazoa; phylum Chordata; class Mammalia; order Eulipotyphla; family Erinaceidae; genus Erinaceus; species Erinaceus europaeus. Next base: position 55,018,305 of record NC_080172.1, read on the forward strand.
ATAATAAATAAATAATAGTTTAAATTTTTTTTCCCAAAATAACCAGCCTCCATATTAACTAAAGACACTGATATTAAAGACACCCAGCACTGAAGTTTCCTTAGCATAATAGGGACCAGACTTTAACCTGGGTCATGTGAATAATAAAATAGGTACCCTCTGAGGTGAGCTGTCTTACTAGCTCGGACCAGCATTTTGAATAATGTCCCTCAATATTGTTTTTCCTTTTCTTTTTTAATTTTTTAAAATGTTCATTTATTTATTTATTCCCTTTTGTTGCCCTTGTTGCTTTATTGTTGTAGTTATTATTGATGTCATTGTTGTTTGATAAGACAAGACAGAGAGAAATGGAGATGGGGAAAATAGAGGGGAGAGAGAAATCTGGAGTAAAATGGGGAGGGGGTACACCTCTCTTTCTATTTGACCCAGAAAAGTGAATCTCAATGATAACAAAACAATCTGTTGATACTAAAGGAGTAAATGTAATATGAATTTTGGTGGGCTTCTCATACAGAAAAAGGCAATAAACAAAAATCAAAGTAATTCACAAATAAAGTTAATAACTCTATTTAATAATGATGAATCAAGGGTTAGGAAGAGAAGATAATGGTTATGCAAAAGACTTTCATACCTGAGGCTCCAAAGTCCCAGGTTCAATCCCCAGTGCCACCATAAGCCAGAGTTGTGCAGTGCTCTGGTCAGTGTCTATTGCCACTTCATAGCTCTCTCATTAAAATAATTTCTTTTAAAATAGTAATTATGAATCACAATGTTTCGTGTGCTATAACAAACACAAATGCACCATACTATTTTAGGATCTTAACAACAATAGAAGTCAGAGAATTCCATATTATCTTTGTAAATTTCCTGTGAATCTACAGGTATTCTAATTAAACGTTGTTTTTAATTACATTTTCCTCTAAGTCTCTGTGGTACCTAGCTATGATTCAGTGAAAGGATCCTGCAAAATATTCAGTCTGTCACATCCTCCGAAACAGAAGTTCTCACAGTCATCCTTCAAACCAATAATCATGTTCCTACCAGAACCATGTTCCACTGAAATGCTGACAACCTTTCTCTTCTCTTGGTTTCAAGTAACCACTTTGCTCTGTCTCTCTAGGAGATATATTTTTCTGGGAAACTTATGTTTCCTGGGGTTCTTTCATTCACTCTATTCTCTTCTTTCTTAAAACACTGACTCCTAAAGTCCTCATCTAACTACTACCAATATCCTTACAATTCTCAGAACTATATCTTTAGTTCAAATCTCCCTGCCAAAGTAAGAGTGGTTATAAACATATTTCTTAAGTAAATCAGACCTAGTTTTAAAACACATCCCCTATTTTAAGTGTATATCATTTATTTTTAAGTTAAAATTTAAATTATTTATTTATGTTCCCTTCTGTTGCCCTTGTTGTTTTATTGTTGTTACTGATGTCGTCATTGCTGGATAGGACAGACAGGAATGGAGAGAGAAGGGGAAGACAGAGAGGGAGAAAGAAAGACACCTGCAGACCTGCTTCACCGCCTGTGAAGCCACCCCCCTGCAGGTGGGGAGCCCGGGACTTGAACCGGAATCCTTACACCAGTCCTTGCGCCACCTGTGCTTAACCCGCTGCACTACTGGCCGACTCCCATTTTAAAAATTTTTTTTAATTTTCTTTTTTACCCCTTTTGTTGCCCTTGTTTTATTGTTGTTATTATTGTTGTTAATGATGTCGTTGTTGCTGGATAGGACAGACAGAAATGGAGAGAAGAGGGAAGACAGGGGGAGAGAAAGATAAGACACCTGCAGATCTGCTTCACTACCTGAGCCAGGTGCTTGAATCAGGATCCTTATGCTGGTCCTTGCAATTCACACCACGTGCGCTTAACCCACTGCACTACCGACTGACCATCTTAAAAAAAAAAAAATTATTTATTTTACCACAGAACTGCTCAGTTCTGGCTATGGTGGTGCAGGGGGTTGAACCTGGGACTTTGGAGCCTCAGACATGAGAGCCTCTTTGCACAACCATTACGCTATTTACCCCTGTCCTTAAGTGCACCCCTCCCTTTCTCTCTCACACACACGAGACAGAGAAATTGAGAGGGAAAGGGGTAATAAAAAATGAGACACTTGCAGCACTACTTCACTGCTTGTCAAGCTTTCCTCCTTCACGTGGGACTGGGGCGTGAGTCTAGGCCCGTGCACATTGTAGCATGAATGCTTTAACTCGTCTCACCAACAACCCCATGCATTATCCTTTCAAAGGTTGTCATGATTGCATGACAGAAAAAAAAACAACAATAAATTCCTAAGACAGCATCAAGTATATAGCTGCTGAAAAATACTAGCCAATATTAGAACTATAAACATTATCTAAATGGCTAATTATTAATTAAAAAGCTCTTCTCAGATGTCTAGACACTTCAACTTCCTATATTCAACCTGATGTAATCATCTCCTTACTCGTTCCTCTCAGATTCTCAGTCACCCAAGACAGGACTCATATTTCTTCCAAACTGTCTTCTAACCTCATGTCTTCTTTATTTTTTCTGTAAGAGATTTTATTTATTATTGAATGGATACAGAGAAATTGAGGAGCAAAGAGATAGAAAGGGAGAGAGAAACAGGGAGACAGACACCTGCAGCTCTATTTCATCACTTGTAAAGCTTTCCCCTGCAGGTGGAGACCAGGGGCTTAAACCCAGGTCCTTATGCTCTGTAGTGTGTGTGCTTAACCAGGTGTACCTCCACCTGCCCCCCTATCAAATTCTGCTCTCTACTGGCTGGGGAGGTAACAAGGTGGCTAGAGCACAGAATTTGCAAACATAATGTCTCTAGTTCAATCCCTAGCACCACACATCCCAGAGTGGTGCTCTGGTTCTCTCATAAGTTAAATAAAAATCTACTTTTCAACACTTAGTGACTCTTTTCTGTCCACTCCACTACTTTAATTCAAATCTTTGTTACTTGGGGCAGGGGAGATAGCATGTGTATATATACAACAATTTACTCAGACACTCATCTGCTGTTGGACACCTAGGTTGCTTCCAGGTTTTGGCTATTACCATAAAAGTCTTTTTGCGGGGGCTGGGTGGTAGCGCAGCGGGTTAAGCGGACTTAGTGCAAAGCACAAGGACAGGCTTAAGGATCCAGGGTGAAGCCCGGGCTCCACAGCTGCAGGGGGTCCCTATACGGGCAGTGAAGTAGGTCTGCAGGTGTCTCTCTCTCTCTCTCTCCTCCTCTCTGTCTTCCCCTCCTCACTCTATTTCTCTCTGTCCTATCCAACAACAGCTGTGACAACAATAACAACTACAACAAGTCCAACAGGGCCAACAAAATGGGAAAAATGGCCTCCAGGAGCAGTGGATTCATAGTGCAGGCACCATGCCGCAGTGATAACCCTGGAGGAAAAAAAAAAAAAAAAAAAAAGCCTTTTTGTGGGAGTCGGGCTGTAGCACAGCGGGTTAAGCGCCCGTGGTGCAAAGCGCAAGGAGGCATAAGAATCCCGATTCGAGCCCCTGGCTCCCCACTCGCAGGGGAGTCGCTTCACAAGCGGTGAAGCAGGCCTGTAGGTGTCTTTCTTTCCCCCTCTCCTCTTTCCATTTCTCTCCATCCTATCCAACGACATCAATAACAACAATAATGACAACAAGGACAACAAAAGGGAACATTTTTTAAATATTTTATTTATGAATGAGAAAGATAGGAGGAGAGAGAGAGAAAGAACCAGATATCACTCTGGTACATGTGCTGCCAGGGATTGGACTCAGGACCTCATGCTTGAGAGTCCAATGCTTTATCCACTGTGCCACCTCCAGGACCACAGGAATAAGTATTTTTTAAAAAATGTAAAAAAAAATATTTTAACATTTTTTTTAATGAGAAAGATAGGAGGAGAGAGAGAAAAAAACAGACATCTTTCTGGTACATGTGCTGCTGGGGATCAAACTCAGGACCTCATACTTGAAAGTCAATGCTTTATCCACTGTGCGCCACCTCCCGGACCACGGAAATAAATATTTTTTTAAAAATGTAAAAAAAAAAATTTTTTAAGTCTTTTTGCTATACCATTATACTATTCCCCCACTCTTATTTATTATTTTAAAATTCATTTTTTTAAAGATTTTATTTACTAATGAGAAAGATAGGAGAGAGATGAAAATTCCAACATCATTCTGGTACCTGTGCCGACAGGGACTGCTACTCAGGACCTCCTGCTTGAGAGTCTAATGCTTAATTCACTGTGCCATCTCCTGGACCACTAATTTGAAGATATTTTTGAAATTTTTTTTTTTTTTTCTCATTGGATAGGGCAGAAAAGTTGAGAGGGGAGGGAGAGATAGAGATGAGAGAGACAGAGAGACACCTGCAGTCCTGCTTTGTTGCTTGTGAAATGACCTACCTACAGGTAGGTGGGAGGCAGGGGCTTTAACTAGGATCCTTGCATGGGTCCTTGCACTTTGTACTATGTGTGTTTAACCCAGTGTGCCAATGCCTGGCCCCCAAAATTTAGTTTTCAATGACTGACACAGAGAAAGGCCAGAACATTGCTTAGTTCTGGCTTATGTTGGTGCTAGGAATTGAACTTGGGTCCTAGAGTCTAAGAGAGGGAGAGCATCACTCTGGGATCTGTGAGACCTCATACTTACAGATCTTGTATTCTGCTGCTATTGTGCTGCCTTCTGGGATAGGTGGTGCTGGTAGTATTATTGTTTTTGGTGGGGTTTTTTTTGTTTTTTTGCCTCCAGGGTTATCGCTGGGGCTCAGTGCCAGCACTACGAATGCACCGCTCCTGGAGGCTATTTTTTCCATTTTGTTGTCATTGTTGTTATTATTGCTGTCATTGTTGGATAGGACAGAGAGAGAGAGACACCTGCATACCTGCTTCACCACTTGTGAAGCAACTCCTTGCAGGTGGAGACCTGGGGGGGGGGGGGCTAGAAGCATGATCCTTACGCTGGTCCTCGCACTTCACACCATGTGCATTTAACCCACTGCGCTACCACTCGGCCCCTATTATTGTTATTATTTGAAGTTTTTATTATTCATTAACATGAAAAAGAGAGAGGGAAAGAGAACTAGAACACTCTGGCACATATGATACTGGATATTGAATTTGGAACCTACTGCTTGAGAGCCTAACATTCCAGTCAATTTGCCACCTCCTGTGCTGTGAAAAGTTGGTTGTATGTCTCCATTTTACAGATGGGAAAATAGAAGTGTTCAGATTGAGTACATTTTCTATAGTTATAGAACTAGTAAGTAGTAAAGCTCATATTCAACCCAGACATTTTTGATCTAGAGCAAGGGTAGGAGAGTGAGTGTATTCTGCCAAGGGTCATTTGTAATAATCTACCAAGGGTCAATTTATTTTATTTTTTTAATATTTATTTATTTTTCCTTTTTTATATTCCCTTGTTTTTATTGTTGTTGTAGTTATTATTGTTGTTGATGTCGTCATTGTTGGATAGGACAGAGAGAAATGGAGAGAGGAGGGGAAGACTGAGAGGGGGAGAGAAAGACAGACACCTGCAGACCTGCTTCACCGTCTGTGAAGCGACTCCCTTACAGGTGGGGAGCTGAGGCTCGAACCAGGATCCTCACACCAGTCATTGCTCTTTGCACCACGTGCGCTTAACCTGCTGAGCTACCACCCGACTCCCAGGTCAATTTATTATACCATTTGTAGACCATACAAAAGTACCAATTTAGGGACGAGGTGGTGGTGCACCAGGTAGAGTGCACATGTTTCAATGCACAAGGACGCAGGCTCAAACCACAGGTGTCTCTCTTTTTCTCCCCCTCTCTATCATCCTCCCCTCTTCTCTCTGGCTCTATCCAAAATAAATGAGAAATCAACTTATAAATTAGTGCTTAATGTTGCTGTGAAAAAAAAACTCAAGTTACCTTGGCAGAGCCAGACCAAATGATTTCTCCCTTCCTCACTCTCAGGCTTATGGTGGTGGTGTGGAGAACTGAACCTAGGACTTCGGAGCCTCAAGCATGAGAATCTTGTTTGCATAACCATTATACTATCTGCCCCCCCAACACCAAATTATTTCTGGGGCCATGCATGATCCTGGAGCTCGATGCTCCCCACCACTGATCTAGAGTATCAGTGTTTCCCACCACTGATCTCAGCAAGTACTGTACAGCCTTTGCTATGCAGAAAAAATATTTTTTAAATATTTTATTTATTATCAGACAGAGACAGAAATTGAGAGGGGAGAGGGAGGTAGAGGGAGAGAGACAGAAAGATGCCTGCAGCCCTACTTTACCACTTGTGAAGCTTTCCCCCTACAAGTGGGGACCAAGGGCTTGAACCTGGGCCCTTGTGTACTGTAATGTGTGCACTTAAGCAGGTGCACCTCCACCTGGCCCCTGCATAAAGTATTTTCTGCAGGGGCCGGGTGGTGGCGCACCTGGTTGAGCGCACATGTTACAATGCTAAAGGACCGAGGTTCAAGTACCCGGTCCCCACTTGCAAGGGGAAAACTTTATAAGTGGTGAAACAGTACTGCCGGTGTCTCTCTGTCTCTCTACCACCCCCTTCCCTCTCGTTTCTGGCTGTCTCTATCCAATAAATAAATAAAAAATAAATATCTTCTGCAGTGCAGCAAGTCTTAAATAATTTGCTTATGCATTGAAGATTATAGAATGTTGAGATGCTATGCCTCTTTTCCCCCCCTTATAGTAAAACTAATCATACTGTATGGGCTTGATTTTCTCCACCCCCTTTACAAACTACTACTCAGCTCTGGTTTATGGTGGTGTGAGATTGAACCTGGGACTTTGGAGCCTCAGGCACAAAAGCCAGGCCCCTTTTTCATTCTGATAAAGAGTGATAGATATCATAATACCAGAACTTCCTCCAGTACCATAGCACCTCACATTTGGTATTGGGGTTCAAACCCAGACATGGTGTATGGCAAAGCACATCTCCTACCTGGCTACCCAGTGAGCTACTTCTCTGCATCCTGTCCTTGTAACAAATATTTATTGAATACCTTCAAGTACTATGGAATACAACAAATGAGCAAATAGGAGGGACATTTTTTTTTTGTTTGATTGTTTTCTTAGAAGGAGCATTTTTGCCTTCACAAAGCCTACATTCTAGTTAGGAGGGACAAATAAGTGGTATAAATAAAATATTGGATGTCTAGAAGGTAAAAATATTATAGTTACAGGAAAATACAAAGTAGGGAAGAATATTATTTCAAATTGTTTAGTAGTACATTAAATAGAGTGCTATTAGAATTGCCAGTTTTGAGTGAGGTGTGAAGAAAGGCCTCAGTGAGTTGACATTTGATCAGGGACATGAGGTATTAAGCAATATAGATAAGAATGTGAATATTCCAGGACAGAACAGGCAGAAAAATACAAAGGTCCTCAGGTGAGTGTGTATGGTGAAGAAACAATAACAAAGTTTTTTGTAGCTAAAACAATCTTTAAAATGAAGATTAGATCTTGTGGGTGGTGGTAGGAGAGGGGAACATCACAGTTATAGGTATTGAATGTATGTTGCGTTTTAGTCCAAATGAGATGAGGAACCGAACCATTTGATCAGTTGTTTCTTTTTTTTTTTTAATCTTTATTTATTTGTAAGAAATCGAGAGGGAAGGGGAAGATAGGAGAAAAAGAGACACCTTATGGTCCGAGGGGTGGCACAGTGGATAAAGCATTGGATTCTCAACCATGAGGTCCCCGAGTTTGATCTCTGGCAGCACATGTACCAGAGTGCTGGTTGGTTCTTTGTCTCCTATCTTTTTCATGAGTAAATAAATTCTAAAAAAATAAAAGAAAACAGGAGTCGTGCGGTAGCACAGTGGGTTAAGCGCAGGTGGCACAAAGTGCAAGGCCTAGTATAACGGTCCCAGTTCAAGCCCCCAGCCCCCCACCTGCAGGGGAATCCTTCACAGGTGGTGAAGCAGGTCTGCAGGTGTCTATCTTTCTCTCCCCCTCTGTCTTCCCCTCTCTCCATTTCTCTCTGTCCTATCCAACAACATCATCAACAACAAGGACATCATCAACAACAACAATAATAACTACAACAATAAAACAAGGGCAACAAAAGAGAATAAACAAATAAAATATTTTAAAAAATAAAAGAAAGAGACCTGCAGAACTGCTTCATCACTTACAAAGCTCTTCCCTGAGTGGGGGATGAGGTGCTTGAACTCAGGTCCTTATGCATTGTAACATGTACCCTCAGCCAGGTGTAGCAACACCTGGGTCCCCTGATCAGAATTACAATGCGAATTGTAAGCACTACTCCACTGCTCATGAAGTTTCCCCCTTGCAGGTGGGGGGCTCACACCTGGGTCCTAGTACCTATTAACATGTACACTCTTTTTCCAGGGTTATCACTGGAGCTTGGTGCCAGTACTACAAACCCATAGCTCCTGGTAGCCTTTTTCACCCCCACTAGATATAGGACAGAGAAACAGAGGGAAGGGGGGAGAAAGAAAGAGACAGAGAGGGAGAGAGACACCTGCAGACCTGCTTCACCACTTGTGAAGTAAGACCCCCCCCAAAACCCACCCCTGGCAAGTGGGGAGCTAGGGACTGAAACCGGGATCCTTGCATGAGTCCTGCGCTTGTAACTATGTGTGTTTAACCTGGTGCACTACTGCCCGACTCCTTGCACTTAATTTTTTAAATTATCTTATTTATTTTAATGAGACAGATATGGAAAGATACAGAGAGAGAGAGAGAGTCCGAGACCAGAGCACTGCATAGCTGTGGTGGTGCTGCTGACTGGACCTGGCATCTCAGAGCCTCAGGAATGAAGGTATTTTGAGTAACCATTATTCTGTCTTCCCAGCCCTCTGAATTATTTTTTTTTATTATTTATTGGATAGAAACAGCCAGAAATCAAGAGGGAAGGGGGTGATAAGAGAGGGAGAGAGACATCTGCAGGCCTGCTTCACCACTTGTGAAGCTTTTTTTTTGGAGGGGCTTGAACCCAGGTCCTTACGCACTGTAATGTGTGCTTAACCAGGTGTGCCACCACCTGGCCCCTCCAAATTATTTTTATATATTTATTTATTTATTTATTTTCCCTTTTGTTGCCCTTGTTGTTTAACACTGTTGTGGTTATTGATTTCGCTGTTGTTGGATAGGACAGAGAGGAAAGGAAGACAGAGAAAGGGAGAGAGAAAGTTAGACACCTGCAGACCTGTTTCACCGCCTGTGAAGCGACTCCCCTGCAGGTGGGGAACCGGGAGCTCAAATTGGGATCCTTATGCTGGTCCTTGTGCTTTGCGCCACCTGCGTTTAACTTGCTGCACCACCGCCCGACTCCCCCTCCAAATTATTTTTAAAAGAAGGTTCTTCTGGTTGCTGAACGAACTGGAATACCAACTAAGTGACTGTTGTAACATTAGTTTATAAGGTATTAGTGGTTTAGGGGCTGGGCAGTAGTTGAGTGCACATTTCTTTTATTTATCTATTTGGTTTTTTAAAAATATTTTTATTTATTTATTAATGAGAAAGATAGGAGGAGAGAGAAAGAACCAGACATCACTCTGGCACATGTGCTGCCGGGGATCGAACTCGGGACCTCATGCTTCAGAGTCCAAAGCCTTATCACTGCGCCACCTCCTGGAACACTATTTGTTTTTTTTTTTAACCAGAGCACTGTTCAGCTTGGCTTATGGCGGTGCGGTGCGGGGGGATTGAACCTGGGACTTTGGAGCCTCAGGCATGAGAGTCTGTTTGCATAAGCATTATGCTATCTACCCTCCACCCAAGTGCACATTTCAAGTCCTACCTGCAGGGAGGAAGCTTCAGGAGTAAGTGAAGCAGTGTTGCAGGTATTTCTTTTGCTCTCTATCTCCTCCCCTCTCAATTTCTTTGTCTCTATCCTATAATAAATAAATTAAACTAAAATTAAAGAAGAGAGAAGTAGCCCCCTACAGGTGGGAAGTGGGGGCTTGAACCTGTCTCTTTATTAATATTTTTAAGTTTTATTTTCCCTTTTATTGCCCTTGTTTTTATTGTTGTTGTAGTTATTACTGTTGTCGTCAATGTTAGATAGGACAGACAGAAATGGAGAGGGGAGGGGAAGACAAATGGACACCTGTAGAGCTGCTTCACCACCTGTGACACGACTCCCTTGCAGATGGGGAGCCAGGGCTCAAACCGGGATCCTTATACCAGTCCCTGTGCTTTGCACCACGTGCACTTAACCCACTGCGCTACTGCCCAACTCCCTTTTTTTAATATTTATTTATTTTCCCTTTTGTTGCCCTTGTCGTTTTTATTGTTGTAGTTTTATTGTTGTTATTGATGTCGACATTGTTAGGACAGAGAGAAATGGAGAGATGAGGGGAAGACAGAGAGGGGAAGAGAAAGAGAGACACCTGCAGACCTGCTTCACCGCTTGTGAAGCGACACCCCTGCAGGTGGGGAGCCGGGGGCTCCAACCGGGATTCTTATGCCGGTCCTTGCGCTTCACGCCAGGTGTCTCGGTCTCTTTCCCTCTCTATATCCACCAACCCCTTTCAATTTTTTTTTTTAATCACAAATCATTGTATTAGTGTTTTTTATATATATTTATTTACTTATTCCCTTTTGTTGCCCTTGTTTTATTGTTGTAGTCGTTGGATAGGACAGAGAGAAATGAACAGAGGAGGCAAGGGGGGGGGGAAATACCTGCAGACGTGAGTCACAGCTTGTGAAGCGACTCCTCTGCAGGTGGGGAGCTGGGGACTTGAACCGGCTACCTCCAGACTCCCCAATTTTTTTTCTTTTTTTGCCCTTGTTGTTTATCGTTGTTGTTGTTATTGAGAGAGGAGGGGAAGACAGAGAGGGGGATAGAAAGACACCTGCGGACCTGCTTCACCGCCTGTGAAGCGACTCCCCTGCAGGTGGGGAGCCGGGGGCTCGAACCGGGATCCTTATGCCGATCGTTGTGCTTTGCGCCACCTGCTTTTAACCCGCTGAGCTACGCCCAACTCCCTCCCCAATTTTTAAAAATATTTATTTATTCCTTTTTGTTGCCCTTGTTGTTTCATTGTTGTAGTTATTGTTGTTGTTACTGATGTCGTCGCTGTTGGATAGGACAGAGAGAAATGGAGAGAGATGGGGAAGACAGAGAGGGGGAGAGAAAGAGAGACACCTGCAGACCTGCTTCACCAATTGTGAAGCTACTCCCCTGCAGGTGGGGAGCTGGGGACTCGAACTGGTATCCTTATGCCGGTCCTGGTGCTTTGCACCACGTGCGCTTAACCCGCTGCGCTACGGCCCAACTCCCTCAATTTGTTTCTATCCAACAATAAATATATATGGTTTTACTGGGGGTAGGGCGGTAGCGCAGCGCGTTAGGCGCACATGGCGCAAAGCCCAAGGACCAGCCTAAGAATCCTAGTTCAAGACTCCAGCCCCCTACTTGCAGGTGGGTCGTTTCACAAGCGGTGAAGCAGGTGTGCAGATGTCTTTCTCTCCCCGTCTTTCCCTCCTCTCTCCTTTCTCTCTGTCCTATCCAACAACAATGACATCAGTAATAAGAATAGTAACCACAACAACGATAAAACAACAAGGGCAACAAAGGGGGGGGGAGCAACAGCCTTCAGGAGCGGTGGATTAAAAACATTATCTCACTGGCATAAGGACGGGCGTATAAGGATTCCGGCTCAAGCCCTCGGCTCCCTACCTACAGGAGCATCGCTTCACCAGCAGTGAAGCAGGTCTGTAGGTGTCTTCCCCCCCCCCTCTTCCCCTCCTTTCTCCATTTCTCCTGTCCTATCCAACAACAACGACATCAATAATAGCTACAACAAAAACAAGGGCAACAAAAGGTAATAAATATTATAAAAAAATCTTTTAAAAGATATTACCTCATTGTAAGTAAACCTTTTTTTATGGAGGTAGCACAAAGCTTTTTACGTGGCACAAAGCTCAAGGACCAGCGGAAGAATCCCGGTTTGAGTCCCAGCTCTTCACCTGCAGGGGAGTCGCTTCCCAGGCGGTGAAGCAGGTCTGCAGGTGTCTGTCTTTCTCTCCCTCTCTCTGTCTCCCCCTCCTCTCTCCATTTCTCTCTGTCCTATGCAACAACGAACGACATCAACAATAATAACGACAACAAGGCTACAACAACAATGGCAACAAAAGGGGGAAAAAATGGCCTCCAGGAGATGTGGATTCGTGGTGCAGGCACTGAGCCCCAGCAATAACCCTGGAGGCAAAACACACACACACACACACACACACATATATTCCCTTTTGTTGCCCTTTTTTATTGTTGTTGTAGTTATTATTGTTGTTATTGATGTTGTGGTTGTTGAATAGGTCAGAGAGAAATGGAGGAGAGAAAGACACTTGCAGACCTGCTTCACCGCTTGTTAAATGACCCCCCTGCAGGTGGGGAGCCAGGGGCTTGAACCAGGATACTTAAGCTGGTCCTTGTGCTTCGCGACACCTGAGCTTAACCTGCATTGCTACCACAGGAACCCCCAAACTTTTTTTTTTTTGGCCTTCAGGGTTATTGCTGGGGCTCAGCGTCTAATCCACTGCTCCTGGAGACCATTTTTTTCCCCTTTTTGTTGCCCTGGTTGTTTTATCGTTGTGGTTATTGTTTTTATTATTGTTGTTGTTATTAATGCCGTTATTGTTGGATAGGGCAGAGAAAAATCGAGAGAGGAGAGGAAGACAAAAAAGGGGAGAGAAAGACAGACACCTGCAGACCTGCTTCACCGCTTGTGAAGCGACCCACCTCAAGTGGGGACCCAGGAGCTCGAACAGGGATCCCTATGCAGGTCCTTGCGTGCTTCGCGCTGTGTGTGCTTAACCCACTGTGCTACCTCCCGACCCCTCAATGAGATAATGTTCATCAAATATAAATACAAAGTCCTAAAGCATCTAAGAAACTCAAATTCCATCATACTAAGGACAACAAAAAAAATCGAGTTTTCAGAAAGGCAGTTGTATTTAATTATACAAGCTAAATATTATGCACTTCAAATGATGTATTATCTTCCTAGAATAACTTTTTTTTTCCTCTTAAGATGTCAACAAGGCACCAGTATCAATAGTAGAGACAGAAAAGTTCTTGTTTCAGTAGGGGAAAAGGTGTCATTTGCAATCGCACAAGACAGGGATAAGCATAAACTTAAGGGGGGCAGGGCGGTAGCACACAGGGTTGACCCCACATAACGCAAAGCGCAGGTTCCCATGTTAAGATTCAGGTTAGAGCCCCTGGATCCCCACCTGCAGGAGGGGGGTCACTTCACAAGCGGTGAAGCAGGTCTGCAGGTGTCTATCTGTCTCTCCCCCTCTCTGTCTTCCCCTCCTCTGTCGATTTCTCGCTGTCCTATCCAATAACACGACAAGGGCAACAAAATGGAATAAAATGGCCTCCAGGAGCAGTGGATTCATAATGCAGGCACCAAGATAACCTTGGAGGCAAAAAAAAAAAAAAAAAAAAAAAAGGATCAACTTATTTTTGCAAATTATGTGACCACACAGTTAAGGCACCAGAGGACATATCATACTGGTATGTAATAGTAGTACAAGTGTTTTTAAAACAATGCTTGTTTATTATTTTGGATAGGACAGAAAGAAATTGAGACAAAGAAGGAGAGAGAGATACAGAAAGACACCTGCAGCATTGTGAGCCTTCCCTCCTACAGGCTGGGTCAGGAGACTTGAACCTGGGTCCTTGTGCATGTTAATGTGTGTACTCAAACCAGGTGCACCACTGCCCAGTCCCAAGAATAATACTTTTTTTTTTCAGGATTTTTAAGAAATATTTATGTATTCCCTTTTGTTGCCCTTGTTGTTGTTACTGATGTCGTCGTCATTGTTGGATAGGACAGAGAGAAATGGAGAGAGGAGGGGAAGACAAAGAGGGGGAGAGAAAGATAAGACACCTGCAGACCTACTTCACAACTTGTAAAGCGACTCTCCTGCAGGTGGAGAGCTGGGGGCTCGAACCAGGATCCTTAGGCCGGACCTTGTGCTTTGCACCACGTGCACTTAACCCACTGCGCTATCGCCTGGCTCCCAAGAATAATACATTTAAGAAGAGTATGCTCTTAGCTCACATGAGAACTATTTGCTTCCACCAGCATACCAAGTGCATTAAAGAATAATCTTGGGGGCTGGGGAGACAGCATAATGGTAATGCAAAAGACTTTCATACCTGAGGCTAAGGTCCCAGGTTCAGTCCCCAGCACCACCATAACCCTGAGCTGAGCAATGCTCTGTTATCTATGTATCTTTCATTAAGAATAAATAAAATATTTTTTATATTTATTTTATTTATTTATTCCCTTTTGTTGCCCTTGTTTTATTGCTGTAGTTATTATTGTTGTTGTCATTGTTGGATAGGACAGAGAGAAATGGAGAGAGGGAGGGGAAGACAGAGAGGCGGAGAGAAAGATAGACACCTGCAGACCTGCTTCACTGCCTGTGAAGCGACTCCCCTGCAGGTGGGGAGCCGGGGTTCGAACCGGGATCCTTATGCCAGTCCTTGTGCTTTGCACCACCTGCGCTTAGCCCGCTGCACTACAGCCCGACTCCCTAAATAAAATATTTTTTAAAAATACTAATCTTGAGTGGGGGTAATTAGCCTAACGGTTATGCAAAGAGACTCATGCCTGAGGCTCCAAAATCCAAGATTCAATCCCCTACACCACCAGAAGCCTGAGCTGTGCAGTGCTCTGGTAACAAAAATAATGATAATACTAATAATAATCTTGAAAGTATTATTTTACAAAGGCAAAACCTTATTGTCAGAAAAAGCGGAGTCAAATCCTAATCATTACGTACTGTACAATCCTAAGTAACTTAGCATTTCTGAACCTTGGTTTCTCAATTTGTAAATCAATGAAATAGTCATTAAAAAGCTACTTGTATGGGTTATCTTAAGGAATATAGAAGCAATGTACTGTAAATAACAATAGAGGGCTGGGTATTTAAGCACACTTTCTGTACTGACCAGGAAGACAACTCAACTGGTAGAATTTAGGACTCTTAACGGTTGAGGCTCCTTATTCAAGATCCAACACTAAATGCACCAGAATGGTTCTTTGGCTTCTCTCTCTTAATGTGAATATATCTCTAGTATGAAGTAAATCAAAGTTTTTATTTTTTTCCACCAGGGCTGTAAAAATAAAACTAAAAGATAATTCTCATCACAGCTGACTTTCTAACTTTACCCCTTGGAAAGAATGTAATGATTTAGTGATAAACACAGGTGATCCTGTCTTAGTTCTGCAACCTTTTCAGCATATTTTATTCCAAGACCATAAAATATTTCTCCTCCACAGTAACTTTATATACTTTTTATTTTATTTTTTTTTTTGGAGATTTGAGGCCTAAGATATCCCCAGTCTTATTTATTCATCTGTCCCCTAAAGGGCAGACATTAACCAAGCCACTACAAGTGGCCATGGCAGAAGCCAAAAAAGAATTAAACTAGATGAGTCTCACTAGGGACAAGCCACGGACAGGAAGCAACAAAAGACCCAAAACGCAAACAGGTATATATGGGTGTAAATTCATCCTGTCTCTTCAGCAAGAAAGCCAACAGTGAGTTTTGCACATCCTTATGGAGGATCTGAAACCCTTCACAAACAATCCATGTATCCTGCAACTTCACAGACCTCTTCTTTCCCGTAGCAAAGTAGCAAATTTCAAGAAACTTCCCAATAAAGACCAGAAAAGGAGCATACGTGGGGGTGGGGATGTGGAGTCCGTGGGCGGTGTTGTTACTACAATTTATCCCAGAAAACCCATTTTGGAATTTCCTGGTTTGATAGCTGTTAAAGGAAAAAAAAAAAAAAGATATCGCAAGCGATAGAAAGTGCCCCGGCACGTTTTGCATTCGAAGGCATTCTGGCGCGCACCAAGCAGCCCGTATTTACTACCTGTGGCGCACACAGGTAGGTGAGGGGGCGTCCCCGTCCCCGCGGGCGCCCCGAGCAGCTCAAGTTGCTCGCCCGCCGCGCACCTCTGCAGAGAAGCCCCCTCGCCACACGTCGCAAGTTCGCGCTCGGCGGCGAACAGCAGCCGCACACGCTCCAGCAGGCCGCGGGGTTAGTCCCGCTTCCACCCGCGCTCGCCCCCCTCTCGGGACACCCAGAAACCGGGAACACGGCGAGGCCCTCAAGGGGGAGAAAAAAAACGGACGCGATGATTCCCGTGAAGGTCTCAGCAAAATTAATTACCACCCCGCCCCCGGGCCAGGGAAAGCATCGAAAAAGAAACCTTATGTAAATCTCTCAGATCTAGGGCCCAACGGCCCAAGGTCACACCGCGACCAGGGCTTAACAAAAAAAAAAAAAAAAAAAAAAAACGAGAAACGCAGAGGCTCGGGCAGCGGCATTCAGCCCCGGCCGGGAGCGGAGCCGGTCTGCGGACGCTCGGGGCAGAGCCGGGACGGGATAAGCCGAGCGAGCGCGGCGGCTCGGCCGGTGGGGGCCCCGGCGTTCCCGGCAGCCGCCCCTCCATTTCCCTCGCCCCCCGACCCCCGACACCACCACCCCCACACACTCACATCTCCGGAGCCACTTCATCCAGTGGTAGACGATGGTGCCGTGGTGCTTCTTGTTCTCTATACACCAAGACGACAGGCCTTGAATAGATTCCATGGTGTTAGTGACCGACTGGAATTTACGATCCAACGAGGACTCGAGAGCCCCAGCCGAAGAGGCCGACGAGGAGGAGGCCTTGCCGCTGCCTCCGCCGCCGCCGGCCGCCATCTTCCCGGTTTGCACAAGCGCTGCTGCTCCTCCGGCGGCGGCGGCGGCGGGGGCGGCGCGGCGGGAGCGGGCGCGGGCGTGGGCAGGCGGTCACTGCGAGTGCGTGAAGCCGGAGGCGGGGAGGGCGGCCGGGGGTGGGCAGGGTGCACGCGCTCGGCTCCTCAGGAGACCACGCCGGCGGCTCCTCCACGCGGCGGGGAGGGGCCGCGGGGCTCCAAGGTTTAATCAGAATTGCTCGAAGTGGTTGTGTTTAAACCAGTTAGTAACCACGGGAGGATTTACGCAGAAAAGACAGGTCCTGCGAAGCCTTTCGAAAAGCGCCAGGCCCCGACACAAATGGCTTTTTTACTCGTCGGCTCTCCACACGCCGAGGCCTTTACCCACTTCCAAGCCCCAAACGCCTGTGAGGACGGCTGTCAGTATCTTCAGTGGAATACTACCCGACTGCCCCTCAGTAGCAGCAACCTTTCACTCCCTTAGGTCCTCTAAGCACAGAAAAGGCCCAAGGCTATCTAGTCAGAATTTTTTTTCTTTTTTTTTTTTTTTTTTGCAACGCAATAGTAAAGGGACAGCAACAGTATCGCGCACGCGCCTCCTGACCCCGCCCCCCGGCTTCCTTCTCAACCTAGAGAGCTGAGGGAGGCGTGATGGCGCGGCAACCGAGCCAATCAGAGAGGAGAACAAGAAGCGCGCGCAGGAACTCGCTAGCCACCTGGACCAAGTAAACGCTACTAGTACTTCTGCGCCTGCGCAGCAGGGTCAGCGGGTAGTGACTGAGCGAAAACACGGAGGGGAGGGGTAGGGAGTTGGTTTAACTAATGTTAGGTCCGGGGAGGGGCTTTACCGCTCTGCCCCGCCCCGCCTTCTGCTCCCTAACCAGGTCGCTTTCTTAGGGCTGTGCAGCTCACGCAACAGGGCCTGGAAGTTCCCGCCGCACGGAAGCCACCGTTACTCTCAGGATTCAGCCGCCGCTGCCAAGTCTTCGGGGCACCGACGCGCAACACAGTGGCTAGCAGCCATCTTGCGGCGCCTACGGCGACGCGCATGCGCCAGCGAACCAGTCACTACGCAGACTCAGCCTAATTTTCCACTTTCCCCTTGGACTCTACCATATAGTAAAAGATAGTAGATGATGGTAAAGAAAAATTGAACCCCTCTCCTTTTTCTTTTTGGTCTGGAAGTGTTTTTGCACCTGCGCGGCTATATCTCTCCGACAATATTGGGTTTTTTTGTTTGTTTTTCTACACACATATTTCACCCCACCCCCACCCCCGTTAGTGAGAAACGGAGAGAGGCAGATACAATACAACCGCGCTCTACCCCTCGCGAAACTTCTCTTGTGCTTTGGTGCACACCTGTGCTGGCGGGTACGAACCCGGTTCATGGTGCATAGCAAAGTGTGCGCTCTACCGGATGTGTTATCCTTGGGCTCCGTCCTTTAAAAATTTCAGGTTCTGGGAGTCCGGCAGTAGCCCAGCGGGTTAAGCGCAAAGCACAACGACCTGCATAAGGGTTCGGGTTCGAGCCCCCGCCTCCCCACCTGCAGAGGTGTCACTTCACAGGCAGTGAAGCAGGTCTGCAGGTGTCTATCTTTCTCTCCCCCTCTGTCTTCCCCTCCTCTCTCCATTTCTCTCTATCCTATCAAAGGACGACGGCATCAATAACTACATCAATAAAACAAGGGCAGCAAAAAGGAATAAATAAATAAGGTTTATATATATATATAATTCAGGGTTTGGAGCTGGGCAGTGCCGTTCCTTTTTTTAAAAAAATAATTTATTTCTTTATTGGGGAATTAATGCTTTACATTCAACAGTAAATACAATAGTTTGTACATGCATTGTTGTTTTCGACGGGTTAGGTTGTTTTCGCCGGGCTGGCTTCACGGGCGGGTAACAGACGACCAGGGACTCATGGTTGAGCTGTAGGCAGTATCTCTTTATTCATGCAGGACGCAGCACAATCTAAGACGAGCTAAGTTAAACTCAAAGTACAGTACTGTATAACTCACAATGCTGTCTTTATATATACTTGCCAAATAAGGTGGAAACAGGATGTGACATAGAGAGGGTGGAGAGAAAAGTGACTGGTGAAAATCAGAGTGTGACAAAGAGGGGGCAGATTAGGTGAGAATCCTATCACTGAACCACAAATGCCCTGAAGGGAAGGTGGAACTTGTTAACAGTGGTTATGTAAATAGAATGAAGTGGTTATGTAAATAGAATAGTGTTAAGCAGGGGGGATTTAAACCAAATGAAACAGAAGGGGGTCTCATGCATACCAACAATGCATAACATTCCCCAGATTCCCATTTAACAATATAACCCCCACTATGTCATTCATCATCTTTCATGGACCTGTATTCTCCCCACCCACCCACCCCAGAGTCTTTTACTTTGGTGTAATACTCCAATTCCATTTCAGGTTCGACTTGTGTTTTCTTTTCTAATCTTGTTTTTCAACTTCGGCCTGAGAGTGAGATCATCCCATATTCATCCTTCTGTTTCTGACTTATTTCACTCAACATGATTTTTTCAAGGTCCATCCAAGATCGGCTGAAAACGGTGAAGTCACCATTTTTTACAGCTGAGTAGTATTCCATTGTGTATATATACCACAACTTGCTCAGCCACTCATCTGTTGTTGGACACCTGGGTTGCTTCCAGGTTTTGGCTATCACAAATTGTGCTGCCAAGAACATATGTGTACACAGATCTTTTTGGATGGATGTGTTGGGTTCCTTAGTATATATCCCCAGGAGAGGAATTGCAGGGTCATAGGGTAGGTCCATTTCTAGCCTTCTGAGAGTTCTCCAGACTGTTCTCCACAGAGGTTGGACCAACTGACATTCCCACCAGCAGTGCAGGAGGGTTCCTTTGACCCCACACCCTCTCCAGCATTTGCTGCTATTACCTTTTCTGATGTATGACATTCTCACAGGAGTGAAGTGATATCTCATTGTTGTCTTGATTTGCATTTCTCTGACAATCAGAGACTTGGAGCATTTTTTCATGTGTTTCTCGGCCTTTTGGATCTCTTCTGTGGTGAATATTCTGTCCAAGTCCTCCCCCCATTTTTGGATGGGGTTATTTGTTGTCTTGTTGTTGAGTCTGGCAAGCTCTTTATATATGTTGGTTATTAGACTCTTATCTGATGTATGGCATGTAAAGATCTTCTCCCATTCTGTGAGGGGTCTCTTGGTTTGGGTAGTGGTTTCTTTTGCTGTGAAGAAGCTTTTTAATTTGATGTAGTCCCATAGGTTTATACTTGCCTTAGTCTTCCTTGTAATTGGATTCGTTTCATTGAAAATGTCTTTAAAATTTATGCGGAAAAAAGTTCTGCCAATATTTTCCTCTAAGTATCTGATAGTTACTGGTCTAACATCCAAGTCCTTGATCCACTTGGAATTTACTTTTGTATTTGGTGAAATACAGTGATTCAGTTTCATTCTTCTGCATGTTTCAACCCATTGTTTCCAACACCATTTGTTGAAGAGACTCTGCTTTCCCCATGTAATAGTCTGGGCCCCTTTGTCAAAGACTAGATGTCCATACGTGTGGGGCCTCATTTCTGGGCTCTCAATTCTATTCCACTGGTCATGTGTCTATTCATGTTCCAGTACCAAGCAGTTTTGATGACAATGGCCCTATAATACAGTTTGAGATCTGGGAGTGTGATGCCTCCGGTTCTGTTCTTTTTTCTCAAGATTGTTTCGGCAATTCTAGGTCTTTTCTGGTTCCAGATAAACATTTGTAGCATTTGTTCTATTCTCCTAAAAAAATGTGCTTGGGATCTTGATGGGGATAGCATTAAATTTGTAGATGACTCTGGGTAGTATATTCATTTTGATGATGTTAATTCTTCCAGCCCATGAGCATGGAAGTGCCGTTCCTTAATTGAGCACACACTTTGCCTTGCGCAAGGTCTCTTCTTGTGCAAAAAAATTTTTTTTTCTTTATTGAAGGATTGATGGTTTACAGTCGGCAGTAAAATACAATAGTTCGTACACGCGTAACATTTCCCAGTTTTCCACATAATTCAACCCCTACTAGGTCCTCTTGTGCAATCATGTTCCAGGACCAAACTTTGCAATACAACATGCAAATTTTCTAATAGTAGGGGGAGAAGGGGCTGGTCCGGTGTTGGTTCACCTGGTTAAGTACATACACATAGTACTAATTGCAAGGACCCATGAAAGGATATAGATTTGAGCCCCCACACACACACCTGCTGGGAGGGATGCTTCACAAAAGGCAAAGCAGGTCTTTTTCACTCCATCTCTATCTCCCCCTCATCCATCAGTTTTTCCCTGTCCTATCCCTTAACCCTTTATGTTAAGAAAGATCTCAGCAGGTGTAGGGTGGAAGACTGGCTTTTCAGGAGATTGTCAACAGCGATGGCCTTAGCAGTATGGCTTGGCATCACAGCAGAGATAGTAGCTATTCACTCGTGACCAACAAGAATTACAACTCTCAGAGATAAGAACTTGAGTGGTCCGGGAGGTGGCGCAGTGGATAAAGCATCGGACTCTCAAGCAAGAAGTCCTGAGTTCAATCCCTGGAAGCACATGTGCCAGAGTGATGTCTGGTTCTTTCTCTTTCTCTTCCTATCTTTCTCATGAATAAATAAAATCTTAAAAAAAAAAAAAACTTGAACCAAGTTAGGAGCTTACTTGAATTTGATAACCCAATGGCTAGAATTATACTATTTTAGACTATCCCTATTAACAAACTGGCTTGTCAGTATTTAAGACAAAGGAAAAATGATTACAATCTATTTATTTCTGTATTGGGGGATTAGTGGTTTACAATCGACAGTAAAATGCAGTAGTTTGTACATGTGTAATATTTCTCAGTTTTCCACATAACAATTCAATCCTCACTAGGTCTTCCTTTTATATCATGTTCCAGAACCTGAGCCCTCCCCACCCAACAGTCTTTCATTTTGGTGCAATATACACAAGCTTTTAAGTATTATAATTTTAACATGCTTAAACAGTTTAAGCCCAATATTAAAACTTAATTATTATGCATACATCAAATATTTAGACTAAATAATTTATACTTTATACCAAGTCAATTTAGAAAAACACATTATTTTACCAAAGGAAATCTAGAAGTTGGTTTGACATGTTAATAATTATGTGAAAGCTTTTTCATTCTATAATCAGAGAAGATTCTCTGTCAGATTGTATTTAAAAATACATTTTAAAATCTCTGATCTGGCAACTTAAGAGATAATAGTTTAAACTCACAAAAAGGTTTAGAGTAAAAATCTATATAATTGTTTAAATGTTAAAAAATAACCATTTGGGGGTCGGGGGGTAGCGCAGCGGGTTAAGAGCACGTGGCGCAAAGCGCAAGGACAGGCGTAAGGATCCCTTTTCGAGCCCCCGGCTCGCCACCTGCAGGAGAGTCGCTTCACAGGTGGTGAAAGCAGGTCTGCAGGTGTCTGTCTTTCTCTCCTCCTCTCTGTCTTCCCCTCCTCTCTCCATTTCTCTCTGTCCTATCCAACAACAACAATAATAACCACAACAAGGCTACAACAACAAGGGCAACAAAAGGGGGAAAAAAATGGCCTCCTGGAGCAGTGGATTCATGGTGCAGGCACCGAGCCCAGCAATAACCCTGGAGGTAAAAAAAATAATAATAATAAAAATAACCCTTTAATTTTATACTACTTTATTCTTTTTTTTTTAATATTTATTTATTCCCTTTTGTTGTCCTTGTTTTATTGTTGTAGTTATTATTGTTGTTGTTATTGATGTTATTGTCATTGGATAGGACAGAGAGAATTGGAGAGAGGAGGGGAAGATAGAGAGGGAGAAAGACACCTGCAGACCTACTTCACCGCTTAGCCCACTGTGCTACCATCTGACTTCCTTTTATACCACTTTAAAATTAATTTGCCTAATGAAAATGTGACAAATATTAAATCTTCTATCACATCAAAAACACATGTACAAAAACAAACAAACAAAAAAAACACATGTACATTTAAGGTTTAATGTCTAAATTCTAACTCAGTTCTAATTTACCAAGAACCTTTGCTCATGTCTTGAAAACAAAGCACTTTGCGTTAGACACCAAAGAAAACCAGATAGCCTATATAGAACATGTCAACATGTGGATATTAACAGCAATTTTATAACATAAGAAATTTCAGTCAAATTGATTTTTTAAACAACCTTAAGTCTTTTTTTTAAAAAAAAACTTTTTAAAAATTTATTTATTTCCTTTTTGTAGCCATTGTTGTCTTATTGTTGTAGTTATTATGATTGTTGTTATTGATGTCCTCGTTGCTGGATAGGACAGAGAGAAATTGAGAGAGGAGTGGAAGACAGAGAGGGGGAGAGAAAGACACCTGCAGACCTGCTTCATTGCCTGTGAAGTAACTCCCCTGCAGGTGGGGAGCCAGGGGCTCAAACCAGGATCCTCACGATGGCCCTTGCACTTTGTGCCACATGCGCTTACCCTGCTGCGCTACTGCCCGACTCCCTAAAAAAACCTTTTATTTATTTATTAGATAGAGACAGCCAGAAATTGAGAGGGAATGGAGAAAAAGAGAGAGAGAGACCTGCAACACTGCTTCACCACTTGCAAACCTTTCCCTCTGCAGGTGGAGGCCAGGGACTTGAACACAAGCCCTTGCGCACTGTAATGTGTTCACTCAATCAGGTGCGCCGCTACTGGCCCCAGCCTTAGGTCTTAATGAAAGAATCATGTAGAGATAAAGACACAGAGAGGGAAACTAGAGCACTGCTCAGGTGTGACCTAAGGTATTGCTGGAACTAAGCCTGGAACTGCAAAGCCTCAGGAATGAAATTCACTTGCATAACCATCTTGTTATCTCCCAAGTCTCATTATGACAATCTCAGATTTGGTCTGGTAACCTCTAGGTCTGTCCCTAGCATTATAATTTTAAAATATTTGAAAAGTTTACATATCTATTATCTTCTTTTAAAAAATTGTTATTGGATAGGGGGCCGGGGTGGGGGGCACATTGGGTTAAGTGCACATAGTACAAAGTGCAAGGACCCATGCAAGCATCCCAGGTTAAGCTCCAGCAAGAACCCTAAAGGCAAAAAAAAAAAAAATTATTGGATAGAGACAGAAATTGAGAGGAGGAGATAAAGTGGGAGAGATAGTTGAACCACTCATGAAGCTTTACCCCTGTAAGTGGGGCCCAGGGGCTTGAACTTGGGTCCTTGTGCTCTGTAATGTGCTTAACCAGGTGTGCAGCCACCTGGCCCCTTCTAATAATTTAGTTTTTTTACTTTATTTTATTTGATAGGTCAGAGAGAAATTTAGAAGGAAGGGGATAGGAAAGGAGAAAGGCAGAGTCAACTACAGCCCTGCTTCAGCACTTGTGAAACTTTCCCCCTGCAGGTAGGGACTGAGGGCTTGAGCCCAGTGCCTTGTGCACTATGATGTGTGCACTTCACTAGGTGCACCAGTACCCAGCCCCAGCCCTGACCTATCATCTTCTTATTGCCTTCAACCTGACCCACATCTTTATTTATTTATTTATTTATTTATTTATTTATTTTTGCCTCCAGGGTTATTGCTGAGGCTCGGTGCCTGCAGTACGAATCCACTGCTCCTGGAGGCCATTTTTTTCCTGCTTTGTTGCCCTTGTTGTTGTCATTATTATTGTTGTTGTCATTGCTGTTGTTGTTGTTGGATAGAACAGAGAGAAATTGAGAGAGGAGGGCAAACAGAGAGGGGGGGAGAGAAAGAGAGACACCTGTAGACCTGCTTCACCACCTGTGAAGCGACTCCCCTGCAGGTGGGGAGCCGGGGGCTCAAACCGGGATCCTTCCGTGGTCCTTGAGCTTTGTGCCATGTGTGCTTAACCTGCTGCGCTGCCGCCAGACCCCCTGACCTACATCTTTAGATTTAAAAGCCTTGGCTTAGTTTTAAGTTCTACCCATATTTCAGTTTAGTAAGTTTAAGACACGTGATAGGTGGGGGCTTTCAGTTAAAAGAAAACATTTTTAAAAATTTCTTTATTATCACTATATATTGGACACAGACAGCCAGAAATCAAGAGGGAAGAGGTAATAGAGGAAGAGAAACAGAGAGACACCTGCAACATTGCTTTACCACTCACAAAGCTTTCCCCCTGCAGGTGGGGTCCTGGGGCTCATACCTGAGTCACTGTGCATTCTAACATGTGCGCTCAACCAGGTACACCATCACCCAGCCCCTAAAAGAAAAAAAAATTAAAATAGCTTATTTGTCTATTTATTAATTTATTGCCACCAGGGTTATCGCTGGGGTTCAGTGCCTGCACTATGAATCCACTGCTCCTGGAGGCTTTTTTTTTTTTCCCTTTTGTTGCCCTTGTTGTTGTTATTGCTGTTGGATAGGACAGAGAAAAATCAAACGAGGAGGGGAAGACGGAGAGGGGGAAAGATAGAAATATAGACACCTGCAGATCTGCTTCACCACTTGTGAAGCGACCCCTCTGCAGGTGGGGAGCCAGGGGCTCCAACCGGGAGCCTTATGTGGGTCCTAGTGCTTTGTACCATGTGTGCTTAACCTGCTGCACTACTGCCTGGCACACAGCCTTTTTTTTTTTCTTTTTTCTTTTTTTACTTGGCAGGACAGAGAGAAATTGAGAGGGAAGGGGAGATAGAGTGGGGGAGAGAAAGATAGACACCTGCAGCCCTGCCTGCTTCGCCACTCATGAAGTGTTCCCTCTGCAAGTGGGGCCACCACTGTGCCCTCTTCCCTATAGTTTTTATTGTTGTTGGGTTTTTGTTTTAACTAGAGCACTATTCAACTTTGGCTTATGATGATGCAGAGGATTGAACCTGAGATCTCTGAGACTCAGGCATGAGTCTTTTTGCATAATCATTATGCTACCTTCCCTGCCCTGCTCCATAAATGTATTATCTGGTAATAATAAAGTCTATGAAGAGATGTGAAGCTCAGAGAGAGAGAGGATATTGTGTATATGATGCTGAGTAAGAATGGACATGGTAATTGGGCATTTTAAAGGCTTCTGAAAGGAAGTGGCCATCTGAAAGTTGAAAACAGGTAATCGAGCAAACTTGGAGAAGATGGAGAGAACATGCTGACATAAGGAACAGTAAATAAAATATGCAGCCCAAGATTTGGCACAATAGGTAAAGTGTTGGACCCTCAATTTTCTTTTTCTTTTTTTTTTTTTTCCTCCAGGGTTATTGCTGGGCTCGGTGCCTGCACCATGAATCCACCGCTCCTGGAGGCCATTTTTTCCCCCTTTTTGTTGCCCTAGTTGTTGCAGCCTCGATGCGGTTATTATTGCCATTGTTGACGTTGCTTTGTTGTTGGATAGGACAGAGAGAAATGGGGAGAGGAGGGGAAGACAGAGAGAGAGGGGAGAGAAAGATAGACAGACACCTGCAGACCTGCTTCACCGCCCGTGAAGCGACTCCCCTGCAGGTGGCGAGCCGGGGGCTCGAACCGGGATCCTTACGCCGGTCCCTGCGCTTTGCGCCACTTGCGCTTAACCCACTGCGCCACCGCCCGACTCCCTGGACCCTCAATTTTCTAACAAGAGGTCCTGAGTTTGATAACATTGCATGTGCTATAGTGATGCCCTGGTTCTTTCTCTCTCTCTCTCTCTTTTAATTTTTATTTATTGGGAGTTGGGCAGTAGCACAGCAGGTTAAGTGCAGGTGTCGCAAAGTGCAAGGACCAGAATAAGGATCCCAGTTTGAGCCCCCCCCACCCCCCCCACCCCCGCTCCCCACCTGCAAGGGAATCGCTTCACAGGCGGTGAAGCAGGTCTGCAGGTGTCTTTCTCTCCCCGTCTTCCCCATCTCTCTCGATTTCTTTCTGTCCTATCCAACAACGACATCAATAACAACAGTAATAACTACAACATGCAAACTTGTGAAGTGTTCCATACTTGGAGGAGGAGGGGGGAGGAGGGGAAATGGGGAAGAGGAGAAAGAGGAGGAAGAGAGGAAACAGGTGGTCAGATAAGCACTGAGAGATGATGGGTGAGATTTATTTATTCATTTATATCCAGAACATTGCTTGACTGGCTTCTAGTGATAGTAGGGGTTTTACTTGTGATCACTGAGGCCTCACTCATGAGAGTTTGCTACACTGTTAAATAGAGCCTCCTCTCCAGCCCTGGAGGGAAGGACTTAATGGAAAGCATTTCTCACCAGGAGGGATTTTGCCTTTAATTCTAGAGCCCTTTAAAGCAAAGGAGTTTTGTAATAAGGAATAGTTCAGCATTAAATCACAGGACTTGTCTGCCTGAGGCCCTAGGTTTCAATTCCTTTTTAAAATTTTTTTTGTAATTTTTAAAATATTTTAATTTTCCCTTTTGTTTTTCATTGTTGTTGTAGTTATTAATGTCATTGTTGGATAGGACAGAAATGGAGAGGAGGGAAGACAGAGGAGAGAAAGATAAAACACCTGCAGACCTGCTCCACTGCTTATGAAGCGACTCTCCTATAGGTGGGGAGCCAGGGGCTCGAACCGGGATCCTTCTGCTGGTCCTTGTGCTTTGTGCCACATGCGCTTACCAATTCCTTTAATCACCATGTGCTAGAGCTGTTCCAAACTATCTTCTCATTCTTTTAAAATTTTTTAAAATATTTTCCTTGTTGCCCTTGTTTATTGTTGTATTTATTATTGTTGTTATTGATGTCGTCGTTAGATAGGACAGAGAAATGGAGAGAGGAGGGGAAGACAGAGATGGGGAGAGACACCTGTAGACCTGCTTTACCACCTGTGAAGTAACTTCCCTATGGGTGGGGAGCCAGGGACTTGAACCGGATCCTTATTCTGGTCCTTGCGCTTTTTGCCACATGCACTTAACCCACTGCACAACCTCCCGACTCCCTATTAATATTATTTTAATTTAATTTTTTTTTATATTTTAAAAACGATTTCCTTTTTGTTGCCCTTTTTATTGTTGTTGTAATTATTGTTGTTGATGTCATTGTTGGATAGGACAGAGAGAAATGGAGAGAGGAGGGGAAGGAAGGGAAGACAGAGAGGAAGAAAAAGGTAGACACTTAGAGACCTGCTTCACCACTTGTGAAGAGACTCCCCTAGTGAGGAGTTGGGGGCTCGAGCTGGGATCCTTACACTGGTCCTTGTGCTTTGTGCCACGTGCGCTTAACCCGCTGCACTACCACCTGGCACCCATACATGCATCTTTTTGAGGAACTGATTTCTTGCCAAAACCACTTATTTATTAAGACTGGGGTCTACCTCATGATCCTACCTTCTGAAGTTAAACAAACATTTTCTCCCACAGATACCTGCCTTATTCACTTACTACCTCTTCCTGCTTCACTCTGCTGCAGAAAAAGTTATCACCACTCTTGCTCCAAAATGTCAGAAATGCCCATTTGACATCAAAAGTACACATCTTCCTTTTATACACAAATAGGACTGTTTTCTTTTTCCATAGCAATTGCTGTGTTTAAAGAAAAGATCACCTGAAGATACAAATTCTACTATTTATGTATGAAAAAATATCACACAAAGTTTAAAAATAACTCTTTAATTATATGCACATAAGGGAGACAAAGGGCAGCACCAGGCTGACTGGGGAAGGGAACAAAGTGTACCCCCTTGGTCCCACTGTCAGCTTGGCACAATTCTGAGATCACATACACAAGTGGGCACTGGTTAAAAAACAGAGGAAGGAAGAGGACTACAGAGACAAAGGCAAAAAGGGAGGGCTTGCAGTAGTTTCAGTCAGTAGACTCCAATACAGATTCACTCAGTGCAAGGTCCCAGTAGTGTTCAGCCCCATGCTTTTTGAAATGTTCCCGGGCCATGTTCTCTGTAGGACACTGTTTGAACTTCATGTCCCCAAAGCTCCGGTCTTTGGCTGTACCCTGGGAAAGAACAAAATCTGTAATAAAAATGCTGTAACTTCTAATTCAGCTTTAATTTTTATTTATTATTTCATTTCTTTTGCCTCCAGGTTATCGCTGGGGCTTGGTGCCTGCACTATGGATTTACTGCTCCTGGATACTATGTTTTTCTTTTTTGTAGCCCTTGTTCATCATTATTATTGTTGTTGGACAGGACAGAGAGTAATTGAGAGAGGAGGGGAAGACAGAGGGGGAAAGATAAGACACCTGCAAGCCTGCTTCATTGCTTGTGAAGTGCCCCCCCGCCCCCGCAGGTGGGGATCCAGGGGCTCAAAATGGGATCCTAGCATTCGTCCTTGTGTTTGACGCCATGTGCACTTAGCCTGCTGCACTACACCCAGCTCTCTAAATTTTTTTTTTTTAGATTTTATTTATTTATTAATGAGAAAGAGAGGAGGAGAGAAAGAACCAGACATCACTCTGGTACATGTGCTGCCAGGGATTGAACTCAGGACCTCATGCTTGAGAGTCTAGTGCCTTAGCCACTGCGCCATCTCCTGGACCACCCAGCTCTCTAATTTTTATTTATTTTTTACTTTTTTTAGTTTTTATTTGTTTATTCCCTTTTGTTGCTCTTGTATTATTATTGTCATTATTGATGTCATTGTTATTGGACAGGACAGAGAGAAATGGAGAGAGTAGGGGAAGACAGAGGGGGGGAGAGAAAGATAGACACCTGCAGACCTGCTTCACGGCTTGTGAAGCGACTCCCCTGCAGGTGAGGAGCTGGGGGCTCGAACCAGGATCCTTATGCTAGTCCTTGCAAAGGGCTTTGCGCCACCCGCTGCACTACTGCTTGAATCCCTAATTATGTTTTTAAGGTTTATTTATTTTCAGAAAGAGAGAGGGAACCTGAGCATCATTCTCACTCTGGCTTTTGTGGGTTATCAGAAAAGTCATGATGTATTTTTGCATATAAAATTAAGCTGGAGGCAGGGCACATAGCATAATGATTATGCAAACTGACTATGATGCCTGAGGCTCCACAAAGTCTCAGGTTCAATCACCTGCACCGCTACAAACCAAGCTGATCAATGCTCTGGCAGAGAGAGACAGATAGACAAGATAGCAAGCAGGGGTAGACAGCATAATGTTTATGCAAAGAGACTCTCAAGAGGGATAGAGAATGGGAAAGCTATCGGGGGAGGGGGTGGGATATGGAGATTGGGCGGTGGGAATTGTGTGGAGTTGTACCCCTCCTACCCTATGGTTTTGTTAATTAATCCTTTCTTAAATTAAAAAAAAAAATTAAAAAAAAAAGAAACTAGGAAAAAAAAAAAAAAAAGAGACTCTCATGCCTGAGGCTCCGAAGTTGTAGGTTCAATCCCCTGTACCACTATAAACCAGAGCTGCTCGGTGCTCTGGAAGGAATAAAAGAAAGAAAGAAAATTAAATTGGGCTAGGTGGTAGCACAGGCAGTTAAATGCAGATACTACACTGCCAAGGACCTGGGTTTAAGCTCCTGGTCCCTACTTTCAGGGTGAAAGCTTCACAAGTGGTGAAGCGGTGCTGCAGGTGTCTTTCTGTCTCATCCCTCTCTATCTCCCCTCCTTTCTCAAATAAATAAATAAATAAAAAAGAAGTGATGCCTTTTCTGACAACCCAATGCAATGCCAGGGAGAGAATTCAGAATTTCATGCTTTCAATAGAGAGGAACAGAATTCTTTTTTTTTTTTTTGCCTCCAAGGTTATTGCTGAGGCTCCGTGCCTGCACCACGAATCCACTGCTCCTGGAGGCCATTTTTTTCACCCTTTCTGTTGCCCTTGTTGTTGTATTGTTGCTGTGGTTATTATAATTATTGTTGTCATTGATGTCGTTGTTGCTGGACAGGACAGAAAGGAGGGGAAGACAGAAAGGGGGAGAGAAAGATAGACACCTGCAGACCTGCTTCACCACTAGTGAAGCGACCCCCCTGCAGGTGGGGAGCCGGGGGCTTGAACCAGGATCCTTATGCCACTCCTTGTGCTTTGCGCAATGTGCGCTTAACCCGCTGCACTACCGCCCAACCCCCGGAACAGAAATCTTATTTGAAGAAATGTTAATGGAGAGTCTCCCCACACTGAGGAAGGAAATTCTTCATTCCAGCAAGTTCAAATAATAACAAACCAAACCAAACCAAACTAGACACCCTTCAAGACATATTGTAATTTCAGTGGCAGCCATAAGATACAAAGGTAAGAATCCAAAAGCACTAAATGCAAAAGGCTACAAAGGAGCCACATAAAATTATCAGCTAATTTCCCAACAGAAACATGAAAGCCTGAAAGAACTGTGATCAGTGGAAAAGATCTTGAACCAAGAACACTCTTATCTGGCTAGGTTACTAATGAAATTTGATGGACTGACTAAAGGTGGAGGGGGTAAAAGTGCCTTTGGTGGTAGATGAGGTATGGCGACACATTTTAAGAGTTGCAAAGGGCCTAGTAGTGTCGCACCTGGTTGAGTGCGTATGTTACAATGCACAAAGACGTGGGCTTAAGCCCCTGGTCCCTACCTGCAGTGGTGAAGCAGTGTTGCAGGTGTCCCTCTGTCTCTCTCCCTTGCCACCCCACCCTTTTCACCAGAGCACTGCTCAGCTCTGGCTTATGGTAATGCAGGGGATTGAACCTGGGACTTTGAAGCCTCAGACATGAGAGTCTCTTTGCATAATCATTATGCTATCTACCCTTGCCCTCTCTCTCCCTCTCGATTTCTAGCTGTCTCTATCCAATAAATAGATAATATAAAAAAAATGTTAATAGTTGCAAAATTGTATTTAATCTTTTAAATTAAGATTACATTGACAACCATATAATTATTTTAAAATTCTTAGAAGAAAAAACAAAAACAGAGAATCCTTAGAAGAAAACAATTTAGGGCAGGGGAGACAGTACAATAAGGCTTTCAAGTCCTATGTTCAATTACCTACACCAACATAACCACAGCTGAGTATTGCTCTGGTAAAAAACAAACAAAAAGATTAAATATTATTAGATCTATTTGTTTTTAAAATTTTGTTTATTTGAAGGCAGAACTAGATCAACTTTAGGAACCCACCAAATCACCGGTGAGTACAAACATGTGTGGCTCGTGGATAGAGAGAAGCCTATAGAAAGATTGAGCAGCTGGTAACAGTCTGGCAGTTTACCAGTTGAGGCACCACCTCCAGTCTGTTTTACTGGAGAGGGAGAAGACACCTGCAGACCTGCTTCACTGCTTTTATTTATTTATTTATTTATTTATTATTATTTTACCTCCAGGGTTATCCTTGGGATTCAGTGCCTGTACTATGAATCCACTGCTCCTGGCGGCCATATTTTTAAAAAATTGTAATCATCTATTTATTGGATAAAGACAGCCAGAAATTGAGAGGGTAGCAGGAGATAGAGAGGGAGAGAGACAAAGAGACCTGCAGCCCCCCCCTTCCATTGTTGTTGTAGATGCTGCTGCTGTTGTTGAATAGGGCAGAGAAGAAATTGAGAGAGGAGGGGAAAAAAGAGAGGGTGAAAGAGATAAGACACCTGTAGACCTGCTTCACTGCTTGTGAAGTGACTTTCCTGCAGGTTGAGAGCCAGAGGCTCAAACCGAGATCCTTATACTTAACCCAGAGTACTACTGTACAGCCCCCACTCGAGTGCTTTTAAAGCTTCTCCTCAGGGGATCCGATGGTAGCGCAGTGGGTCAGTGGGTCAAGCAAAACATGGTGCAAAGCTCAAGGACTGGCATAAGGATGCCGGTTCAGGCCCCAGGCTCCCCACCTGCAGGTGGGTTGCTTCACAAGCGGTGAAACAGGTCTGCAGGTGTCTATCTTTCTCTCTCCCCCCACCCCCGTCTTCCTCTCCTCTCTCCATTTCTCTCTGTCCTAACCACCACCAACGATAGCAATGACAATAACAATAATAATAACAAGAATGGCGATGATAACAACAAGGGCAACAAAAGGGGAAAAATAGTCTCCAGAGGAGTCAGGCAGTAGCGCAGCGGGTTAAGTGCATGTGGTGCAAAGCACAAGGACTAGCATAAGAATCCTGGCTTGAGCTCCCCTGGCTCCCCACCTGCAGGGGAGTCGCTTCACAAGGGGTGAAGCAGGTCTGCAGGTGTCTCTCTTTCTCTCCCCGTCTCTGTCTTCCCCTCCTCTATTTCTTTCTTTTTTTAAAATATTTATTTTATTTATTCCCTTTTGTTGCCCTTGTTGTTTTATTGTTGTAGTTAGTATTGTTGTTGTCATTGTTGGGATAGGACAGAGAGAAATGGAGAGAGGAGGGGAAGACAGAGAGGAGGAGAGAAAGACAGACACCTGCAGACCTGCTTCACCGCCTGTGAAGCGACTCCCCTGCAGGTGGGGAGCCGGGGTTCGAACCGGGATCCTTATGCCGGTCCTTGTGCTTTGCGCCCCTCCTCTATTTCTGTCCTATCTAACTACAACAATAAAAAACAAGGACAACAAAAGGGAAAATAAACATTAAAAAAAAAAAAAAAAGCCGGGGAAGTCGGGCGGTAGCGCAGCAGGTTAAGCGCACGTGGTACAAAGCACAAGGACCGGCGTAAGGATCCCAGTTTGAGCCCCCGGCTCCCCACCTGCAGGGGAGTCGCTTCACAGGAGGTGAAGCAGGTCTACAGGTGTCTGTCTTTCTCTCCACCTCTCTGTCTTACCCTCCTCTCTCCATTTCTCTCTGTCCTATCCAACGATGACATCAATAACAACAATAAAAAAAGGACAACAGAAGGGAATAAATAAATATTTAAAAAAAAAAGCCTCCAGGAACAGTGGATTCGTAGTGCAAGCACTGAGCCCCAGCAACAACCCTGGAGGCAAAAAGAAAAAAAAAAAAGTTCTCCAGGTAAGGGACTGGGGGCTTGAACCTAGATCCTTGTGTATTTTCACATGTACTCAACCAAGTGTGCCATTGCCTAGCCCTTCTTTTTATTTATTCATTATTCTTTATTTTTAATTTACTTTCCCTATTGTTGCCCTTGTTGTTTTATTGTTTATTTATTTGTTTGTTTTTTAAATAAAAATTGCCTTTAAATAGAACCAGGGCTCTGGAACCCCCACATTACCCTAACACTGGGAGCAGGGTGGCCGCCACAGTCTGGAGAGGAGGGCCAAACTCCCAGCTTCAAAAAAAAAAAACAAACCCCCACACACAGGATGGGGGAGGGGGTATTATTTCTGGGCACATGTGTCTACCATTATGATGGGAATCTGCAATGTTCAAGGGTGGGCCATGGGCACACCTTCTCACAGCCTATGCTGGGCGTGTTTTGGCAGGGGCCAAGCAGGAGGGCCATGGTGCTCTGGGGCTGGAAGACAGAGACAGACCTGTCTAGAACAGCCTGTCAGTGGATGGGTAGGTCCCAGGGTCAGTCGCATCTCCATTCACACTTTGACACAGCCCAGGAGATGCAGAGATTCTTGTGATTGGGGCCACCTGCGCTACTGCCTGACCCCCTCCTTCTTTTTTTTTTTTCCCTCCAAGGTTATTGCTGGGGCTTGGTGCCTGCACCAGGAATCAACTGCTCCTGGAGGTTATTTTCCCCCCCTTTTGTTGCCCTTGTTGTTTTGATTTCGTCGTCGTTGTTGGATAGAAGAGAAACGGAGAGAGATGGGGAAGACAGAGAGGGGAAGAGAAAGATAAGACACCTGCAGACCTTCTTCACCACTTGTGAAGCGACCCCTCTTGCAGGTGGGGAGCCGGGGCCTCGAACTGTGATCCTTCCGCTGGTTCTTGGGCTTTGTGCTACGCGCGCTTAAACCACTGCACTACCGCCTGACTCCCCTCATTCTTTTTTAACTTTTCATAAACACCATTCCCACCACCAAAGGACTGTGTCCCATTCCCCCCCCCCCCCCCATGAAGCTGAACATCCACCCTCACCCTCAACCCAGGGTTTTCACTTTGGTGCCCTACTCCAAATTTAGTCAGATCCTGCTTTGGGTTTCCCTTTCTGTTATTCTTTCTCAACTTCTGTTTATGAGTGGGATCATCATTCTTTTTAAAAGTTATAGGAATTTTGTTGGAATAAAGAAGAGAAGACCATCTGCTTCAAAGGGGAGACAGACGGAGGCACATCAGTAAAGAGAGAGGCAACTGCTTCTATTTATTTATAATGAGAGAAAATAAAAAAGGAGTACTGCTTTGCTCTTGCATAAGGTAGTAACGGATTGAGCATGTAGCCTCTGGTGTCTCAGGCATTCAAGTTACTCCTCTAACAGGCCGAGCTATCATTCTGGCCTAGCATTTAATAAAAATGTTCAACTTAGGCCAGCAAGATAGCTGGCCTGCTTTGCCATGCGTATAGCCCAGGTTTGAGCCTGGTGTACACTGCATACTGAAGAAAAGTTTGGCTCTGTGTTTATCTTCCCCTCTCTCATTACCTGTCTAACTTCCTTACTCTTCCCTTCCTTCTTTTAAACCCAGAGCACTGCTCAGCTCTGGTTTATGGTGGTGCAAGGGGTTGAACCTGGGATTTTGGAGCCTCAGACACAAAAGTCTCTTTGCATAACCATTATGACATTTCCCTCTGCTCAGTCTCAAAAGTAATTAACTGCAGCCCAAGAAGTGGTGTAGTGGCTAAAGAGTTGGATTCTCACACACAATGTCCAGAGTTTGATTCCCTGATTACATGTGCCAGTGAAACTGGTGTTCCCTCTCCCCTCTTTTTCATTAACAAATAAATTGTAAAAAGTAATAAAGTATCTGAAATGTTGTATTTAGATCTGAAATAAATAACTTCATTGAAAATATGTATCCTCATGACTAGCTTTTGATACACTCTCTCCCACATGGCTTATACCATACACTCATCAATTTAACTAAAATATAATCAGGAAGAATTTGTTACTAAATATTTAACAATTCCAAAAAGATATACCAGTTACTTAAGGGGTTAATAGTCATTTACTTTTCACCATTCCATTGTTCCTTCTCAATGTTCTAAGGACTCAGGAATTGGTTAAATTCCTGCTTCAGTATTTTACTGAAGGACCACTTACCTCCCAGACTAGTACACATTTGTTGGTTTTCTTCACAGCTTCTTCATCAGACTCCTCATCATCTGAAAAAAGATAATATAGCTAAATCTTCATCTATATGTAAAACTACCAATCAAGATACAAGCTGTCATCCGGGAGGTGGTGCAGTGATAAAGATTT
Organism: Erinaceus europaeus; assembly: GCF_950295315.1. Taxonomy (NCBI): domain Eukaryota; kingdom Metazoa; phylum Chordata; class Mammalia; order Eulipotyphla; family Erinaceidae; genus Erinaceus; species Erinaceus europaeus. The sequence goes on from NC_080172.1 coordinate 55,054,035, forward strand.
GGACTCTCAAGCATGAGTTCGATCCCTGGCAGCACATGTGCCAGAGTGATGTCTGGTTCTTTCTCGCTCCTCCTATCTTTCTCATTAATAAATAAAATCTTTACCAAAAAAAACAAAAAACGTAACCTAACAATAAATAATTCAAATTACTTATTTTTGCCACCAGGATTATCCCTAGGACTTGGTGCCTGACTGACTCCACTGCTCCTGCCAGTCATTTATTCTCTTCCTCCAATCTGGTTGGGGGTAGGGGTACCTTTTTTTTCTTTTTTTTTTTCTCTTTCTGTCAAGGGTTTGAATATTTATAACATCAATCATGGGCCATACAAGCTTATCAACTCAAAATTAGCACTTAATGTTTTGAAAAATGCTCCTAGATGTATTGAATTTTGAGTCTTGCTGGTGGTTGCCTTGGCAGGGCCAGGCCAGAGTACTTTGGAGTCTAATCCTCTAGAGGGTGAGAGACAAGAGAGAGAAACGGAGAGACATTATAGCACTATGCTTGAAGCTCTTTCCCTTCAAGTGCTCCCTTATAGTGAGCTAGGACTTACAGCTAGGTCCTCCTGCGTGTTATTGTGCATGCCTTTAATTATTATTATTATCCTTATTTATTTATTGCATAGAAATAGCCCTTTATGTGTTTGTTCTAAAAATAGTTTTTTGTTTTTTTTTTCCTCTAGGATTATTGCTGGGCTCAGTGCCTGCACCATGATTCTACCATTCCTGGAGGCCATCCCCCGGACTTTTGTTGCCCTTGTTGTAGCCTCGTTGTGGTTATTATTATTGCCACTGTTGATGTTGTTCGTTGTTGGGTAGGACAGAGAGAAATGGAGAGAGGAGGGGAAGACAGAGAGGGGAAGAGAAAGATAGACACCTGCTTCACCGCTTGTGAAGCGACTCCCCTGCAGGTGGGGAGCCGGGGTTCGAACCGGGATCCTTATGCCGGTCCTTCTGCTTTGCGCCACCTGCGCTTAACCCGCTGCGCTACAGCCCGACTCCCCCAATAAATTTTTTTAAAGGTGTAAAACAAACTTTTTTTTTTGTTTTTGCCTCCAGGGGTTACTTCTGGGGCTCAGCACTTGCAGTGTGAAGCTGGAGGCTATTTTTTATAGGACAGGGCAGAGAGAAATTGAGAGGGGAGGGAAGTCAGAGAGAAGTAGAGCAACATAGACACCTGTAGACCTGCTTCGCTGCTTGTGCATCCAGCATTCCCTGCAGGTGGGGAGCCGGGGGTCTGAACTGGGATCCTTGTGCAGGTCCTTGCACTTAATACTATGTGTACTTAACCCAGTACACTAATGCTCAACCCCCAAAACTATGAGCTTTTAAATTTTTTAAAAAAGATTTTACTTATTTATTCATGAGAAATGACAGGAGAGAGAGAGAGAGAACCAGACATCACTCTGGTACATGTGCTGCCAGGAACTGAACTCAGGTCCTCATGTTTGAGAGTTCAATACCCTATCCAGTACACCACCTCCCAGACCACAAAAAACTATGAGTTTTTATAAATTAAATTCATATAACTAGTCTCCAGACCTAGGATAGACATGGAAACCAACTAGTAAAACGGCCTTCAAAAATTGGCAGAATAAAACTCATGGTTTGATCATATAATAAAAATCATTATTACTATTATTATTTAACCAGAGCACTGCTCAGCTCTGGCTTATGGTGGTGTGGGGAACTGAACCTGCGACTATGGAGCCTCAGGCATGAGAGTCTGTATAACGATTATGCTATCTACCCCCACCCACAAAAATTTTATATATATATATCTGGCATGCTCATAGTTTGAGAGGACTAAACATTAACTAAACACTGAACATTAACTAACGTTAGTAAGAGTGTCAGAAGGAGATAGAATTACTATCCCCACCTCCCACTTTATTGCCTCTAACCCCCATTCACCATCTCCCTTTGTGTTAGAGGTCTGCTCATCCCACTTTATCCGATGCAGCATAAGGCGTTTAAATTTCTTCTGGGACTTGGGGCCTGGAAATAGAGAAGGAGAATTTTGCCAAAGCTGTGCAAAAGAATGGGGTAGAGAATAACATCCAAATTCATATAATATTGAGACATATATACTGTACTTGCAGCAATCCCAGGAACCACATTTAAGATCCTTTTACTCCAATAAAAACAGAAAAAGAGGCACAGGATATTATTCTCTGATAAGGCTCTAAAATACTATCTTCTTCTCTCTCCCCACCATGCTAACCCCTTTAAGGGCTAGGGTTGCCTGGGGACCATCTCCCTCAATTTTTTTTTAGACTCACCCCCTTCCACTACTACCACGTTGACATCCTTGTGCAGTACCACCACCCCTGTCAGGTACAGTTGCCCCGCATTGGCCTCAATCTTGAACTTCTTGGCGGGGTTGCTCAAATTTCGAACTCTGGAGAAGGGAAAGTTTAGTTACAGCTTTCATTTTAGCACTGGCAGCTGCCTGAATGGAATGGGAAACAAATGAATCCAAAATGGTTTAGTCTCTAAAAAACAAAGGCCTTTGTAGTAAGCAAACATACTAATCCTTAAAAGGTAGTTGATGAGACAAAGTATTTCTACCATCTAGTACTTCTTTAGAGTGAAGAGTGTATACCTTACTACAAATAGCTGGTAATCAAAACCTTTCTAAAAATGAAGGGTAAATAATTATCACTATCCAGAGATATTTCTAAGCTAGTACTTCTTGACAACATAAAGATCAACATAGTCTTTGTTTTCCTAAATCTACCTATAGTGAGTAGTTCTAAGAGATCTAAGAATAGGAAAGACTTTTCCAGTAAATTACCTTCTGAAGTGTCCGAGTTTAAAAACATTAAATTTTTACTTTTATAATATATAATGTATCATTTTTTACAGTAATGAGCTAAGCAGCAAGACGGTACTACGCTCCTATATATGAGTACACTTAAAAAAAGAGAAGATCTGAATTGAGAAGATAGTGCCACCAGTAAGTAGCACAACAAACTTTTATGCTTAAGGTACTGGTGGTCTTAGTCCCCAAAATCACAAGTCAGAGCTGAGCAGTACTCTGGTAAATAAAAATTAAAGAAAAAAGTTACAGGGGGCTGGGTGGTGGCACACGTTATAATGCCCAAGGACAAGGGTTCGAGCCCCCAGTCCCCACCACTAGAGGGAAAGCTTTACAAGTGGTGAAGCAGTGCTGTAGGTGTCTTTTTCGCTCTCCCTATCTATCTCCCCTTTCCCTCTCAATTTCTGGCGGTCTCTAGCCAATGAAGCTAAATTTTAAAAAAGTTACATATGTAATTTAACATAAAAGTATAAAGTGAAATCATAGAAAAAGAAAGTATTTACAATGTGGCTGGAGATGATAGTATAATGATTATGCAAACAGACTTTCATACTAGATCAAGAGTCTCAGGTTCAGTCCCTAGTACCACCATAAACCAGAGCTAAGCAGCACTCTGGGGAAAAGTGTCCGTCCCCCCCCCGTATATAAGGTGCATTTTAGAGTTGAAATGTAAGGATTACTGCAATTTATCAGAACGTTGTTACTGAGAACGTACATTTTCCCCCCCTCCAAACCTATTAGAAAGTACATTTTAATGCTTCTGAAAGAAATGAGATATTTTATGCTATACAAAGAATAAATAGTACTTTGTTTACATCTTGGCCTGAACAAATATTCATTCATTCTTAACAACTAGTTCATTAAGAAGACTTTGAAGCTAGAATACATCTTAACACTCACCACTGTAAAAGATTTACTAATTCCTGATTCATACTAGTAAGAGTATTGAGGCTGATGTAAAGTATGCTTTTAGGCCACTGTGATTCTGTCCCTGGAAAGCACAGAATTCAAGCACTGTGATTCAAGCACCTGGAAAATGTTTGGGCATTTTTAAGGGGGAGGCTAGCCTAATTGGACACCTACCTATATACAGATATGTGTACCCCCTGTGAAATGTCTTCTTTAAGCTTTTTAATTTTCTTGACCTTTCTCTGTTCTGCTGTAAGTTTTCGGGCAGCGTTGGCCTCTTCATGCGCTCTGTCGTGACAGGAAGGACATCCACAAGTGAGAAAGGCATTGAAGATCAGAGGCAGGGCTGAGGGAAAGAGAGAGCAACGGAGGACTCTCCCCTCCCTCCAAATATGGATCCCCCTGGAGAGTTTGGGAAAGGTACTTGCCCAGGCTTCCACCCAACCCCATGGCACTTACTTCTGTCTTTTTGCCATCTGAGCTCTGACATGGGCTTCTACCTTCGTGGGATCTTGAACAGCTTCTGTTCCTAGCACTCGCATCAAATTCGAAATTCTCACTGCAGTGAACAGAGGAGAGAAATCAGTCTCCTAAGTCACCCCAACTGGGATAATACCACTATAATTCATATTGTTTACCTATTTCAAATCTCAGTTTAAATTTCACTTCCTTGAAAAGTCCATCCAATCAACTCAATATTTGTGGAAGGTCACACAGGAGTTGACATGTATCAAAGAGCTCAAAATATTTTTATTAACAGTTTATTTATCGGGTAGAAATAGAGAAACTGAGATGGAAGGGGAAGATAAGAGAGGGAGAGAGAACAGGTCAGGTGGTGGCACATCTGGTTAAATATTCACATTACAGTGCACAAGGACCCAGGTTCAAGCCGCTGATCCCCACCTGCAGGGGGAAAGCTCCACAAGTGATGAAGCAGGGCTGCAGGTGTCTCTCTCCCTCTCAAGTCTTCCCTCCCTTCCCAGTTTCTCTTTGTCTCTCTCTTTTTAATTAAAGATTTTATTTATTTATGAGTAAGATAGGAGGAGAGAGAGAAAGAACCAGAAATCACTCTGGCACATGTGCTGCCAGGGATCGAACTCGCGACCTCATGCTTGAGAGTCCAAAGCTTTACTACTGCGCCACCTCCCGGACCACTCTTTGTCTCTTTCTAATAAATAAAACGAAACTACATTTAAAAGAGAGGGAGAGAGAGAGGGAAAGAGACACCTGCATTACTTCACTGCTCATGAAGCTTCTCCCCTGCAGGTGTATAGTGGGGGCTTGAAAGCAGAAACTTGTGCATGGTAACATGTACACCAGCATATGGCCTTTCAAAATCTTACTGAATATGGAAGCTTAGGAAATGGTTTAGCATGCAGAACATATTTTAGCAAATTTTAAGTACTGTGTTCACAACCAGGCACCATACAGGAGATTCTATGAGCAGCATGGAGGTGGGGCAAGGGAAGCTCCCTGGATAGTGGAGCAGTGCTTCACTGTCTGCTTCTTTCTCAAAAAATGGAAACAGGAATTGCACAGTGAATAAAGCATTAGACTCTTAAGTGTGATGTCCTGAACCTAATTTCCACCATTCCATGTAAACATGTATTCCATGTGATGCTCTGATTTTTCTTAAAAAAAAAAAAAAAAAAGTTGGGAGTATATAGCATATTGGTTATGTAGAGAGACTCTCATACCTGAGGCACCAAAGTCCAAGGTTTAATCCCTTGCACCACTATAAACCGGACCTGAGCAGTGCTCTGGGGGAGGAAGAAGAAGAAGAAGAGGAAGAAGAGGAGGAGGAAGAAGAAGAAAAAGGAGAAGGAGAAGGAGAAGAAGAAGAAGGAAAAAGCCACCAGAAGCAGTGGATTTGTACTGCCAGCAATTAAACCCAGCAATAACCCTAACCCCAGAAACATAAAAAAAAAAAAAAAAAAAAAAAAAAAAAAAAGGTGGTCCGGGAGGTGGCGCAGTAGTAAAGCTTTGGACTCTCAAGCATGAGGCCCTGAGTTTGATCCCTGGCAGCACATGTGCCAGAGTGATGTCTGATTCTTTCTCTCTCTCTTCCTATCTTTCTCATAAATAAATAAAATCTTAAAAAGAAAAGAAAAGAAAAGAAAGAAATAGGTTGAGGCGATAGCTCAAGTTCAACCCCTAGATCCACATATTCCAGATTTGAGTAGTGGTCTGGTCTTTTTGTCATAAATATCAACGAATAAATGTGCTTTTTAAAAAATATATATAAAACAGTAGTTGGGAAGTAGTTCAAATGTAGCATGTGGGACTTGCACGCCTAAGGGCTCAGGTCTGATCTCTAGTACTATAAATATGCTAAAGTAGAGCTCTGATCTTTCAGTTTCTTTTGTGAAATAAGTCTTGGGGAAAAAATACAGAATAAAAATTGGAAGAAGCAGCATCTACTTCCCAGCACAGAATTAAAAATTCTTACTGATTGACAATAGAAATTATAGGAGGTTTCTCAAATTAGTGTTTCATTTTTCACGTTTTGAGAATTACATACATAGTTTTTTGGGTCTTTTTTTTTTTTTTTTTTTGCCTCCAGGATTATTGCTAGGGCTCAGTGCCTGCACTACAAATCTACTGCTCCTGGCAGCCATTCCCCCCATCTTATTGCCTTTTTTTTGTTTGTTTAGAAACTGAAAGGGGAAGGGGAGATAGAGAGAAAATAAATACCTAAAGACCTGCTTCATCACTCTTGAAGCTTTCCTCCCTACTAGTGGGTGTGGGAGCTTGAACTTGTGTCCTTGAGCGTGGTAACATGTGCACTCCAATTGGGTTTGCCACTGCCTGCCTCCTGTAAATACATCTTTAGATAAACAAAACACTAAGCCTTAAATAACCGCTGCAATCAGTATGCTGACCTGATTTGAGCCCGACTTCTATAACAGAGGAAGCTATAGTGCTGGGTTTTTCATCCTCCTCTTCCTCCTCCACCTTTTCTGTCTACAAAATGTCAGTAGCCTAGGAGGTGGCTCAGTGGCTAGAGTGTAGGACTCTCCTATCTGAAAAAAGTAAGCCTAGCTATACTGCACCAAAGTAAAGGACTCTGGTGGGTCAGGGTCTTTCAGGTACTGGTGCATTATGGTAGAGGAAAAACTAGGCTGGGGGGAAGAGTGTCTGGCCAAAAATTTTTAAAAAGTGACCGGTAGGGGACTGGGTGGTGGTGCAACTGGTTGAGTGTACTTGTTACAATGCACAAGGACCCAGGTTCAAGCCCCTGGTCCTCACCTGCAAGGGGAAAGCTTTTTGAGTGGTGAAGTAGGTTGCAGGTCTCTATCCTCCCTTCCCTCTCAATTTCTGGCTATCACTATCAAATAAATAAAGGTAATAATAATTTTGAAAAAAGTGACCTGTATAAATCACTGAATGACTCTGAGAAATAGCACACGATAGAGTGATTCTAAAGTTTCACAAGAATTAGAGAGGAAACTTGCCACTCTACCTCCCCAGTTTCTTTTTTTTTTTTTTTAAGGTTTTATTTATTTATTCATGAAGAGAGAAGGAGAGAGAGAGAGAGAGAGAGAGAGAGAAAGGACCAGACATTACTCTGGTACATGTGCTGCCAGGGATTGAACTCAGGACCTCATGCTTCAGAGCCTGATGCTTTATCCACTGCGCCACCTCCTGGACCACCCTCCCCAGTTTCTAAGATACATACCTTTGGGTTCTGGAGGAGGCATCAGGCCCAGCCTGACTTTTTCTTGTAGTTCTTTCTGTGCTTCCCTCCTTGTTTGTCTCCGAAGTTTCTTCTGTTCCTTCTTGGTAAGATAGACCCCCAGAGTAACTGGTGTGTCATTATCAACTGTCAAACAAATTGTCAAAGAATAAGCATACTAGTGGGACTTAGGTGAATAGCAATCACATTAAAATAATCTTTCATTTAGCTATTTATTTATTTGTTACTGTTATTATTATTATTTTACCAGAGCACTGCTCAGTTCTGGCTTATAGTGATGCTGTGTATTGGACCTGGTACTCATGATGCCTCAAGCATGAAAGTCCTTTTGAGCAACATTTTGGGCTATCTCCCCAGCTCAATAAATACATCTTTTAAAAATTATTAATTTTTATCTATTTATTTATTTATTTATTTTCCCTGCCGCCCTGGTTTCCTAATTTTTATCTATTTATTTATTTCCTTTAGTTATCCTTGTTGTTTTATTGTTGTAGTTATTATTGATGTTGCCATTGTTGGACAGAACAGAGAGAATGGAGAGAGGAGGGGAAGACCGAGAGGGGGAGAGAACGATAGACACCTGCAGACCTGCTTCACCGCCTGACTCCTTTAAAAACTATTTTGAGGGGAATCGGGTGATAGTGCAGCGGGTTAAGTGCAGGTGGCGCAAAGCACAAGGACCGGCTTAAGGATCCCAGTTCGAGTCCCCGGCTCCCCACCTGCAGGGGGATTGCTTCACAGGCGGTGAAGCAGGTCTGCAGGTGTCTATCTTTCTCTCCCCCTCCTCTCTCCATTTCTCTCTGTCCTGTCCAACAACGACAACATCATCAACAACAAAAATAACTACAACAACAGTAAAAAACAAGGGCAACAAAAGGAAAAAAAAAAAAAAAAATATATATATATATATATATATATATATATATATATATATATATATATATATCTGGGGGCCAGGCAGTGGCACACCGAGTTAAGTACTCACATTATAGTGTACAAGGACCCAGGTTTAAGCCCCTAACTTGAGTCAGGTGAAGCAGGGCTGCAGGTGTTTCTCTGTCTCCCTCTCTATTTCCCACTCCCCTCACAATTTCTGTCTCTATCCAAAATAAACAAATGGTTGGGAACAAAACAGCATTTGTGCAAAAGGTATTTAAGTCACACTCATCCTAGTTTCAATGTCTAATATTACCGTAAGTCAGAGTTGAACAATGCTCTGTTCAAAACCAATAAATAAATCATGTAAACATATTTTTCTGATTCACACTGATGATAGCTAAGTTGAATCAATTCAGTGATTATATTGGCATAGGTTTAAATCTAGTTTCCTAGCTACTAAAGATATAGCCAAACTTATTTACCAGTCTTCATCCCAAATCTGACCAAATTTCAAATCTTTAATGAACTATGTGACTCTTGAAATATTGTGTTTTACAAAGGATCCAGCTATTAAAGATAGCCAAAATTAAGATTTCTTTAGACTGAGTCAATAGGATTCAGAATTAAACGGATGAGAGAAAAACTACGGGCTGGAGAGATAGCTCATCAGGTAAGGTGCATGCCCTGCCATGTGTGCCACATGTTTCAGCACATAGGAGTGCCATGGCATGGAAAAGTTGCTCCCTCTACCTGTGTCACTATCTGAATGAAAAAGATAGTTTAGGAGTGGTGAAATCTTGCCAAGTGAGAGGCCCCAGCTTCACAAAAATGATTTTTAAAAAAATATTTTATTTATTGGATAGAAACTGAGACGGAAATGGGAAATAGGAAGAGACACCTGCAGCATGGCTTCATCACTTGTAAAGCTTTCTCCTTGCAGGTGGGGGATGGGGGTTTGAACCCAGGTCCTTGCCATTGTAACATGTTAACCAGGTATGCCACCACCTGGCCTGACAAATTTTAAAGGAAGAGAAAAAGGCTAAAGATAAAGAAGACTAGAGTTCAGGAAGGGAAGCTGTGGTTAGAGTATTGAACTTGCATGAGGTCAATCCCTGCCATCACATGTGTAAGAGTGATATAGTAACGGAGAGAGGAGGGGAAGACAGAGAGAGGAAGAGACCTGTTTCACCGCTTGTGAAGCAACTCCCTTGCAGGTGGGGAGCCAGGGGCTCGAACCGGGATCCTTATGCTGGTCCTTGCTCTTTGCACCACGTGCGCTTAATCTGCTGCGCTACCACCTGGCTCCCCCCTCTTTTTGCCTCCAGGGTTATTGCTGGGGCCCGGTGCCTGCACTATGAATCCACTGCTCCTGAAGGCCATTTTTGTTGCCCTTGTTGTTATTGCTGCTGTTGTTGGATAGGACAGAGAGAAATCGAGAGAAGAGGGGAAGACAGAGAAGGGGAGAGAAAGATAGACACCCCAGACCTGTTTCACTGCTTATGAAGCAACCCCCCTACAAGTGGGGAGCTAGGGGCTTGAACACGTTGCACTACCCCCTGGTCCCTTCTCTCCCTCTCTATCATCCACTTCCTTCTCAATTTCTGGTTGCTTCTATCTAAATAAAATAAAGATAATAAAAAGAAAAAAAGGGACTAGGCAGTGGTGCACCGGGTTAAGTGCACATATTACTAAGTATAAGGACCTGTGCAATGATCCAGATTTGAACCCCTGGCTTCCCACCTGCAGGGGGGATGCTTCACAAGCAGTGAAGAATGTCTTCAGGTCTGTCTTCCCCCTTCCTCCCCTCTCAGTTTCTGTCTTGTCTAATAAAATATAAAAAAAAAATGGCCACCAGGAACAGTGGATTCATAGTGTCAGCACTGAGCCCCAGTGATAATCTTGGAGGAATAAAGAATGACAGAAAGGGAGAGGGGGCTGGGCAGTAGCATACACAGTTAAGCGCACATAGTGTGAAAGGGAAGGATCCTGGCTTGAGCCCCTGGCTCCCCACCTGCAGGGGGGGGGTCACCTCATTAGTGGTGAAGCAGGTCTGTAGGTGTCCATCTGTCTTCTCATCCTCTCTCAACCTCTCTGTCCTATCCAACGATGGAAAAAAGATGGCTGCTGGGTGGAGGGTAGATAGCATAATGGTTATGCAAAGAGACTCTCATGCCTGGGGCTCTAAAGTCCCATGTTCAATGCCCAGAAAAAAAAAAAAAAAAAAGAGAAGAGAGAGGAAGAAGAGTAAAAGAGGCCAGAAATTTAGTAGTGTATAAGACAAGGGTTGGGAGTCAACACCTCAACTTATATATCAGTAAGATATCTTTAGGTCTCAGTGCTCTAAAGCTACACTGTGTAATATAGTAGGTATTACCTATATGTATTAACATAGACAGAAAACCTGCTTATCAGATTGAAAATTTATTACATTACCTGGGGGGTTGAGTTGGGCTGGATGTTCAACAAGATTTGTGATTCCAAAATAATCTTCTCTCTTGGGATTTTCCTCTGTACTAAAATTGGAGGGAGAAACAAAAGCAGGACATGTGGATAGAGATGATTCAAGAGAGGAGTCTCAGAGACAAAATGAAAACATTATTCTCTGTAATTCTAGCACTTAATGTTTTTAACCAGAGCACTGTTCAGCTCTGGCTTATGGTGGTGTGTGGAGGAGGGGGAGAGTTTAACCTGGGACTTTGGAGCCTCAGGCATGAGAATCTGTTGCATAACCATTATGCTATCTACCCTCCGCCCAATTCTAGCAATTTACAAGGTAGGGAAGTCCCTCGGTGGGCAGTCATGACAATTAGCCACAAAGTACAGGCTGCATGCCATTTCCCCTTCTGTCACCTCAGCCTCCAGGTGGTGCTGATGACACCAGTTTCTCTGGGAAACCCATGGATGAGGGCAGCATGAGCCATCTGGGGAGTACAACACAGGGACAAGTTCCATTTGGTATTCAGGCTGGTTCAGACTCAAATGGACTCCCTCAATGAATTTAATGGAAAGTCATCTCAGTGGCCCCTCCCAATTATGAGCCACTGACTTTCTATACTAATGATAAAGGGATCAGAATTCCCATCTGAGCTATTGTACTTTATGCATTACCTTTTCAAATAAATAAAAAGCTGCTTATGCGTATAAGAAAAAAAAAATAGTGTCCTGGGTAAAGCACTGGGCTTGCAGGCATGAGGTCCAGAGTTTGATCTCTGGCACTGCATATTCCAGTGACGCTTTGGTTTTCTTTCTCATAAAGAAGCAAAAATTAGCTCAGCTGATATAGCACAAGACTTGCATACATGAGGCTTCTGGTTTGATGCCTCAATTCTAGGTGTTGCATGTGCCTGAGTGGTGCTCTGGCTCTTCTCTCTCAGATGAAATAATGTAAATCTTTAAGTAAGCACTCAAATATATGAGCTTGTGTACAATTATCTAACAACTGTGGATTCAGTTTTCTCTTTTGTATGTGTTTCTTCTTTTCTGGCATATACGGGGAGGCATGGTGTTGCACATTCAAGATTTCATTGCTTCTACACTGCTTTTTTTCATTCAGATAGAGAGGGAGAGTCACACCAGCACTAGAGCTTCAATAGGTACAAGGGTCCTCCCATTTTGTCCTGGGACTTAAATCTGGGTTACATACTGCCAAGGGACATGCTCAACCTGGTAAACTATCTCTCTGATGCCTGGTATTTTTATTTGATGATTGAGATAATCTCTTCTGTTAAAACTCTAATCTTAACAGGCCAGATGGTGGCACACCTTGTTGAGTGCACATGCTAAAATGTACAAGGGCCCAGGTTCAAGCCTCTGGTCCCCACCTGCAGGGGGGAAGCTTCACAAGGGGTTAAGCAGTGCTGCAGTATCTTGCTCTCTATCTCTTCCCAATTTCTGTCTATCTATTAAATAAAAATAAAAACAAAACAAAATAAACAAAAAATCCCTCTAATCCTATTAGGTAGTATTATATAAGGCATTTTTCCCTCAAAGCCACAGAATGGGTTCTTGCTGTTCTCTTTCCAGCAGTTTAGGGCCTATGGGGGTCTACTGGACTTGTGAAACTACAAATATGGCTGGGAGGCTGTGATTCAGTGCTATCTTTGCTGGATATAAGAGGGTCTCAGAAACCAGAGGGAGCACATTTTTCTTAAAATTGAAGAAGTTAATACTGCATTCCTCCTTGGCAAGAGATTCGTTTATGTGTACAAAACAAAGAATATAGTGCCTCCTGGTGGCAAACCTAACAAAACCAGAGTAAGCCAGGGAAAGAACTCATGTCATTGAAAACAGCGATGCAGTTAGATAGAAATTCCAAAGCAACCTTCTGCTAAGGACACTGGACATAGAATTTGTGTGATGCTGTGCTCATTAAAGATTTAAGCTCATTGAAAAATAAGGCTATAGATTTATAAAAGAAAAAAAAAAGTAAAACAGTAACAAACTCACAGGTCGAAACCATTGGGGATAATGTAAGAGTCCCACCACTCAATTTCAGGGATATCGCCTTCCTTTAACTCCTTCTTTGGAGCAATGAGGGCTAGTCTAGTGGTAGTGTGGATGCCTGTTTTTCGAGCTGCCTGTGAAATTTCTGCCTGTAGCTTCTCCAGCTGAGCCTAAAAAGACAAGACAGAAAGAAAGAATTAGAATAATGGATAACAAGAAAATGGAAGAATCTCCATTTCTAAAATACCAGCTTTACACTTTATGCAAAAGTTTAGAAAAATAAGCTGTTCAACTTTTTTTACCTTTTATTTTATTGATTACACACATCTCACTCATACCACTACCCCTTTTATTCCACAGACTGTGCCTGTAGCAAGAATGTATAAGTGGGGATTTTTATAAATTTCATTCTGAGAGGATGAAAATGAGAAGGCAAGTCATTCAATGCTGCCAATATAATTAAGTCAATTCAATTCTCCAGATGTGTGAATTGTCTGCAGTCAAGTTTTTTTTTTTTTTCTCCTTCTTTTCTTTTTAATCTATTTTATTTGTTTTGTTTACCAGAGCACTACTCAGCTCTGGTTTATGGTAGTATGGGGGAATTGAACTTGGGGCTTTGGAGCCTTGGGCATGAGTCTCTTTGCATAGTCATTATGCTATCTACCCCACCCCAAAGTCAAGCTTTAGGCTAGTCTTCAGTGCAGCACAATTCCACCACTCATTCCACTGCCTGCAGTTGCTCCCATGGACTCAAACTCAGTTCCTTGCATATATGCTCCTGGTGAGCCATCTGCCTGTCCTTGTTTACCTAATTTTCAAAAATAATACTGTCAGTATTTAAGGATATTCCTCTTTCAATATATTCCTTTTCCTTTGTGTCATCTTCCTAATCATCAAAGTTCTAGGTTAAATTCTAAGCTGGGGTACCTTTGTCCGTAAACGTTGGGCAATTTTCTCAAATTTGCCCTTATCATGGAATTTAAAAGTACGTCTCTGGCGCTGGGAAGGGGCAATAGAAACTCGAGGGTCAAAAAAGGTATTAGATTCCATGTCTTCTGATGGCTTTTCTTTTAGCTGTTGTTTGAATTGTTCTCTCTTCACAGCACGGATATTGGCTTTCAGAGTGGGCATGCGATGTGTCAGCTCAATCTCCTTTCCTGTTGCATCTACAGTGCGACCTTGCTCATCGAGGATCAGTGGTGTAGGTTTGGTTTGATCTTTTAACTCCACCTTCCTAAAAAAAAACCAAAAACAAAACAAGAAAGACATAAACCTTATATGGAACTATAGGGAAAACAAAATAAGAGCATCAAAGCCTGGCAAAAACAATTACAACAAATATTTCTATGGTACATAAGCCCATCAGTGAATAATAATTCCATAATTAAAAATATAAAACTGGGGAGTCGGGCAGTAGTGCAGTGGGTTAAGCGCATGTGGCGCAAAGCACAAGGACTGGCATAAGGATCCTGGTTTGAGCCCCCGGCTCCCCACCTGCGGGGGGGGGGGTCGCTTCACAAGCGGTGAAGCAGGTCTGCAGGTGTCTATTTTTCTCTCCCGTCTTCCCCTCCTCTCTCCATTTCTCTCTGTCCTATCCAACAACAACATCAATAACAACAATAATAACTACAACAATGAAACAACAAAGGGCAACAAAAGGGCATAAATAAATAAAACATTAAAAAATATAAAACTGAATAGATTATATACTCAATGTATTTACAAATTAGAGTGATGAGAATTGTTTTCTTTCTTGAGTCAGATATGGGATGCCATCTCCTTTCTTTTTAAAATTTATGAGAGTAAGGAATAGAGAGAATCAGAGCAACACTCTGGCACGTGAAATGCCAAGGATCAAATTTTGGACCTCGTGGTCCGGGAGGTGGCGCCATGGATTCTCAAAGCACTGGATTCTCAAACACGAGGTCCTGATTTCAATCCCCGGCAGCACATGTACCAGAATGATGTCTGGTTCTTTCTCTCTCTCCTCCTATCTTTGTCATTAATAAATATAATCTTAAAAAAAAAATTCTGGACCTCATGATTGAGAGTCCAACATTTTATGTACTGTGTCACCTCCCAGGTCACAAAGCTATCATAAAAATAAGAAATAGTGTGGTCCAGGAGGTAGCGCAGTGGTAAAGCTTTAGACTCTCAAGCATGAGGTCACAAGTTCCATCCCTGGCAGCACATGTGCCAGAGCGATATCTGGTTCTTTCTCTCTCCTCCTAACTTTGTCATAAATAAGTAAAAAGGAAAGAAAAAAAAATATATATATATGTCATATGAGAAAGTGGGAAAGGTAGGGGTGGGGGAGATAGGGAAGAGAAATCATTCCAGTTATATGTAATGCCAAGGATTAAACCAGAAGTCTTAGACATGCAAATCCTGCACTCTACCAGATGCACTATTCCTCCAACCACAAAATCTATTATTTTTGTAGTTGCAGAGAACTTACAGATATAGTCACATTCAATACTGTTATAGAATATAGCTCTGAGTTAGAAATCAAGGAGATTTGGTTCTATTTGTAGCTCCAGTATTAGGTACATAGTATTAACATCAGTTAAAGCAATTGTAAAAAATATTAAAATAAAAGGAAGCAAAGAGAATAAATTCACATAATATTTGTCAACCATATGTAAAAAAAGATGAACCTCTGTAAGAAACTATTTAGGCTGGGGAGATAGCACAATATTTATGCAAAAAAAGATTCCTATGCCTTAGGCTTGGGGTTTCTGGGTTCAACTTCTGGTATCCTATTAAGTCAGAGTTGAGCAGTGTTCCAGCAAAAAAAAAAAAAAAAAAAAAAATTCTAGCACATCAGCCTGAGAAGTGGTGTAGTGGTAGAGTTGGGGCTTGCATGTATGAGGACCTGAGTTCAATTAGCAATACCACATTTACCAGAGTGTTGCTGTTTCTGTCTCTCCCCATTAGTTTCTTTTTCTCATATGAAATAATTAAAAAAAAAATTAATAATCTTTATTTATGTATTGGATATAGACAGACAGAAATCAAGATGGAAAGAGGAGGTAGGGAGAGAGACAGAGAGACACCTGCAGCACTGTTTCACCACTCCTGAAACTTTTCCCCTGCAGATGGGGGTTGGGGGCTCAAGCCCAGGTCTTTGTACATTGGAAAATGTGTGCTCAACCAAGTACACTACCACCCAGCCTCTCTCAAATGAAATAATGTAAACTTTTAAATAAGAAATTATTGATAAGCCAGAGTTGGCCAGTGCTCTGTCTTTATCTCTCTCTGCATCTCTCTCAAAAAATAAAAAAATAAAAAATAGGGGGTCAGGTGGTAGTCCAGTGGATTAAGCGCACATGGTGCGATGTGCAAGGACCGGTGTGAGAATCCCGGTTCGAGCCCCCGGCTCCTCACCTGCAGGGGAGTTGCTTCACAGGTGGTGAAGCAGGTCTGCCAGTGTCTATCTTTCTCTCCCCCTCTCTGTCTTCCCCTCCTCCTCTCCATTTCTCTCTGTCCTATCCAACAACCACGACAACAATAACTACAACAATAAAACAAGGGCGACAAAAGGGAATAAATAAATAAATAAAAAGAAAAAAAGAAATTACTGACCCAGAGAGATAGCTAACCAGGTAGGATGCCTACACTGTCATGTGTATGACTCATGTTTGAGCTCAGCACCAACCACATGAGGAGTACTACAACAACAGAAGAAGCTTCAGTGATATGGTATCTCTCTATCTGAATGGGAACACACACACACACACACACACCACACGCCAGTTTAGACTCACGAAATTGCACATGTGCAATGGCCTAATTCCAACCAAAAATAAAAAGGTGTGCTGACATTTATGTTGGGGAGATGTGAAACTGTACCTCCATGGCAATAGTCAAATACATTAATATTTCCCCTATAGTGTGCTTAAAGAAAAATAGAAAGGAAACTAAGTTTCTTGGAAGAAATGGGTCAACAACATTCAATGGTAATTAATGCTCCTAAAGCTTCAGAGATAGTAAGGAATTTCATGAACTACTCACGGAGGAGCAATGCCCATGGCATGGAGGTTGGCCAGGCCCACCATGTTGGCATTGCCAATGAGTCCTGGCTTCAGTGCCAGCTGGGCTTGGATACGGGCTTGTAACTCAGCTGCTTTCCTTGCCTTCTCAATGGCGTCATTCATGAAAGTGGCAGCCTGGGAAGGCTGAATGGTGTTGCCAATTGGAAGTCGCTCTGGCTGGGAGGAAGAGGGAGTCTTTGCCTGTGAAACAGAGAAAAATCAAAATCAGAAGGATTAGACAGACAGACTGTGTGTGTATGTCTGCACATGCACACGCCATAGTAGTAGTAATCAATGAGGGTAAAACAGAGCACTTTCTGGACTCTCATATCTATTGGTAGCAAGACATTGTGTGTTAAAGCTTCTCTCAGAGTGATCTGGGCAGAATACCTGAGGTGTAGGGGGACTAATGAAGCTCAGCTGCTTTTTCCTCTCCTCGATTTGCCGCGTGGCTGCCTCCATCATCTGCTTGATCTGTTCTCCAATGCAGGAAAATGAAAAAAAGTTGAAAAAGCTATTAATGTCTCTCTTTAAAATTTCTTCAATACAAGTTTCTAAATTTAATGTGCTTTCATTTGGTCTAGTAACGTTAAAGTTTTCTGAATGATTCTTTTATTCTGCCTGTACTATAGTCTAGAAAATTTAGGATAATTCTACATAGATGGGCACTGGCATTTTTTGACCCGTCTTCCCAGAGGGTTGGCATGTTAGGAAGTAAGATAGTTTAAGGATTAAGACCTGGAGTCAAAAGAGCCAGACAGTGGTACACTTGGCAAAGTGAATACATTTCAAAGAAACAGGTTCAAGCCCCATGTCCCCTCTTGCAAGGAGAAAGCTTCATGAGTGGTGAAGCAGTGTTAAAGGTATCTCCCTGTCTATTTCCCCTCCCCTCTCAATTTCTGTTTCTATGAAAAAAAAAAAAAAAAAAGACCTGGAGTTAGAGAAAACCGAGTCTGAATTTTTTTTTAAATAAGTAAATATTAAAAAAGAAAATTGTTTTTATTTTTATTTTTAATTGCCATTGGGATTACCACTGGGGCTTGGTGCCTGCACAATGTATCCACTTCTCTCTCTCTCTCTCCATATATGTATGTATATGTATGTATGTATGTATGTATATGGAGAGCGAGAGCGAGAGGGAGAGGGATAGGGAAAGAAGTTTCAAGGGGAAACAGCACTGCTTCACCAATCACGAAACTTCCCCCCTGCCGAGTCTGAATCTTAACTGTCATTAAAATCCTGTGTTAACAACCTCTGACATGGTCTTTAATCTTTGAACCTCTAAGTATCTAAAGGGGACAAATATTTTTCTATGCAAAAATGCATTAGAACTTTCCCAACAACCCAATGGTACCTACCTTACAGAGCACTTGTATGCATTTAAGTGATAAACACAAAACATTGAATATTATTCTTTAAAAAATATGCTATGGGGAGGAGTTAGGCGGTAGTGCAGTGGGTTAAGTGCACATGGCGCAAAAAAGCAAGGACTGGAGTAAGGATCCTGGTTCGAGGCCCTGGCTCCCCACCTGCAGGGGAGTCACTTCACAGGCAGTGAAACAGGTCTATAGGTGTCTGTCTTTCTCTCCCCCTCTCCGTCTTCCCCATCTCTCTCCATTTCTCTCTGTCCTATCCAACAACGATGACATCAATAACAATAATAACTACAACTATTAAAAAAAAGGGCAACAAAAAGGGAATAAATATTTTTAAAAAATGCTATGGGGGGGGGCGCGACACACTCAGTTAAGTGCACATATTACCATGTGCAAGGGCCAGAGTTCAAGCCCCCACTCAGTGAAGCATATCTGCAGGTGTCTTTCTCTCTTTTGCTATTTCTCCTCTCAATTTCTCTCTGTCCTATCAAGTAACACATCCACATACACACACACATATATATGGGGGGGGAAAGGAGGGTGGGGAGAAATGGCCACTGGGAACAGTGGATTCCTAGTACCGGCACCATGCCACAATAACCCTGGTGGTAATTAAAAAAAAAAAAAAAAGCACTATTGGTTTCTGAATTCCTACTTTGGGTAACCAGAGATAATAATGTAAAGACATGCTTCTTGGGAGTCGAGTGGTAGCATAGCTGGCTAAGCGCACATGGCGCAAAGTAAGGACCGGCGTAAGGATCCCAGTTCGAGCCCTTGACTCCCCACCTGCAGGAGGAGTCACTTCATAAGCAGTGAAGCAGGTCTGCAGGTGTCTATCTTTTTCTTCCCTCTGTCTTCCCTTCTTTCCATTTCTCTCTGTCCTATCTAACAACAACGACATCAATAACAACAATAAAACAAGGGGAATAAATAAATATATATAAAAAAGGCTTCTTAGTCACTGTAAACCTCCTCTTCTTCTTCTATCCGAAGACCAGAATAGTAAAGTCTGAGAATATGACAAAATATTTTCTAAGAGACTGCTGTTAAGGTGCTTTAAGATAACATAAATTTGGGGGCCCAGCGGTAGTGCAGCGGTTTAAGCACACATGGTGCAAAGCGCAAAGATCAGCTCAGGTTATCCCGGTTTGAGCCCCTGGCTCCCCCACCTGCAGGGGATTCACTCTTCACAATCGATGAAGAAGGTATATCTTTCTCTCCCATCCTCTCAATTTTTCTCTGTCCTATCCAACAATAGCAGCAGCAATGGCAACAATAACAACAAGGGCAACAAAAAAGGGAAAAATGGCCTCCAGGAGCAGTGGGTTCAGAGTGCAGGCACTGAGCCCCAGCGATAACCCTGGAGGCAAAAAAATAATAACAACAATAACAATAATGCAAATTTTACTTTCAGCAGCCTGGGAGGTGGCACAGTGCATAAAAGAATGGGACTCTCTGGAGTCAGGCGGTAGCACAGCGTGTTAAGTGCACATGGCACCAAGTGCAAGAACCGGCATAAGGATCCCAGTTCAAGCCCATGGCTCCCCACCTGCAGGGGAGTCGCTTCACAGACGGTGAAGCAGGTCTGTAGGTGTCTATCTTTCTCTCCACCTCTCTCCATTTCTCTCTGTCCTGTCCAACAATGACAACATCAACAACAATAATAACTACCACAACAATAAAACAACAAAGGCAGCAAAAGGGAAAATAAATAATAATATAAGAATGGGACTCTCCTGAGTATAATCCCAAGCATCACATGTATTAGAGTGATATTTTGGTTCTCTCTTTTCTTTCTCATATAAATAAGTCTTTAAAATTTTGTATTAACATTTTAAGTGATATATTTAATCTGTAATATAAAAAATTATAAATACTATCTTACTTCTACTCTCTATAAAAATCATTAAGTTTCTTCCTTCCAGAAATATCATATATACATATGCAAATCTACCCATATATGTGTATGTAAACAGGCAGATAAAGTGAAACAGGCTGTAGCACTGAAGTTTCCTTCAATGTGGTAGAGGCTGGGCTTGAATTTAGGCTGCACATATGACAAAGTAGCACAATATTCAACTGAGATATTTTTCTAAGCCTCCCCCCAACATTTTTAGAAAATATTTTTATTTATTTTATTTCAAAGAGATACAGAAAGTCATGGAGAGAGTGGTCTGGGAGGTAGTGCAATGGATAAAGCACTGGATTCTCAACCATGAAGTCCTGAGTTCAATCTCTGGCAGCACATGTACCAGAGTGAGAGTGATGTCCAGTTCTTTTTCACTCTATCTTTCTCATGAATAAATAAATACTTGAAAAAAAAAGTCATAGAGACCAGAACACTGTTCAACTCTGGTTTATGATGGTGCTGAGGATTCAACCTGGAACCTTGGAGCCTCAGGCACATCTTTTGCAGGACTGTTAAGTTTTTTCCTTAGCCCCCTCCAAAATTTTCAACAGTCCAAAAAATATATACAGCTTATATGGCATCAGAATTGTTTCCACTAAAAAAATATATAAAATCAACTTGAAGTTACTTAAGTGAACTGTATCTTATCTGCATTATATTTAGGAATTCTCATCTGTCACCAAGCTGAACCTGCTAATTTCAATTAGTTTTCTCAAAAGCCAACGAACTAGATGGGCAAATACACCCTGCTAATCACATACTAGGTGTTAATTCCATAGTCTTCAAGAGAAATGCTTCTATCAAGTCAAGGAATATTGAAAACATGAAGCAGAAAATTTTCCCAATGATAAGTACAAATTCAAATCATTAGCACAATAAATCTTGTCTTGTGCATTTCGTATTTAACACACAAAATCACCTTTAAAAAAAAAAAAAAAACCAAAGCACTACTAAGCTCTCCATATGGTAGTACAAGGGATTGAATCTGAGCCTTTGGGGTCTCAGGCATGGGTCTCTCTGCAAAATCATTAAGCTATCTCCCCTGCCTACAATCACTTCTTCCAGTTCC
The DNA here is from genome assembly GCF_950295315.1 of Erinaceus europaeus. Classification (NCBI taxonomy): domain Eukaryota; kingdom Metazoa; phylum Chordata; class Mammalia; order Eulipotyphla; family Erinaceidae; genus Erinaceus; species Erinaceus europaeus. Next base: position 55,075,169 of record NC_080172.1, read on the forward strand.
TGATAACTCACCTGAAGTTTAGTCAGCATACCAGGACTTTCTGATGGAGGACCAGGGATCACTTCTGGCTCCTCTTCTACCTCCTCAAAACGTGGTATCCGTCTCTTCTTTACTCCTGATGATTCCTTGGCAATCTCAGAGTCATCACCAAATACTTCCTAAGGGAACCCAAGATAAAAGAAGAGTTGTATCCCTGCCCACAGGAGAAGGGAAGAATCATTCTAATCTTTTCTAGTATTCTGTGGCTTTTCCCAGGGGACTATGTATGGTGCACCCCTACACATGGCTACTTGCCAGAAACCAGTCTTCTAGACCCTCCACCATAGGACAATCCCATCCAACTTCATCATGTTCCTCCTCCAGTCAAGCAAATTTTGCCCCATGTTCTTAAAAATGTCCCCATCTCAAGGCCTTTTCAAATGCTACTGCTCACATTAGTAATGATCTCCCTCAAATTTCCCAAACCACTCCTCTAATAAATCCTTCCTAAAACTCACCTCCTCCAGGAAGTTTTTCTCACTAATAATAATGCCTTCCGTCTCTGACCAAACTTTATTTCACAACCTTTTAGGCACATATGAGCTTGGTTCAGATAAGGTAAAATTACATTGCTGGTATTTTACTATCTCCCCACTAGTCTAAACTCCTCCAGGACAGGGCTTTCTCTGTTTTCTTCTGCATCCCCCAGTAACACTCTGCCTTCATCAAGCCATGGAAATATGTTGACTAATTTGCAAGGTGAATTTAACAGGACCAAGAGTGGCCAACTGGAAGGGACAATGGGAAAAAGCAAATGTACACACCGGTGGTAGGCTTTGGGTGACATCCCCTCTTCACTAGGAGGGCTCGTGTTTTGCAAGGACATATCCTCGGCCAGGGGTGAGCGCTTCCTGGAACTCCTACAGTTCAAGAAAAAGGACTCTCCCATAATATATTGTGTGGGGTGGGGACCTGAATGGACCAAAATGGGACCCAAATCCCAACGCTATCTAGATACTTCTTTCTAAAAACCATTTTTAATAACCCCACCCAATGTAGTCAGTTTATTCACACACAGTAAGTCCTCAGTACTTAAACATTAGCATGTCTGATCATAGCGTAATCTTCATGCTATAGATCTGTGTATACTGTGGGTCAAGCTTCCCCCCTTAAAATTGACAAAATCCAACATAATTCTATAGTTAATCCTGAAATTTACATGAAGCTGCTCTCAGATTTTACAATTTGTGATTATGTTTTGTTGTGCCCTCTCCCCACTTACATCACAAATTCCTTTATGGCAATGACTATCTCTCATTCCTCTGACTGCCCTAAACACTAAGGGACACACAAATATCTTTTCCTCTTAGCTCCACAATCAGGCCACGAACCAAGCAGATATTGCTTCTTCACTCTCTGTGGCTCAGTAAAAGCAATGGGATAATGAAGGCAATCAAAAGCATTTTGCAAGTTTGGAGGGAATCATAGAAAAAAAAAAATAGAGACAGACAGAGAGAATGAGGTATAGATTAGCTTTTGACAATGATAAAAGAGGCCACAGAAAATCAGTAACTACGAAAGGAGAAATAGAATAGAAAAGGGAGTATTTATGTACTTTTATTCTAAGTACTCCACTCATCAGGCCAGATGATCAGCAATATACTATATAGCAAATGGCAAGTTCTCAAGATATAAAGAATGATGTTAGTGTCCAGGCTACAATTCCATGGCAGACAAATACCATGAAAGGAGCAACAACGAGCCATATAGCTCAGGTAGCAGTGGAATCACATTCTGAAGCAAACTATTATGCCTCAAATCAATCAGAGCATAAAATCTCAGAGCAATCAATTTATAGGTGATAGTAATGGGAGGAGAGTCAAAGGAAAACATGAGAATTTAAGCTAATTGTATATGAAAAAGGATAAAACTACCAATTGCTTCCTTTGGATGTTTCAACCCATGAACTTGGTCTATGTACTTCTCTTGAATATTAGGTATTCTAATAATGGATCTCAATGTGTGAGTCAGGTGAGTTTGGCAACTCTGTTACCATTCAAAGCACTCCCAAGTTCAATAGATAAAAAACTGTAACCTACCTTTAGTTCTCGTTTTCTGCTCCTGTCACTGCTAGATTTGGAATGTCTAGAACTTCGACCTTCCTCCACAGCTTCAAACAGTTTGTCCACAAATCGAAGAGTAGAATCATCAAGAAAAGGTTTCAGATGGTCTGACAGAAAAAAAAGAGGTGGTAGGGTTGAAAAAGTAGGAGCACTTATTTTAATATTAGGCCTGTAACAGATACCAGCGCTAGAATTTTATTCCTAGAAGAGATAAAAATCTTTAAGTGCTTTATTGGGTTCTCATAACTTTCCTTACAGTGAACAACCTTTTCCTATGAGGTAAAAATTCAGTTATACATTTTTGGAATAGGGAGTAGTCTAGGATGACTAGGATGAATAACTCTCCTTTTTCCAAAGAGCAAGTTGTATAAGAATACCATGACAAGGAGTCGAGCGGTAGCACAGTGGGTTAAGTGCATGTGGTGCAAAGCCCAAGGACTGACAGAAGGATCCTGGTTCCAGCCCCCGGATCCCCACCTGCAGGGGAGTCACTTCACAAGCAGTGAAGCAGGTCTGCAGTTGTCTTTCTCTCTCCCTCTCTGTCTTCCCCTCCTCTTTCCATTTCTCTCTCCCTACCCAACAACGATGACATCAATAACAACCATAACTACAACAACAAAAAAGACAAGGGAAAATAAATATTTTTAAAAAGTTAAATAAAAATAAAATAAAATAAAAAATACCATACCATGACAGGGGCTGGGTGGTGGTGCACTTGGTTGAGTGCACAGGTTACAATGCCCATGGACCTGGGTTCAAGCCCCTGGTCCTCACCTGCAGGAGGAAAGCTTTGCGAGTGGGGAAGCAGTGTTGCAGGTGTGTCTGTCTCTCTTCCTTTCTCTCTCTCTTCTTTTCCCTCTAGGGTTCACTGGGGCTCTGTGCCAGCACTACAAAACCACTGCTCCTGGCATCTTTTTTTTTTCATTCAATAGGACAGAGAGAAACTGAGGGTGAGGAGGAAGTAGAGAGGGAGAAAGAAAGACAGACACTTGCAGACCTGCTTCATTACTCATGAAGCTTCCCCGAGGTGGGGAATGCAGGCGGGGCCTCAAACCTTACGCATAGTACTATGTATGATTAACTGAGTGGACCACACCCCCCATGACCCCTCTACAAAAGTAATAGTTAAAAAAAAGATCAACAGAAAATTTTAAAAAGAGGGCGGAGGGTAGATAGTATAATGGTTATGCAAACAGACTCTCACGCCTGAGGCTCCAAAGTCCCAGGTTCAATACCCCGCACCACCATAAGCCAGAACTAAACAGTGCTCTGGTTAAAAAATATTAAAAAAAGAATACCATGATCAAAATCTACTTCCTTCAACTTCTTCATATTATTTAACAGACTTCTCGATATGTTAAGATATTGGTGTGAAGGCCAAGCAGTAGCTCAGCAGGTTAAGCACACATGGTCCTTGCGCAAAGATCCCAGTTCGAACCCCCAGGTCCCTACCTGCAGTGGGGTCACTTCACAAGCGGTGAAACAGGTCTGCAGGTATCTATCTTTCTCTCCCCCTGTCTGTCTTCCCCTCCTCTCTCCCATTTCTCTCTGTCCTATCCAGCAATAACAACAATAATAGCAACAACAATGATAAACAAGGGCAACAAAAGGGGAAATAATAATAATAATAATAAAGATATTGGTGTGAGGGCAGGGGAGAGAGTATAATGGTTATGCAAAGAAACTCTCATGCTTGAGGCTCCAAGGTTCCAGGTTCAACTCCCAACACCAACACAAGCCAGAAGTGAGCAATGCTCTGGTCTCTCACTTTTTACCACCTCATTTAAGAGCAAAAATCTCTTAAAAAGATAGGAAGACAAAAATCAAAGTTGAGGCATTAGGCAGTGGTGCACCTGGTTGAGTACACATGGTACAATGTGCAAGGACCCAGGTTCAAGCCCCCGGCCCCAACTGTCTGGGGAAGTTTCTTGAGCAGTGAAGTAGTGCTACATCCAATAAACAAACAAATGCAAAATTAAGTTATTCAAGCTATTTCCTATTATAAGAGGGAAAAAAAATGTGTTTTTTAGATGTTCCCAAAGAGAATTTTGGGAAAGTTCAAAGGGAAAGTGTTTGAGTCATCTATATGTTAAGTCAAATGATTCAAAAAGTTACATACCAGCTGCCTTCTTCTTGTCCATGCCCTTCCCCACGCAGTTCAGTGCTGCTGTGACCACTGTGGGTTCTGAGAAACCCAGTACTCTCTTCACTGTCTTTTCTATCCATGGTTTCAGCTCATCCAGTTCCCTTTTAGATAGTGCCATTCTTCAGAAAAGGACTGTTCAATTGGGGACCAATACTGAACCTAGAAAGAAAACAGAAAAGAACAAGTTAGCAGTGGGCAAAGACTAAAGGGATTCTAGCAATGGTTACTACATCAGGAATGCCTTTCCCAAACCTATTCTCTTGACGATTTTTCTTTTTCATGCCACAAAGGTTGCTGCTGGGGCCTAGAGCCTACATGCTCCTGATGGCTATTTTGGTTTTCCTTTTAATTTGATGCTGAGAAAGTGATAATGGAGAGGAAACACAGAAGGAGCGTTACTCTACCATGTGTGAAGCTTCCTCCTTGCAGGTGGGTGACAGGAACATGAACCCTAACCCCCTGTAGGTAGGGACCAGGGACTCAAACCTGGGTCCTTGCACATTGTAACATGTGCACTTGCTAAACCAGGTGCATAACCACCTGGCCCCCTGATAAATCTTTATCATGGTAGAGACAGAAATAGGGTGTGAGGGAAGAGAGAGAGATACCCGCAGCACTGCTTCGACACTAAGGAGCCCCCCCCCCCCCACTCCCACAGGTGGTGACGGCGGTGGGGTGGGGGGCGGGCATGAACTGGGTTTTTGCACTTTACCAAGTATACTCAGCCCCCTGGCTCCTTTTTTTTTAAACCGCCTCTGTGTTCCCCTATTGATCACAGGCGGGGGGGGGGGGGGGGTGGTGGCACATCACATTAGTTGTGAAGCTTCCTCCTTGAGCATGGTGCTCCTATGTGGTACTAGATGTTCAAACCTGGGTCCTCATGTAACTCTGGGCCCCTAGCTCACCTTTTTGTGATCCTGTCATATCAACAGGATCAACAGGGGTTATATCAAATATGTAACATTCAATGACTGGAATTAAGTCTGTCCAGATGCTAGCTTTTCTATTCCTCCTACTTTCAGGCAGGCATTCCTTAACCCAGCCATCACCTGAAGGTAGTACTTTTTTAAAAAAAAATTTAAATATTTATTTTTCCTTTTGTTGCCCTTGTTTTTTGTTCTTGTAGTTATTGTTGTTGTTATTGATGTTGTTAGATAGGCCAGAGAGAAACTGAGTGAGGAGGGGAAGACAGAGAGGAGGAAAGATAAGACACCTGCAGACCTGCTTCACCACTTGTAAAGTGACTCGCCTGCAGGTGGGGGGCCGGGGGCTTGAACCTGGATCTTTAAGCTGGTTCTTGCACTTTGCGCCACCTGCCCGTAACCTGCTGCACTACTGCCCAGACTCCCTTTTTTTTTTTAAAGTGATTTCTTTCATTTTTGTTTTTCCCCTTTGTTGCCCTTATTGTTGTTGTGACTGATGTCGTTGTTGTTGAATAGGACAGACAGAAATAGAGAGAGGGGAAGAGAAAGACACCTGCAGACCTGCTTCACCACTCGCCTGCAGGTGGGGAGCTGGGGGCTTCAACTGGGATCATTATGTGGGTCCTTGCACTTCACACCATGTGCACTTAACCTGCTGCACTACCGCCCAAACCCCAGTAGTACTTTTCTTAAGGGATGCAAATAAAACAGGGTTTATCCAGGCCCAACCTACTATATTAAAGGTCATAATTCTTTTTTTTTCTCCTTCCAGGTCCATATTTCTTTTTATTTTTTACCAGAGCACTGCTCAGGTGGTGCAGGGGATTGAACCTGGGACTTCGGAGTCTCCTACACTGGGTCTCCTTGCATAACCATTATGCTATCTATCCTGCCCATAGGTCCACTTTTTTTTTTTTTTTTTTTTTTGCCTCCAGGGTTATTGCTGGGGCTTGGTGCCTACACTACGAATCCACTGCTCCTGGAGGCCATTTTTATTTCCCCTTTTTTTGCCCATGTTGTTGATTATTGTTGTTATTGCTGTTGTTGGATAGGACAGAGAAAAACTGGGGACGGGAAGACAGAGAGGGGTAAAGATAGACACTTGCAGACCTGCTTCACCGCCCATGAAGTGACCCCCCTGCAGGTGGGGAGCTGGGGTTTCGAACCAGGATCATCACTCTAGTCCTTGCACTTTGTGCCAAGTGCGCTTAACCTACTGCACTACTGTATGGCTGGTGTGTGTGTGTGTGTTTTGTTTTGTTTGCCTCCAGGGTTATCGCTGGGGCTTTGTACCTGCACTATGAATCCACTGCTCCTGGAAGCCATTTTTCCCATTGCCCTTGTTGTGCTTGTTGTAGTTGTTATTGTTGTCATAGCTGTTGTTATTGGACAGACAGAGAGAAATTGAGAGAGGACGGGAAGACAGAGAGGAGGAAATATAAGACACCTGCAGACCTCCTTCACCACTTGTGAAGCGACTTCCCTGCAGGTGGGGTGGGGTCCACATTTTTTTAATTCAATCTTTTTAAAAAAATTATTTATTTATTCCCTTTTGTTGCCCTTGTTGTTTTATTGTTGTAGTTATTGATGTCATCATTGTTGGATAGGACAGAGAGAAATGGAGAGAGGAGGAGAGAAAGACAGACACCTGCAGACCTGCTTCACTGCCTATGAAGTGACTCCCCTGCAGGTGGGGAGCTGGGGGCTCGATGGGGTCCACATTTTAAGACAAAATGAAAGACATCACAGTACCAGTGTCCTCCAATGCAGTGGGTGGGCTGGGCTTGAACCCTGGTAGTGCTTATGGAAAATCAGGCACATTATTCAGGCGAGCTGTTTTGCCAGTAAAAGCTGCTAACTTTTTGTTACATTTCTGGTTGTTTTTTTTTTTTTTTTGCCTCCAGGGTTATTGCTGGGGTTCAGTGCCTGCACTAAGAATACATTGCTCCTATAGTGACCCCCCGCCTGTAGGTGGGGAGCCAGGGGCTGAACCGGATTCTAGCACCAGTTTTTGTGCTTTGCACAATGTGAGCTTAACCAGCTGCATTACTGCCCAGGCCCCGCTTCTACTTGATAGCTTTATCTCCTAGAAGCTCGGATGCCTAACAGGGCATTTGATTTTGTCATAACTGTATGAAACGAGCGGGTGAATCTGAGACTTGCAGTGACAGACTTTGTGCTCCAGTGATATTCTGGTGGATCTAGTCACCTATTACAAAACAGCAGTACAGCCCACCAATCTGTACATATTAACTGTGAATGGCTTGGGAGAAGCATAACAAAACACTAAGAGAGTAAAGAGTGTGCTCACAGTCCACAGTTGGGAGGCCAAACTTTAGTTCCTACTACTTTCCTGGCAAGTCATTCCTGTCCCTCAGTTTGCTCATCTTGCAAAATGTGGCCAACTGCCATATCTACGGGGCACTTTATTCATTCAATAAAGATGTCTCACTAAAATACAATACTAAGTGACCAGCAGTACAGTGTGTACAGACACAGCTGTAAACCAGTTACATGAACCTCTGCGTCAACTGGGGCCTATATTCCACTCGAACTGAATCACAGGCGAGAAGGTGTGAGCGACTAGGCATCCAGAACAGTAAGGGAGACCGTCCTTCGTGCCCCCAATGTTATGCTAAGTGAGTGCAACTCAAACCTCCATGGAATGATAAGCAAACTAAACAGATAGTGGGCAGAATATACATATATTTCCATGCCTCAGAGAGAGCACAGCGGCCATGCAAAAAAGACTTTCATGCCTGAGCTCCGAGGGCCCAGGTTCAATCCCTGACACTACCATAAGCCAGAGCTGAGCAGTGCTCTGGGGGGAATAAGTTTCCAACAGTAACTAGCCTCATTTCGCATCGCATGCTTAACAGTATTGCTGGGGAGGGGCAGAAAAGACAGGGAGGTGGATCTCCTCTGAACGAGCAGGACCCAGTCTTCGGAGGAATCTCCTTACTCCGCGCTCTTCCTAGCTACGACCCGACTTTTCGCTCCGAAACCCCCTTCCGCCTGGTTGTCTCCCCGTCGCTAGCCCGGTCACATCAGCTTGTTGGACCCAAACTCTTGATCTGAGAGCCGGTCAGCCCACCCCGTCCCCTTCCCGCCCCCGCCCTTCCAACGCCAGTCTCAGTCCAATCTGCTCCCGCAGCAGCCGGCACTTCCTGCGGCTTCCTTCCCTCCGAACATCCCGCCTTAGGCTGCGCCCTGCCTTGGGCTTTGGCGCCCGAACCCGCAGGCACGCTCCCCGGGCCGCGGGCCACTACTCACCTCACAAACTTGAACCCCAGAGACGGAGCTCGAACGTTACACCGGAACCGGAAACCCTCTAGCCGCCCTACGGCCTGCCGTCGTTACCGCCACTGCCGCCGCCACGCCGCGGGTCCCCAACATGTGACTATGTAGAAGGCGGGGTTTCTCCGCGCAGCCGCAGTAACTCCCGGGGGGGGGGGTGGCGCATGCGTGGTGGGGTGTTATGGGATCCCTTATAAATTCACTTGTTTCTTTGGGTGTACCCAGCTCAGTCACTTAACCGGATTACAGCAAGTTTAGTGTCCCTGATGCAGAAACTGGGATCCTTGCAGTTTTCATAGTGTGGAGAGGAAGTCCACTACACTAAAGTTATGCTGATGAGCTGCTCTGCCTATAAGCTGGGCATCTGCAGGGATGGGGACTTACTTCAGGCAGAGCACAGGACTTGCATGCTTGAGATTTTAGGTACTGCCTCTTGCTCCATTCCCAACAGTGCATATGCCACAGCTGGTTGTGCTCTGGCATTTCTCACTCTCATGAAATAAGAGTATTCAAAAATAAGTTTTAGGGTCAGGGAGATAGCTCAGCCTGCTAGAGCACCACCTTGCATCCTTGAGACCCCAGAGGCCTCAAGTTCAAACCATAATACTATCATATGTCAGAGTAGAGCACTGCTCTAGCCTTTTTTCATAATAAAATAAAATTCACTTATTTATTGCCTTTAGGGTTATTGTTGTGGCTCGGTGCCTGCACAATGAATTCACTACCACCACCACCACTGCCTTTTTAAAAACTTTATTTATCTATTTTACCTTTTGTTGCCCTTGTTTTTTTATTGTTGTTGTAGTTGTCGTTGTAATCACTGATGTCATTGTTAGATAGGACAGAGAGAAATGGAGAGAGGAGGGGAGGACAACAGGGGGAGAGAAAGACACCTACAGACCTGCTTTACCGCCTGTGAAGAGACTCAGGTGGGAGCTGGGGGCTCGAACCGGGATCCTTAAGCCTGTCCTTGGGTTTTGTGCCACGTTCACTTAACCCGCTGCACTACCACCCGACTCCCTCCCCCTTTTTCTTTAGAAGTTGAGAGGAGAGGGAGAGATAGACACCAGCACTGTTTTACTTGTGAAACCCCTAGACCCCCACAGGTAAGGACTGGGGGCATGAACTCAGATCCTTGTATGTGGGAATCTGTATACTCTTTTTTTTTTAATTAATTAATTTATTTTCCCCTTTTTTTCCCTTGTTGTCTTTTTGTTGTTGTAGTAATTATTATTGATGTTATTGATATCGTCGTTGTAGGTTAGGATAGAGAGAAATAGAAAGAGGAGAAGAAAGAGGGGGAGAGAAAGATAGACACCTGCAGACCTGCTTCACCGCCTGTGAAGTGATTCCCCTGCAGGTGGGGAGGGGGGGAGGGGGGGCTCGAACTGGGTCCTTACACGGGTCCTTGCGCTTCACACCACCTGCGCTTAACCTGCTGCGCTACCACCCGACTCCCTACTCTTCCCCCCCCCCCCGTGTTGCCCTTGTTTTATTGTTGTAGTTATAATTGCTGTTGTTGTTGTTGTTGTTGTATAGGACAGAGAGAAATGGAGAGACGAGGGGAAGACAGAGGGGGAGAGAAAGATAGACACCTGCAGACCTGCTTCACCTCTTGTGAAGCGACTCCCTTGCAGGTGGGGAGCCGGGGGCTCGAACCAGGATCCTTACGCTGGTCCTTGCACAATCTGTATACTCTTATCAGTTGTCCCACCACCTGGCCTTAGGTATTTCGTTTATTTTGTGTTTTTATTTGTTTTGAGTAGAGACATATTGAGAGGGAAGGGGGAGATAGAGGGAGAGAGACACCTGCAGCACTGTTTCATCAGTAGTGAGGTTCCCGCCAGCAGATGAAGACCAGAAACTTGAACTTAGATCCTTCCACACTATACTGTGTGTCCTCTACCAAGTGCACCACTACCCAGACCTGGTGTTTTTTTTAAAAAAAAAAAAAAAAACATTTTAAAAATATTTATTTATTTTCCTTTTTGCTGCCCTTGTTTTTATTGTTGTAGTTATTGTTGTTGTTATTTGTTGGATAGGACAGAGAGAAATGGAGAGAGGAGGGGAAGACAGAGAGGGAGATAGAAAGACACCTGCAGATCTGCTTCTACCGCCTGTGAAGGGACTCCCCTGCAGGTGGGGAGCCGGGGCTCTAATCGGGATCCTTACACCAGTCCTTGTGCTTTGTGCCACCTGTGCTTAACCCACTGTGCTACCGCCCGATTCCCGACTCTGTGTTTTAAGTACATTTTTATATGTTTTATAATTTTTAATATTTGTTTATCTAGCAATTGGAGAAGTGACTGAACTGGTAAAACATTTTCCCTAAAGTTCCTAGTTCAACCACCGGCACTGCAAGTACCAGAGCAGTGCTTTGGCTTATCTTTCTGTGTGTCTCATGAAACTCTCATTTGTAATAATCAGAATAAACCCTTATAATAAAAATAATTATTGGGGCCAGGTAGTGTGGCACTTGTTTGAAATCATGTGCTACAAGTGCACAAGGACCTGGGTTCAAACCCCTGGTTCTCACTTGCAAAGAGGAAGCTTCATAATTATTGAAGCAAGGCTGCAGTTGTCTTTCTCTCTCCCTCTCTCCCTCCCCCTTCCCGCTCAACTTCTGTCTCTGTTCAATAAATAAAATAAAATTTAAAAATTAATCAAATATTTTAAAAATTATTAACTTTATTTATTTATTGGATAGAGACAGTCAGAAATCGACAGGAAGGGGGAGACAGAGAGGGAGAGAGGCAGAAAGACACCTGCAATCCTGCTTCACCACTCACAAAGCTTTCACCCTGCAGGTGGGGACCGGGGGATTGAACCTGGGTCTTTGCACACTGCAACATGTGCGCTCAACCAGGTGCGCCACCACCCAGCCCCTCAAATATATATATATATTTTTTTCTTAGTTAATTCATTTATTTATTCCCTTTTGTTGCCCTTGTTGTTTTATTGTTGTAGTTATTATTGTTGTTGTCGTTGTTGTTGGATAGGACAGAGAGAAATGGAGAGAGGAGGGGAAGACAGAGAGGGGGAGAGAAAGATAGACACCTGCAGACCTGCTTCACCACCTGTGAAGTGAGTCCCCTGTAGGTGGAGAGCCAGGGGCTCGAACCAGGATCCTTGCTCTTTGAGCCACATGTGCTTAAGCCGCTACTCTACCGCCTGACTCCTCCCTCAAATATATTTTTTTAATTATATATTGTGGCCGGGTGGTGGCGCACCTGGTTGAACACACGCTCAAGGACCCAGGTTCCATCCCCTGGTCTCCACCTGAATAGGAAAAGCTTTGTAAGTGGTGAAGCAGGGCTGCAGGTGTCTCTCTTGTCTCTCTCCCTCCCTATTTCTGTTGGTCATTATTTCTCCTTTGGCTAATTCTGCTTCTAAAGACCCCTTCTGTTGGTCATCACATCAGGTTGGTCATCCATGTTGGTCATCACATCAGGTTCCTTTGCATTGCTTGATGCTGTGATCTATTTACATAATCACTGTCTTGCCTGAGACCCACCCTCCCTGCAGGGTATTGGTTTAATCCCCACTAGTTAGATGCAAGCTTTCTATGTTCTGTTCGCACTCTTTTTTTGCTCTGCTCCCTCTCCTAGTCATTTCCTTTCCCCTTACCCCTTCCGGTGAAGAGATACATAAAAGGCGATGTATCTGATTAATAAACGAGGATATTGTGTTCCCGCTCAGCCACAAGAGTTCCTGGTTCCTCTCCCATGTCGCTGAGTAGGCAGCAGCCTAGGTTGGCTCCGGCAGAGTTCTCTCCACCCCAAAGAGCACGTGTCCAGGAAGAAACACCCTCAAGCTAGCTGGGCATATTTCCCCCTCCTCCATTTGTCTTTATCCAATAAATGAATAAAGATAAAAAATTATTAAGTGATCCAGGAGGTGGCGCACTGGATAGGGCATTGGACTCTCAAGCGTGAGGTCTCAAGTTCAATCCCCTGCAGCACATGTACCAAAGTGATGTCTGGTTCTTCCTCTCTCTCTCTCTCCTATCATTTCTCATGAATAAATAAATAAAAATAATTTTAACTATTAACAAAAAAGAAAAAAGAGGGGCACCTGCAGCCCCACTTCACCACTCGCAAAGATTTCCCCCTGCAAGTGGGGACCGGGACTCAAACCTGGGTCCTTGTGCATTGTAACATGTACACTCAACCAAGTGCACCACCACTTGGCTCCCACCAAAATTCTTTATGGGGTGCAAAAGGTGGGAGTTCTGGTTTCTGTAATTGCTTCTCCACTGGACATGGATATTGGCAGGTGGATCCATACTCCCAGCCTGTTTCTTTCCCTAGTGAGTTTGGAGAGGACAAATGTTTGGAGCACATTGGTGAGGTCTTCTGCCCAGGGAGGTCAGAATGGAATTATAGTAGTATCTGCAACTTGGTGGCTGAAAGGCAATTAAAATATTAACGAGGACAAAATATTTAATAAACAGGAACCAAAAAGTAGGAACAGAGCTTATAAGAATAGGGATCTCAGAGTAGAGAGAAGATAAAAAGTCTATTTTAGGTATATTCCTAGGGGCCCATGACTTTAGTGATTTTTGCTTGAGCTTGATAGCTAACGTGGAGGTGACCTAAAAATATTGTCTGGGGAGATGGTGTCAGAGAATAGGGCTAAAAAGCTATATTGGGAGTCTGGGGAGACAGCATAATGGTTATACAAAAGGCTTTCAGGCATGAGCCTCCAATGTCTCAGGTTCAATCCCCAGCACCACCATAAACCAGAATTGAGCAGTGCTTTAGTCTTTTTCTCTGTATCTCTTATTCATTAAAATGAAATACATTAAAAAAAAAAAACTGGACTAGGGCAAAGAGAAGCTCCCAAACTTGAAGAAAATATATAAATACAATTAATTGTTTACCTCATGAATGTGACCCTGGGCCCATATATATTCATATTTTATACAGGAGCCTGTCAAGGCTCCAAGTCTCTGTCAGTCTGAGCTCATGGTTCATGGTCACAGCTGGGAATGTTCTAGGCTGTACTCATTTCAGAAATACTCTTCCTTCAGTGGCATGGTGGGATGACCCAGCCTCCCTTAGGAGGAGAGCTCTCACCTCTTTTTTTTTTTTTAATTTATTTTATTTATTTATTATTGGACAGAGACATAAATTGAGAGAGAAAGATAGAAATGGAGAGAAACAGAAACACCTGTAATTCTACGTCACCATTTGTGAAGCTTTCCTCCTCAGGTGGGGACCAGGGGCTTGAACTCAGGTCCTTGAACACTGTAGTGTGTGTGCTTATCCAGGTGCGCCACCACTTGGCCCACTCTCTCCTCTTTATATCTGAAAAAAATATTAGAAAGTGGTGAAATTCCAATGATGTTACATATACATAAAAGAAAATCAATCAAGGGAGTCGGGCAGTAGCACAGCGGGTTAAGCGCAGGTGGCACTAAGTGCAAGGACCTGCATAAGGATCCCGGTTTGAGCCCCCGGCTCCCCACCTGCAGGGGAGAGAAAGACAGACACCTGCTTCACTGCTTGTGAAGCGACTCCCCTGCAGGTGGGGAGCCAGGGGCTCCAACTGGGATCCTTCTGTTGGCCCTTGCACTTTGCACCACATGTGCTTAACCCGCTGTGCTACCACCTGACTCCCAGCATTAGATTCTTAACCATGAGGTCCTGAGTTCAATTCTTGGCAGCACATGTACCAAAGCAATGTCTGGTTCTTTCTCTCTCCTATCTTTTTCATGAATAAATAAATAAATTCTAAAAAAAACAACAACAACAGTCCAACCAGTTCTAAAACATAAAATTAAATAAAATAAATTAAAAAGGAGGCCAGTAAGATAGCTGGAAGGGCACCTGCTTAGCTATTTACAAATCAGGTTCCAGAGCCCAGCATCTCACATGAAGTACTATGGCACTGACGGGAGCTGTGTGCTGTGGATGGATGTATGTTCCCTCTCTCTCTACTTCTCTCTTTGTATCTGAAAAAGTTGGTCTAGAGCAGTTAAGTCCAGGTAGAGACAAAATTATTTAAAAATATATTTTTAAAATCTTTATGTATTTATTGGATAGAAGACAGCCAGAAATTGAAAGGGAAAGGGTGATAGAGAGCGAACAAGACAGAGACACCTGTAGCACTGCTTCACCACTCGCAAAGCTTTCCCCCCTGCAAGTGGGGACTGGGGGCTTGATCATGGGTCCTTGTGCATTGTAACATGTGCACTCAAGCAGGTGTGCCACCCCCGACCCCTAGAAAAATATTTGTTTAGAGTGGGGGAGATAGTATAGTGGTAATATGAAGAGACTGTCATGCCTAAGGCTCTCAGTCCACAGGTCCAATCCCCTGCACCCCCATAAGCCAGTGCTGAACGGTGCTCTGGTAAATAAATAAATATTTGCTTATTTTATTAGTGAACAAGATGGAAAGAAAAAACAAAATAGAGAAAACCAGTGATCATTGGCATATATAATAACTGGGGTTGAACTCAGGACCCTATGTGTCCAAGTCCAGGGCTCTATCCACTGCTGGGCCAACAATCCGTTTTTAAAGACTTAAAAAAATTTAATTTATGTGGTCCAGAAGGCGGTGCAGTGGATAAAGCATTGGATTCTCAAGCATGAGGTCCTGAGGTCAATCCCTGGAAGCACCTGTACCAGAGTGATGTCTGGTTCTTTCTATCTTCATAAATAAATAAATAAAATCTTTAAAAATTAATTTATTTTATTTGATAGAACATAGAGAAATTGGTGGGCCAATGAAGGGGGGAAGAGACAGACACCTGCAACACTGCTTTATCACTCATCAAGCTTTCCCCCTGCAGGTGGGACCAGGGGCTTGAACCTGGGTCCTTGTGCATAGCAGTAACACATGCACTTAACCAGGTGCACCACCACTTGGCCCCTCACTAACACTTTTTTGTAATTTTTTTGTTGTTGTTGGATAGGACAGAGAAATGGAGAGAGGAGGGGAAGACAGAGAGTAGGAGGGGAAGACAGAGAAGAGGAGAGAAAGACAGACACCTGCAGACCTGCTTCACCGCTTCTGAAGCCACTGCCCTGCAGGTGGGAGCTGGGGGGTCGAACCGGGATCCTTACTCTGGTCCTTGCGCTTTATGCCATGTGCGCTAACCCGCCGCTGCGCTACCACCCGACCCCCAGTAATTTTTTTTTTAAAGAATTCATTTTGAGAAAGATAGACAGAGAGAGAAAGAACTAGACCTCACTCTGTTACATGTGCTGCCAGGGATTGAACTCAGAACCTCATGGTTGAGAATCCAGTGCTTTATCCACTGCGCCACATCTTGGACCACAATTTAATTATCTTTATATATTTACTAGATAGAGACAGCCAGAAGTCGAGAGGAAGGGGA
This sequence comes from Erinaceus europaeus, assembly GCF_950295315.1. Lineage (NCBI taxonomy): Eukaryota > Metazoa > Chordata > Mammalia > Eulipotyphla > Erinaceidae > Erinaceus > Erinaceus europaeus. The sequence goes on from NC_080172.1 coordinate 55,090,982, forward strand.
AGACAGAGAAGGAAAGAGACAGAGAGACACCTGAAGCAGTTCTTCACCACTTAAAAAGCTTTCTCCCTGCAAGTGTGGACTGGGGACTTGAACCCAGGTCCTGGAGCATTGCAGCATGTGCGCTCAATCAGGTGTGCCACCACCCAACCCCCTAAAACATTTTTAACAAATAAATTAATTGGGTTAAGCGCAGGTGGCACAAAGCCCAAAGACCGGCATAAGGATGCTGGTTCTAGCCCCCAGCTCCCTACTTTGCAAGGGAGTCGCTTCACAAGTGGTAAAGCAGGTCTGTAGGTGTCTTTCTCTTCTCTTCTGTCTTCCCCTCCTCTCTCCATTTTCTCTCTGTCTTATCCAACAACAATGACAACAATAATAACTACAACAATAAAAATAACAAGGGCAACAAAAAGGAGTAAATAAATACTAAAAAAAAAAAAGTAGTGCAGGTGGAGGCACAGTGGGTAAGGTGGTGAACTCTCAAGCCTGAGGTCTCTAGTTTGATCTTCTTTTTCATTAATAAGATCATCAGTGTTCTGGGAGGTGGCGCAGTGGTAAAGCTTTGGACTCTCAAGCATGAGGTCCCTAGTTCGATCCCCGGCAGCACATATGCCAGAGTGATGTCTGGTTCTTTCTCTCTCCCTCTTTCTCATAAATATTAAAAAAAAAATAAGATCAGCAAATCTAGGGGCCGGCTGTTGGCTCACCTGGTTGAACACACGTTACAAAGTACTAGGAACTGGGTTTGAGTCCTGGTCCCTACCTACAAGAGTAAAGCTTTGCAAGTGGTGAAGCAGTATTGCAGATATTTCTCCATCTCTCTCCCTATCACCCCCTTCCCTCTTGATTTCTGGTTGTCTCTATCCAGTAAACAAAGATTAAATTAATTAGGACAGAGAAAAATTTAGGGGGAGATAGAGAGGGAGAAAGACACCTACAGATCTGTTTCACGCTTATGAAGCTTCCCTTCAACTGGGGGGGCTTGAACCCAGATCCTTGCACTTAGCAATACCCTGCCCCCCCCCCCTTGGTCTTTCTTCATCTATTTTTGTTCTTGACAAAGTCAGCTTGGAGCAGTGAAACCTCAATGACAAATTAATTAGATTACTGAGTAAAGAGCCCAGCTATATTTTTTTCTGGATATATCTCAAAAAGAATTAAAAGCAGGGAGGTCAGGTGTTGGTGCACCAGGTTGAGCTCATACAGCGCAGTGCACAAGGATCCAGGTTCAAGACAGTCCTCATGCAGTAAGGAAGCTTCACAAGCCATGAAACAGTGGTATAGGTATCTGTCTGTTTCTCTCCCTATGTTCTCCTATCTTTTCTTCAATTTGTCTCTATGCAAAATAAATAAGCAAATATTTAAAAAGAACTAAAAACAGTATTTCAGAGATGTCGTACACCCATATTTGTAACAAAATCATGCATAGTGCATTGTAACATCTGCGTTCAACTAGGTGCATCACCACCTACCCCCTACCCCACCCCCAAGAATGTTCTTGTTGGTCTGCTTCTTCTTCTAGCGTTTGCCCTCCTTCCGTAGCCAGTCAACAGCGTCAGGTTGAACCTGATGTAAAGTTTCGAGACCTCCTTTGAATCTGGAGAGGTGGCAGTCGTTGACTATGTGGGTCATAGTCTGTCTGTAGCCGCAGGGGCAGTTCGGGTTGTCTCTGGCTCCCCAGCGATGGAACATAGCGGCGCACCGGCCATGGCCTGTTCGATAGCGATTGAGGAGGGCCCAATCATAACATGCTAGGTCAAAGCCGGGTTGACGCTTGCAGGGGTCTGAGTTGGTCTGCTTAATCAGGGATACTAACAAAAAAGAATTATGGTCATAAGAAGTCTAGAGCCAAGATACTGGACCACAAGGGGGCAGTGTTTGCACACTAGTAATATGGAGTGGAAGAGGGCTTCACACCCCTTTATGTCTTCAGTGACTGAGAGGTGTTGATGCCCTCCACCTGGAATCCTTTGAGTACTAAAGGACAGCCGCTCTCAAATTTTAGTGGGCATCAGAATCACCTGCAGTGATCTGTTAAACTAGATCACTGTACTCCAACCCCAGGCTTCAATCCAGGTCTGCCCTATCCAACAACAACATCAATAATAACTCAAGGGCAACAAAAGGGAATAAATAAATAAATATTTTTTAAAAATTACTGCTGGGGGTTGGGAGGTAGCACAGAGGGTTAAGTGCACATGGCACCAAGTGCAAGGACCGGCGTAAGGATCCGGGTTTGAGCCCCCGGCTGCCCACTTGCAGGGGAGTCGCTTCACAAGTGGTGAAGCAGGTCTGCAGGTGTCTATCTTTCTCTCCCTCTCTGTCTTCCCCTCCTCTCTCCATTTCTCTCTGTCCTAGCCAACAATGAAGACATCAATAACAACAACAATAATAGTAACTACAACAACAGTAAAACAATAAGGGCAACAAAAGGGGGGAAAAGAAAATTAAAAAAAAAATTACTGCTCTATTTCTGACTCTGCCCTTTCTACTCTCTCTTTTCTACTGTCTATAGCTTTATTTCCACTGCATCAGCCTCCCACTAGCCCCTTAGGAAGTAAGAGTGAATGTTGACTTGTTTTTAAGGACTCCAGCACCCAAATCCAATCATTAGGTTTTTCAGAAGAATTTATTCCAAATACACATATACTTTTGTCCCCCCTTTTTACCCAAGAGCTGTTGTGGGGGGACAGCTGAGTGAAAAGCGGATGTTTTTCCAACAACAAAAGCCTGTTTCGGGTTTCATAAAAATTGGGCAGAAAATCACAGCTCTATCATATTTTAAATAAATTCCTCCTTTCTTAGACTTTAAAATATATTTTTATTGTATAGTTCTGTGGCATCAAGTATATTCACATTGTTCTACAACTACCACCAAATCCATCTCCAGCACTTTCACATTTTTCCAAACAGGAACTCTGCAGTCATTAGACAGTAATTCCCCAACACTCCCCCCAGCTGGCCCCTGGCAACCACTATTGTTCTCCTAGACTGCTTTTCGGTCAGTCACCCTCACACACACAAACTTAGTAAAGGTGAGAGTTCATGCTGATGAGGTTGTGCTGCTGTGTCAGCAAGCCTTTTTGCATCTATGTGATTGAGTTTATTGTAAGAAAGGTGAAAAGGAGCTGGAGGAAGAAGAGAGTTGGAGACACAATCGGATGAGGGTTTTCACACTGGGACTCCTAGCTACAAGCCTCAACAGCCCTGCCAAGGATCTGCCCGATTCTTCCGCATCAAGAAATTGATCTTTCGAGCCATCTCCATGTTGTAGATTCGCTTGCAAGTTTCATAGCTTTCTCTCTGTCGCCGGCGGCAAGGCTTCTCATAGTATCGTCGTCGCTTAATGTCCTCAATGAGTCCATCCATTGTGAGGATTCTGTATGAAAGTAAACAGGTTAGAAACTTGAGCATGGGACTCTGAGGATAGCACAGCGGATTAAGCACAGGTGGCTCAAAGCGCAAGGACCGGCTTAAGGATCCCTGTTTGAGCCCCCGGCTCCCCACCTGCAGGGGAATCATTTCACAGGCGGTGAAGCAGGTCTGCAGGTGTCTCTTTCTCCCCATCTCTGTCTTCCCTTCCTCTCTCCATCTGTCTCTGTCCTATCCAACAATAACGACACCAACAATAACAATAACTACAACAATAAAACAAAGGCAACAAAAGGAAATAAATAAATATTTAAAAAATAAATAAACAAATCTTAAAAAAAAAAAAAAGAAACGAGCTCACTGCAGTCTAAGAAGCAGCATAGTGGACAAAGCATTGGCTTCTCAAGGATGAGATTCAAAAATCAGTCCCCTGCACTGCATGTTCCAGAGTGATGCTCCGGTTCAGCATGTTCCAGAGTGATGCTCCGGTTCATTCTTGTTCTTTCTCTCATATTAATAGATATGTAAACAAAAAAATACCTACTTAAAAAAAAGAAACTTGGTTTCATTATAGAGAAATGTGAGCCTGGGTAGCTCAGTCGGTAAAGCATCAGACTTTTAATCTGAGGATCCAGACTTCAAATCCCTGTTAAGCTCATCTTACCTTTGGGGTTAGGTGGTAGCACACCTGGTTGAGCGCACGTTACAATGTAGAAGGACCCAAGTTCTGTCCCCTGGTCCCCATCTACAAGGGGAAAACTTTGCAAATGGTGAAGCAGGACTGTAGGTGTCTCTTACTCTCTATTTCCCCCTCTTCTCTCAATTTCTGGCTGTTTCTAACAAATAAAATAAAGAAAATTTTTAAAAATTCATAAAAAAAAGAGAGAGAAATGTTAGTAACACAACACTAATTACTTATGAATGGAGGCCCCGAAACAGGAATCTGGGGAAAATAAAAGCAATTAATTCCAGTTCTTAATCTTGGGGAAAATTTAGTCATCACATCCTCAAGCTTTTATTATCACAGCATGAAGGATATGACATGGTTCTATAAAAACAACTGTTCTCTAGGGCACCGATTCTTAGGTGTCATTTCAGAAATATCAAATGGGATAAAATGGGAAAAAAAAAAACCAACCTGTCAACATGGGCGTTGATAAGGTCGATCCATACTCCCAGTCTGTCTCTCTCTTTCCCTAGTGGGGAAGGGCTCTGGGGAAGCGGAGCTCCAGAAAAGTCTGGTCACATCCTGCTAGCATCTGGAACCTGGTGGCTGAAGCCTCTAGGTCCATGATTGTCCAACAATTTGTTTGGCTTTGTATATTAACTGTTTTGAGCCACAGGGGCTTTTTGTACGTGCATGATTCCCCTGCTTCTACTTATGAACTCCCCCCCATTAAAAAAAAAAAAAAAAAGAAGAAGCTTCCTTTTTTGTATGATGATCCCAGATGGTGGTGGGGACTTGAAACCTGGGTCTTAGAGCATGGTAAAGTGTGCACTCTAACGGCTGAACTATCTCCTGGCTCAATACATAATCTCTAAAAGAGAAAAAAGGGCGGGGGGAGCTGGTTATAGCTCATCCAGGAGAGCAGACATGTTGTATACCTGAGGCCCTGGGTTTAAGACCCAGCACCAATAGAGCCCCACAGATGGTATAGTGGGGTTATAGTGTCTCTTCTGTGTGCCTGACTCTCCCCCACCTTCCTCAAAGAAAGAAAAGCTTGGGCTAGGGAGGTTAAACAGTGTTGTAAGGCTGAGGGTTAATTTCCCATACCACCAGAAAAAGAAAAAGCAATAACTGATATATTGATAGCTCAAGTCTATAGGTCTAAGAGCCCTCTGGGCATTAGATATAGAGAAAGAGGTGGATTTTATCACATTAGTGTACAACTGGAAGAATTCAAGTAATACCTTCATTTCCATTTCAGGTAATGAAGCAGGTCTGCAGGTGTCTGTCTTTCTCTCCCCCTCTCTGTCTTCCCCTCCTCTCTCCATTTCTCTCTGTCCTATCCAACAATGATGACATCAATAACAACAACAACAATAAAACAACAAGGGAAACAAAAGGGAATAAATAAATATTTAAAAAAAATATTATGTGCAGTGCTGGGAACTGAACGGATGCTTTATCAGTTGAGCTACTTCCTCAGCCACCATTCTTCCAGTCTCTTTTTAATTATCTTGATTTATTTATTGGATAGAGAGAACCAGAAATTGAGAAGGGAAGAGACGGACAGGTAGAGAGAGACACCTGCAGCACTGCTTCAGCACTTGTGAAGCTTTCCCCCCTGCAGGTGGGGACTGGGGTCTTGAATCAGGGTCCTTGAGCACTGTAACATGCGTGTTCAACCAGGTGCACCACCACCCGGCCCATTCTGCCATTCTTTTTTTTTTTTTTTTTAATATTTATTTCCTTTTGTTGCCCTTGTTGTTTTATTGTTGAAGTTATTATTGATGTTGTTGTTAGATACGTTGTTGTTGGATAGGACAGAGAGAAATGGAGAGAGGAGGAGAAGACGGGGGGGGGGGGGAGAGAAAGACAGACACCTGCTTCACTGCTTGTGAAGCGACTCCCCTGCAGGTGGGGAACCGGGGGCCCAAACTGGGATCCTTCTGTTGGTCCTTGCACTTTGCGCCATGTGCGCTTAACCCGCTACACTACGCCCAACTCCCCCATTCTGCCATTCTTTAATTATAAAAACAACAATGCCAGGGGTTGGGTGGTCGCGCAGTGGGTTAAACACACATGGCACAAAGCACAAGTTTCGGCTTAAGAATCCCGGTTTGAGCCCTGGCTCCCCACCTGCAGGGGGGTTGCTTCACAAGTAGTGAAGCAGGTCTGCAGGTGTCTATCTTTCTCTCTACCTCTCTGTCTTCCCCTCCTCTCTCCATTTCTCTCTGTCCTATCCAACAACAACCACAGCAACAACAAGGATAAACAAGGGCAACAAAAGGGAAAAAAAATAGCTGCCTCCAGGAGCAGTGGATTCATAGTACAGGCACCAAGTTCCAGCAATAACCCTGGAGGCAAAGAAAAAAAATAATAAAAAGAGAGAGCGAAAACAAAACCACCAATGTCATTCTACTAACCATGTTATAGCACCAGGGCTCTATCCACCTGTCACCCTTTATGGGTGAGAAAAAAAATTAAAAAAAATCCACAATCATTGAAGTTGCACAAGTGTGAAGCACCAATGTGAAAAATAAAATTCTAGTTCTTGAAACTTCCTCCCTGAGCTAAGAAGACGCCAGCCATTCTATACTCTATCTGATCTTTAAACTCCTGAGAGCTCTGGCTTCTAGCTGTAATTTCTCTCTTCCTCTCAAACCATCACCAATTGGTCCTGAGGGAAGTCTGAAGTCTGAGGCACCTGCTGCTGCAGCCCCCACTGTTTACAGGCCTCATTCCTGTTTACATTGTCTTTGTTTTTTTGCCCCCAGGATTATTGCTGGGGCTTAGTGCCTGCACTACAAATCCATTGCTTCTGGAAGCTATTTTTTAAAAATCTTTTGTTGCCCTTGTTGTTATTATTGTTGTTGATATTGCTCTCATTGTTGTTGAATAGGACAGAGAGAGGGAGAGAAAGATAGACACCTGCAAACCCGTTTCACCACCTGTGAAGTGACCCTCCTGCAGGTGGAGAGCTGGGTCTTGAAACAGGATCCTTACTCTTTGCACCCTGTAGCTTACCCCACTGTGCTACCTTCTGGCCCCCTACCTTAACTTTTTTATTGCATGTAAAAAGTTGGCATACTTGGAGGTAAGGAGGTTAAGACATGGCTATTAAAACTGGAGGGAGTACACAGGAAATAAGAGAAGCCAGCAGCTACTTCTTCCCAGTGGGTAATCCTATTTATTCCTACTGTGCTATGTCACAAAGCCCCGGGTTAACAATACTAAATGGAATATAAACTTGAAAAGATTTGCACTTTGGGTAAATTACAAATGTGAATAAACATAGGAATCACTGTTTTAGGGAGTCGGGCTGTAGCGCAGCGGGTTAAGCGCAGGTGGCGCAAAGCACAAGGACCGGCATAAGGATCCTGGTTCGAACCCTGGCTCCCCACCTGCAGGGGAGTTGCTTCACAAGCGGTGAAACAGGTCTGCAGGTGTGTCTATCTTTCTCTCCTCCTCTCTGTCTTCCCCTCCTCTCTCCATTTCTCTCTGTCCTATCCAACAACGACAACAACAATAACTACAACAATAAAACAACAAGGGCAACAAAAAGGGAATAAATAAATAAAATAAATATTATTAAAAAAAAAAAAGGAATCACTGTTTTACAGGATCCTCTCCAAGAATCCTGTTTTATATCAAAAATGATTTGTAGCCTATTGGAGAACAGTGACTGTATAGATCAGTTGTCTAGGCTTTAAGGCACGGACATGGGCAGCAAGAGAATTGTGGTAAATTCCCAGAAGCAGAAGTATATAAATGGATTCTCTTGCAAACAATCATGCCAAGACATATGGATATACTAGTCTTTCTAGGTTATAATGCGATGTTGGAGGTCAAATCTTTATATTTTACTTATTTTTATGGAGCTAGGAGTCTCATGTATGTGTGATTTCATTGCTTCTAGGTCACTTTCTCATTCAGATATAAAGAGTGAAATTCTTATTCTCTTTCTTCTTAGCATGAGGCTGGATGGCAATGGCAAAGCAGGCACCGTATCTGGTGAACTATCTTCTGATGTGTTTGTGTACTGGGGACTTGTTTACATACAATTTCAACTCTCAGGCTGATTTCAGGGTTACTGCTGGGGCTTGGTGACTATACTATGAATTAGCTGCTCCTCTCAGGCTGATTTTCTTCATTTATATCATTATAAAAATTTTTAGGGGCTGGGCAGTAGTACTTGGTAGAGTACATAGGTCATCATGTGCAAGGACCTAGCTTTAAGCCCCTGGCACCTCAGGAGTATAGTTCCACACTTACCCACCACAAAAATTCTCTTTCCCACCAACACCACTCCTTTTTTTTTTTTTTTTTAAATCACTGGGACTCGGTGCCAGCACTACGAATCCACTGCTCCTGGAGGCCATTTTTCCCAATTTGTTGCCCTTGTTGTTGTTACTGTTATTGTTGTTATAGCTGTTGTTGTTGGATAGGACAGAGAGAAATTGAGAGAGAAGGAGAAGACAGAGAGGGGGAAAGAAAGATAGACACCTGCAGACCTGCTTCACTGCTTGTGAGGTGACCCCCCCTGCAGGTGGGGAACTGGGGGCTCGAACCGGGTTCCTTACGCTGGTCCTTGCGCTTTGCACCATGTGCGCTTAACCTGCTGCGTTACCACCCAGCCCCCACCACCACTCCTTTTATTTCAGATAGATACAGAGACACCACAGTACTGGAGCTTCCCTGAGTGTGGCACTCCTATTTGATGCTAGTGTTCAAAACAGGGCCAAATACAGGGCTACCTAAGCACCCTGCCTGGTGAGCTATCTTCCAACTGCTTGTGTGATTGTTTCGGTATTTACTTGGCCTGGAGTAAATTATCAGTAATGACAAAATGAATCTTCTAGGCTATATATGCCTATATTTGCACCTCGAGGGATTAACTGACCCTCCAACTGACACAGTTCTTGGGATTATTAGCTCGGAAAGCCTCACTGATGTTACCTTACTAAGATGGCAGTCTAGGGATTAGGTAGCATTTTCATACTATGAAATTAAGCAGGTAATGTCATTTCTTTGCAGATTAGGAAACTGACATTCAGAGAGGCTTAGTTATGATCATATAATAGAACTAGAGATGGAATTCATGTTTTTCAAACAATGACCACCCGAGTTCAGAAGACAAATTATTACAGTGCCCTGAGACAACATGGGAAGAAAATTCTGGGTTAGGTTCCTCAACTAGAATAAAGAGATGGAAGTAAAGTAGATATGGCTCACTGTGGGAAAGGTACCATCCAAATGGGCTTTTTTTTTTTTTTTGGGAGTCGGGTGGTAGCATAGCGGGTTAAGCACACATGGCACTAAGTGCAAGGACCTGTCTAAGGATCCCGGTTCAATCCCAGATTCCCCACCTGCAGGGGAGTCGCTTCACAGGCGGTGAAGAAGGTCTGCAGGTATCTTTCTCTCCCCTCTCTGTCTTCCCCTTCTCTCTCCATTTCTCTCTGTCTTACGCAACAACACAACAAGGGCAATAAAAAAGAAAAAATAAATATTTTTAAAAATGGGCATTTTTTTATATTTGTCTATTTATTTTCCCTTTTGTTGCCCTTGGTTTTTTATTGTTGTTGTTGCTATTGATGTCATTGTTGGATAGGACAGAGAGAAATGGAGAGAGGTGGGGAAGACAGAGAGGGGAAGAGAAAGACAGACACTTGCAGACCTGCTTCACTGCCTGTGAAGCGACCCCCGCCCTTGCAGGTGGGGAGCCAGGGGCTTGAACCGGGATCCTTACGCTGGGCGTTGGTGCTTTGCGCCACTTGCACTTAACCTGCTATGCTACCACCTGACTCCTATGGGCATTTATTTTTGTCTAGGCCTTTTTTACTGTCATTTAATGAGGCTTATTTAATATATATAAATATTTAAAACTGATAGGGGAGGGGGAAGATAGAGGAGAGAAGCCTCATCTGACCATTTGTAAAGCTTCCCACCTGCAGGTGGAGGTCTGGAGACTTGAACCTAGGTCCTTGTGTATTAATGTATGTGCTCAACCTGGTGCATCACCACCTGGTCCCTCAAAGTTAATTTTTGAACTAGATCCTATATATTAAAGAAGATAAATAAAAAGTTGCTTAAAAAAAAAAAGTAGGGAGCCGGGCAGTAGCGCAGTGAGTTTAAGCACACATGGCGCAAAGCGTTAAGGACCGGCATAAGGATCCCAGTTCGAGCCCCCGGCTCCCCAACTGCAGGGGGGTCGCTTCACAAGCAGTGAAGCAGGTCTGCAGATGTCTCTATCTTTCTCTCCCCCTTTGTCTTCCCTCCTGTCTCCATTTCTCTCTATCCTATCCAACAATGATGACATCAAGAACAACAACAATAATAACTACAACAATAAAACAAGGGCAACAGAAGGGAATAAATAAATAAAAATTTAAAAAAAAAGTAGCTCTTGGGCAGGGGTAAATAACATAACAGTATGCAAAGAGACTCTCATGCCTAAGGCTCCAAAATCTGAGGTTCAATCTCTTGTACCACCATAAACTACAACTGAGCAGTACTCTGGCAAAAAAGAAAAAAAGGGGTGCTGGTAGTGGCACAGTGGGTTAAGTGCACATGGCGCAAAGCACAAGGACCGGCGTTAGGATCCCGGTTCAAACCCTCAGCTCCCCACCTGCTGGAGGTTTACTTCACAGGCGGTGAAGCAGGTCTGCAGGTGTCTCTTTCTCTCCCCTTCTGTCCTATCTAACAACGATGATATCAATAACAACAACAATAACTACAACAACAATAAAAACAAGGGGGGAAGTTGCAATCATAGATCAATGTTCAAAAAAAAAAAAAAAAGTAGCACTCATAATGGGAAGACAGCCATAATGGTTATATACAAAGACTCACATGCGTGAGGCTCTGAAGTCCCAGGTTCAATCCCCAGTACTGCCATAAACCAGAGCTGATTAGTGCTCTGGAAAAAAAAAAAAAGTAGGAGTGAATAAAGCAAAAAAGGCAAGAAAAAAAGGATGGGGCCAGGTGGTGGCACACGTGGTTAATCACACATACCACAGTATGCAAAGACCTGGGGTTCAAGCTCCTGGTCCTCACCTGCAAGGGGAGAGCTTCACAACTGGTAAAGCTGGTCTGCAGGTGTCTATCTTTTTCTCCCTCCTCTCAATTTCTCTCTGTCCTATCCAACAATAATGACAGCAATAATAACAACAACAATAAACAACAAGGGCAACAAAAGGAAATAAATAGCTTCCAGGAGCAGTGGATTCATAGGGCAGGCACCAAGTCCCAGTGATAACCCTGGATGCAAAAAAAAAAAAAGCTGGGAGTTGGGCGGCAGCGCAGTGGGTTAAGCACACGGACTGGTGTAAGGATCCCAGTTGGAGCCCCCGGCTCCCCACCTGCAGGGGAGTTGCTTCACAGGTGGTGAAGCAGGTCTGCAAGTGTCTCTCTTTCTCTCCCCATCTTCCCCTCTTCTCTCAAATCATTTCTCTCTGTCGTATCCGACGACAACATCAATAACAACAACAATAAAAAACAACAAGGGTAACAAAAGGGAAAAAAAGTTGCAATCATATCTCAATGCTTTTAAAAAAAAGTACAACTCATCTGGGGAAACAGCCATAATGGTTATACACAAAGACACATGCCTGAGGCCCTGAAGCCCCAGGATCAATCCCCAGTACTGCCATAAACCAGAGCTGACAAGTGCTCTGGAAAAAAAGTAGGAGTGAATAAAGCAAAAAAGGCAAGAAAAAAGGATGGGGCAAGGTGGTTGCACACGTCGTTAATCACACACACTACAGTATGCAAAGACCTGGGGTTCAAGCCCCTGGTCCTCACCTGTAAAGGGAGAGCTTCATAATTGGTAAAGCAGGGCTACAGGTGTCTCTGCCTCTTTCCCTTTCTTTAAAACTTTTTTATATTTATTTTCCCTTTTTTTTTGCCTTTATTTATTGTTGTAGTTGTTATTGTTGTTGTTATTGATGTCGTCAATGTCAGATAGGACATAGAGGGAATGGAGAGAGGAGGGGAAGACAGAGAGGGGGAGAGAAAGATAGACACCTGTAGACCTGCTTCACCACTTATGAAGCGACTCCCCTGATGGTGGGGAGCCAGGGACTCGAACCGGGATCCTTACGCTGGTCCTTGCGTTTCGCACCATGTGCAATTAACCCACTGTGCTATCGCCTGACTCCCCTCTTTCCCTTTCTATCTCCTCCTCCCTTCTCAATTTCTGTCTCTACCAATAATAAATAATTTCTGAAGTCAAGAAAGGAAGGAAGGAAGGAAGGAAGGAAGGAAGGAAGGAAGGAAGGAAGGAAGGAAGGAAGGTACTTGGGGTCAGCAAAATAGTTCACCTGGGAGGGTGTCTACTTTATCATATGTGACCCAAGTTCAAGCCCAGTCCCACCACATTGGGAAAGACTAGTCCCTCTGTAGTTCTCTTTCTCTCTCTATCTGAAAAAGTCAGTCAGGTGGCCCAGTAGACTATATCATGCATGAGGTCACAAGTTTGGTCTTTAGTACTGGCAGATGTCAGAGTGATGCTCTGGTTCTCTTTTGCTCTCCTCCTGTCTTATTAAAATAAATAAATAAATAAATAAATAAATAAATAAATAAATAAAAGAAGGGCAGGGGTAGATAGCATAATGGTCATGCAAAAAGACACTCATGCCCAAGGGTCTAAAGTCCCATGTTCAATCCCTACACCACTATCAGCCAGAGCTGAGCAGTGCTCTGGTAAAAAGGGGGGGGGGGGTGGGGGAGATGGGAAAGGAAAGGCATTTGGAGGGGTGAAGTCCCTAAAACCAAAAACAAATAACTGGATTTGAAGAGAGACTACTGAGACCCAGAATATGACTTGCTACGAAAAGGATCTTATTAGAATGACAAAGGCAGTTTTAAAGTTGGATGAAGGAAAACTACAAAAGGATTTATAGATACATATTCAGGTATTCGATTGAGTTTTGTTTTAAAGGCTTATTTTTAATTTATTATACCCTAGAGTGAATTTCACAAGACAGAAAAGGACAGTGGCCTAGAAGGTAGTAGGGTGGATACAGAACTGGATTCTCGGGCATGAGGTACCAAGCTCCACCCACCCCCCATATTATTCGGAGTGATGCTTTGTGTTACTCTCCTTCCTCCTCTTTAATAAATAAGCAGATATTAAAAAGGAGGAGGAAATGAGGGTGCGAGAAGGAGGGAGAGAGAGGAACAACAGAGAGGGAAAAGGAAGAGCTACAATCAACAGTCCATCATGCTTCCCTCCCCCGTGGAGCCTGTGCAATGGCTGCTAATAAGAGCCTCCTGGGAAGTGTCTGTAGCCTTCAGCTTGTACAGGTTTCTCTAAGAGGCAGCCTTTTCCACTGATTTTTTTTTTTTCCTTTGTTGCCAGAGCACCACTCAGCTCTAGTTTATGGTAGTGCAGGGTATTAAACCTGGGATTTTGGAACCTCAGGCATGAGTCTCTTGCATAGCCATTATACTATCTACCCCCACCTGGCATAAGTCTCTTGCAGAGCCATTATGCTATCTAGCCTTGCCTTCCACTGAATATTAATTTCATGCCTGACCACCTGTTGTCCCTACCCAGGTAGGTATGTGGGTGCCTTTAGACAGCCCCAGGCACAGTGGCTGGTAAACACATTGGCCAGGTCATCATGTCCCTTTGCATCAACTACAGAACAAATGACCATGTGATTGAGGCCCTGAACAGGGCCAAGTTCAAGCTCTCTGGCTACCAGAAGATCCATATCTCCAAAAAGTGGGACTTTACCAAGTTTAACTCATGAATTTCAAGATATGGTGACTGAAAAGCACCTCTTCTCAGATGGCTGTAGGGTTAAATATTGACACATTCCTAACTCTGGTCCCCTGGATATGTGGTCGGTCCTTTACTCTTTATTTTATTTTTTTTACCACAGCACTGCTCAGCTCTAGTTTATGGTGATATGGGGGATTGAATCTGAGACACTGGAGCCTCAGGCATGAATAGTCTCTTTGCATAACCATTATGCTATCTACCCTCATCCGACTTTACTCTTGATAGTCTCAGAAATGCACCTTCCTTTTTTTTTTTTAATTTCTTTATTGGGGGATTAATGTTTTACAGTCAACAGTAAATAGTCTGTACATGCATAACATTTCTCAGTTTTCCACACAACAATACAACCTCCACTAAGTCCTCTGTCATCCTTTTCTAGGACCTGTACCCCCACCCCAGAGTCTACTACTTTGGTGCAATACACCAAATGCACCTTCCTTAATCACACAATAAATCTACATCCTGCCGTAAAAAAAAGAGATAGGCCACAGCACCAGCCTGGTATATGTAGCACTGGGGATCAAACAGAGAAACTCAAGCATGAAGGTCTTTACCATGCCTTTGAGCTATTTATTTTTTCTTTTCTTTCTTTTTTTTCTCCCTTTTGTTGCCCTTGTTTATCATTGTTGTTGTTATTATTGTTGTTGGATAGAACAGAGAGAAAAGGAGAGAGGAGGGGAAGAGAAAGACAGACAGACACCTGCAGACCTGCTTCACCGCCTGTGAAGCAACCCCCCTACAGGTGGGGAGCAGGGAGCTCGAACCAGGATCCTGATGCCAACCTTTCCACCATGTGCGGTTAACCTGCTGCACCACCGCCTGGCTGCCCCCTCCCTTCTTTTTTTTTTTTGCCTCCAAGGTTACCACTGGGGTTCAGTACTGGCACTACGAATCCACTGCTCATGGAGACCTTTTTTTTTTTTTTTCATTTTTTTATTGGATAGGACAGAGAGAAACTGAGAAGGGAGGGGAAGATAGAGAGGGGGAGAGAAAGACACCTGCAGACTTACTTCACTGCTTCTGAAGTGATACACCTACAGGTGGGGAGCTGGGGGCTCGAACCTAGATCCTTGCATGGGTCTTTGGGATTCCAATGAGCCACCGCCTGGCCCCCAGGTGATCTATTTCCCCAGCTGTTCTACCAAGTTTCAAAAGGACTTTGAAACAGAAGTGATCATCTTACCAAATAAATATCTATGTGATTAAGAAAAAAAAAAACAAGAAGACAAAAAAACCAAAAAACACAGAAGAATGTAAGCAGAGTAAGGGAATTAGTGAACACTAGTGGTATTAGAGTATTTTTTTTAATTGCATTTATTTTACTTTTTTGAGAGAGATGCAGAGAGACACACAGAGAAACACCAAAGCACTGCTCAGCTCTGGTTTATGGTGGTGCGGAGGATTGAACCTGGGATTTAGGAGCCTCAGGCAAGAGAGTCTGTTTGCATAGCCATTATGCTGTCTGCCCCCCCCAATTAGAATATTGATGGAATTAGTAAATGGTATTCCTTGGGGAGCTGGGCGGTAGCACAGCGGGCTAAGTGCACATGGTGCAAAGTGCAAGGACCAGCATAAGGATCCTGGTTCGAGCCCCCAGCTCCCCACCTACAGGGGGGTTGCTTCACAAGCGGTGAAGCAGGTCTGCAGGTGTCTATCTTTCCCTCCTCTCTGTCTTCCCCTCCTCTCTCCATTTATCTCTGTCCTGTCCAACAACAACAGCTATAACACCAATAACAACCACAACAAGGGCAACAAAATGGGAAAAACAGCCTCCAGGAACAGTGGATTCATAGTGCTGGCACTGAGCCCCAGCAATAACCCTGGAGGCAAAAAAAAAAAAAAAGGAAGAAAAGAAAAGAAAGGTATTCCTTGGATGGTTCTAGCTACTTCCCAAGCAGACCAAAGAAATTCCAAGATTCTGGTGAGGAATCAGCTTGCTTGCATTTTCTAGTTAGCCTTCAAAAGAACATATTTCTTCAAATATTCCCAGGGTCCATTTTGTACACTTCTAATAAGAAGTGATACAGGATGAGCTTAGTAGAATTCATAAAGTAAAAACAGTGTCACTAAAGATGCATTCATTTTCAAAGGTAGTTCAAGGACCAGGAGTTTTAGAGTAAAATGATCAGCCTGGAGATCAGGCACCTGGCAACCTAACACTGAAGGAGACATTAACTGCCAGTTTTAGTGACATTCAATGGATTATGTAAAATGAGCCAAGTTGCCTGGCTGGAGGAAGTTGGGGGCGGCAGACTCAGACGGCAGTGTAGTACGTCAGGACCAACGTGTATCAGAAGTTCCAGATACAATGGACTCAGAATATCGCCCACTAGGAATAAAAGGAGCCAACTTGGCATGCTTCCAGCACATGGCCTGGAAAGTCCCCCTGTGCTTTCCTTTGCGGGGGCCACTCAAGCATGCAGGGCTTCCTAGCAACCCCCACTCTCTATCTCCTCATCTCAGGGCACTGTTGAGGGCCCTGGGTTATATAAGAAGCACTTTGTGGCAGTCTCACATGGGAGAGACATAGACTATTTTCTTTGTCAGACTACTTCCTTGCTCCAAACATGCGAAAGCTCCCTTTCCTCTCATTTATTCTGTGGCTAGACTACAGAACATACAACTAATTTTTCATTATTTTTATCCATATATGTTTTTTAGGTTAGTCAGGCAATTCCAACTGGCAACTGAGATTATAAACCATATTGTAGCACACTGACCAGTGTTCTGCAGTTTCTGACCTACACTCGATTTTTGGGTGTCTCTATGCAGTAAGATAATAATTTTAAAAGATTATTAATGAGAAATCCAGAACATCACTCTGGCAAAGGTAATGATGGAGACTGAACAAAGGACCCTATTACTTGAGAGTCCATTACTTTATCTACTACTCCACTTCCCAGATCACATTTTTTTAAAAAATGTACTTTACAGGAGTCGGGGGTAGCGCAGCGGGTTAAACGCAGGTGGCGCAAAGCACAAGGACTGGCAAAAGGATCCCAGTTCGAGCCCCCGGCTCCCCACCTGCAAGGGAGTCTTTTCACAAACGGTGAAGCAGGTCTGCAGGTGTCTTTCTCTCCCCGTCTTCCCTTCCTCTCTCCATTTCTTTGTCCTATCCAACAACGACAACATCAATAAAAACATCAATAACAACAACAATAAAACGAGGCCAACAAAAGGGAATAAATATAAAAGAAAATTTTTTTAAAAAGGTACTTTATTTTCCCAGAGCACTGTTCAGCTCTGGCTTATGGTAGTGCTGGGATTGAACCTGAGACCTTTGGATGCCTCAGTTGTGACAGTCAGTATCGTCATTATGCTATCTCCCTGGTACCATTTTAATTTTTTTTAAATATTTATTTTCTTTTGTTGCTCTTGTTCTTTTCTATTGTTGTAGTTATTATTGTTGTTGTTATTGATGTTGTTGTTATTGGATAGGACAGAGAGAAATGGAGAGAGGAGGGGAAGACAGAGACGGGGAGAGAAAGATAGACACCTGCAGACCTGCTTCACCGCTTGTGAAGCGACTCCCCTGCAGGTGGGGAGTTAGGGGCTCAAACTGGGATTCTTAAGCCGGCTGTTGTGTTACCGTCCGACTACTGTAACTTCTATATTCTATTTCTGACCTATCTGCATAAAAATTAACATTTATGGGAGACGGGCGGTAGTGCAACAAGTTAAGTGCACATGGCGCAAAAGTGCAAGGACCCGCATAAGGATCCTGGTTCAAGCCCCTGGCTCCCCACCTGCAGGGGAGTCACTTCACAGGCAGTGAAGAAAGACCGCAGGTGTCTTTCTTTCTCTCCTCCTCTCTGTATTTCCCTCCTCTCTCCATTTTTCTCTGTCCTCTCAATGACAACATCAATAACAACAATAATTACATGAACAATAATAAACAAGGGCAACAAAAGGAAAACTATAAAATTTAAAAAATTTTTTTTTAAGTATGAAAGCTACCTGGGAGCAGATAGTGTTGAAATTTCAAGCATGAGGTTCTAAATTTGATCCCTAGCGTTGTATGTGCCAACCTGATATTCTAGTTCTTTCTCATTAATAAATAAATCTTGGTGATAAGCTTCACATGTGGTGAAGCAGGCTGCAGGCATCTCTCTCTCTACCTACTCCTCCCCTCTCAATTTCTCTCTCTATTCAATAATAAATAAAACTATGTAATTAAATAAATAAATAAATAAATCTTAAAAGTATGGGCTATGGCCTGAGAGGTGGCATAGTGCTTAGAACACTAGACTTGCATGTATTCCCAGGTACTACATATAAATTCCCATATTACATGTGTCAGCACAGGTATGGAAGTCTTTTGCATAACTATTATGCTATTTCCCCAGTCCCAACTAAAAAAAAAAAAATTTAGACTAGTTGCCAGACGTGGCTCAACTGGTAGAGCATCAGATTTGCATGCCAGTATTACATATGCCAGCATAATGCTCTGTGGTTCAGGTTTTTTTAAATTTTTTTTTTTTACTAGAGCACCGTTTAGCTCTGGCTTATGGCAGTACAGGGGATTGAACCTGGGACTTTGGAGCCTCAGGCATGAGAGTCTGTTTGCATAACCATTATGCTATCTATGCTCTGCACTGTGGTTCAGTTGTTAAAGCACACTCGTATTTCACGACTGAGGTAGCCGGCTTCATTCTTGGCATCATGGCATGCGCTAAAATAGTGCCCTGGCTTGTCTCTTTGTGTCCTGTTTCATGTGAATCTCTTTCTTGTATGTAATAAAATAAATCTTTAGGGTGTTGGGTGGTAGCGCAGCAGGTTAAGCGCACGTGGTACCAAGGGCAAGTACCAGCTTAAGGATCTTGGTTCAAGCCCCGGTTCCCCACCTGCAGGGGAGTCACTTCACAGGCGGTGAAGCAGGTCTGCAGGTGTCTTTCTCTCCCCCTCTGTCTTCCCCTCCTCTCTCCATTTCTCTCTGTCTTATCTAACAACGATGACATCAATAACAACAACAATAATAAAATAACAAGTGCAACAAAAGGGAAAATAAATATTTAAAAATAATAAAATAAATCTTTAAAAACAAAAAGGTTAGGCAGCAGCACGCCTAGTAGAGTGCATGTTACAATGTACAATGCTGTAGGTTCAAGCTTCTGATCTCCTCCTGCCGGCGGAAGCTTCACAAGTGGTGGAGCAGTGCTACAGATGTCTTTCTTTGGCTCTCCTTTTCCCCCTCACCCTATTTCTTTCAGAAAAAGGAAGAAAGTGATTTTTTTAAATTTACTTTTTTATATTTATTTATTTTCCCTCTTGTTGCCCTTTTTTTTTTATTGTTGTAGTTATTATTGCTGTTGTTGTCATTGTTGTTGGACAGGACATAAAAAAATGGAGAGAGGAGGGAAAGACAGAGAAGGGGAGAGAAAGATAAGACACCTACAGACCTGCTTCACTGCTTGTGAAGCAACTCCCTGCAGGTGGGGAGCTGGGGCTCGAACCCGGAAACTTACGCTTCGCAAAATGTGCACTTAACCCACTGTGCTACCGCCTGACTCCCGATTTCTTTTTTTTTTTTAAACTGTTTAAAAAATATCTTTATTGGGGCAGTTGGGCAGTAGCGCAGCGGGTTAAGAGCACGTGGGGTGAAGCACAAGAATCGGTGTAAGGCTCCCGGTTCGAGCCCTGGCTCCCCACCTGCCGGGGAGTTGCTTCACAAGTGAAGCAGGTCTGCAGGTGTCTGTCTTTCTCTCTCCCTCTCTGTCTTCCCCTCCTCTCTCCATTTTTCTCTTAACAACAACGACATCAATAATAACTACAACAATAAAACAACAAGGGCAACAAAAGGGAATAAATATTTTTAAAAAAAATCTTTATTGGGTAGAGACAGCCAAAATTGAGGGAGACAGAGAGAAAGAGATACCTACAACACTCGCAAAACTTTCCCCTGCAGGTGGGAACCAGGGGCTCAAATCCAGATCCTTGCGCATTGTTACGTGTGCTCAACCAGGGGCACCACCACCCAGGCCCTCAAAGTGATTTCTATTTTGCAGCTTGGGAGGCGACGTAGTGGATAAAGTATGGGACTTGTATCAGGTCCTGAATTTGGTCCCCAGTATCACATGTGCCAGAGTAGTGCTCTGATTCTTCCTCTCTTTCATCAATAATTAAATGAAGGGGGAGGAGAAGTAGCGATAGCAGCAGTATGGGGCTACTGTTTAACAAAAAGAAGTGAGAAATACAGAGATATTTGAAAACAGCTTCCTAAGAATAAGGTAGCCTGAGATAGTGCCAGGTGAGGCCAGATGGCAAGTGGCATCCAAATGTGCCTCCTCTTCTGCCATTCATTTATTCTTGTCTCACCTCCACTCACTCACACCTGGGATAAGGAAGGATTTTAAATTAAATGTTCTAATAGGCTGAACTATCTCCCCAGACCTGATTTTAAGTTTTTATTCTTCTTCTTCTTCTTTTTTGTTTTGGTCATCATGGGGGCTTCACTGCTACATAGTCTATCTAACCTTTTTAGATAGACAAGAGACAGAGTAGAGAAAAAACACCACAACACTGAAATTTCCCTCAGTGCAGAGCCAGGCTTGAACCTGTTTCATGCCCACAGACAAAGCAACACAGTATCCATGTGACCTGTGTTGTCAGCACCCTAGTTTAAAAACTTATCACATACATGGGAGTTTCACATGACACACAGAGAGAAGCTAGAATATACTTTGATGCCTACAGAAACCTCAGGCATGCAAATCTATCTGATGTTCTACCAGTTGAGCCACCTTCCTGGGTACTGGTCTAAAAATTGTTTTCGGTGGGGCTGGGGAAATAGGATAATGATTATGCGAAAGATTTTCATGCCTGGGGCTCTGTGAGTTAGAGCTCCAATACCATTATAAGCTAGAGTTGAGTAGTACCCTGGTCTCCATCTCTTTCTTTAAAAAAATTTTTATTTATTTATTTTCCCTTTTGTTGTCCTTGTTGTTTTACTGTTGTAGTTATTATTGTTGCTGTTGGATAGGACAGAGAAATGAAGACAGGAGAGGCACCTCTCTTCATAGAAAGGGGGGGAGAAAGAAAATACCTGCAGACCTGCTTCACCGCCTGTGAAGTGACTCCCCTGGAGGTGGGGAGTCCGTGGCTTGAACCGGGATCCTTGCGCTGGTCCCTGCGCTTCACGCCATGTGCACAAAGGCACTGCGCTACAGCCCGACCCCGTCCGTCTCTTTCAGTAAAAATAAATAAGTAATAAATGGCAGTGTTACATCTGGTTAAGTGTATGTGTTACAGCCCTGTGTATATGTTCGAGCCCCTGGTTTCCACCTACCAGGAGAAGGCTTCATGAATGAAGCAGTGCTGCAGGTATCTTTCTCTCTCCCTCTCCTCTCAATTTCTCGATACTATCATATAAAATAATATATATATATATATATTTAAAAATAATTTTTAGGAGCAAGTGAGAAATAACTGAGCAGCTCATACAAAAAAAAAAAATCTATATTTTGCCTCCAGGGTTATCGCTGTGGCTTGGTGCCTGCACCACAAATCCACTGTTTCTGTGGCCTTTTTTTTTCTTCTTGGATTAGACAGAAAGAAATTGAGAGGGAGGGGAAGATAGAGAGAAAGATAGACACCTGCAGACCTGCTTCACTGCTTGTGAACTGACCCTGCCCTCTCTCCTTGCAGGTGAGGAGCTGGGACCTTGAACTGGGATCCATGCGCCAGGTCCTTGCACTTAGTACTGTGTGCACTTAACCACCACCTGAACCTATAGTGCAGATATTTTTAAATGAGATTAACAACACACTAAACCAGAGGAGTCCTGAGTGGAAAGTATCTTTGTCTGTAAGGAAAGTCATCCCAATACCAGCAGCAAACTAGATTATTCTGACAAAGTAACTTTGATAATTCCTCTTTTCCTCCTGCCACCAGCATCAGGCCACCTTTGCACAATCCAGTGCAGACAGCAGGAAAAACCTGCTAAAGCAAGACAAATCTCTAAACATTTCAAAATGATCAAGTCATCCACAAAGCAAAAATCAAAGGATTAAAAACTTCCTTAAATGGTGTATTGCAACCCAATAAAGGATTTGGGGGGGGGGGAATTCAGGTCCTGGTGCATGATAGTGGAGTCAGACCAAGGCTGGGGGTGAGTGTTTTACAGAAAACTGAGAAATTTTACATATGTACCAACAACTGTATTTACTGTAAATCATTAATCCATTAAAAAAATTCCTTAGTATCTCCCCAGACAATAACTTGGATCCACCTGCATATAAGGTGTCAGGCTCAGGGAAAAAAAAAAAAACAAAAAACTAGTATAGTCACGGGCTCTTCGGAATATAACTAAAATAGGACTACTATCTATGAAATGGAGACCCCCCCCCCCCGCAAGTCTTTATATGAACTATTCCAGCCTTTAGATTCATGATCAGTCAACAATTTGTTTGGCTCTATATGTTAATTCTTTTTTCAGCCACCAGGTTCCAAATGCTACCATGATGCCAACTGGACTTCCCTGGGCAGATGACCCCATCAATGTGTCCTGGAGCCCTGCTCCCCCAGAACCCCGTCCCACTAGGGAAAGAGAGAGGCTGGGAGCATGAATCAACCTGCCAGTGTCCATGTTCAGTGGGGAAGCAATTATAGAAGCCAGACCTTCCACCTTCTGCACCCCTGTAATGACTGTGGGTCCATACTCCCAGAGGGATAAAGAATAGGAAAGCTATCAGGGAAGGGGGAGGGGATAGAGAGTTCTGATGGTGGGAATTGTGTGGAGATTGTACCCCTCTTATCCTATGTTTTTTGTCGGTTTTTCCTTTTCATAAATAAAAATAAAAAATAAAATTAATGGAAAAAAAGTGAAAAAAAAAAAGAATGACGAATTCACCTTCTTCACCTCATACTTGGATGGAGCTTAAATGAATCATGTTAAGTGAGCTAAGCCAGAAAGAGAGAGATGAATATGGGATAATCTCACTCATGGGCAGAATTAAAAAAAATTTTTTTATAGTTATTTTATTTTCCCTTTTGTTGCCCTTGTTGTTGTAGCCTTGCTGTGGTTATTATTATTGCCATTGTTGAGGTTGTTCGTTGTTGGATAGGACAGAGAGAAATGGAGAGAGGAGGGGAAGACAGAGAGGGGGAGAGAAAGAGAGACACCTGCAGACCTGCTTCACCACCTGTGAAGTGACCCCCCTGTAGGTGGGGAGCCCGGCTCGAAACGGGATCCTTGCTGCGGGCGTTGCGCTTTGTGCCACCTGTGCTTAACCCACTGCCCTACCGCCCGACTCCCCCTTTGTGCTTTCTTTCTTTTTTTTTCCTCCTCCAGGGTTATTGCTGGGCTCGGTGCCTGCACCATGAATCCACCGCTCCTGGAGGCCATTTTTCCCCCCTTTTGTTGCCCTTGTTGTAGCTTCGTTGTGGCTATTATTATTGCCCTTGTTGACGCAATTCGTTGTTGGATAGGACAGAGAGAAATGGAGAGAGGAGGGGAAGACAGAGGAGAGAGAAAGATAGACACCTGCAGACCTGCTTCACCGCCTGTGAAGCGACTCCCCTGCAGGTGGGGAGCCGGGACCTCGAACCGGGATCCTTACGCCGGTCCCTGGCTTTGCGCCACATGCGCTTAACCCACTGCGCCACCACCCGACCCCCCCCCCCTTTGTGCTTTCTTAAGTCTTGGACAGAATTTAGGTCTACTATTGGGCAGGGGTGGATAGCATAATGGTTATGTAAACAGACTCTCATGCCTGAGGCTCTAAAGTCCCAAGTTCAGTCCCCTGCACCACCATAAACCAGAGCTGAGCAGTGCTCTGGTAAAAAAAAAAAAAAGAATTTAGGTCTACTATCAAAGAAATGAATGGCGACAAGTCTCATACAATACAAGTTTTGGGAAGATCTTCATTTATAAGATAATAAAACTGAAGGGTTGAGAATTTTTCACGAGACTACCGAACTGTGGGTTGAGGATAATGTATGATGGGAAAGGAGAAAAATGAGCGCGTCACTTTTTTGTTTGTTTTAATGACTACAATATTGCTCATCTCTGACTGACGGGCTGGTGGTTAAGACTGAACCGAAGGTCTCAGAGCCACAGGCAAGAAAGTTGTTTTGCATAGCCACTGTTCTATCTTCCCACCCCACTGCCTCGCTTCTCAAGAAAAGTAGGTCGAGGCACAACTTTGGACCCTGACAGTTACCTGTTTAGGGTTTTGTATGCACCGTCCACGTTCCCTGCCTGTACCATCACAGTTCTGGCAATGAACTTCAGATGATTTGCCATGACCTTGAATTTAAGTTTTCAGTCTGCTGGACCTGAAGGACAGAGAGAGGGGAAGGTAAAATATAGCCAGAAGGGGAGGGAGAGAAACACAAACTGGAATGCTAACTCCACTGTGTGGCTGTGTCTAGCTCTGCAAATAAAACATGTTTGGGAACATGAGCGACAAGGGCAGGCGCATGTGTTTATACCTTAAGAATCCGCGAACGGGTTTCAACAGTCCCTGGTTCCCAAGGCCGTCGCCAACCCTCCCAAGGGAACGCAGAGCAAGCGGCAGGGCGCCTGAGGACCCGACCGAGTCGCTGAGTTCCCCCGCCGCTCACACCCTCAGATGTGCACAGGATTTGGGAACAGCCTCTCCCTTTCCTTGGGGGACGCGGCGGGGGGGGGGGCACTTTGTAGAAAGCTTGACCTCCACCGCGTTAGCTCTCCCGTCTGGGCCCTCAATTCCTCACCCCCGCAAGCTCAGCACTCAGAAGTCCCACAGCCTGATAGCTACCGGAAGCGGAATGTACGTAACTTCCGGCGCCGCCCAAGCAACCCAGACGCCAAGGAGACGACGTGAGAAGCGCGTCACGTTCTCCTGGAGGTGGCCGCGCTTTCTCCCATCGGCCACCTCCTGCCCCTGGCATCTGGACGTTGCACCTGACCCAGCAAGATATCTGCTACTTTAGGTCCCCCCAAAAGGATTCCCTCGCCTTCTCTTGGACGCGTCCTTCAGCCCTTTATGCTATTCATTCTTTTATAAGTGTTTGAGCTGTTTTGTTTTTTTTTTTCCATTCTTTCATCAGAGCACTACTCAGCTCTGGCTTATGGTGCTGCGGGGGCTTGAACTAGGGACTTTGGAGCCCCAGGCATGAGAGTCTCTTTGCATAGCCATTATGCTATCTATCCCCGATGAAAAGACTTGTTTTTCTGGAAGGAAAATGAGAGAAATAGACAAGGCTTCCTGAGACACCTTCCTGTTTTGTCTTCACAGAGGAGATTCTTTGGGATCTGCTTTTCAGATGAAAGACATCCTCCCAGCCCTCATCTACTCAAAACACAAAGGAAACAGGAAACGAGCTGGGCAGGGTAGAGCACAGGGCATGCATGCATGAGGCGCCGGGGTGCAATCCCTAGCACTGTCAATTGGAGCAGTGTCCTGATCTTATCAAATACATAGGTCTTGGGGTAGGGGAGATAGCATAAAGGTTATGCGAAGAGACTCTCATTCCTGAGGCTTCAAGGTCCCAGATTCAGTCCCCCACACTAGCATAAAGCAGTGTTCTGGTTAAAATTTTAAAAAGCATGTAAAACATAAATCTTTTAGGGCCAGCAAGATAGCTCACCTGGGAGAGGTCCTCTTCTGCCACACACTGTACCCAGGTTCTAGCCTGATCCTCGCTGCACTGGTAGCTTCAGTGCTTTCTTTGACCGTGTCTCACTTTTTAAAAAAGTTTTTTAGTATCTTTATTTATTGGATAGAGACATTCAGAAATTGAGAGAGAAGGGGGGAGATAGAGAGGGAGAGAGACAGAGACACCTGCAGTTCTGCTTCACCACTTTGAATCTTCCCCCCTGCAGAATGGGGCTTGAACTTGGGTCCTTGTGCACCATAATGTGTGTGTTCAACCAGGTGTGCCATCATCCGGCCCCCCTTGCTCACTGTCTGGAGCAGCCTAGAGCTGTGCAGCCCCTGCACAGACCAAAAAAAAAGTATCAAAGATAATACATATAAGTGTATTATTATTATTATTTTCTTCTTTTGTCATTTTCCAGAGCTCTGCTCAGCTCTGGCTTATGGTGGTTGGTGGTGCTGGGAATTGAACTATGGACATTTGGTGTCTCAGGCTTGAAAGTCTTTTTGCATGACCTTTATGCTTTCTCCCTAGCCCAAAGATAGCGTTTTCATAGGTGAGCACTGGAAGAAAGCACCAGCTTGGAAATCAAGAGTCCCACATATTGTGTTGTCTTACACATGCCGCCCAAGTTTCCTCATTTATAAAATGAGTGGGTTGAAATGAAATACAAAGGTTACCTCTTGGTTCTGAAATTTTCAGTGTAATTTATCTAGAGCTATACAGCAGAATTTAACATTTAGTATGTCATCTCAAGGAAAAGATTGTGATTGGAGATTAAATTTAAGCATTTTTCTAAACTAGAACAATAAAGACATGACAGAAGATGAAAGCTTTAAGTGAAAGAATGTGGTCAGAGAAGAGTAAGGGGTCAAGAACTGAGCCTAGAGAACACCCACATTCTGGTGTGGGTACAAGTGGGGCCATTAAAAGATCTAGAAGTTGCTGCCAGGTAGGTAAGAGGAGAATTAGGATAATGTGCTGTCATGGGATCCAAGAGAGGAGAGTTTCAACAAGCTGTATCAAGAGTGTCAGATTATACAGAGCACATGTAGACACAGGCTTTATCAAGACCCCTGGATCTAGCTCCAGAATGGGTTTGTAACTACATTATAAAACTGACGTTCTGAATCCTAGGTGACATAGGAAGGTGCAGCAAAGTGATAGCAACTGACACCAGGTTGCAAAAGGCTAAGAATTGGTTAAAAGGAGTCAAAGAGTATGGTTCTGTCATCTTCAAATTTTATCATGTTTTTTTTTCTATTTTTATAAAGGGGAGAGAGATATTGGGAAGTAGGAGAGATACCTGTAGCACTGCTCCACTCCTGAAGCTTCTGCCCTGCAGGTGAGGATCAGGGACTAGATCACAGGTCCTTGAGCTCTACTGGATGAGCAATCATCTGACACCCCCCATCAGGAGATATTTCCAAGTGTGATCCTGGTTCAAGCCAGACCCCATAACATTAAAGGAAACTTCAGAACTTCCTCTGTCTTTATCTGAAGTCAGCTAGAAAGAAACAGTAGAGCCCTGACTATGACAAAAATAAATAAAAATGTTAAAAAGAAAGCTGTCTCAAAAAAAAAAAAAAAAAAAAAGGAAAGACCTGAGCACAATTGTAGGGGAAATAGGTAGCTATTATTTGTAGAGATAATATACAATCAATTAACAGATATGACAAATGATTGAGGATAAATGATACAGCCAAAGTTCCATAGGTGAGAGGTAATCAAAAGCATAAGTGGAGAGGTTTGTCTTAGAAAGGATGCCGTGGGGCAGGGGGGGGGGGGGTCGGGCCAGCAACGAGCAACATCAACAACAACAATAATAACCACAACAAGGCTACAACAACAATGGCAACAAAAAGGGGAAAAAAAATGACCTCCAGGAGCAGTGGATTCATGGTGCAGGCACTGAACCCCAGCAATGACCCTGGAGGCAAAAAAAAAGAAAAAGAAAAAGAAAGGATGCCATGTTCTCTGAAATAAAAGGAGACAACTATTCATTGAGATCAGAGGACTTGAGGAATAGGGGAAAGATCTATAACTTGCCTTAAGCATGGTAAGAAACAGTAAGTAGTAGCTCAAATAACTGAGCAGTCCCCACCGCCAAGGCTTAGGGTGGCAAAGAACATTTTTGATGGAAACTGGGGCAAATTGGAAGGAATAATGTATATGTGTAGATATCAAAACATTCACAAACTTCACTGTATCTCCTGATAACTCTGGGTAACTTGCTTAGTCTAGCAAGCATTTAGTAGCTACAGATTTATTATTTGTTTTAATAAGAATGAAGCCAGTGTTTCAGGGGGGTTCCCATTTTGACAGTCTCAGAGTGTCCCTTCTTCTTTGAAATTGGCACCCACTGAGGTTAATCTGGCTCTGGTAGATTATAGATGCATTTATCCACAAGCATCAACAGCTCCAGTCAAAATAAAGAACTCTCCCAGAGCAGAAGAACCTGCTAGTCTGGGCCAGTGAGAGATACAGAGGGAAAGGTACTAGTAACCTTGGAGCCTGAATGAAAAAACAAACCCAGCTCTGAACCCTGTACTTGCCCCATGGGTGTTTCCTAGGGAAACAGCAGCAGAGGATCTATTTTCCTTTCTCACAGGATTTATATTGTCCCATCCAAACTTCTAAATTTTATTTTGTTGCCATTAGGGTTTGTTTTGTTGCCTAGATTTAGTGCCTGAATGAGGACTCCACCTCCCTTGGTGGTCATTCCCCTCCTTCCCCCTATCTTTTTTTATTTTTGATAGGCACAGAGAAAGAGAGAAGGAAAGAGAGAGACTTGCAGTTCTCCTTCACCACTCATCGTTTCCCCCCTGTAGGTGGGGACTGTGGACTTGAATCTAGGTCCTTGCCTATGGTAACGTGCACTTTACCAGGTATTCCACTACTCGGCTGCCTATTCAGACTTCTAATTTAGTGGGTGTATGTTCATAAATATTCCTATTTCTTCTTTGAAGCTAGGGGTATACACATTATTATTTAAAGCAGCAAGCTTCAATTCCCCCAAACAAACAATTTAGGTATAAAATTTCTTTAATTAGAAAGGATTTCTGTCCAACACAAATGTACACACTAAAAGTAAGACAGAGATAGAGGGAGAGAGAGATATTCACACAAATTAGAAAGTACAGTCTCAAATCCTGGACTATTGGTTGAGAAACTGGACATCTGGAGCAACTGCAGGATGGCTTCTCTGCTCTAGATGTGCCCTGGTTTTGGAGAGTGTCCCAGGAGGGGAGAGAGGACAATTCCAGTCTGATGGTAGAGTTACTGGCAAACTGTGGCACCGAGGTCCCTCTCCTGACAGTTCTTTAAGATCACCAAGGGTAGCAGGAGATGCTGCGGCAGGAGGAACTGGAGTGGCAGGAGCAGAGTGTGCAAGAAGTGGTGTTCCATGCTGGAGGAAAAGGATGACACCAATGCTGGTTCCAGTGGCCAAAGGGCCATGGTTTACAGAGATTGTACCGGGGACACCGAAAGGGGGGTTGCAGATTGGAGTGCTATGGATCCAAGTGAGGTTCATAGCTGGCCACTCGGTGAGGGTCCAAGGCTGCTTTGATTTTAAGACTAAACGTTCTAGTGGTGTCTGGTCTGTCTTTTCCGCAGGAGGTGAAGGAAAGGAAGCAGCAGAGTAGTTCTGGCGGCTGGGGAAATGCTAAGGGGCAGAAGCAAAAAGAAAAATTATGTGAGAAAGCTACAAACTTCACCAGCTTCCTTTTACCTCTGCTTTTCTTTCTTTCTTTTAAATTTTTTTATTTATTTACTCCCTTTTGTTACCCTTGCTGTTTTATTGTTGTAGTTATTATTGTTGTTGTTGATGTCATCGTTGTTGGATAGGACAGAGAGAAATGGAGAGAGGAGGGGAAGACAGAGGGGGGAGAGAAAGACACCTGTAGACATGCTTCACTGCCTGTGAAGCGACTCCCCTGCAGGTGGGGAGCCGGGGGCTTGAAGCAAGACCCTTATGCCGGTCCTTGCGCTTAGCACCACCTGCGCTTAACCTGCTGCGCTGCTGCCTGACTCCCTTACCTCTGCTTTTCTTAGAAACTCAGCAATGCAAACCTATCTTTTTAAACATTTTTTTGTTATCTTTATTTATTGGATAGCCAGAAATTGAGAGGAAAGGAGGAGATAGAGAGGGAGACAGAAAGACACCTGCAATACTGCTTCATCACTTGCAAAGCTTTCCCCCTGCAGGTGGGGGACTGGAGGCTCAAACATAGGTCCTTTTCATATTATAATGTGCTCTCAACCAGATGCACCACCACCCAGACCCAAACTTATCTTGTTTTAATGTTATAAGTAGTTTCTTGTTAAAATAATAATAAGTAATTTCTTGTCAGGCTATTATTTTAGTAAATTGGACTGAGGAGATAGCATACTGTTATGCAAAAGTTATTATCATTATTTTTTTACCAGCACTACTTAACCCTGGCTTATAGTGGTGTCTGGGACTGAGTCGAGGACCTCAGAGTCTCAGGCATGAAAGACATTTGCACAACCACTATACTATCCCCCCAACCCTAAAAAAAGACGGTCTCTCTCTCTCTCTTTTTTTTTTCTTAGCAGAGTACTGCTCAGCTCTGGCTTATGGTGGTGCGTTGATTGAACCTGGGACCTTGAAGCCTCAGGCATGAGAGTCTTTTTGCATAACAATTATGCTATCTACCTCTACCCCAAAAGACTGATTCTTTTTTTTTTTTTTGTACTTTTTAAAAATGCTTTATTTATTATTGTATAGAGACAGAGAGAAATTGAGAGAAGATAGAGAGGAAGAGAGACAGAGAGACACCTGCAGCCCTGCTTCACCACTTGTGAAGCTTTCCCCCTGCAGGTGGGGACCAGGGGCTTGAACTTGGATCCTTGCGCACTGTAATGTACACGCTTAACCAAGTGCGCCACCACCTGGCCCCAGGACTCTGATTCTTGAAGGACTCCATAGCACCCAAATGTCTTCAAATGCAGTGAAGGTCAGGCTTGAACCTGGGCATGTGCATTAGCCAACCAGGTGCAGTTATCTAGGTGAGCTATTTTGCTGTCCCTTTAGTTATTATTTATTTATTCCCTTTTGTTACCCTTGTTGTGTTGTTGTTGTAGTTACTGTTGTTGATGATGTTGTTGTTGGATAGGACAGAGAGAAATAGAGAGGGGGAAGACAGAGAGGGGGAGAGAAAGATAGACATCTGCAGACCTGCTTCACCACTTGTGAAGTGACTCCCTTGCAGGTGAGGAGCCGGGGGCTTGAACTGGGATCCTTACGCTGGTCCTTGCACTTGGAGCCACCTGTGCTTAACCCACTGCGCTACTGCCCGACTCCCCTAAATTTCCTTTTATGGATTACCTCTTTTTAAAAAAATATTTTATTTATTTATTTATTCATGAGAAAGATAGGAGAGAGAGAATCAGACATCACTCTGGTACATGTGCTGCCGGGGAATGAACTCAGGACCTAGGGTTGAGAGTCCAATTGTGCCACCTCCCAGACCACTATGGATTACCTAAGTAAACTTAATTTTTTTTATGTTCCACATTTGAAAATCATACTTCTGGGGAGTCCGGTGGTGGCGCAGTGGGTTAAGCACATGTGACGCAAAGCACAAGGACTGGCGTGAGGATCCCTGTTTGACCCCCGGTTCTCCACCTGCAGAGGAGTCACTTCGCAAGCGGTGAAGCAGGTCTGCAGGTGTCTCTTTCTCTCTGCCTCTCTGTCTTCCCCTCCTCTCTCCATTTCTCTCTGTCCTATCCAACAACAACGACATCAATAACCACAACAATGTTAAACAACAAGGGCAACAAAATGGAAAATAAATAAATATTAAAAAAAAAAGAAAAAGAAAAAAGAAAATCATACTTCTGGAGAGTTTATACACATAGATATTTGGGCAAAAGTAAAATGAGGGGGGAGTCTCAAAAAGTCTCTGAGTCACCCAGGAGATGGTACAACAGTAGCATGCAGGTTTACAAGCATGACGTGTCCCCAAAGCCACAGTGATGCTCTGGTGCTCTCATTCATAATCAAGAAAAAGTCTTGGTGGACAGGCAGAATATCTCACCTGGATCATGCATCTCTTTTGTCATAAGTCTGGCCCAGGTTTGAGCCTGGCCTCCACTACATGGGGGAAAGCTTTGGTGCTATGGTATCTTTCCCTCTTCTGACTACATTTCCCTTTTTTAATCTGAAAACAGACAGCCAAGAGTAGTAAATTCTGCCAGACAAGACAGAAAATAAATTAGTCTTGAGGGTAGCAGAGGAGAAAGAATTTGCAGAGATGCTAAGACATCCTTCTGCCTGAATCATTTGACCAATGTAAACACCTTCTGTATCTATGAAAACAAATTGGCTCCAACACAAGGGGCAAGATTTAATGTCTGAGAGTTCTTCCAAACACACACAAACAAAAAAAAAATATGTAGGAGCCAAAAATATGAAGGAATTTTGACCAGCAAGACAGTCTCTCAGGATAGTACACCTGCTTTATCATGTGCATGACCCAGATTCAAACGTGTCCCAGGACCCTGAGGGAAGTTTCAGTGCTGTGGTGTCTTTCCCCTTCTCTCTCTAGTTCAGTCTTTCTCTGAAAAAGTCACCTGGGAACAGTGAAGCTCTGGTGAGGATTAAATAAGTAAATAAATAAATAAATATAGGGCTGGGTGGTGGCACACCTGGTGAAGTGTACAAGTTCCTATTCAAGCCCCCAGTCCCCACCTGCAGGGGGTAAGCTTTATAAGCAGTGAAGCACTGCTGTAGGTGTTTCTGTCTCTCTTTCTCTCTCCCTTTCTCTCTTTAAACCCCTTCCTTCTCAGTTTCTCTCTGTCCTATCAAAATATTTTATAAAGAAGGAAATAAAATGAAGGAAGCTTAGCCATTCTCTTCCTGAAAATGCAACTGCTAGAAAGAGAACATGACCCAAAAGCCACTGGGAGAGGAAACCCCATTTCTGCATGTGTACTTCATTTCCTTGGTCTCTTTCCCACCTCTCCTCCAGGTCTATAAGCTCTTACCTTAGTCAGCTGATGTTTTCTACTACTCAGTGGTGACTTCTGGGTGGTAATATGAGGAAACCAGGTCTTTAACATCCCTTCTACCTGAAGCAGGGTTCCTAGGTAACGCTTCCTGTGAAAAAGACATTATGAAAAAAGCTATGAAGAGAGCAAAAAGCAATGCGATAGGATCAGAGACAATGTCCTTTTTTTATAAACAGTGAGTCAAGAACCAGGGGGACTTACCCCATCTGGGGCTTCTGCAGAATACCTATAATACGCTGGATTCTGTCCATTGCCACACTCTGCTGGAAACTGCTCAAGCCTGGGGTTGAGGAGAGAGAAAGAGAAAAAGACTTAGGATTAAGCATTTATTGATAGTAAAATAAAGAAAGGGAAGAACTAAAATTGATTCACCAAAAGCAATTAAACCACAGAAGCAAAAAGGGCATATTACACACAAAGACGTAAGAGAAAAACACATTTAAATGTAGGGTAGAGAAGTGGTGATACATCCTGTAGAACCTACATAGGAAGACTCATGTTCAAGCCCTTGATCCCCACCTGCAAAGGGGAAGCTTCATGCATGAGTGGCAGAGCAATGCTGCAGGTGTCTCTCCTCCCCTCTCACTGTTTCACCCATAAAGAAAAGAAAAAAATGGCTCCCAGAATTGGCAGAGTCATCTTGCAGGCACTAAGACCCAGGGATAACTCTGGTGGCAAATAAATAATAAAATAAATAATTTAAAAGGTATTTGTAAAATAAAAAAGAGTGGGGTTAGATAGCATAATGGTTATGCAAAGAGACTCTCATGCCTGAGGCTCCAAAGTCCTAGGTTCAATCCCACACACCACCATAAGCCAGACCTAAGCAATGTTCTGGTTAAAAAAAAAAAAAAAAAAAGTGGGAGTTGGGCGGTACTGCAGTGGGTTAAGCACAGGTGGCACAAAGCGCAAGAACCCATTTAAGGATCCTGGTTTGAACCCCTGGCTCCCCACCTGCAGGGGGGTCACTTCACAGTTGGTGAAGCAGGTCTGCAGGTGTCTGTCTTCCTCTCCTCCTCTGTCTTCCCCTCCTCTCTTCATTTCTCTCTGTCCTATCCAACAACAATGACATACATAACAACAACAATAATAACTACAACAATAAAACAACAAGGACAACAAAAGGAAATAAATATTTTAAAAAAAAGTTCTGGGAGACAGCTTATCTAGAACAGTGCACACTTTACCATGCCAGGAGGACACAGGTTTGAGCCCCTGAGCACCATATAGCATGTGCATGATTGGGGAAGCTTTACAAGGGTGGAGTAGTGCTGTCACCCACACTTTTTTTTTTTTTTAATTTATGATAAATATCTTTATTTTATGACTCATTCAAGTACCACTGGTCCACCTCCAGCATACCCACACATACACAATAAAAATGCAGTGGTCAGTGGTATTTTGATAAATTTCTGTCAGACAAGTACTATGGTTTGACCCAGGTGTTTACACTGTGGTCATTAGCTGACATATTTACTAAGGCAAAGTATAGGCAGGTGGTCTGTAATAGTTAACTGCCTGGTGATGACCCACACCCTTTATCTGTCTCTCACTCTCTATTTTAAAAACTTGGAGCCAAGAGCAATGGAGTTATACAGGCACCAAGCTCCAGTGGTAATTCTAATAACAAAAATAAGTAAATATAAATAAATAAAAATGTAATTGAGCTGGAAGATAGAACACAGAATTGTATAAGCAAGGTCCTAGATTTGACCCCCTGCACCACCAAACAGCCAGAGCTGAGTGGTGCTCTGGCAAATAATAATAATGATGATGTGGCTGGGGCAATACCTCAATTGGTAGAGCATGGACCTTCATGTCTGAGGTTCTCAGTTTGATCCCCAGCACTGCATGAGGTAGAGTGGTGCTCTAGGTTACCTCTTTCTTCCCACTTCTCTTTGCCTTATAGGAAACACTTTTTCTCATGTGTTATATACTAAATAAGATAATTCTTTAAAGAGAGAGGAGACAAGGGGGGGAGAACTAGCCCCTCAGGCTAGGCCATGGTGCACCTGGTTAAGTGCACATATTACAGTGCACAAGGACCTGGGCTCAAGCTCCTGGTCCCCACCTGCAGGGGGATAGCTTCACAAGTGGTGAAGCAGGGCTGCAGGTGTCTCTCTGTCTCTGTCTCTCTCCCCCTCCCGTTTCAATTTCTCTTTGTCTCTATCCAATAATAAAATAAAATAGCCCAAATGAGTGCAACTAAACAAATAAATACCTCTCTCAAAGCGGCCCATCTTTAGTCCATTCAGAAGGTCTGTGAGGGGACGTATGAATCCTTGGAGCTCTTTACACTGCAGAAAAACAGGACAAAGGCTAATAAGAAAAACAAAAATTGCCCATATCAGAACTGCTACTTCCTCCACTTTCAAATCTGGGAAGCAGTAGTATCTTCATGGGACCCTTCCCAACAAGTTGGGTGCTCAGTCACTCCAGTAGTGTCTCCTTTCTCCTCCTCTTACCTTCTGAGCAAAGAGCAGGTCTCCTTCTGTGGTACAACCCTGGGTATTTAGATTGGTCTCCAATTCATCATCTCTTGATCTTTTGACCCCAGATCCTGCCATAGGAGAAGTTAATCCCCGCTGCTGTTCCGAGTGAGATGCTGTGTGTTGATTAGTGGAAACCTTGGGCCGATGCCTGCAGCGGATAGGCCCTGAGCTGGGCCTAGAACCTCCCCTCTGCTCAACAGTGTCTGGCTTGGGGCCAAAGACCCTTTTTTCTTCCCCATCACTATCGGAGGGGAAGCCACAGTCACTGTTTACCGGAGAGATGGAAAAAGAGGAAGGGAGAGAGTAGGAAGAGTAGGAAGAAATACTAGATGGAGAATCCATAGGTTCAGAAGCAGGGGCTGGAGAGCAGCTCCTGAAGTACCCAAAGATCGGAACCTGCAACTGAAGAGCAAAGCAAGGGAATTTGAAACCAGAACGTAAGGATCAAGGAACGGACTGGGAGACTGGGGGTGGCTACTGTATTGGGTTATAA
This sequence comes from Erinaceus europaeus, assembly GCF_950295315.1. Taxonomy (NCBI): domain Eukaryota; kingdom Metazoa; phylum Chordata; class Mammalia; order Eulipotyphla; family Erinaceidae; genus Erinaceus; species Erinaceus europaeus. Next base: position 55,126,408 of record NC_080172.1, read on the forward strand.
GTCTTCTTTCCCTCCCCAATGTTACCTGTCTCAGAGACAACAAGGAAAGTCATCTCCCCACCTCCATTAAAACCTGGACTGTGGGTTGGGGAGACAGAATAATGGTTCTGCAATAGCCTTTCATGCCGGAGGCTCTGAGGGCCCAGGCTCAATCCTCAGCACCACCATAAGCCAGAACTGAGTAGTGTTCTGGTCTCTTCCTCTCTCTTGTTATCTTTCCCTCTGTATCTACTCTTCCTCATTAAAATAAGATAAATAAAATATTTAAAAAAATTTTTTTAAAAAAAGAACCTGGAGTGTCTCTCTAGTCTCCGCAGCTCATCGCGTCACACAGACGGTTATATATTCCCTCTGTTCATAGTAAATATCAGAGTTTACACCGTTCCTGAAACCCGTTTCGCTGGGTCTGCTCCCATCCTGGTCCCCCTGCTAACCTCTTTACCTGAGGTCACGACACCAGTGAAGACAGCGATAAATCTCCGATACACATACCTACGTAGCGACCACTCTCCACTACCTCCCCCCGCCCCAAACCCAGCTTTCCTGCACCTTCCCAACCTTTTGGATCAAGACCCCGGAGTCCTACACCCCTTGGTGGCGCCTATCACGTAATTCGATTCCTCCCCAAACCAAGTCCCTGAACCCACTCCCTTCCGCTGGGGCTCGGATCCCTGGGATAGCTCAGTCTCCTTACCTGCGTCTCCAGGCTCAGACCAGGTTGTCTCCAGCTCTCAGACTCAGCCGGCTCCCCACCTCCGCCTCCCTCCCAAGTGGGTCCCGCCTCTTCCCCCTCCCAGACACGTGCGGCTCTGCACGTGCCTTCACCCTGCGTACACAGATCTCGCGCTTTGATTGGTTGGCTAGCCGGCACCACGTGATCAGCTCTCCTGACATTCGTACAGCATTCGCTACAGCATACAGGGGCTTGGCCAGTAGGAAAGCCAATCAAGTGACGATTGGCTGGAAGAGAAGCATTCCAGGCTCCGCCCCTACATGCGGCTCCCGGACTGAACCCGGTGATGTGACTGGGAGGCGGATGGAAAAAGAATGGGACAGAAGGGAGGGGAAGGAGAGGGAGGAGCCCGCCGCCTTAAATAGGATGGAGGGGCGCCAGAGATGCGCGGCCTGACTGGTTGTCTGAACTGAGACACTTATGATTGGGGGACTCCCTGCGCAGCCCCGGAAGGACCCTCTACTCCCTGTGATAACACTTCTGCTCACGGGTGCAGCATGTGGAAACCATCAGGGAGTCACATCTGCTACTCGTGTACAAAAATGGATCGGTGCCACCACGTGCCTTATCCCTTTCTCGGAGGCCCAGCCCTCGTGACTCCCGGGTCTATTTCACTTTCCCCTCCTCCTTCAACTTGGGTGCTTCCTGCCCTGACGGGTGAGGAGGGTGGGGACTGCCCCGAGAAGAGAACACCGTGTCCTCTCCTGGGCTCCCGCTGGGGCAGCTCAGTCAGCCCCTACCTTACATAACTCATCGCGGCACGTTACCAGCTCAGATGCCAGCCCGCACCGGCTCTAGAGGTCAAAACCCGACTCTTTGAGCCGTGGATTTTGTTATTCTTAGCATGAGAACTGAGTGAGGGCAGATCCCTGATCGCCTAGGTTAGAGTCCCCAAAGTAACTGGGCTGTTGTTATTCACTACCCCTTGCAATATCAAGAGTCCTTGCGGTGAGACAGGAGATTGGAGCACAAGGACTGTGGGCTTATTCAAGCTATGACAGAGAAGACACCGCAAGGGGGCACCCCAGTTCTGAACGGAGTCCTCTGAACGGAGGATAGAAACGGGTGGGGGTGGGTGGAAAGTACATATGTCCCAGCCTGCCCTAATTACTAACTGGAACACGCATTCGCGCGCGCGCGCGCACACACACTTTGTGTTGTGGGGGTTAAAGAAGGGTGTGACTTTTTAAAAGTAATTCTAAGTCATTTTTTAATATTTTACTGTTTAACATTATGCTTACTTTATAAGAAGAAAAAAGGGATCTACACAAATTTCAGTTTTCCCCCATACACAGTCTTCATACTAAATACAATAAAATATAACAGAATTAGAGGTAACTATGGATTGTAACTAAAGCTCTTGTCTGTGAGAGCTGTTCTCCATGGATTTTAAAATGTCCAGATATTAATAATTTCTTCTAAAACCACCCCAGTTATAGGGGAAAAATAAAACCATCCCCAGCTCCCTTTTCAGTTTGCCCTTGTCAGTCCTATGTCATAGTGCTTGCTGTCTTTAATGATGTGGCTTTAGAAAAAATCCACACAAGAACGAATAGAGAGTAAACAGATTATTTCATTTATTTTGTCTTCCAATTTCCTCTTCCTAAGGCCCATCCAAAAAAAAAAGTTAAGTCTTCTCGCTCCTAAAAAAAAAAAAAAAAAAAAATCAAGGAAAAGAAACAACTACAAAATAGGAACAGAAAGCCCCTCTGTGTCTCTAACCTTAATATAAAAAAAAAAACTCTCCTTGAAAGTCAGGCGGTAGCGCAGCGGATTAAGCGAATATGGCGTGAAGCTCAACGACTGAGTAAGGATACCGGTTCAAGCCCCAGGTTCCCCACCTGCAGGGGAGTCACTTCACAGGCCATAAGCAGGTCTGCAAGTGTCTTTCTCTCCCCCTCTCTGTCTTCCCCTCCTCTCTCCATTTCTCTCTGTCTTATCCAACCACGACGACATCAATAACTACAACAATAAAAAACAAGAGCAACAAAAGGGAAAAAAATATTTTTAAAAGTTAAAAAAAAAAAAACTCTATACTTTTTTTTTTCAGATTTCATATTCTGAGCCAGTCTCTGCGTTACATCTCCTAGATGATGATACTCCCTCCTTTTCTTTCTCTTCATGATTATAGTTATTTCGAATTCCAACTTAAATCCTGCTCCCATACTAGATACTGCCTTCTACTTTCCCCCACCTTTTCATCCCTATGTTATGGAACTACCATCCTTTCTGCCCCCTGAACTTTGCCTCTTGAGTCTGCCAGATAGTAAGGCCCTGCCCATTTTGCCCTCTGGAACTTGCCATCCCTTAAGCCCCAGTTAGGCCATAAACAGCTTTGATTCTGAAAGACAGATTGGAAACCTAGAAAGGTTTCTGCTCCATTTCACCTAAGTATGCTCTAGTCCTGAAGTCTCTCCAGTTTAAACAAACAAACAAAGTGATGACTTATTATAAAATATTTACCTCAACATCTCCTTTTAAAAACTAAATAGTAAGGGGCTGGGCAGTGGTGCACCAGGTTAAAAATATGTAGTATGAAGTTCAAGGACTGGTGCAAGGATCCCGAATAGAGCCCCTGGTTCCTGCAAAGGGGCCGCTATCCAACAGCAACACCACCAACAACAAAAAATGGGAAAAATGGCTGCCAGAAGCAGTAGATTTGTAGTGTAGGCACCGAGCCCCAGTGGTAACCTTGGAGGCAAAACAAGCAAGCAAACAAAAAACTAGGTAGTAAAATAACAGTAATATTTTTCTAAATATGATTTATTGGGGGTGAAGGAGATAGCATAACGATTATGCAACAGACTCTCATGCCTGAGATTCTGAGGTTCCAAGTTCAGTCCCCTGAACCACCATAAGCCAGAGCTAAGCAGTGTTCTGGTAAAACAAATAAATAAATAATTTCCCTTTTACGGGAGTCTGGAGGTGGCACAGTGGGTTAAGCGCACGTGGTGCCAAGCACAAGGACCTGCGGAAGGATCCAGGTTTGAGCCTCCAGCTTCCCACCTACAGGGGAGTAGCTTCACAGGAGGTGAAGCAGGTCTGCAGGTGTCTTTCTCTCCCTCTCTCTCTGTCTTCCCCTCCTCTCTCCATTTCTCTGTCCTATCTAACAACAACAACAATAACAACAACAGCAATAAAAAAGGGCAACAAAAGGGAAAATAAATAAATATACATTTAAAAAAAATTTCCTCTTTAATCACTGAAAATTAACCAGCCTGAAAACATTAGCCAGAGATGGTGGTAAAAATTGCTTTAAGGGGCTGGAGAAATAGGTTAGCTAATAGAGCTCAGGACTTGCATGGTTGAGGTTCCTGGCATCCTAAGTAAGAGAGTGATGCTTTTGCTCTTCTTTTCTCTTCTTTTTTCTTTCTTTCTTTCTTTCTTTCTTTCTTTCTTTCTTTCTTTCTTTCTTTCTTTCTTTCTTTCTTTTTCTTTAACCAGAGCACTGTTCAGCTCTGGTTTATGGTGGTATAGAGGATTGAACCTGGGACTTTGGAGCCTCTGGCATGAGAGTCTGTTTGCATAAGCATTATGCTATCTACCCTCCACCTTTAAAAAAAAATTTTTTTAATATTTATTTTCCTTTTTGTTGCCCTTGTTTTTTATTGCTGTTGTAGTTATTATTGTTGTTGTTATTGATGTCATCATTGTTAGATAGGACAGAGAGAAATGGAGAGAGGAGGGGAAGACAGAGAGTGGGAGAGAAAGGTAGACACCTGCAGACCTGCTAATTGCCTGTGAAGCAAATCCCCTGTAGGTGGAGAGCCGGGGGCTTGAACCGGGATCCTTATGCCGGTCCTTGCACTTTGCGCCAGGTGCACTTAATCCTCTGCACTACTACCTGACTCCCTCTGGGTTCTTTTTCATGTGAAACTCTATCTCTTATGAAATGAATACAACATATCTTTTTAAATTATTTATTTATTTAGTTTCCCTTTAGTTGCACTCGCTTTCATTGTTGTAGTTATTATTGTTGTTGTTACTGATGTCGTCATTGTTAGATAGGACGGAAAGAAATGGAGAGAGGAGGAGGAGACAGAGAGGGAGAGAGAAAGACACCTTCACTGCCTGTGAAGCAACTCTCCTGCAGGTGGGGAGCCAGGGGCTCGAACCGGTATCCTTATGTTGGTCCTTGCGCTTTGCGCCACCTGCATTTAACCCGCTGCGCTACCGCCCAACTCCTACAACATACCTTTAAAATATTAAAATAGGGAGTCGGGCGGCAGCGCAGCGAGTTAAGCGCATGTGGCACAAAATGCAAGGACCAGTTCCCCACCTGCAGGGCTTTCGCCTCACAGAAGGTGAAGCAGGTCTGCAGGTGTCTATCTTTCTCTCCCCCTCTCTGTCTTCCCCTCCTCTCTCCATTTCTCTCTGTCCTATCCAACAATGACAACATAAATAACAACAATAACTACAACAACAATAAAAAACAAGGGCAACAAAAGGGAATAAATAAATAAATAAATTTTAAAAAATAAAAAATACTCTGTCCTATCCCAACAACAACAGCATCAATAACAACAGCAACAATAAAAGCAACAAAAGGGAAAATAAATAAATATAATAAAAAATTTTAAAAAAATTAAAAAATAAATAAAATAAAATATAAAAATAAATTGCTACACTGACCTTCCCCCTCCCCAATGTTAGTGGCTACATTCTTACCTTACGTGAAATACATCCCAGCTTGAAGGAGGATCCAGGATAGGAGGAGGAAAACGGGGCTCTGCAGACTGGAGACAGCATCATTCAGATCTGGGGTCTGCTAAAATACAAACATCCCCCCCATGATAAGTCAGCGACATCCTTCCTATAATCTTCCTCTACCATTAGAGAGAAAGTTCTCTATGTGACGTTGGAGATGGTGTGATGGCGAGAGTGCTGGACTTATAAGTACAAGGACCTAAGTTCAATGCCTGGCATTGCATATGCCAAAGTGATGCTCTGGTTCTCTCATGAATAAATAAATGAATGAATGAAGAGCCATCTTTTTATACCAACCTGCTTTCATCCTCTCTGGATTGGAGAAAGTACAAACATTTTATTTAATTGTTTCCCCTTTTGTTGCCCTTGTTATTCATTGTTGTTATTATTGTTGTTGTTGTTGCTGCTGTCATTGTTGTTGGATAGGACAGAGAGAAGTAGAGAGAGGAGGGGAAGACAGAGAGGGGGAAAGAAAGATAGACACCTGCAGACCTGCTTCACCACCTGTGAAGTGACTCCCCCACAGGTGGGGAGCCAAGGGCTCCAACCAGGATCCTTATGCAAGCTCTTGTACTTGGCACCACGTGCGCTTAACCCGCTGCACCACCTCCCGGCTCCCTAGTACAAACCTTTTTTTAAATAATATTTTATTTATTTATGATAAATAGGAGGAGAAAGAGAAAAAATAAGACATCACTCTGGTACATGAACTGCCAGGGATTGAACTCAGGACCTCATGATTGAGAGTCCAACACTTGATCCATTGTACCATTGTACCACCTCTGGGACCATGACAGTGCTAACCTTCTTTCCTATCACTATATAATATATATATTATTCCTTTCTTGCTGCCCAGGAGGTAGCACAGTGGGAGGGGAAAAGGTCTGTTTCTCTTTTTTGTTACCATATTTCCCAGCTGACTGGTCTAAAAGTTCCCTGCACTTTCTCACAATGACTTCTTCCCTACTCTACAAAAAATCCTGCTATTCAAAACTGCTTTCTCTGAGGTCACCAATAATCTCTTTCTCCTTGGTCTCTTGGTAGCTTTGATTGATTAGACTAAACAGTCTCTTCTAGACTCTGTAAGACAAATTTAGCTGTTTACATTACCCCTTCCCAGTCAATTCTCCAGTTCTTTAGTTGATTCCTCTTCTTCCTTCTACTAATGGCAGACAAGGTCATTAGCCTTTTGGGCATCTGTGTTATTGGTTCTGTCAAGCTAATCCACTTTCAATCTACTTTCGTAACTGTGACTTTGCACTTAGAACAGTAGCCCTGGCCCAGTTTAGCTCCCTTTAGGATACCTCAAAGAGCTGTCATCATATACTTACATAGGTCAATGCCTGATTTATAGCTTCAAATTCACTCCTATGTCACTCTGACTCCCACAGGTCCAACTTTGACCAACCATTTCTCCAGACATCCATTTTTTTAAAAGTTATAAGTTATGGGTCAGAAAGGCAGCATAATGGTTATGCAAAAGACTTTCATGTCTGAGGCTCAGAGGTGCCACGTTCTATCCCAACTCTAACATAAGCCAGAACTGAAGTCCTCTCTTCTCTACACAACTCCACCTTTTGCCTTCTCTCTCCTTCCCTTTCCTCTCCTCTCCTCTCCTCTCCTCTCCTCTCCTCTCCTCTCCTTTCCTCCTACTTTATTTATTTATTTATTTATTTTTAACCAGAGCACTGTTCAACTCTGGCTTATGGTGATGCGGGGGATTGAACCTGGGACTTTGGAGCCTCAGGCATGAGAGTCTGTTTGCATACCTTCTACTCTCTTTCTTCCTCCTCTTCTTCCACCTCTCTCCTTTCCTCCTCCTCCTCTTCTTTTTTTTAAAAAAATATTTTATATGTATTTACTTATTCCCTTTTGTTGCCCTTGTTGTTTTATTGTTGTAGTTATTATTTTTGTTATTGATGTCGTTGTTGGATAGGACAGAGAGAATTGGAGAGAGGAAGGGAAGACAGAGAGGGGGAGAAAAAGGCAGATACCTGCAGAGACCTGCTTCACCACCTGTGAAGTGATTCCCCTGCAGGTGGGGAGCCCGGTGCTCAAACCGGGATCCTTACGCCAGTCCTTGCACTTTGGCCACATGTGCTTAACCACTGTGCTGCCGCCAGACTCCCCCTCTTCTTCTTTTTTAAAATCTTATTATTTTTCCCTTTTGTTGCCCTTGTTGTTTATCATTGTTGTTGTTGTTATTGCTGTCACTGTCGTTGGATAGGACAGAGAAATGGAGAGAGGAAGGGAAGACAGAGAGGAGGAAAGAAAGACACCTGCAGACCTGCTTCACCGCCTGTGAAGCAAACTCCCTGCAGGTGGGGAACTGGGGGCTCAAACCAGGATCCTGATGCCGATCCTCACACTTTGCACCATGTGCGCTTAACCTGCTGTGCCACCACCCGGCTCCCCCTTCTCTTCTTCTTCCTCTTCCTTCTTCTTATCTTTCTCATCTCTGTATTTCTCTCATTAAAATAAAATGAATAGAATATTTAATATTTCAGGGCCAATAAGATAGCTCACCTGGGATGGTACCTGAATTGCTGTGAACACAACGCAGGTTGGAGCCTATCCTGCGTCTCAGGGAGGAAGCATTGGTGCTATAGTGTCTTTCCTGTTCATCCTCTGTCTCTCTGTCTCTGGCTCTTTCTAGTTGAAAAAGGTGCCACAGAGCAGTGAACCCCCAGCAACAACAAAACAGTAACTATTAAATTTATGTTATTTAATCTTCCTCATCATTGCTTGTATAAATTACTGAAATGAATTATTTCAAAATATTTCTTAGTTTCTCTTCTCCATTCAAGATGCCATTTCCTCAGGCCCTGGAGGTGGCTTGGCAGGTAGAACACTAAATGTGCAAACAGGAAGTCTCAGGTTCAGTTCCCAGCATTGTATGCATTAGAAAAATGTTGTGGTTCTCTCTCTCTCTCTCTCTGTCTCTCCCTCTTTTTAAAGATTTTATTTATTTATTCATGAGAAAGGTAGGAGAGAGAGAGAGAGAGAACCAGACATCACTCTGGTACATGTGTGCTGCCAGGGATCGAACTCAGGACCTCATGTTTGAGAGTCCAATGCTTTAGTCACTGCGGCAGCTCCTGGACCACAGTTCTCTCTCTTGCATTAGTAAATATCTTTTTTTTATATGCCACTTGCCAGACAGGTGATAGCACATGGTTGAGTATGGACCATGAATATGGACCCAGGTTTGAGGCCCTACTCCTCACCTACAAGGGGGAAGCTTCACAAGTAGTAAAGCAGATCTGGGGTGAGAGTATAGCATAATGGTTATGCAGAGACTTTCATGCCTGAGGCTCTCAAGTCCCAGGTTCAGTCCCCCACACTGCCATAAGCCAGAGCTGAGCAATGCTCTGGTAAAAATAAAGAAATAAGCAGGTCTGTAGGTGACTCTCTCCCTCTTACTTTCTATCTACCCTCCTCTTTCAATTTCTGTCTGTCCTATCAAATAAAAAAAAGGAAGAAAAGAGAGAGAGAGAAAGGAAGGAAGGAAGGAAGGAAGGAAGAAAGAAAGAAAGAAAGAAAGAAAGAAAGAAAGAAAGAAAGAAAGAAAGAAGAAAAGAAATTAAGAAAATCTGGCTGTTGGCAGTGGTGGAGCAGTAGACTGGCCATACCTGCACTGAGCCCCAGAGATAACTCTGATAGAAAAAACAAGCCACTTCTCTAGACTGGGGAGATAGCTTAATGTTTACATTTAAAAAAACAAACACCTTAATAGGTATGTATTGAACGGAGACAGAGAATTTGAGAAGAAAAAAAGACAGAGAGATACTGAAGATACTGAAGGCCGGGCAGAAGCCCATTGGGTTAAGTGCACATAGTACTCAACTCAAGGACCTGTGCAAGGATCCTGGTTCCAGCAACTGCAGGGGGCTTGTCTCACAAGCAGTGAAGCAGGTCTGAAGATGTCTGTTTCTCTCTCCCTCTCTATCTTTCCCTCCCCTCTCAATTTCTCTCTGTCCTATCCAACAATGACAACAACAAAAATGGAAAAAGAGGTGTCAGGCAGTGGCACACCTGGTTAAGCACACACACTACGGTGCTCAAGGACTCGGTTCAAGCCTCTGGTCCCCACCTGTACGGGGAAAGCTTCACAAGTGGTGAAGCAGGGCTATGGGTGTCTCTCTCTCTCTCTCTCTCTCCTCTATCTTCCTCTCAATTTCTATCTGATAAATTAATAAATAAATAAAATGAAAAAAAAAGATGGCCACCAGGAGCAGTGGATTCATGGTGCAAGCACTGAGCCACAGTGGAGGTTAAAAGAAAAAAGAGGGGGTCAGGTGGTGGCGCAGAGGGTTAAGCACGCGTAGCGCAAAGTACAAGGACTGGCATAAGGAACCTGGTTCGAGCCCCGGCTCTCCGCCTGCAGGGGAGTCGCTTCACAGGAGGTGAAGCAGCTCTGCAGGTGTCTGTCTTTCTCTCCCCCTCTGTCTTCCAGTCCTCTCTGTACTATCTAACAATGAATGACAAAAACAATTACAATAATAACCACAACAAGGTTACAACAACAAGGACAACAAAAAGGGGAAAAAATGGCCTCCAGGAGCGGTGGATTCATGGTGCTGGCACTGAGCCCCAGCAATAACCCTGGAGGCAAAAAAACAAAAAAAGAAAGAAAAAAGAGAGTGGTCTGGGAGGTGGCACAGTGGATAAAACACTGGACTCTCAAGCATGAGGTCCTGAGTTCGATCCCTAGCAGCACATGTACCAGAATGATGTCTGGTTCTTTCTCTCTCTCCTCTTATCTTTCTTATTAATAAATAAATAAATAAATAAAATCTTGAGAGAGAGAGAGAAAGAGACACACAGAGAGAAAGAATTACCTGCAGCACTGTGTCACCACTCATGAAGCTTTCCCCCTGCAGGTGGGGACCAGGGACTTGAACACAGATCTTTGCACATTGTAACGTGCATTCTACTAAGAACTCCACCAGGCGACCCTAATTCTAAATTTTAGCCAGATATTTCACACTATAATTTGATTCTGTTTTGCCATATGCGAAAAGACCAAGCAAATCTCAGAAACTGAGAAATTTTATACATGTACCAACAACTATATTTACTGGTGACTGTAATTACTTCCAACAAAAAATTTTAATTAAAAAAAAGACACTTTCTTAATTTCCCACTGTCTCTTTCCATATGCTTTCTCCTTCAGTCATACCCCATTCATTAAACACACCATGTTTGTTCTGCCTCTCATGTATTTGACCTTTTTTAAAAAAATATTTTATAAATAAAAAATTTAAAAAGCAGAGGGTAGATAGCATAATGGTTATGCAAACAGACTCTCATGTCTGAGACTCTAAAGTCCCAGGCTCAGTCCCCCGCATCACCATAAGCCAGAGCTGAACAGTGCTCTGGTTAAAAAAATAAAAAAATAATTTAAAAATTTTTATATATTTTATTTTTTGAGAGAGATGCAGAGACACACACACACACAGAAAGAGAAACACCAGAACACTGCATAGCTCTGGCTTATTGTGGTGCATGATGATTGAACCTGGGACTTCGGGGCCTCAGGCATGAGAGTCTTTTTTTTTTTAAATTTATTTCTTTATTGGGGAATTAATGTTTTACATTCAACAGTAAATACAATAGTTTGTACATGGATAACATTCCCCAGTTTCCCATTTAACAATACAACCTCCACTATGTCATTTATCATCCTTCATGGACCTGTATTCTCCCCACCCATCCACCCACCCCAGAGTCTTTTACTTTGGTGCGATGTGCCAATTACATTTCATGTTCTACTTGCATTTTCGTTTCTGATCTTGTTTTTCAACTTCTGCCTGAGAGTGAAATCATCCCATATTCATCCTTCTGTTTCTGACTTATTTCACTCAACATGATTTTTTCAAGGTCCATCCAAGATCGACTGAAAACGGGAAGTCACCATTTTTTACAGCTGAGTAGTATTCCATTGTGTATATATACCACAACTTGCTCAACCATTCATCTGTTGTTGGACACCTGGGTTGCTTCCAGGTTTTGGCTATTACAAATTGTGCTGCCAAGAACATATGTGTACACAGATCTTTTTGGATGGATGTGTTGGGTTCCTTAGGATGTATCCCCCGGAGAGGAATTGCAGGGTCATAGGGTAGGTCCATTTCTAGCCTTCTGAGAGTTCTCCAGACTGTTCTCCACAGAGGTTAGACCAATTTGCATTCCCACCAGCAGTGTAGGAGAGTTCTTTTGACCCCACACCCTCTCCAGCATTTGCTGCTGTTACCTTTTCTGATGTATGACATTCTCACAGGAGTGAAGTGGTATCTTGTTGTTGTTGTTATTTGCATTTCTCTGACAATCAGAGACTTGGAGCATTTTTTCATGTGTTTCTCGGCCTTTTGGATCTCTTCTGTGGTGAATATTCTGTCCAAGTCCTCCCCCCATTTTTGGATGGGGTTATTTGTTGTCTTGTTGTTGAGTCTGGCAAGCTCTTTATATATGTTGGTTATTAAACTCTTATCTGATGTATGGCATATAAAGATCTTCTCCCATTCTGTGAGGGGTCTCTTGGTCTGGGTAGTGGTTTATTTTGCTGTGAAGAAGCTTTTTAATTTGATGTAGTCCCATAGGTTTATACTTGCCTTAGTCTTCTTTATAATTGGATTCGTTTCATTGAAGATGTCTTTAAAATTTATGCAGAAAAGAGTTCTGCCAATATTTTCCTCTAAGTATTTGATAGTTTGTGGTCTAACATCCAAGTCCTTGATCCACTTGGAATTTACTTTTGTATTTGGTGAAATACAGTGGTTCAGTTTCATTCTTCTGCATGTTTCAACCCATTGTTTCCAACACCATTTGTTGAAGAGACTCTGCTTTCCCCATTGAATAGTCTGGGCACCTTTGTCAAAGATTAGATGACCATAGGTGTGGGGCCTCATTTCTGGGCTCTCAGTTCTATTCCACTGGTCAGTGTGTCTGTTCATGTTCCAGTACCAAGCAGTTTTGATGACAATGGCCCTATAATACAGTTTGAGATCTGGGAGTGTGATGGCTGCGGTTCTGTTCTTTTTTCTCAAGATTGTTTTGGCAATTCTAGGTCTTTTCTGGTTCCAGATAAACATTTATAGCATTTGTTCTATTCTCCTAAAAAATGTGCTTGGGATCTTGATGGGGATAGCATTAAATCTGTATGAGAGTCTTTTTGTATAACCACTATGCTGTCTACCCCTACCCTCATCTATTTGACTCTTTGAATGTTTGAATAAATATTCTTCCCAATTGCTTTCATACTTTCATATCATTTTTTAAATCTTTTTTCTTTTTTTATTTATTTTCCCTTTTGTTGCCCTTGTTTTTTATTGTTGGTGTAATTATTATTGTTGTTGTTACTGATGTTATCATTGTTGGACAATGAGAAATGACAGAGAGAAATGGAGAGAGGAGGGGAAGACAGACAGGGGGAGAGAAAGATAGACACCTGTAGACCTGCTTCACCACCTGTGAAGCGACTCCCCTGCAGGTGGGGAGCCGGGGTTCGAACCTTACGCCTGTCTTTGCCCTTTACCGTGCGCTTAACCCACTGCATTACCGCCCGGCATCCATACTTTCATATCATTTTTAAAAGTTTATTTATTTATAACTTTAAAATATTTATTTATTCCCTTTTGTTGCCATTTTTTTTATTGTTGTAGTTATTGTTGTTTATGTCGTTGTTGGATAGGACGGAGAGAAATGGAGAGAGGAGGAGAAGACAGAGAGGGAGAGAAAGATAGACACCTGCAGACCTGCTTCATCGCCTGTGAAGCGACTCCCCTGCAGGTGGGGAGCCGGGGTTCGAACCGGGATCCTTAAGCCTGGCCCTTGCACTTTGCACAGTGTGCACTTAAGCCGCTGCGCTACTGCCTGACTCCCAAGTTTATTTATTTTAATGAGAAAGATACAGTCCTGGATTATTATGGTGGTGTTTGTGGGCAATTGAAACTGGAATCTCAGAACCTCAGGCATGAAAGTCTTTTGCATATCCATTATGCCCTCTCCCCAGGCCCATCCTTTCATATCTTACCTCCAATGAAAAGCTTGTCCAGGGTGCCAGGTGGTGGTACCCTTGGTGTAGCACACATGTTACCAAGCTCAAGGACCTGGATTTAAGCCCCGATTTCCCACTAGCGGGGGGGGGGGGGTACTTCACAAATGACAAAGCAGTGCTAGAGGTCTCTCTCTCTCTCTCTCTCTCTCTCCCTCCCTCTAGTTGGTTATCATTGGAGCTCGGTGCCAGCACTACAAATCCCCTGCTTCTGGTGGCCATTTTTCCCCATTTTATTGGATAGGACAAAATGAGAGGGGAAGGAGAGATAGAGAGGGAGAAAGACAGACACCTGTAGACCTGCTTCATTGCTTGTTAAGTGTCCCCCCTGCAGGTGGGGAGCTGAGGGCTTGAACCCAGGTCCTTGTATGGGTCCTTACATTTCATACTATGTGCACTTGACCGGGTGTGCCATCATCAGCCCTTCCTTCTCCCTATCTATCTATCTATCTATCTATCATCTATCTATCTATCTGTCTATCATCTATCATCTCTCCCCTTCCCTCTCACTTTCTCTGTATCTATTATTTAAATAAATAAAAAAGAAAAGAAAACTTTTGAAAAGAAAAATATAAAAGCTTGTTTTATCTCCTAAGCACAAGCACTCCTAATAGAGCACCAAATTCTTACCACTAGACCACCAGGGAAGGCTGCACTCCTAAGACAATTTACCATTCTGCTGCTACAACACTTGTCTATGCCATGTGCTCTCACATGTATTTTACTATGATTGTAAACCTTTTTGTTCTAAATGTTTCATCAGTATCAACTTGAATTTTATAAATTTGTGGAAAGTAAAAGTAAAGTCATAGACTTTTCTTTTCTTAACCAGAGCACTGTTCATCTCTGGTTTATGGTGGTGGTGGTGGTGGGGGAGATTGAACCTTGATTTTTGAAACCTCAGGCAGGAGAGTCTCTTTACATAACCTTTATGCTACCTACTCCCTACCCCATAGACTTTTTTTTTTTCATCATCCTCAAAGCATCCTTAGCCATTTGGGGCATCGGTTACATACATTTTTTTTCTTTATTGGGGGGATTAATGGTTTACAGTCAACAGTATAATATAGCAGTTTGTCCATGTGTAACATTTCTCAGTTTTCCACATAACAATCTAACCCCACTAGGTCCTCCTTAACCATCTTGTTCAAGGAGCTGGACACTCTGCTTCACCCCAATGTCTATTACTTTGGTACAATACACCAACTCCAGTCCAAGTTCTACTTTGTGTTTTCACTTCTGTTCTTATTTTTCAACTTTTGTTTATGAGTGGAATCATCCCATATTCTTCCTTCTCTTTCTGACTTATCTCACTTACATGATCCGTTCAAGCTCCATCTAAGATGAGGTGAAGAAGGTGAAGTCACCATTTTTAATAGTGGAGTAGTATTCTTTTTTTTTTTTTTTGCTTCCAGGGTTTTCGTTGGGGCTCAGCCCCTGCACTATGAGTCCAATGCTCCTGTGGCCCTTTATTTTATTTTATTTTATTGATACCTGGGTTGCTTCCAGGCTTTGGCTATTACAAATTGTGCTATTATGAACATGGGTATACATACATCTTTTTGGATGGTGTGTTTGGTTCCTTAGAATATATCCCCAGGAGTGGAATTGCAGGTCATAGGACAGGTGAGAGTTCTCCAGACTGCTTTCCACAGGGCTTAGACCAATTTCATTCCCACAAGCAGTGCACAAGGGTTGGTTACATACATATTAAGTGCTACTTAACTTGGATCTAACAAATCTTCACAATGTTTTGTATATGTAATATTATTAAAACTCAGGGCTGGAAGTCAGGTGGTAGCACAGCAGGTTAAGCTCACATGGCACGAAGTGCACAGTCCAGCTTAAGAATCCCGATTTGAGCCTCAGGCTCCCCACCTGCAAGGGAGTCGCTTCACAGGCAGTGAAGCAGGTCTGCAGGTGTCTATCTTTCTCTCCCCTGTCTGTCTTCCCTTCCTTTCTCCATTTCTTTCTGTCCTATCTAACAGTGACATCAATAAGAATAATAATAATAACTACAACAACAATAAAAGGGCAACAAAAGGGAAAATACATTAAAAAAAATTTTTTTAAATATTTATTTTATTTATTTATTCCCTTTTGTTGCCCTTGTTGTTTTATTGTTGTTGTTGTTGGATAGGACAGAGAGAAATGGAGAGAGGAGGGGAAGACAGAGAGGAGGAGAGAAAGATAGACACCTGCAGACCTGCTTCATCGCCTGTGAAGCGACTCCCCTGCAGGTGGGGAGCCGGGGTTCGAACCGGGATCCTTATGCCGGTCCTTGTGCTTTGCGCAACCTGCGCTTAACCTGCTGCACTACAGCCCAACTCCCGGAAAATAAATATTTTAAAAAATCCTCAGGGCTAGATAAGATGACTAGTTTTGATGGATACCAGTATTTCAATACTAGTTACTTGGCAAACTCCACCAAGCATACCTGCCCACCCCTTACGCCCCTCACCCCACTGATGCCTGGTATGCTAGTCCTCCCACTGTTCCAGGGGTAAGGCGTGTCTCAATTCTTTCCCCCTTGTCCCCAGTTAACTCACTGGTTGCTTTGTCACAGGTTTTGTAGTCATGGGCTGCATAGTCACGGGTTCCACTATTACAGGTTCTGTTGTCAGAGGGTTCATTGTCACTGGTTCCACTGTCACAGGCTCCTGATGGTCCACATGTTCTGTTTCATGACTCATGGTAGTCTCTGTTTCCTTTACCTTTGTATCCAACTGGTTCTGCCCTCAGTAGGATTAGGAAACAGTTATCATTGCCTCCATCCATCATCCTCATAGAGTCTCTACTAAAAAGTTGTCTTCTCCTATACCACCTCCACCCCCCCATGCCCACCCACAACACTTAAATTCAGAGATTCTCCCAGTTTATGTTTGCATGGATTCATCCCTTTGCTAGTCACAAGGTCACATGATTCAGAGAAGCTCCCCCATCCGCAGTGTCTTAGCAAACCTAGTGAGTTCTCTCATTCTCCTCCCCAGCTGTGACTAACACATCTGCTACATTGGTGATGGGTCTACTACCTGGTTTCACTTTGCCTAACTCATTTTCATTCCTGCTCATCACTTACATTTCAACACTGCCCAGATTCTGTTTAGCTGATACTTATCTTGACCCTTTCTTGACTGTCATGTAGAGGTCACTCACCAGCCTGTCTTCTGACTCAAATATGGAGTAATCAACAGTGAAATTGACGCCATAGTCATCTGGGAAGGAGAAAAAGAGTAGTGATAGAGAGAGGTAGCACTAGTTCTAGCAGTGACAAGAGTAAGTAGCTTAGAACAAACACTTCAACCTATTTCAGTTGTTAAAGCTACTGGTATACTCTTAACTCTAGTGAACTGCAATGAAACAATTGAGTCCAATAGACATTTAGCTGTGAACAAAGACCACCAGGCTCACAATGTCAAATGTCTCTTGGACTAAGTTGTTCAAATGCAAAGGGAAAAACAAGAAATAAGTATTCTCAAAAGAAAACAAAAACAAACAAACAAACAAAAACACCTTCTTCTCTCCTACTAAGGGACCAAGCCTTAGACTTACTCACCATAGTTGGGGGTGACTGTATAGTAATAGGCAACATTGTAATAATAATTCAAGTCTGGTTCATCACCATATTCTTGTCCTGTGAAGACAAGAATCAGAAGTCAGTGGGCATCTGCAGCTTCTCAGTGACTGAAGGACTCCCAAGTTTTGTTTCAGCTCTGTCAAGTTCTTTTCTCTTTACTTCCTCTCCAAGGACCATACCTCTCTGTACCTCTAAACCCTTCTCAGTCTTCCAGGATTCAGAGCTGTGATGAGACTAGACACTCTTTCTTTCTTTCTTTTTAATTTTTTAAAAAATATTTAATTTATTTATTCATGAGAAAGACAGGAGGAGAGAGAGAGAGAGAGAACCAGACATCACTCTGGTACATGTGCTGCCAGGGGATTGAACTCAGGACCTCATGCTTGAGAGTCGGATGCTTTATCCACTGCGCCACCTCCCAGACCACTCTTTTTAATTTTTTATAATCTATTTATTGGATAGGCACAGCCAGAAGAGAAAAGGAGAGATAGAGAGGGAGAGAGACACTTGCAACACTGCTTCACCACTTGTGAAGCTTTCCCCCTGCAGGAGGGGACCACAGACTTGAACCTGGGTCCCTGTGCATTGTAACATATGCACTCAACCAGGTGCACCACCACCTGCCCCCTGCACTTTTACTTTTTAAATAGACAGAGCTTAGGGAGGCCATGTGGTGGCGTGCTTGTTAAATGCACAGGTTGCCATGCGCAAGAACCTGGGTTTGATCCCTGCTTCTAACTTGCAGAGGGGAAGCTTCACCAGTTAAGCAAATACTACTGCAGGTGTCTCTCAGTCTCAATCCCTCTCTACTTCCCCCTCCCCTCTCAATTTCTCTCTATCCTATCAAATAAAGAATAAAATATCTTTAAAATTAAAAAAAATTTTTTTCTTTATTATTGGACAGAAACAGAAAGAAATTGAGAGACAAGATTGAGCTAGAGAGGGAAAGAGAGTGGTCCAGGAGGTGGCACAGTGGATAAAACATTAGACTCTTATGCATATGGTCCAGAATTTGATCCCTGGCAGCACATGTACCAGGATGATGTCTGGTTCTTTCTCTCTCTCTTCCTATCTTTCTCATCAATCAATAAATAAGGATTCGACTTCCGGAGGCGGAGCTACGAGCAGCAGAACACTTTCTCTCCTCTCCTCTCCTCTCCCGGATCAACTAGGAATAACAAAGGAGACCACCCGGACCGAAACAAGACAGGACTAGAATGACCACAGGAACCCAGTAAATCACCCGTGAGTAGTACAAACACGCGTGGCTGGTGACAGAGAGGAGAGAGGGGCCTAAGGAGAGATTAAGTGACTGCTAACAGTTCGACAGTTTATCAGTGGAGACACCACCTCCAGTCTGCTCCACAACAAGGGGACAGCTGAAGGGAGGAAAGGACTCCACAGAGACTCACCAAGTGCAACTCTGAGTCTCCATTGCTACTACCCTCAGAATCTGGAGCAGCAACAGGGAGGGACACCAGGGTACAGAGATCTAACCAGGAAACTCAGGAGAAGACCTATACCTTGGTGGCATAGCTGAGGGGCTGTGAAAGTCTCTTTGCATAACCGCTGGATTATCTCTGCCACACCCTGCTTTATCTCTTGGTCAGGAGTCAGTGATTAAGCGAAGAAGCCTATTGATAGTTTAAAAGCCCTCAGGCACCCATAGCCTACAGGGAAGAAAAAAAAGAGGCTTTTACACCACTGAGCTCCAACTCAGGGATTGAAAAAAAACTGTTAACTTCCACCACGGTAAACCCTTTAATTAAATTACTTAGACACAAGTCAATCCAGGCAATAGTGATCAATAATTTGAAAAGTACTGATAAAGGGAACTCATAACATAATATATAAAATGGGTAAACCAACAAGAAAAAATATTGGAGACTCGAACCAGGACAAGAGTCCAGCTAAAAGTCCTCCAGAGGGTGAAGCACAAAACAACGAGTTCAACATCCAAACATTAGCTAAGGAAATAATAACAGGAGTGAGTAAAGAATTTGAAAAAATTGTAATCAGAAATGCAGGAACAACAAATGAGAATATGGAAGAAAATTCTAGTTATCTCATGGTTATTAGAGAGCTGAAAGCTGAAATCGCTGAGCTAAGAAGGCAACTAGCTGAACAAGCTAAAACAGTATCAGAGCAGGGCAACAAAATAGATGAACTCCAGAAAGCGGTAGAGGGCAGAGAGAATAGAACCTATGAGGCTGAAGACAGAATTAGCAAGATTGAGGATGAATTAGAGACAACTAAAAAAGAAGTAAAAGATCTCAAAAAGAGATTAAGAGATGCTGAAAACAACAACAGAGTCCTATGGGATGACTTCAAAAGAAACAATATACGCATTATTGGCTTACCAGAGGAAGAAAAAGGAGAGGAAGAAAGCATTCTCCAGACCATAATAGCTGAAAATTTCTCTAGTCTAGACAACACCAAAGACATAAAGATTCAAGAAGCCCAGAAGGTCCCAAAAAGAATTAACCCAGACCTAAAGACACCAAGACATGTCATACTTAAAATGGAAAGGAATAAGGATAAAGAAAGGATCCTCAAGGCTGCAAGAGAAAAACAAAGAGTCACCTACAAATGAAAACCCATAAGATTAGCAGCAGACTTCTCCATACAAACACTACAGGCCAGAAGAGAATGGCAAGATATCTATCAAGTGCTCAATGAGAAAGGCTTTCAGCCAAGAATACTATATCCTGCTAGATTGTCATTCAGACTAGATGGAAGCATCAAAACCTTCTCAGACAAGCAACAGTTGAAGGAAGCAACCATCACCAAGCCTGCCCTGAAAGAAGTTCTGAAAGGTATCCTATAAACAACCAGACCACCACAAATAGGACATATATCAAAACATTCTAAAACTCTGCAAGAATGGCGTTAAAATATCTTTAATCTTTGATATCAATAAATGTCAAGGGCCTGAATTCACCTATTAAAAGACACAGAGTAGGAAGATGGATCAGAAAACATAATCCAACAATATGTTGTCTACAGGAAACTCACCTAACTCAACAAGACAAACACAGACTTAAAGTGAAAGGATGGAAAACTATCATTCAAGCCAATGGCCCACAACAAAGGGCAGGAACAGCTATTCTCATATCTGAAATGATAGACTTGAAAATAGGTAAGATTGAAAAAGATAGGAATGGACACTACTTAATGCTCAGAGGATCAGTCAATCAAGAGGACTTAACAATTATTAATATCTATGCACCCAATGAGAAGCCATCTAAATACATCAAACTTCTACTGAAAGAGCTACAGCAATATATTAACAGTAACACAATCATAGTAGGGGACTTCAACATCCCACTATCTCAACTTGACAGATCATCCAGGAAGAAAATCAGTAAAGACATAAGGGAGCTAAATGAAGAGATAGATAAACTAGAACTATTGGACATTTTCAGAGTCATTCATCCCAAGAAACTGGAATACACATTTTACTCAAATCCACATGGATCATTCTCAAGGATAGACCATATGTTAGGCCACAAAGACAGCATCAGCCTATTCAAGAGCACTGAAATCATCCCAAGCATCTTCTCAGACCACAGTGGAATTAAACTAACACTTAACAATCAACAAAAGATTAGTAACAGTGCCAAAATGTGGAAGCTCAACAGTACACTTCTTAACAACTTCTGGGTCAAAGAGGAAATCAAGGAAGAAATCAAAATGTTTTGAGAGTTCAATGAAAATGAAGACACAAGCTATCAAAATATTTGGGACACAGCCAAAGCAGTCCTTAGAGGGAAGTTCATAGCTATACAAGCACACATTAGGAAACAAGCAAAGGCACAAATAAACAGCCTGATTGCACATCTTAAAGACCTAGAAGAAGAACAACAAAGGAATCCTAAAGCAACCAGAAGGACAGAAATTACTAAAGTTAGGGCAGAAATCAATAACATTGAGAATAGGAAAACCATACAAAAGATCAATGAAAGTAAATGTTGGTTCTTCGAAAGAGTAAACAAAATCGACAAACCTTTAGCCAGACTCACAAAACAAAAAAGGGAGAAGACCCAAATAAATCGGATAGTAAATGAAAGAGGAGAAATCACAACAGACACTGCAGAAATTCAACATATCATGCGAGGCTTCTATGAACAACTATATGCCACCAAGCTAGAGAACCTGGAAGAAATGAATGATTTCCTAGATACCTACCAACTTCCAAAACTAAGTCAAGAGGAAGTGGATAACATGAACAGGCCCATCACAGCTAATTAAATTGAAACAGTTATCAAAAATCTTCCCAAAAATAAAAGTCCTGGACCAGATGGTTTTACAAATGAATTCTACAAAACTTTCAAAGAAGAACTAATACCTCTACTTTTAAAAGTCTTCCAGAAGATTGAAGACACTGGAATACTCCCTGCCAGCTTCTATGAAGCCAACATCACCCTGATACCAAAAGCAGACAGGGACACAACCAAAAAAGAAAACTACAGACCAATATCTCTGATGAACATAGATGCAAAAATATTGAATAAAATTCTAGCCAACCGGATACAGCAGTATATCAAAAAGATTGTTCATCATGACCAAGTGGGGTTTATCCCAGGCATGCAAGGTTGGTTTAATATACGTAAATCAATCAGTGTGATCCACCACATCAACAAAAGCAAGACCAAAAACCACATGGTCATATCAATAGATGCAGAGAAAGCCTTTGACAAAATACAACATCCCTTTATGATCAAAACACTACAAAAAATGGGAATAGATGGAAAATTCCTCAAGATAGTGGAGTCTATATATAGCAAACCTACAGCCAACATCATACTCAATGGTGAAAAACTGGAAGCATTTCCCCTAAGATCAGGTACTAGACAGGGCTGCCCACTATCACCATTACTATTCAACATAGTGTTGGGAGTTCTTGCAATAGCAATCAGGCAGGAGCAAGGAATTAAAGGCATACAGATTGGAAAAGAAGAAGTCAAACTCTCCTTATTTGCAGATGACATGATAGTATACATGGAAAAACCTAAGGAATCCAGCAAGAAGCTTTTGGAAATCATCAGGCAATACAGTAATGTGTCAGGCTATAAAATTAACATTCAAAAGTCAGTGGCATTCCTCTATGCAAACACTAAGCTAGAAGAAATTGAAATCCAGAAATCAGTTCCTTTTTCTATAGCAACAAAAACAATAAAATATCTAGGAGTAAACCTAACCAAAGAAGTGAAAGACTTGTATACTGAAAATTGTGAGTCACTACTCAAAGAAATTGAAAAAGACACAAAGAAGTGGAAAGATATTCCATGTTCATGGGTTGGAAGAATTAACATCATCAAAATGAATATATTACCCAGAGCCATCTACAAATTTAATGCTATCCCCATCAAGATCCCAAGCACATTTTTTAGGAGAATAGAACAAATGCTACAAATGTTTATCTGGAACCAGAAAAGACCTAGAATTGCCAAAACAATCTTGAGAAAAAAGAACAGAACCGCAGCCATCACACTCCCACATCTCAAACTGTATTATAGGGCCATTGTCATCAAAACTGCTTGGTACTGGAACATGAACAGACACACTGACCAGTGGAATAGAATTGAGAGCCCAGAAATGAGGCCCCACACGTATGGACATCTAATCTTTGACAAAGGGGCCCAGACTATTATATGGGGAAAGCAGAGTCTCTTCAACAAATGGTGTTGGAAACAATGGGTTGAAACATGCAGAAGAATGAAACTGAATCACTGTATTTCACCAAATACAAAAGTAAATTCCAAGTGGATCAAGGACTTGAATGTTAGACCAGAAACTATCAGATACTTAGAGGAAAATATTGGCAGAACTTTTTTCCGCATAAATTTTAAAGACATTTTCAATGAAACGAATCCAATTACAAGGAAGACTAAGGCAAGTATAAACCTATGGGACTACATCAAATTAAAAAGCTTCTTCACAGCAAAAGAAACCACTACCCAAATCAAGAGACCCCTCACAGAATGGGAGAAGATCTTTACATGCCATACATCAGATAAGAGTTTAATAACCAACATATATAAAGAGCTTGCCAGACTCAACAACAAGACAACAAATAACCCCATCCAAAAATGGGGGGAGGACTTGGACAGAATATTCACTACAGAAGAGATCCAAAAGGCCGAGAAACACATGAAAAAATGCTCCAAGTCTCTGATTGTCAGAGAAATGCAAATCAAGACAACAATGAGATATCACTTCACTCCTGTGAGAATGTCATACATCAGAAAAGGTAACAGCAGCAAATGCTGGAGAGGGTGTGGGGTCAAAGGAACCCTCCTGCACTGCTGGTGGGAATGTCAATTGGTCCAACCTCTGTGGAGAACAGTCTGGAGAACTCTCAGAAGGCTAGAAATGGACCTACCCTATGACCCTGCAATTCCCCTCCTGGGGATATATCCTAAGGAACCCAACACATCCATCCAAAAAGATCTGTGTACACATATGTTCTTGGCAGCACAATTTGTAATAGCCAAAACCTGGAAGCAACCCAGGTGTCCAACAACAGATGAGTGGCTGAGCAAGTTGTGGGATATATACACAATGGAATACTACTCAGCTGTAAAAAAATGGTGACTTCACCGTTTTCAGCCGATCTTGGATGGACCTTGAAAAAATCATGTTGAGTGAAATAAGTCAGAAACAGAAGGATGAATACGGGATGATCTCACTCTCAGGCCGAAGTTGAAAAACAAGATTAGAAAAGAAAACACAAGTCGAACCTGAAATGGAATTGGAGTATTACACCAAAGTAAAAGACTCTGGGGTGGGTGGGTTGGTGGGGAGAATACAGGTCCATGAAAAATGATGAATGAAATAGTGGGGGTTGTATTGCTAAATGGGAATCTGGGAAATGTTATGCATGTAAAAAAAAAAAAAAAAGAAGTAGAAACGCAAAGCAGAAATTGACTGAGTTTGGAGTATGGCACCAAAGTAAGAAAGCAGAAGTATACTAGAGTTTGCAGTGAGTACCTCCCTAATACTACCTTTCCACTTTTCCAAGCTTTGGGTCCATGATTGCTCAACAATTTGTTTGGCTTTGTATGTTAACTCTCTTTTCAGTCACCAGGTTCCAGGTGTCATCAGGATGCCGGCCAGACTTCCCTGGATTGAAGATACCACCAATGTGTCCTGGAGCTCAGCTTCCCCAGAGACCCATCCTACTAGGGAAAGAGAGAGGCAGACTGGGAGTATGGACCGACCAGTCAACGCCCATGTTCAGGGAGGAAGCAATTACAGAAGCCAGACCTTCTACCTTCTGCAACCCTCAATGACCCTGGGTCCATGCTCCCAGAGGGATAGAGAATGGGAAAGCTGTCAGGGGAGGGGGTGGGATATGGAGATTGGGCGGTGGGAAAATAAATAAATAAATAAATAAAAAAGAAAAGAAAACACAAGTTGAACCTGAAATGGAATTGGAGTATTACACCAAAGTAAAAGACTCTGGGGTGGGTGGGTGGGTGGGTGGGGAGAATACAGGTCCATGAAAAATGATGAATGAAATAGTAGGGGTTGTATTGTTAAATGGGAATCTGGGGAATGTTATGCATGTAAAAAAAAAAAAAAAAGAAGTAGAAACGCAAAGCAGAAATTGACTGAGTTTGGAGTATGACACCAAAGTAAGAAAGCAGAAGTGCACTAGAGTTTGCAGTGAGTACCTCCCTAACACTTCCTCTCCACTTTTCCAAGCTTTGGGTCCATGATTGCTCAACAATTTGTTTGGCTTTGTATGTTAACTCTCTTTTCAGCCACCAGGTTCCAGATGCCATCAGGATGCCGGCCAGGCTTCCCTGGATTGAAGACCCCACCAATGTGTCCTGGAGCTCAGCTTCCCCAGAGACCCACCCTACTAGGGAAAGAGAGAGACAGGCTGGGAGTATGGACCGACCAGTCAACGCCCATGTTCAGCGAGGAAGCAATTACAGAAGCCAGACCTTCTACCTTCTGCAACCCTCAATGACCCTGGGGACCCTATCCCAGAGGGATAGAGAATGGGAAAGCTACTGGGGAGGGGGTGGGATATGGAGATTGGGCGGTGGGAATTGTGTGGAGTTGTACCCCTCCTACCCTATGGTTTTGTTAATTAATCCTTTCTTAAATAAAAAAAAATTTAAAAAAAATCAATAAATAAAATCTTAAAAAAGAGAGAGAACTAGGAGTCGGGCGGTAGCACAGCAGGTTAAGAGCAGGTGGTGCAAATTGCAAGGACTGGCCTAAGGATCCCGGTTTGAGCCCCTGGGCTCCCCACCTGCAGGGGCTTCGCTTCACAAGTGGTGAAGCAGGTCTACAGGTGTCTGTCTTCTCCTCTTCTCTCCATTTCTCTCTGTCCTATCCAACAACAATAACATCAATAACAACAATAATAATAACCACAACAACAATAAAACAAGGGCCACAAAAGGGAAAAAAAAAAAAAAAAAGCTTCCAGGAGCAGTGGAAACTGAGCCCCAGCGATAACCCTGGAGGCAAAGTAAATAAATAAATAAATAAATAAATAAATCTAATTAATTAATTAGTTAAGCTTTTTATTATCTTTATTTATTTATTGGATAGAGATTGTCAGAAATAGAAAGGGGAGAGATAGAGAGACACCAGCAGTCCTGTTTCACTACTCATTAAGCTTTCCCCTTACAGGTGGGCACCCGGGGCGCGAACCAAGTCCTTAGGCACTGTAACATGTGCATTCAACCAGGTGCGCCACCACCCAGCCCCAGTTAATTAATTTTTTTACCAGATCACTGCTCAGCTCTGGCTTATGGTGGTGCGGGGGATTGAACCTAAGACTTAGGAGCCTCTGGCTTGAGAGTCTCTTTGCATAACCATTATGCTATCTATCCCTGCCTGAAATAAAATTTTTTTTTAAATCATTTATCATAAGGATGCTGGTTCGAGCTCCCGGGTCCCCACCTGCAGGGGGGTTGCTTCACAGGAGGTGAAGCAGGTCTGCAGGTATCTATCTTTCTCTCTTCCTCTCTGTCTTTGCCTCCTCTCTCCATCTCTCTCTGTCCTATCCAACAACGATGACAACAATAACAACAACAATAATAACTACAATAACAATAACAAAAAAACAAGGGCAACAAAAGGGAAAATAAAAAAATATTTAAAAATTCATTTATTTATGAGAGAGCGTGAAAGAACTAAAACATCAGTCTGGCACATATGATGGTAGGGACTGAACTTGGGACATTATCCTTAAGAGGCCAACACCTGGGCTGGGGAAACAGTATAATAGTTATGCAAAAAATAATTTCATGCCCAAGGCAGGTCTCAGGTTTAATCCCCAGTACCACCATAAGCCAGAGCTGAGCAGTGCTCTGGTAAAAATAAAGAAAGAAATAATAAAAAATTCGGGAGTTGGGCTGTAGTGCAGCGGGCTAAGTGCAGGTGGCACAAAGCACAAGGACCGGCATAAAGATACCGGTTCGAACCCCAGCTCCCCACCTGCAGGGGAGTCACTTCACAGGCGGTGAAGCAGGTCTGCAGGTGTCTATCTTTCTCTCCTCCTCTCTGTCTTCCCCTCCCTCTCTCCATTTCTCTCTGTCCTATCCAACAACAACAACAACAACAATAATAATAACTACAACAATAAAACAAGGGCAACAAAAGGGAATAAAAAATAAAATAAATATAAAAAAAGAAAAAAATAATAAAAAATTCAACACTTGGGACAAGGCAGTGGCACATCTGGTTAAGTGCACACTTTATAGTGCACAAGGACCCAGGTTCAAGCCTCTGGTCCCCACCTGCAGGGGGAAAGCTTCAGGAGTGATGAAGCAAGGGCTGCAGGTGTCTTTATCTCCCCCCTTCCCTCTCAACTTCTGTCTCTATCTAATAAATAAATAATAATTTAAAAAATTCAACACTGAATCTACATCTGGGTCTTGTTATTTATTTATTTATTGCTGTTGTATTTATTATTGTTGTTATTGATGTCATTGTTGTTGGATAGGACAGAGAGAAATGGAGAGAGGAAGAGAAGATAGAGATGGGGAGAGAAAGACACCTGCAGACCTGCTTCACCACTTGTGAAGCGACTCCCCTGCAGATGGGGAGCTGGGGGCTCAAACTGGGATGCTTATGCCGGTCCTTGTGCTTTGCACCACCTGTGCTTAACCCACTGCGTTACCACCTGACTCCCCACGTTATTTAATTTTTTAAAATTATATTTATGGGGCTAAATGGTGAGACATCTGACTGAACACACACATTATCATGTGCAAGGACCCAGTTTCTTTCTTTCTTTTAAAAAAAATATTTTATTTTAATGAGAAAGAGTAGATACAGAGGGAAAGATACCACGAGAGAGGAAGAGACCAGAACACTTCTCAGTTCTGGCTTCTGAGAAGAATACTTCTCAGTTATGGTGGTGCTGGAAATTTAACCAGGGACCTGAGAGCCTCAGGCTTGAAAGGCTTTTGCATAACCATTATGCTGTCTCCCCAGCCCAGGACCCAGTTTCAAGTCTCCAGTTGCCATCTTCAAGGGGGAAGTTTCACTAGTGGTGAAGTTCTAGTCTCAATTTCTCTCTGTCCTATCTAAATAAAAATAAGATAAAATAGACTAACAATTATATTTATTAATGAATGGGAGAGTGATCAGTGATGCTGGGTAGGGGTCTCAGGACCTCATACTCACAGGCCAGTACTCTAACTTTTATAGCACCTCCAAGGCTGCATTCTGCACTCTTTTAACCCAGGAACTCCCAGAACAGAAACAGGGTCCCTTTACTTATGACCAACCTCAGAGAGAATTGAAACTTAAAAAAAATTTTTTTTAATTTTATTTCCCCTTTTGTTGCCCTTGTTTTTTTGTTTTTTTTTAATTGTTGTTGTAGTTATTAATGTCATCTTTGTTAGGACAGAGAGAAATGGAGAGAGGAGGGGAAGACAGAGAAGGAGAGAGAAAGACACCTGAAAACCTGCTTCATCACCTATGAAGCTACTCTCCTACAGGTGGGGAGCCAAGGGCTTGAACCAGGATCCTTAAGCCAGTCCTCCACGTGCGCTTAACTCGCTATGCTAACGCCCGACTCCTGAGAATTGAAACTTTAAAAAGTAAGAACCAGGGAGTCGGGTGGTAGCGCGGCGGGTTAAGTTAACCGCAGGTGGAACAAAGCACAAGGACCGGCCTAAGGATCTGGGTTTGAGCCCCCGGGGTCCCACCGACGAGGGAGTCGCTTCACAAGCAGTGAAGCAGGTCTGCAGGTGTCTTATATTTCTCTCCCCCTCTCTGTCTTCCTCTCCTCTCTCCATTTCTCTTTGTCCTATCCAACAACGACGACATCAATAACAACTACAATAATAAAACAACAAGGGCAACAAAAGGGAATAAATAAATATTAAGAAAAAAAAAGAGGTAGCAGCGTCAGGAGGTGGTGCACTTCATTGAGTGCACATATTACAATGCTCAAGGACCTGGGTTCAAACCTCCAGTATGCCCACCTGAAATGAGAGATACAGTGAGTGGTGAAGCAGTGCTCTGTTTCTCTCCTTCCCTATCTTTCCCTCCCCTCTCAATTTCTCTCTGTCTCTATCAAATAAATGAGCAACATATTAAAAAATAAAAATAATATTTGGGCCAGGTGGTGGTGCACCTGGTTGAGCACACAGCTTACAGTGCTCAAGGACACAGGTTAGAGCCCCCTGAAAGTTTCCCCAGTGGTGAAGCAGTGCTGCCGGTGTCTCTCTGTTTCTCTCCTTCTCTATCACCCCCTTCGCTCTCAAATTCTGGCTGTCTCTACCCAATAATAAATAAAGATAATTAAAGACATTTAAAAATAATTTTTAAGGGAGTTGGGCGGTAGCGCAAACGGGTTAAGCGCAGGTGGCACAAAGTGCAAGGACTGGCGTAAGGATCCCAGATCGAGCCTCGGGCTCCCCACCTGGAGGGGAGTCGCTTCACAAGCTGTGAAGCAAGTCTGCAGGTGTCTATCTTACTCTTCACCTCTCTGTCTCCCCCCTCCTCTCCATTTCTCTCTGTCCTATCCAACAACGACATCAATAACAACAACAATAAAACAAGGGCAACAAAAGGGAATAAATAAATAAATAAATATTAAAATAATAATAATAATGTTTTTTTTTTAAGTAGCAGAGGCCCAGAGGTAGTACAGTGGATAAGGAGTCAGACTCTCAAGCATGAGGTCTTAAGTTCAATCCCCACCATCACATGTGCCAGAATGATACTCTGGTTCTCTCACTATTTTTCTGTTTCTTTCATTAATTAATAAAGTTAGAAAATAAAAAGTAAGGAGTTGGGCTGTAGTGCAGAGGGTTAAGTGCAGGTGGCACAAAGCGCAAGGATCAGCGTAAGAATCCTGGTTTGAGCCCTGGATCTCCACCTGCAGGGAAGTTGCTTCACAAGCGGGAAGCAGGTCTGCAGGTGTCTTTCTCTCCCCCTCTCTGTCTTCCCGTCCTCTCTCCATTTCTCTATGTCCTATCCAACAATGATGACAACAATAATAACTACAACAATAAAACAACACAGCAACAAAAGGGAATAAATAAATAAAATAAAATAAAATAAGAAAAAGTAGCAGATGAAGCATCACAAATGAGACTAGTCTGGGGACTGAGTGGTGGTGCAACTTGTTGAGCACATGTTACAATGCACAAGGAGTGTCTGTACTACAAATCCACTGGTTCTGGCAGCCATATTTTTCCATTATTGTTATTGTTGTTGCTGTTGTTGTTAGATAGGACAGAGAGAAATTGAGAGAGAAGGGGAAGATAGAGAGGGGGTTAGATAGACCTCCTCCAGGTTGGGAGTTGGGGCTTCAGCCGGAATCCTTGTGCTGTGTGGGATTATGTGAAAGCATGGTAGGTAGAGCTTAGAGGAACTCTCCCACTAAGTGCATTTAACCTGGTGTGCTACCTCCGCCCCCCCCCCCTAAAATTTCTTCATTATCTTTATTTATTGGATAGAGACAGCCAGAAGTTGAGAGGAAGGGGGAGATAGAGAGCGAGAGAGACAGAAAGAACTCTGAAGCCCTGCTTCACCACTCATGAAGCTTTCCCTCTGCAGGTGGGGACCAGGGGCTTGAACCCGGGTTCTTGTGCACTATAATATGTGCACTAAACCAGGTGCATCACTGCCTGGCCTCCTTGTCTCTCTTCACCTATATCTCCCCCTTCCCTCTCAATTTCTCTGTCTCTATGCAAATTAAATAATTTTTTAAAAAATGAGACTGGTTTGGCAGGACCTATGCTGTTTTATTTTGCCTATGAAGCCACATTGCTGTTGGCCAGCAAAGTCCCATTTGGCTGCACATGAAAGGCCAGTGACTGGAGTAGGGCACCAAAGTAAAAACCCTGGGTTGAAGGTGAGGGTGGATGTTCAGCTTCACGGGGCGGGAGGTGAGGTGGATGGGATGGACACAGTCTTTTGGTGGTGGGAATCATGTTAATGTACACTCCTATCAATTTGTAGTCATATAAATCACTATTTAACATGATGCCGACCAACTTCCCTGGACAGATGACCTCACCAATGTGTCCTGGAGCTCTGCTTCCCCAGAGCCCCAACCTACTAGAGAAAGAGAGTCAACGCCCATGTTCAGCAGGGAAGCAATTACAGAAGCCAGACCTTCCACATTCTGCATTCCACAGTGACCTTGGGTCCATACTCCCAGAGGGATAAAGAATGGGAAAGCTATCAGGGGAGGGGATGGGATATGGAGATCTGGTGGTGGGAATTGTGTGGAGTTGTACCCCTCTTATCCTACGGTTCTGTTAATGTCTCCTTTTTAAATAAATTAAAAAATTAAATAAATAACTAATTAATATGAGAGGGGAAAAGTTGATTGAATGTCTCAAACTTTTTAAATCACAGACTGAGTCTTTTTAATACATAGGCTGAGTCTTTGATATGTTGACTCTCTTAAAAGCTTAGACCAGGAAGAACAGAAGCAACTGGTGGCACAGCTATATACAAATAATGTCAAAGGACATAAATTATGGTGATGTTGTGTATGATACAACAAATCCTAACAAAGGGATTTTTTCAAAGTTAATCTAATTTCCAAATAATGTGATTATAGCAATAACTATCTATTGTCTTCTTAAACCCTAAGACAGCAGGAACCTCCCCCTTCCTCTTTAGAACCTATATTTACCCTGGTCCTAGAACCTCTAGGGTGGGGCTCACTCTCCTGCATGCTTCTCTTAATTCATACCAAATGATATTGCATCCGCCGATCCCAACCTAATGAACGCAATAAGTACCACCTCAGCATGCTTCACTTCAGACTGTGTCCAGAGATGTTAGGCATGGAATATCATACATTCACCCTCATTACTTGGGTGAGACCTTTCCTTTCATAGTATTCTCTAATTCCATTCCAGGAGGTTCACTTCCTGACAAAGTCCCAAAACCTAGATATAGACCAGGTCCTGTAAGATAGAGCATATGTTCACATGTATCC
Source organism: Erinaceus europaeus (assembly GCF_950295315.1). Classification (NCBI taxonomy): domain Eukaryota; kingdom Metazoa; phylum Chordata; class Mammalia; order Eulipotyphla; family Erinaceidae; genus Erinaceus; species Erinaceus europaeus. Next base: position 55,157,927 of record NC_080172.1, read on the forward strand.
ATAAATTAGGGCAAAATATATACCTGAAAGCAAAAGTACACAATAGTCTGTAGTGAGTCAGTATAAAGTTCATAGTGAAATAGTGTCTACTTAGATACTCTCCTCACCTACTTCCTATTACAGTTCTCTCACTCACTCCAAAGATAACCTCATCAAAGCAAGGACTGCAAAAGGGCAAGAGACTAGCATATTTCAATGATCACTCTTTAGTCACTATCAGGCCATCCCATCAGCTGGGGCCCTAATTGGGGAGTCCTGAGATTCCCAAATAGACATGATGGACCTAGACCTCAAATAAATCCCTCTTTCCATTGTTACCGGTCATTTCTATCAGGAATGACACAATAGACCCCTTTGTGGGCCCCCATAGGACCTTTCCCTCAACTTGGATCAACAATGGTAGAGAATGTTCCAACCTCAGAAGGGAGGATGGACAACATACTCTATGCTACACCTGAGGAAGATGGGTCCTGATATTGGGGTAGTTTGGAACGTTCCTACTCATGACCACAGAATGTGAGCTCAGATCTACAGGGATGCAGAGGTTACATAGGCTCCTAAGCTGAATATGGGCCCCAGATCACATCAAATCGATGGGGTTTACAGTTAACAATATTTATACCCCTTCCCCATATTAGGGAGCTACTCTCTTCCCTGATCCAGCTTTCTGGTCCTTCTGCCAGTCATGACATCATCTCTCCAGACAATAATTAGGATCCACCTGCACATCAGATTTCAGGCTCAAGCAAAAAAAAAAAAGAAAAACTAGTATAGCCACAGGCCCTTTGGAATATAACTAAAATATGTCTACTAGCTACCTACAAAATGGAGCACCCTTACCCCCACCAACTCTTCACCTGCACTATTCCACACTTTAGTTCCATGATTGGTCAACAATTTGTTTGGCTTTGTATGTTAACTCTCTCTTTTTTTTAAATATTTATTTTATTTATTTATTCCCTTTTTGTTGCCCTTGTTGTTTTATTGTTGTAGTTATTATTGTTGTTGTCGTTGTTGGATAGGACAGAGAGAAATGGAGAGAAGAGGGGAAGACAGAGAGGAGGAGAGAAAGATAGACACCTGCAGACCTGCTTCACCGCCTGTGAAGCGACTCCCCTGCAGGTGGGGAGCCGGGGTTCGAACCGGGATCCTTATGCCGGTCCTTGTGCTTTGCGCCACCTGCGCTTAACCCGCTGTGCTACAGCCCGACTCCCGTTAACTCTCTTTTTAACCATCAGGTTCCAGATGGTAGCATGATGCTGATCAGACTTCCCTCGACAGACAACCCCACCAATGTGTCCTGGAACTCTGATTCCCCAGAGTCCTTCCCCACTAAGGAAAGAGAAAGACAGGCTAGGAGTATGGATAGACCTGTCAACACCCATGTTCATCAGGGAAGCAGTTACAGAAGCCAGACCTTCCACCTTCTGCATCCCACGATGACCTTGGGTCCATACTTCCAGAGGGCTAAAGAATAGGAAAGCTACCAGGTAAGGGGATGGGATACTGAGTTCTGGTGATGGGAATTGTGTGAAGTTTTACCCCTCTTATCCTATGGTCTAGTCAATGTTTCCTTTTTATCAATAAAAAATTAAATAAGATAATAAAATAATAAAAGAAAATAAAGGCCAGTGAAACTGATTTATCATTTGTGGGAAGCAAACCACAGAAATGATCATCTTTCTGAAAGACAGCCCAGTCCTAGGAAAAAAGATACAAGTTTAACTGCAGTTAAAAAAAAAAAAGGGGGGGGAGTTAGGCAGTAGTGCAGCGGATTAAGCGCACGTGGTTCAAAGCACAAGGACTGGCATAAGGATCCTGGTTTGAGCCCCTGGCTCCCCACCTGCAGGGGAGTTGTTTCACAAGCGGTGAAGCAGGTCTGCAGGTGTCTATCTTTCTTTCCCCTTCTCTGTCTTCCCCTCCTCTCTCCACTTCTCTCTGTCCTATCCAACTACAACAATATCAATAACAGCAATAACTACAACAATAAAACAATGTCAACAAAAGTGAAAATAAATAAATATTAAACAAAAATTTTTTTAAAAAAGTTTAAAGGGGGCCAGGTGGTGGTGCACCTGGTTGAGTGCACATGTTATAGTGCTGAAGGAGCCAGGATTGAGTCCCCAGTCCCCACTTGCAGGGGGAAAGCTTAACGAGTGGTGAAGCAGTGCTGCAGGCATCTCTCTGTCTCTCTTCCTATCACCCCCTTCCCTCTTAATTTCTGGCTGTCATTAACCAATAAATAAATAAAGATAATAAAAAACATTTTTTAAAGTTTAAAGATGAAACAGAGACAGAGAGAGGAGAGCAAGAAAGGAGATACCACAGCACCAAAGTTTCCCCCTCTTTGCATTTTAGTCATTTACTGTTTTTATTATTTATTTATCGGCTAGAGACAGTAGAAACTATGAGTGAGGAGGGTGAGAGAAAGAGGAAGGGGGAAAGAAAAGCACCTACAGCACTGCAAAGTCACCTTTAATGAGGTAGAGTCTGGGTTCTAACCTAGGCCATGCACATAGCAAAATAGTGCACTACCTAAGTGAGCTATTATGTTGGTCCCTTGTTGCAGAAAGATTTTTTTTTCAAGGAATTGAGAAAGAAATTGTCATGGTCCAGGAGATGGCACAGTGGATAAAGCATTCGACTCTCAAGCATGAGGTCCTAAGTTTGATCCACATCCCTGGCAGCACATGTACCAGAGTGGGTTCTGGTTCTTTCTCTCTCTTCGCCTATCTCATTAGTAAATAAATAAAATCAAAAGAACAGAACCGGAGGCATCACACTGCCAGATCTCAAACTGTATTATAGAGCCATTGTCATCAAAACTGCTTGGTACTGGAACATGAACAGACACACTGACCAGTGGAATAGAATTGAGAGCCCAGAAATGAGGCCCCACACGTATGGATATCTAATCTTTGACAAAGGGGCCCAGACTATTATATGGGGAAAGCAGAGTCTCTTCAACAAATGGTGTTGGAAACAATGGGTTGAAACATGCAGAAGAATGAAACTGAATCACTGTATTTCACCAAATACAAAAGTAAATTCCAAGTGGATCAAGGACTTGGATGTTAGGCCAGAAACAATCAGATACTTAGAGGAAAATATTGGAAGAACTTTTTTCCGCACAAATTTTAAAGACATTTTCAATGAAACGAATTCAATTACAAGGAAGACTAAGGCAAGTATAAACCTATGGGACTACATCAAATTAAAAAGCTTCTTCACAGCAAAAGAAACCACTACCCAAATCAAGAGACCCCTCACAGAATGGGAGAAGATCTTTACATGCCATACATCAGATAAGAGTTTAATAACCAACATATATAAAGAGCTTGCCAGACTCAACAACAAGACAACAAATAACCCCATCCAAAAATGGGGGGAGGACTTGGACAGAATATTCACCACAGAAGAGATCCAAAAGGCCGAGAAACACATGAAAAAATGCTCCAAGTCTCTGATTGTCAGAGAAATGCAAATCAAGACAACAATGAGATATCACTTCACTCCTGTGAGAATGTCACACATCAGAAAAGGTAACAGCAGCAAATGCTGGAGAGGGTGTGGGGTCAAAGGAACCCTTCTGCACTGTTGGTGGGAATGTCAATTGGTCCAACCTCTCTGGAGAACAGTCTGGAGAACTCTCAGAAGGCTAGAAATGGACCTACCCTATGACCCTGCAATTCCCCTCCTGGGGATATATCCTAAGGAACCCAACACATCCATCCAAAAAGATCTGTGTACACATATATTCTTGGCAGCACAATTTGTAATAGCCAAAACCTGGAAGCAACCCAGGTGTCCAACAACAGATGAGTGGCTGAGCAAGTTGTGGGATATATACACAATGGAATACTACTCAGCTGTAAAAAATGGTGACTTCACCGTTTTCAGCCGATCTTGGATGGACCTTGAAAAAATCATGTTGAGTGAAATAAGTCAGAAACAGAAGGATGAATACGGGATGATCTCACTCTCAGGCCGAAGTTGAAAAACAAGATTAGAAAAGAAAACACAAGTCGAACCTGAAATGGAATTGGAGTATTACACCAAAGTAAAAAACTCTGGGGTGGGTGGGTAGGTGGGGAGAATACAGGTCCATGAAAGATGATGAATGAAATAGTGGGGGTTGTATTGTTAAATGGGAATCTGGGGAATGTTATGCATGTAAAAAAAAGAAGAAGAAGAAGAAGAAGTAGAAACGCAAAGCAGAAATTGACTGAGTTTGGCGTATGGCACCAAAGTAAGAAAGTAGAAGTGCACTAGAGTTTGCAGTGAGTACCCTCCCTAACACTTCCTCTCCACTTTTCCAAGCTTTGGGTCCATGATTGCTCAACAATTTGTTTGGCTTTGTATGTTAACTCTCTTTTCAGTCACCAGGTTCCAAATGCCTTCAGGATGCTGGCCAGGCTTCCCTGGACTGAAGACCCCACCAATATGTCCTGGAGCTCAGCTTCCCCAGAGACCCACCCTACTAGGGAAAGAGAGAGGCAGACTGGGAGTATGGATTGACCAGTCAACACCCATGTTCAGCGGGGAAGCAATTACAGAAGCCAGACCTTCTACCTTCTGCAACCCTCAATGACCCTGGGTCCATGCTCCCAGAGGGATAGAGAATGGGAAAGCTACTGGGCAGGGGGTGGGATATGGAGATTGGGTGGTGGGAATTGTGTGGAGTTGTACCCCTCCTACCCTATGGTTTTGTTAATTAATCCTTTCTTAATTAAAAAAATTAAATAAAAGAAAAGAAAAAAAAAGTAAATAAATAAAATCATTGAAAAAGAGAGAGAGAGAGAAACAGATAAAGAAAGAAATTGTCTATTTCTCAAGTCAGATATAGATACATTGGTAACAAACAAAAAAGCTATCCTGAAGTAGAGTTTTATGTGTTTGCACTTCAAAAATTTGACATTCCTTTAAATTATCTCATGGAGGTTTTGCAAAATTTTAGTGACAGAAGCAGTTCACAATCTACCTAACTGTAAACATGAAATGAGAATACTTGTTTTGGTAAACAACATTAACTAAACCATAGTGCAGTAGATTGGTCACATTTATGCTAGTAGTTGAATCTCCATGTGTCCCAGGAAAAAGAAAATCAGTTGCCTTTTTTTAAGAAGAAAAAAAATTATTTACTTTTATTTGCTTGTTTTTTACCAGAGCACTGCTCAGCTCTGGCTTATGGTGGTGCTGATGACAGAACCTGGGATCTTAGGTCCTCAGGCACAAAAGACTCCTTGCATAACCATTGTGCTATCTCCCCAGCCTGAGAAAAAAATATTTGTGTATATATATGTATTTTCTTAAATGCCAGAGTACTCCTCGGCTCTGGCTTATGGTGGTGCTGGGGACTGAACCTGTTTACTCAACCTGAGGAGAAATTATTTAAAATGTCACACTGTATTTGTACTATAATTATTAATGCAAAGTTAATTTGAATCTTAAAGCTTCCCTAATTAAAAAAAAAAAAGTAAGGTGAGGAAATAGATAATGATTTTGCAAAAGAAAAGTCTTGGTCTGAGAGGTGGTGCAGTGGATAAAGCACTGGATTCTCAAGCAAAAGAAAAGACTTTCATGCCTGAGCATGCTCTGAAGTCACAAGTCCAAACCCCCCCCCCCCACTACCATAAGCCTGAACTGTATAGTGCTCTGGCACAAAAAAGAAAAAAAAATAATAATAATGATTTTAAAAAGTAGGAAGTATGATGAATAATATTCCTCTGAGCTCTTTGAATCCAGGAACTTCCAGAACAGAAACAGGATCCCTTTACTTACTGGCTCCCCACCGAGAAATAAACCTGAACAAAATAGGAAGCAGAAAGAGACCAGAAATTAAGAACATCAGCTGTACCATTGAGTGTGTTTTAGAAGTACTTAGTGTGTATGCAGCCTATGTCCATAGCAGCTGGGGATGAAATAAGAATCTACACTATTATTTTATCTGTCACAAATAATCAGCAAGCATGTACACACCCTGAAGCTTGGGGTTTGCATTTTAGTTCTTGGTTCACAGTTCACTAAAGAAACAACCCTGAACAAACTATTTAACACTGATTTCTTACAGATTGATTCACTTTTATTGGGAGGGGGGAGAGATACAGGACAACAGGGATGGAATCTGACCCCCTGAGCCATCTCCAGGGCTTCACATCACTTTCTTAAAGAACTAGTTGGATGAAATGATGTCTCTCCCTCATTTTAATTCCTTCGCAAGACTGAAAGTATGTGGCTCTAATATGCTTGAAGCGAGAATGCCATCCTGCTAGACATTTCCCTTAGGTCCTTGAACGTTTTTCTTAACCCCAAGCAATGACACAAGAATCAGGAGGAAAAGGAAACCATGAGCTCACCTGGAAGACTGGGAACAAAAGAGGGAAGGAACCAGACTACTTTTAGGGCCCTGTCCTGAAGGCGAGCAGTTCTCCCCTACCCTGAATGTCACCCCTGTCACTTCAAGTCCTTGCTAAGAAAAGATGTTTTTTTTTTTTTCCTTCAACTATATACAGAAGAAAGTACCCAGGCTTTCCTCATTAGTCAGGACCACTCCCACTGGCACAGAGTCACCCCCCCCACCTTCATTCTCATTTCAGTCCCTCTGGTCTAGTTCAAGTTCATGCTGCTATAAAGCTGAAATCAGTTTCCTTAGGAAAGCCTCATAATGGGACTCCCTGCCCATGCCTTCATTTCTCTCTTATTTTTTCTTTCTTTCTGTTCCTTTTCCTTCTTTTTCTCTTTCTTCCTCCCTCTATTTCTTTCTCCCTTTTTTTTTCTTTCTCAGTACTGGGATCTTACATACAGGATTCCACTGTTCCCAAGCCCATTTTTTTTAATTTGTTTGATTTGAAAGAGAGAAAGAGAAATAGAGAGAGGAATAAAGAAAGAGACAGTACAGCAGCTTCCTCTGGTGCTGTGGTGCTCCCATAGGGCTGGAACCTAGGACCTCACACATGCTTCAAGGTGTGCTTTACTGGGTGAGCACTCTCCTGACTCAAGCTTTCTCTTCTTGAGACTCTGCTTCCCTCTCCTCTTTCTAGCCCATGTTCTAAGTCCCCCTCCACGCCCGACATTTGGCCCCAAGATGCTACCTGACCCCTAGGTAAGCTGCATCCTTCACCCTTTTCACCATTTCTCTCCCCCACACCATTTCTGAGAGCAGCCCTGGCTCCAAAGCCCACAGAGGGCAGGGCACTTACTTACCCAGGATGAGCGGCACAGCAAGAATGGCTATAAGGAGAACATCCATTCTGGGTTCTGTACTAGTGAAGCAAAAAAAAAAAAAAAAAAAAAGGAAATTGTAAAGTTTCCCACCAAACTTAGCCCGCCTCCCGCCTCTCCCGCCCCCTTTAAGGCAGGGAAGGAGCTGCAGGGTTCTGCTCCCCAGGGGCTGGAATTCCTCCCTCCCACTTTTGGGCTGACAGGACCATGAGTTACTACCGGTCTGGGCGCCTGCCAAAGCTGTCCAGATGCAGGAGGCTAATGAGCTGTTGCTGATGTTGATGCTTCTTTTTTCTTTTTCCCAAGGAACATTTGCCATTCCTTTTTTCATGAGATATTATTGTTTAATATATTTGTTGATTCATTTTAAATTGCCACCAGGGTTATTGCAGATGCTTGGTGCCTATAGGACAAATCAACCACCTCCAGAGGACATCCTTTTTTTCCTTTTTGCTAGAGATAGGGAGATATAACCCTGTTATCTTATAATTTTGTGGATCAATATTAAGTCACTAATAAAATTTTTAAAAATCAGACCTAGATGTGGTCCGGGAGGTGGCGCAGTGGATAAATTATTGGACTCTCAGGCATGAGGTCCTATGTTTGGTCCCCAGCAGCACATGTACCAGAGTGATGTCTGGTTCTTTCTCTCCTCCTCTCTTTCTCATAAATAAATAAAATCTAAAAAAAAAAAAAAAATCAGACCTAGAAAATAAAAAAGAGAGAGAGGCAGGAAGAAATTGAGAGGAAAGGGGGAGATAGGAAGAGAAAGGGCTAGGGTAAATAGCATAATAGTTATGCAAAGAGACTCTCATGCCTGAGGCTCCAAAGTCTCAGGTTCAATTCCCTGTACAACCATCAGCCAGAGCTGAGCAGTGCTCTGGTTAAAAGTGAGAGAGAGAGAGAGAGAGAGCAAAAGAGATACAGAGAGAGAGATAGAAAGGGAGGGAGAGATCTGGGAGGTAGCTTGGTGAATAAAGCATTCCAGAGATCAAACTCTGGACCTCAGGTGTTTTTTTTTTTTAAAGATTGTATTTATTTATTCATGAGAAATGATAGGAGAGAGAGAACCAGACATTACTCTGGTATATGTGCTACTGGGGATTGAACTCAGGACCTCAGGCTTGAAAGTCCAGTCTTATCCACTGCGCCACCTCCCAGACTACTGGACTTCAGGTTTGAGAGTCCAGTGCTTTATCCACTGTGCGACTACTTGGCCCCCAGGAGATAGTAGGATTTTTTTTTTTTTTAGTATATCTTTTTTCTAAAATTTATTTATTTATTTTCCCTCTTGTGGCTCTTGTTATCTTTTTATTGTTGTTGTAGTTATTATTAATTTTTGTTATTGATGTCGTCACTGTTAGATAGGAAGAGAGAAATGGAGAGAGGAGGGGAAGACAGAGAGGGGAGAGAAAGATAGATACCTGTAGACCTGCTTCATCACCTGTGAAGGGACTCCCCTGTGGGGAGCCAGGGGCTTGAACCTGGATCCTTATGCCAGTCCTTGCGCTTTGTGCCACATGCGCTTAACCTGCTGCACTACCGCCCGACTCCGGGATAGTAGTTTTTAAAGATTATTTTTCTTGCATATGAGACATAAGATAGTAGGAAAAAGAAAGAAATGTTAGAGTACTACTCTGTGCTGGGGACTAAAACAGGAACCTCAGGGAGTCGGGTGGTAGCTCAGCAGGTTAAGCGCACATGACACAAAGCACAAGGACCAGCAGAAGTATCCCAGTTTGAGCCCCCGGCTCTCCCCTCCCCACTTGTAGGGGCTTCCCTTCACAGGCCATGAAGCAGGTCTGTAGGTGTCTTTCTCTCCTCCTCTCTGTCCTCCCTTCCTCTCTCAATTTCTCTCTGTCCTATCTAGCAACAACGACATCAATAACAGCAACAATAATAACTAAAAACAACAACAAAAAAAAACAAGGGCAAGACAACAAATAACCCCATCCAAAAATGGGGGGAGGACATGGACAGAATATTCACCACAGAAGAGATCCAAAAGGCCGAGAAACACATGAAAAAATGCTCCAAGTCTCTGATTGTCAGAGAAATGCAAATAACAACAACAAGATACCACTTCACTCCTGTGAGAATGTCATACATCAGAAAAGGTAACAGCAGCAAATACTGGAGAGGGTATGGGGTCAAATGAACCCTCCTACACTGCTGGTGGGAATGCAAATTGGTCTAGCCTCTGTGGAGAACAGTCTGGAGAACACTCAGAAGGCTAGAAATGGACCTACCCTATGATCCTGCAATTCCTCTCCTGGAGATATATCCTAAGGAACCCAACATATCCATCCAAAAAGATCTGTGTACACATATGTTCTTGGCAGCACAATTTGTAATAGCCAAAACCTGGAAGCAACCCAGGTGTCCAACAACAGATGAATGGCTGAGCAAGTTGTGGTATATATACACAATGGAATACTACGCAGCTGTAAAAAATGGTGACTTCACTGTTTTCAGCCAATCTTGGATGGACCTTGAAAAAAATCATGTTGAGTGAAATAAGTCAGAAACAGAAGGATGAATATGGGATGATCTCAGTCTCAAGCCGAAGTTGAAAAACAAGATCAGAAAAGAAAACACAAGTAGAACCTGAAGTGGAATTGGCGTATCACACCAAAGTAAAAGACTCTGGGGTTGGTGGGGAGAATATAGGTCCAGGAAGGATTCAGAGGACCTAGTGGGGGTTGTATTGTTATATGGGAATCTGGGGAATGTTATGCATGTACAAACTATTGTACTTACTGTTGAATGTAAACCATTAAAAAAAAAAGTGAAAAAAAAATAACAACAATAATACTACAACAATAAAACAAGGGCAACAAAAAGAAAAAAAAAAGGCAACAAAAGGGAAAAGAAAAAAGAAAAAAAAAAGTAACCTGAGGCAGACAAATCTGATTTTTCTAGCTGTCATTTCTCCTTCTACCCAAATGACTTTTGATGGGAACATGCTGACTGTACTCCCCCCCAGCTAGTCCTAGATTAGACCCATTCATAATTCCAGATACCACTAGAAAAAAACAAAGTTCCAAAGCACCTTAGGATGCCTGTTGGCTTTCCTCACCACTCCTTTGGGTTCTTTACTTTTTAAAAATATTACTATTATTATTTTAATTTGATAGGATAGAGAGAAATTGAAAGGGAAGGGAGAATTAGAGAAGGAGAGAGACACTTGCAGCACTGCTTCACTGCTTGTGAATCTTCTGCAGGTGGGACCAGGGGCTTGAACCCAGGTCCTTGTGGATGGTGATGTGTGATGTATGCTGCACTCAACTGGCTGTGCCACCATCCGGCCCCACCATTCCTTTGCTTTCTGTCTCCCAAGCTAAACTGAAAGCTTTCCCTCCTTGCTATTATTGTCCCTAACTTTCCACCTGTACATACAACTGTTCTTCCTTGTAAGGCCTAATCACAAACTCTTGTTCACAAAGTGGGGTGTGTGTGTGTGTGTGTTTGTGTGTGTGTGTGTGTGTGTGAACATTTTTCAAAACAGAGTAGCCCCTCTCTGCCTGTCTTGAACTACAAAGTCTGAGAGCCTGTCAACATCATTGTCTGATTCTCAAAGCACCTGCTGCTCTGCCTGTGATAAAAATCTCCCTGCCAAGGCCAGTGGTTTCCTTCTTGTAAAAACTGACCTCACTTCACCCCTTCCCCAGCTTTCTGAACACAGGATGGAAGAAAGGAGGAAGTACATAGTTTCTCCCTGCTGTGAACACCACACCCATCTCTCACTTTCAGACATTTCAGTTTTTTTTTTTTTAATAGAGAAACAGAGTCTGAGAGGAAAAAAAGGAAAAGAAACCATGACACTAAAATTGCCTTCAATGTGGTGGGGGCAGAGTTTGAACCAGAGTTACATACATGGCCAAAGCTGTGTACTATCCAAGTGAGCTATTTTGCCAGCCCAGGTAAGTTCCCTTTATTCTCACTTACAGGGAGAGGTATGGTTGGTTGTCTGTTTTCTGGAGATAGAGAGGCAGACAGAGAGAGTGAAAGATACCACAGCACTGATGCTTCTTCCTTCAATGAGCCTGGGGTCTGGGCTTGAACCTGGGTGATGCCTATGCCAAAGCGGAGCGCTTATCCAAGTGAGCTATTTCAGTGGCTCAGTATGGTTTATCTTACACTTCTCCCTGTTTTTACAGTCTCTGTTTTCATTGTATTCAGTTCAGAAATATTTAACAGCATATGTGCCAAGGACATAAGTCCTTTTTTTTCCCCCTAAGATTTTATTTATTTACGAGAAAGAGAACCAGAGCACCACTCTGGCACATATGACACCAGGGATTGAACTGAGGACCTCATGCTTAGGAGTCCAATGCTTTATCCACTGTGCTACCTCTTGCACTGCCAGTGTGCTAGTCTTTTTTTTTTTTTTAAAGTAGACATTAACAAAACCACAGGATAGGAGGGGTACAACTCCACACAATTCCCACCACCAGATCTCTATATCCCATCCCCTCCCCTGATAGCTTTCCCATTCTCTATCCCTCTGGGAGTATGGACCCAAGGTCATTGTGGGTTGCAGAAGGTGGAAGGTCTGGCTTCTGTATTTGTTTCCTCGCTGAACATGGGCATTGACTGGTCCATCCATACTCCCAGTCTGCCTCTCTCTTTCCCTAGTAGGGTGGGTCTCTGGGGAAGTGGTGCTCCAGGACACATTGGTGGGGTCTTCAGTCCAGGGAAGCCTGGTCGGCATCATGCTGGCATCTGGGACCTGGTGGCTGAAAAGAGAGTTAACATACAAAGCCAAACAAATTGTTGAACAATCATGGACCCAAAGGTTGGAATAGTGCAGATGAAGTGTTGGGGGATACTCACTGCAGACTACTGTGTACTTTTGCTTTCAGGTATATATTTTGCCCCAGATTATGGATATGTGTGAAGATATGCTCTATCTCAGGGGACCTGGTCTATATCTAGGTTTTGGGACTTTGTTAGGAAGTGAACCACCTGGAATGGAATTAGAGAATACTGTGAAAGGAACGGTCTCACCCGAGTAATGAAGCTGAAGTGTTGTCATTCCACACCTGAAGTCTCTGGACACAGTCTGAGTGAAGCATGCTGAGGTGGCACTCGTTGCGTTGATTAGGTTGTGATCGGCAGGTGCAATATTATTTGATGTGAATTGAGAGCAGCATGCAGGAAAGTGTGCCCCACCGTAAGGTTCCAAGACTGAGGTAAATACAGGCACTATAGTGGAAATGTGAGGTTCCTGCTGTCTTAGGGTTCAAGAAGACAATGAATAGTTATTGTTATCATCACATTATTTGGTAATTGGGTTAACTTTGAAAAGTCCCTTTGTTAGGGTTTGCTGTATAATACCCAGTATCTTGTATATAGCTGTGCCAGTGTGCTAGTCTTATAAACAACTTAGGGGTAACAGACAAGGTCATACAAAAAGAATACAGCATCCTAGTGCTGGTGCACCTGGTAAAGCACACATATTACCATGCCTAAGAACCTAGGTTCAAACCCCCAATCCCTATCTGCTGGGGGGAAGCTTCTTGAGAGGTGAAGCAGTGCTGCATGTGTCTCTCCTTCTCTTTCTCTCTCTCTCTCTCTTTTTTTTTCTACCAGAGCACTACTCAGCTCTGGCTTATGGTGGTGCGGGGGATTGAACCTGGAACTTGACAAAGCTCAGGCATGAGAGTCTGTTTGTATAACCATTATGCTATCTACCCCCGCCCTCTCTCTCTCTTTTAAATATTTATTTATTATTGGATAGAAATAGAGAGAAGGGAGTCCAGTGATAGTGTGATGCATTGAGTGCACGTGGCACAAAGCGCAAGGACCTGCGTAAGGATCCCAGTTCGAGCCTCTGGCTCCCCACCTGCAGGGAAGTCGCTTCACAGGTGGTGAATCAGGTCTGCCGGTGTCTCTCTATTTCTCCCCCTCTCTGTGTTCCCCTCCTCTCTCGATTTCTCTCTGTCCTATCCAACAACAACAGTTACAACAACAATAACAACTACAACAAGCACAACAACAAGGGCAACAAAATGGGAAAAATGGCCTCCAGGAGCACTGGATTCATAGTGCAGCCACTGAGCCCCAGCAATAACCCTGGAGCCAAAAAAAAAAAAAAAAAACTAGAGAGAAATTGAGAGGGGTGGGGAAGATAGAGAGGGAGAGAGACAGAGAGAAACCTGCAACACTGCTTCACCACTTGTGAAGCTTTCCCCCTTCAGGTGAGGACCAGGGGCTTGAACCTGTGTCCTTGTGCACTTAACCAGTTGTGCCACTACCAGGTCCCTTCTCTTTCCCTCTCAATCCTCTTTTCCCTTCTCAGTTTCTTCCTGTTTCTATCAAAAGAAGAAAGAGAGAGAGAGGGAAAGGAAAAAATGAAAGAAAAAAAAAAGGCCACCAGTTGTGCCATGGAGTGGTGGATTAACTGTGCAGATACCAAGGCACAGCAATAACCCTGGTGGCAAAATATAAAAGCTAAGATAAATAAATAAAACAAAAAATACAGAGATTATATATATATTACTTTTAAAAGATATAGGAAGTGATAGGAGTGAGAGAGAACACGCGAGTAGCACTCTCTCATATAAAGTGTTGAGGCTGGAATCTGGGGCCTTCTGCTTGGAAGTTTGAACTTCTGTCATTGTGCCTCTTCTCAGGTTGCCAGTTATTATATTTTTGTGCATCTTTAGGATGACTTTTTCAGGTGAAGAGAAAGAGAAGCATAATGAAAGAGGAGAAAAGGGGCCAGGTGGTGGTGCACGTGGTTGAATGCACATGTTACAATGTGCAAGGACTCAGGTTTAAGCCCCTGGTCCCCACCTGCATGGGGAAAGCTTCTTCCTCTCCATCTCCCCCTTCCTTCTCAACTTCTGGCTGTCTCTACTATCCAATAAACACATAAAAATAATTTAAAATTTTTAAAAAAGAAAGAGGAGAAAATAAGACAACACTGAAGCTTCAGTCAATATGGTGGGGGCCAGGCAGGAACGCGGGCTGCACACATAGCAAAGTAGCACGCTATCCAGGTGAATTATCTTGCCAACCCTCTGGTTACTTTTTTTTTTTAATTAATTAATTTATTTATTTATTTATTCCCCTTTTGTTGCCCTTGTTGTTTTTTATTGTTGTAGTTATTATCGATGTCGTTGTTGGATAGCACAGAGAGAAATGGAGAGAGGAGGGGAAGACAGAGAAGAGGAGAGAAAGACAGACACCTGCAGACCTGCTTCACCGCCTGTGAAGCGACTCCCCTGCAGGTGGGGAGCCGGGGGCTCGAACCTGGATCCTTTTGCCAGTCCTTGAGTTTGGCACCACCTGCGCTTAACCCGCTGCGCTACCGCCCGACTCCCTCTGGTTACTATTTTTACAAGGGAGATATTAGGGGATCAAGAGACAGCTCGCTTGGGAGAGAATACATTTTAAAGTAGGCAGGTCTGAGTCCCTAGCCACCACACAAGAACACCATGCAAAGAAGAAGCTTCATGTAGAAGTGCTGTAGAGTTTGTCTTCTTTATCTCTCACCAGCTATATGGAAAGAGAGAGAGTGTGTGAGAGAGTGTCTTCTGGAAGCAGTTGAATTGTATAGGCATGAAGCTTCCAGAGATGTCCTGGCAGCAAAAATAATAAGTAAGTAAATAAATAAATAAATATGAGTTAATAAAAATACTCAGAGCCAGCAAGATAGCTCGCTTGGGAAGGCTCCTGGTCTGCAATATTGTACAACCTGGGTTTGAGTCCATCCTCCACCAGGCTGAGAGAAATTTAATGCTGTGGTGTCTTTCTCTCTGTCTCTGCCTTACTATCTGAAAAAAGTCTACTTGGTATGCAGCTATTAAGAACAATGAACCTACCTTCTCTGACCCATCTTGGACAGAGATAGAAGGAATTATGTTAAGTGAACTAAGTCAGAAAGATAAAGATGAGTATAGGATGATCCCACTCATCAACAGAAGGTGAGAAAGAAGATCAGAAAGGGAAACTAAAAGCAGGATCTGACTAAATTGAGAGTAGGGCACCAAAGTAAAAACCCTGTGGTAAGGGGGAAGGTGGACATTCGGCTTCCTGGGGTGGTGGGGGGAGAGGGGGTGGGTGGGTGGAATGGGACAAAGTCTTTTGTTGGTGAGAATGGTGTACACTCCTATTAAGGTGTAGTCATATAAATCACTACTTAATTAATATGAGAGGGGGAAAATTGATTGTATGTCTTGAAATTTTTAAAACACAGACTGAGTCTTTTTAATACATAAGCTGAGTCTTTGATATGTGGACTATCTCAAAAGCCTAGACCAGGTAGATCAGAAACAACTGGTGGCACAGCTATATACAAGATACTGGGTATTATACAGCAAACCCTAACAAAGGGACTTTTCAAAGTTAACCCAATTACCAAATAATGTGATGATAACAATAACTATTCATTGTCTTCTTGAACCCTAAGACAGCAGGAACCTCACATTTCCACTATAGTGCCTGTATTTACCTCAGTCTTGGAACCTTACGGTGGGGCACACTTTCCTGCATGCTGCTCTCAATTCACATCAAATAATATTGCACCTGCCGATCACAACCTAATCAACGCAACGAGTGCCACCTCAGCATGCTTCACTCAGACTGTGTCCAGAGACTTCAGGTGTGGAATGACAACACTTCAGCTTCATTACTCGGGTGAGACCGTTCCTTTCACAGTATTCTCTAATTCCATTCCAGGTGGTTCACTTCCTAACAAAGTCCCAAAACCTAGATATAGACCAGGTCCCCTGAGATAGAGCATATCTTCACACATATCCATAATCTGGGGCAAAATATATACCTGAAAGCAAAAGTACACAGTAGTCTGCAGTGAGTATCCCCCAACACTTCATCTGCACTATTCCAACCTTTGGGTCCATGATTGTTCAACAATTTGTTTGGCTTTGTATGTTAACTCTCTTTTCAGCCACCAGGTCCCAGATGCCAGCATGATGCCGACCAGGCTTCCCTGGACTGAAGACCCCACCAATGTGTCCTGGAGCACCACTTCCCCAGAGACCCACCCTACTAGGGAAAGAGAGAGGCAGACTGGGAGTATGGACGGACCAGTCAATGCCCATGTTCAGCGGGGAAGCAAATACAGAAGCCAGACCTTCCACCTTCTGCAACCCACAATGACCTTGGGTCCATACTCCCAGAGGGATAGAGAATGGGAAAGCTATCAGGGGAGGGGATGGGATATAGAGATCTGGTGGTGGGAATTGTGTGGAGTTGTACCCCTCCTATCCTGTGGTTTTGTTAATGTCTACTTTCTTAAATAATAACAAAAAATAGAATTCAACAAAGACAACAAAAGAGAATTAATATTTTTTTAAAAAGAAAAAAAAAGTTTACTTGGAGCAGTAAAGCCCCAGTATTGGTAACAACAAAACAAAACAAAAACAATAAATCTGTTCAGGAGCTATTATTTGCAAGGCACTATGTACATCACTGTGGAGCTACCCATAAAGAAGTCAGCAGGGGGTACATATGATGTGTGCGTCTGGGGTGCAGCCACAGTATCACTCTGGTGCATGTGACGCCAGGGGGTTGAACTGGGGACCTCATGTTTGTAAATAAACCATCCCAGCCATTGTGCCATTTCTCGAGCCACCAATGCCTGTTCTTATCTTTCAGAGGCTGCTATCGTAATTCTGGGGGCGTGGGGCGGCGGCGCAGTGGGTTAAGCACATGTGGCGCAAAGCGCAGGAACCGGCGTAAGGATCCCGGTTCTAGCCCCAGGCTCCCCACCTGCAGGGGTCTTTCTCTCCCCCTCTCTGTCTTCCCCTCCTCTCTCCATTTCTCTCTGTCCTATCCAACAACGAACGACATCAACAATGGCAATAATAATGACCACAAGGAGGCTACAACAACTAGAGCAACAAAAAGGAGAAAAAATGGCCTCCAGAAGCGGTGGATTCATGGTGCAGGCACCGAGCAATAACCCTGGAGGGAAAAAAAAGTCACTCTGACCCTTTTCTTTTCCCCACTGGGATAACTAGGCTCAGAAGCAAGACATAGGGATTCTGGAGTGCAGGTCAGGGCATTCCCACCCTTTAAATCTCACAAGGGAGGATTTTCTTGGTGATTTTTTTCTTTCTTATTTTAAAGATTTATTTATTTTAAATTTTACCTATTTTTTTATTATCTTTATTTATTGGATAGAGACAGCCAGAAATAGAGAGGGTAGGGGAGATAGAGAGGGAGAGAGAAAAAGAAAGAGAGACACCTGCAGCCCTGCTTTACCACTTGCAAAGCTTTCCCTTTGCAGGTGGAGAAAGGGGACTGGAACTTGGGTTCTTGAGCACTGTAACATGTGCGCTCAACCAGGTGTGCCACCACCCAGTCCCTAAAGATTTATTTATGAGAAAGAGAGTAAGAAAGAGAGGAAGAGGGAGTAGTGCAGCGGGTTAAACGTAGGTGGCGCAAAGCACAAGGACCGGCATGAGGATCCCGTTTGAACCCCGGCTCCCCACCTGCAGGGGAGTCGCTTCACAGGCGGTGAAGCTGGTCTGCAGGTGTCTATCTTTCTCTCCTCCTCTTTGTCTTACTCTCCTCTCTCCATTTCTCTCTGTCCTATCCAACAACGACAACAACAATAATAACTACAACAATAAAACAACAAGGGCAGCAAAAGGGAATAAATAAATAAAATAAATATTAAAAAAAAAAAAAAGAAAGTTGCTAAAGATATATTTAAAAAAGAAAAAAAAAGAAAGAGAGGAAGAACCAGATATCACTCTGGTACATGTGCTGCCGGGGATTGAACTCAGGTTCTCATGTTTGAGGATCAAATGCTTTATCCACTGCACTACCTCCTGGACCACCTTGGTGATTTTTCCATGTAAATATATACATAGTCGGGTGGGGGTAGATAGCATAATGGTTATGCAAAGAGTCTCTCCTGCCTGAACTCCAAAGCCCCAGGTTCAATTCCCTGCACCACTATAAGCCAGAGCTGAACAGTGCTCTGGTAAAAAAAAAAAAAAAAAAAATGTATACAGTCTATTCTTTCTGCTGCTTTCCAGGAATTCCTGGAAGTATGCAAAAAATGTATGTGGATGTACACATATCACATATTCATTAAATCATAAATCACTTCCAGGAAGGAAAACCTGGTTCCTTTTTAATAATTTCCAAGTGAGCCAGGTGGTAAATCACCCAGAACACTCACACATTACCATGTACCTGGCTTCCAGTGGTGGAGCAGTGTTGCAGGTGTCTCTCCTGTCTCTGTCATTCTTTTTATGTCTCACCCACTATCAAAAAATATATGGAATAAAATATGAATGATTTCCATAGTTTTCCCCCATGGTGGTTTGATTACTTTCTCAAAAACAATATTCCAGATCTCACTTGCTAAAATATCCTGCATCCCCTGCCTCAACATCCTCAAGAACTAACCCATAGTGGTCCCGGAGGCGGCGCAGTGATAAAGCTTTGGACTCTCAAGCATGAGGTCCAGCACATGTACCAGAATGATTTCTGGTTCTTTCCCTCTCCTATCTTTCTCATAAATAAATAAAATCTTTTTTAAAAAAGAAAAAAATCTGATACTTACTGAAGATATCACTTAAAAAAAAAAAGAACTGGGAGTCGGGCGGTAGCGCAGCGGATTAAGCTCTTGTGGTGCAAAGCACAAGAACCGGTTATGATCCTGGTTTGAACCCCTGGCACTCACCTGCAGGGGAGTCGCTTCACAGGCGGTGAAGTAGGTCTGCAGGCGTCTCTCTGTCTCTCTTCCTCTCTATCTTTCCCTTCTCTCAATTCCTCTCTGTCTCCATCCAGTAATAATAAAAAAAAACTAACCCATAACAACAACAATAATAACTACAACAACAACAATAATCAACAAGGGGAACAAAAGGGGAAAAAATTAACTCCAAGCCCATCCAACAACAATGAAAAACAACAAAGGCAACAAAAGGGGGAAAAAAACAACTAACCCCACGCCTATCCAAATGAGTCTACAAAGTCCTCCTCTCCTGCTTCAACTTACTGTCACCTCAATAATACGCAACCCCTGCCCCTATCCCTCAACCAAGGAAGAGACATGATAGAAGTTTATTTTCAGAAAAATAAATAAAGGAAGTATGATATAAAAAGAACCAAGTGACTGGGAAGAGGCTGGTGATGTTTTCCCTCCAGCCCTATAACTTTCATGATTTTTACAAGTTTAACTCTGAATCCTTTCCACTTTGCTTCCCAGTTTCCACTTGTTTCTCTCTGGTTCCGTTCTCACTGCAGATGAAGATTCATTATCCAGATACTGGCTTGCAGGTTTCCTAGTCTATTCAAAGAGACTCTGCTTTTCTGTCCAAATGTCATCTCTTAGGCATTAGCTCTAGCCCATTTCCTCTCATTCAAGTGAAAACAATACCCGTCCCTATCTCCCTGCACCGTTTATCCTGTACTCTCTTTGTATTTGTCCCTTAGCTTCCAACAGGATCTTCCCCCACGCAACCGCCCTTGAAGAAGACTCCAGCCCTTCCCCATAAAATGACGTAGGGATAGCGCGGCCCACGGAATACGAGAGCCGGTCTGCAGCCCTGGCCCTTACCCGCCCAATCCCTACAACAGACTCCAGCCACTCCTAGGATCCCACTCCGGGGAACTACAACTCCCGGCAGGCCATGCGGCCCGCCCCGCCCGATCCGGCCTTCATTGGCATCTGGGGGCGGAGATTAGATGGGAGGTGGCCATGGGGCTGCAGCGGGTTTTGTCCCCTTGTCGGCTTCCGTAGAGGAAGTCGCGCGGACCAGTATCTGGGATTTTGGTGCTCCCCCCCTTCCCCTTCCTCGGGGTTCGGGGGTGACATTGCATCGCGCCCCTTACGGGGTCGCGTCGCCACCCCACGCGGACTCCCCCGCTGGTGAATTTCTTTCATTCGCCTCTCTTGGCCAGGCCTCCACCCCGCCCCCAGCTGTGCAGCCATGGGGGCCGCTGTGTTTTTTGGCTGCACTTTCGTTGCTTTCGGTCCAGCCTTTGCGCTTTTCTTGATCACTGTGGCTGGAGACCCGCTTCGCGTCATCATCCTGGTCGCGGGGTGAGTAGGGGCCAGGGACATGCGGAGGGCGCCCGAGAGAGAGATCAGAAGGGATTGGAGCAACTGGGGCTAGCCTGGGAGCCAGAGTTGGGGGAAACGGGTTGTGCTGATTAGAAAGGGTGGAGTCTGGGGTCAGAGCTATTCGCCCTTTCCCGCAGTTGGTTTCCGCCCTCCAGGGATCGCACAGATTCTTCCTGAACTCCTCCCGGCGACGCCAGAGGAGGCCCCAGACCAGGACTCGGGAGAGGGTTGTGCTGACCTCAGCCGGCCCTAAGAGAGGATCCAGGAATGGACACCTCGACCCACAGTGCTCACACACTCTGGCTCTCGTCAGACTCATTAATCACATTTCTACCCCTTCGGCGACTAGATCCCTATTCCCTCCCTGTCTTTCTAACTGTTGGGAAGTTTAACTTCCACTTTTCCTGCCGCAGCTTTGGTTGTTTCCCTCCTTTGATTTCTCTGGCTGCTCCTACCCTTTGCCTGTCTGATTGCCCTTGTCTTCCTTCAGGGCATTTTTCTGGCTCGTCTCCCTGCTCCTGGCCTCTGTGGTCTGGTTCATCTTAGTCCATGTGACCGACCGCTCAGATGCCCGGCTCCAGTATGGCCTTCTGATTTTTGGTGCTGCAGTCTCTGTCCTCCTCCAAGAGGCGTTCCGCTTTGCCTACTACAAGCTCCTTAAGTAAGAAGATGGGCTGCCTGAAGGGGAGAAGGGCAAAGGGTTCTATGAGAAGTGGGTGGTGGGATGGAAAAGGAGGTATTAAGGGAGGAAAGACATCAGAGGGAAATCTGTGCAGTCCTGCTCTCCCTCATATTTACCCCACTCCACTCCACCCCAGGAAGGCAGATGAGGGGTTAGCATCGCTGAGTGAGGACGGAAGATCACCCATCTCCATCCGACAGATGGCCTATGGTGAGCCAAGGGAGAGGGCCTGGAGGAGGGAGTTGGAGCCCCCATTTCCCAGGGAAATCTGTAAATATCCATCTGTTCTAAGTGACTTCTAGATTCCATTCATACCTGGCTTCCAAGGAGAAGTGGTTTGGAGGAGAGCCTAGGCATGAGGGAATTGGGGATGGGGAGGGGTCACTGGCAGTCCAGCTACAGTGATCTGTGACATTGATAAGACCCTCCCTCCCCCCAGTTTCTGGTCTTTCCTTCGGTATCATCAGTGGTGTCTTCTCTGTTATCAATATTTTGGCCGATGCTCTTGGGCCAGGTGTGGTTGGGATCCACGGAGACTCACCCTATTACTTCCTGACTTCAGGTAAGACCCACGTCCTGTCTCGCCTTTGTGTCCCATCTGACCCTGGGCTTGATAGGACTTACTGGCCCTCCCTTGGGAGGCTTCTTTGGCTCCACTTCTCAGGAAGCTGGGTGAAGCATCAGAAGGTGTCTCATCCCTATCTCCCTCCCTGTAGCTTTTCTGACCGCAGCCATCATCCTGCTTCACACCTTTTGGGGAGTCGTGTTCTTTGATGCCTGCGAGAGGAGGCGATACTGGGCTTTGGGCCTGGTGGTTGGGAGTCACCTACTGACATCAGGACTGGTGAGTTGGGACCTGTATTAGGAGAAAATAATTCACCAGAGACTGCAGTGGGGGGGAGATTTGAGTCTTGCTTTTTAACATTTTATTTATGGAGAAAGAGAGTGTGTGGCACACAGACACATGTTTGAGTGAGATACTGAGGCCAGAGCATCACTCTGGCATATTGCAGTGCTGGGGATCAAACTCAGGACCTCATCAAAGTTCAAAGCTCTACCACAGTATAGAGACAGTGAGAAACTGAAAGAGAAGGGAGAGAGAGAGAAGGGGAGAGAAACACACACACCTGTAGTACTGCTTCACCATTCGTGAAACTTCCTCCCTGCAGGCGGGGAGCAGGGCCCTGAACCTGGGTCCTTCCTTGCACATGGTAACATGTGCACTCAACCAGGTGTGCTACCACCTGGCTTCCCTTTTTAACATCTTAAGACATCTTAGGATGAAGTCTTTTATTTCAGCATCAGTTGTATAACATGCTTGGGGGAGGAGTCTGAATGGGTTAATCAAGCTGTAATGCAGGTGGCTTGAATTGGGCAGGAGTGGCAGAATTCCAGGGGACTGAAAACCAAAAGTTCCCCTCACAAGATGTTGGTGCTCTGAAGGGAAGCACAGGGGCTTTTGAGTGAGCTCTCTGGGGGAGGTTTGGATCAGAGGTGCAAAAGGGAGCGGAGAACCAGGCAGAGGGGTATTCTAACTTCTCTTCTACTCTTACCCCACTCCCAGACCTTCCTGAACCCCTGGTATGAGGCCAGCTTGTTGCCCATCTATGCAGTCACTGTTTCCATGGGGCTCTGGGCGTTCATCACAGCTGGAGGGTCCCTTCGAAGTATCCAGCGCAGCCTCTCGTGTAAGGACTGACTTTCTGGACCGCTCGCCTGCCAGATCCCTCCTGCTTGCCCACTGCCCATGACTGAGCCCAGCCCCAACCCAGACCCACTGCCCACCAGTCTGCCTCCTTCTCGTTGGTCTCTCCCACCACCTTCTGGGTCTTGCTTTGTCCACTCGTGACCTTTAGTCTCTAGGCTTTCCCAGGAACAGCCTGGGGCCAGCCAGTCAGTGACTGGTGGGTTTGAATCCGCTCTTATCCCCACCACCTGGGGACCCCCTTGTTGTCCAGGACTCCCCATGTGTCAGTGCTCTGCTCTCACCCTGCCCAAGACTCACCCCCCTTCCCCTCTGCAGGCCGACGGCAGGAGGACAGTCGGGTGATGGTGTATTCTGCCCTGCGCATCCCACCCGAGGACTGAGGGAACCTGGGGGGGACCCCGGGGCCTGGGGTGCCCTCCTGATCTCCTCACCCTGTATTTCTCCATCTCCAGTTGTGGACAGTGCAGGTGGCCAAGGAAAGGGACCTAGTTTAGCCATTGCCATGGAGATGAAAGTACTGGCAGCTCAGGGGTAGATGAGCTGTGAGTTTCCCAGCACTCTCTCCCCAGACTGGACAACTTGATCTTTTTCTCAGGCCCGAGGGGAACCATTTTTGGTGTGGTAAAGACCCCAAACTGCCTTTTTTTTTTTTTTTTTTTTTTGAGTGGGTGGAGGGAGGAGGTATGTTTGGACTCTTGGCCTGCTCCTTGGATTGTATTTTTTCTCTTTGAATGGCTTCCTCTTGGCTGGGCTCATATCTATCTTTCCCCTTCATCCCAGCCTTGGGGGAAAGAGGGAAGGAAGGAAGGAAGGAAGTGCATGTTTGGGAACTGGTATTACTGGAACTAATGTTTTCACCTCCTTGACCACCAGCCTCCCTCCTCTCCCCAAGGTGAAGTGGAGGGCACTGTGGGACCCACCCCAGAGCAGCAGTGCCCTGGAGGAGTCAAACCACCATACCATCGCAGGGCAGGAGGGCAGATTTTTTTTTTCTAGTTTTTAATTGGGATGGGGGTGGGAGGGGAGAGGTTTTATAAACTGTATCATTTTCTGCTGAGGATGGTGTGTCCCCATCCTTTTAATCAAGGTGATTGTGATTTTGACTAATAAAAAGGACTTTCTAATTGTGGGGGAACTTGACTCTGAAAGGTGGGGTAGACATGATACACTGCTAAGATTTCTGCCTGTTCCTGTCTCTTGGCCAGTCTTGCTGACCAGATTACCTCTGACCCCCCCACACATACTAGTTTCAAAACAAGGGCAGAAATCTGTCACAGGCTTCAATGAATTTTCTGGAAAATTCATTCCCCCCCCCCCCCACACACACACACCAGGATTAGTGAAGAAGGAGTCACTGACACATGCTTCTGCTCCTTTGCCCACTTCTGCCACCTGAAGGATTCAGGAACTTTTTCACTGTCAGGAGCCCCAAAGTTAAGGCCAGAGATGGGATCGGAAACTTTAATTTCCAAGTACACTAAACCAAAATCAATATATATCTCCCAATACTAACAACCCTTTCTCGTAGAGGGAGATCTTTCACTACATACAGGGATTGGCACATGAAAGAGCAGGAGTGGAGGGTTTGGGGTACCTCCCTAACTTCTACAACTAAACTCAGTTTACCCTCTGGTGAAAGCATCAGTGTGTCCTGATTTCCTTCTACAAGTTCTGGGAGGCTGGGAGCTGCTGTTTTTTCTTTGAGAGCCTGATATGTCTCTCCATAGGGGCTGTCCAGGGGAAGGAGAGTTGTATGTTGTCAGTTGTTTCTATCTAGTCCTTGCGCCCCATTTTAGAAGCACCCTGTGGCTGAGGGGACACCTAGGTCTCTGTGGTACGTGCTGAAGTGAAGACCACACTCTTCCGGTTTCCCATCCTCTTCTTCCTAGAAGAGGAGGCATAACTAGTGTAATGTGTGAGACAGCAGAGATGGAGATAGGAGCAAGCTTTCCAAAAGCAAAGAAAGGAGGGGAGCAAGGGTAAGTAAGACCTCACCGGATCTTTCTAGCAATCAGATAGATGGCCAGTAGAAGGCAGAGACAGCCAACCAGGATCCCCACACCTAGACTCAGCATTTCACCTGCAACAGATAACGATGGAGGGGGTCTGCCTGGTAGTAAGGGAGATGGTGGGTCTTTCCCTCCATCCCTAAAGTCAGCCCCCCCATCTTGAGTCTTACCCTCCATCCCTGAGGGCAACCCCCTCCCTTAGCAGCAGCAGCAGCAACAGCTAGCTTACCTGTGGTGTATAAGGACTCCTCTGTAAGAGAAGGAAACAGGTTAGAGTCGCTTCTCACTAGGAACAGTTCCCCAGAGCAACCATCTATCTTCTGGGGTTGGTTCTTGGTCCCCCATCTCCCTCTTAACCTTCCTTTCCTTCCCAGGAGCTCTCTAGTTCATCCCACTAAGTCCCTCAGTTTTCCCTCTCTGCGTCCTCTTCAGTCACCTTGGATGAAAGAAGCGAAGACTGTGCGCTGATTGAGCTGCTGGGGGACTCGGTAGTTCTGTGCCAAGAGCTCAGAGGATAACCCCTCTTCCGTGGAGAACAGTGTCTCTTGAAGCTTTTCCAGCTGAGGAGTAGAGTGTGTGTGGGGGGTGGGGGTGTCACTTGGGCGGGTTGGTAAGTGGTGATATCCCAGAGCCCTGCCACTTACCTGTGCCCTGGAGATCTGGGCCCGCTGGCTGAAGACTGTCCAGAGAACACTCTGGTAGCAGGGTGGTGTGGTCAGTGAGCCATTGTAGCGGAAGAATTGCCACAGCTGCAGAGGTAGCAGCCCTCTCATGTTGAAGGAAGGCACCAAGGTTTTCTGATCTGTAGGAGGACAGATTTGGATTCTTGTTCCCTCTAGCTTGCCAGGACCTGGTCTCAAGGATGACCCCCGCTCCAACTCACTGCCTCAACCCAGGCCCCTTAAGTTTCTCATGTCCTAAAATAGATGATGGCGATGGGGACAGTGGTGGTGTGTATGTGTGTTTTCCTGGGACTTCCTGTTTATAGGAGCCCCCTGCTCCTGGCTGACTTTTTCTAGTCCTTTTATTTCAGATAGGAGAGACTACACAGCACTGCTCCATTTTTTTCTTTTTGTATTATTTATTGGAGGGACAGTCAGAAATTGAGAGGGAAGAAGAGATAGGGAGAGAGACAGAGAGATACCTGCAGCCCTGCTTCACCACTTGCGAAACTTTCCCCCTGCAGGTGGGGACCGGGGGCTTGAACCTGGGTCCTTGTGCACTATAACATGTGTGCTCAACCAGGTGTACCACCCCCTGGCCCTCTAAGATAGACTTTCAAGGGCTGGGGAGACAGCATAAAGGTTATGCAAAAAGCCTTTCATGCCTGAGGCACCGGGTTCAATCTCCAGCACCACCAGAAGCCAGAGCTGAGTATGCTTTGGTATAAAATTAAATATAACTTTTAGGGCTCACCTTTGTGCCTGATTTCATGCAAGTGACTGAGAATGTGCTCATAAACTGGATTCTCAGTGTCACCTACCTGGAGAGAGAATGCAGAGTTTAGAATGAGTCTCTGAAGTAAGACAGTGTACAGAGGATAAATGGACAGACAGGATTGTGACTGTCTTGGGAGGGAAAACAATAGATACAGGCTGAGATAGAGGATGGGAGTAGGGAGGAGTGCAGAAAGAATGGGGAGAAAGGGGGGGGTGTCTCTGATCACTGACCTCAATTAGGATGCCCAGGACGGCCAGGCCCTGAGGGCTCTGAGCAGCCTCACTCAAGCTGTTATAGGAATCGCAATCATAATGCACGATGTGGAGCTTGATGGGAGGGGGAAGGAGGATGAGTCATACAATGTCTCCCCACTTCTCCCTCCCTAGACCGATGACCCTAACCATTATACATCCTAAATCTGTCCTACTAAGGTTGACTTGGTCTCCCCAAGTTTTGAGTGTTGAGTTCCTTTCTCCCCTGGTGTACCAACCAGCCTTGTCACTCTGTCCTACCCCGAGGTGCTCTGATCCCTGGTACCTCTGCTGCTGTGGCTTCACTGTTGATCTGGTGCTCAGAGCCCCCAGTGGATCCTTTCTGCCCCCAGTGCAGGTGGAGCTGAGCGGCTACATATTTTCGGGGGAGCCCCTCCAAATAGAGGGTAGGGGGCAGAGAGAGTTGTACTATAAGGACAAGAGAGCAAACCAGAGTTGGAAAAGGAATGTGGAGACCACCCTCCCTGTTTGGCACCCAGTTCTCCCCATAAGCCATGTTTTTTTCTAGTACCCTCCTTACCCCCCCACCTCCATGTCCCATGAAGATCAAGTTGATGCCATACTACAGATCTGTCCATTGGGCTTGATCAGAGGAGTGTGGACACCAACTTTATTTACTGGGTTGTCTGGAAAGTCATAATGTATTTTTAAAAATATTTTATTTATTCATTAATCAGAGGGATAGGAGGAGAGAGAAAAAACAAGCATCACTCTGGTACATGTGCTGCTGGGGATCGAACTCAGGACCTTATGCTTGAGAGTCCAACACTTTATCCACTGTGCCACTCCCAGACCATTCATAATGTATTTTTCTATGGAAAAATGTGTCATAACTTTTCTGACAACCCAATATTTTGGTCAGAAGCAGACCTTGAAGGGGGCGGGGGGAGATAGACACCTGTAGCACTGTTCCACCACCCATGAAGCTTCCTTCCTGCTGATGGTAGCCTGGGGCTTGAACCTGGGTCCCCAAACACTATCGTGTGTACTCTACTAATGCAGCACCTCCTGGCTTCCACCCAGATTTTATCTATGGGAGTCTCACACCCATTTTCACACCTCTAAGTCCATGGAGGAAGCTGCTTGAGAACTCAGAAGCAGGGAGAATGCTGTTTTCCTTGGACTCCTGAGCTTGGGACTGGTGCCTGAATGCCTTACCTGTGTGGCCGTTGTTGTGCAGCTCCAAAGGGGTGGCAACAGGCTGCTCATAGCCGACGAGCTTTAGGACAGCCAAGTCAGGGTCAAAAACCACGCTGTCTGTCCAGATATTGATGGGGGACTGGGCATTGCTCCCACACTCCGGGTAAGAGGCTTCCCAGTGGTCTTGACCATGTTGTCCTGGTGGGGGTTACCACAAAGAACTGTCCTGACCCCTCCCCCCAACTCCAGCTCCCCACTTCAACAGTCCCTCCTCCCCACCAAGTTATGTATAGATGTGGAGAAAACACATGCACCTCCCTCCACCCCAGGTGGAACTGGCTGCACAGGGTTGTGAGGCAGGGTCCCTGCTGGGCTAGAAGTGAGGCTGCCCTCACTATCCAGCTGTGCTGTTCTCCCAACTCCTGGCAAAGAGGCAATTGTGCCTGTCACTCAACTTCCAGGACAAGACAGCTGACTGAGAGGAAGAGAATGGATAGAAAGTCTGCCTAGGCAGAGGGTAGTAGATAGCATAATGGCTATGCAAAGAATCTCTCATGCGTGAGACTCCGGAAGTCCCAGGTTCAATCCCCTGCACCACCATAAGCCAGAGCTGAGCAGTGCTCTGGTTAAAAAAAAAAAAAGTATGCCTATAGGGGGTTGGGTGGTAGTGCACTGGATTAAACTCACATAACTGTGAAGCACAAGGACCTGTGCAAGGATCCCAGTTCAAGCCCCCGGCTCCCCACCTGGAGGGGAGTCACTTCACAGGCAGTGAAGCAGGTCTGCAGGTGTCTATCTCCCTCCCTGTCTTCCCCTCCCCTCTCCATTTCTCTCTGTCCTATCCAATGATGATGACATCAATAACTACAACAACAATAAAAAACAATAAGGGCAACAAAAGGGAAAATAAATAAAGTAAAGGAGGAGGGGGGAGAAGAAAAAGGGGCCAAGTGGTGGCACACCTGCTTGAACACACACATTGCAATGTGCAAGGATCCAGGTCCCCTTGGTCCCCACCTGCAGGAAGCTTCACAAGTACTGAAACAGTACTCCAGGTGTCTCTCTGTCTCTTTCCCTCTTTTTTTTTAAAGTTTATTTATTTTTTTTAAGTTTTTTTAATTTATTTTTTAAATATTTTATTTATTCCCTTTTGTTGCCCTTGTTTTTTTTTTTTTTTTTTTTTTTTTACTGTTGTAGTTATTATTGTTGTTGTCCTTGTTGGATAGGACAGAGAGAAATGGAGAGAGGAGGGGAAGACAGAGAGGAGGAGAGAAAGACAGACACCTGCAGACCTGCTTCACCGCCTGTGAAGCGACTCCCCTGCAGGTGGGGAGCCGGGGTTCGAACCAGGATCCTTATGCCGGTCCTTGTACTTCTTTCCCTCTTAATTTCCCCATTCCCTCTAAATTTCTCTCTCTCTATCCAAACTAACTAAATAAATATTTTTTAAAAAGAGAGAAAAGCTTAAGAAGAAGAAGAAAGAGGGGTGCTGGGTGGTGATGAACCTGGTTGAGTGTGCATGTTACATCGTGCAAGGACCTAGGTTCAAGCCCCCAGTCCCCACCTGCATGGGGAAAGCTTTGTGAGCTGTGAAGTAGGGCTGCGGGTGTCCTGTGTCTCCCTCTCTATCTTCCCCTCCCCTCTCAATTTCTGGCTGTGTCTATCCAATAAATAAATAAATAATAAAACTTAAAAAAAAGAAGAAAGACCTGGGACTAGATAAGATGTAGGACTACCAGGGTGGCCTGGGTGTTGGAGCAATGGATAAAGCCTTAGACTCTCAAGTTTGATGTCATTAACTTGATCCTTGCCACTGCATGTGCGATAGTGATGCTCTGGTTCACTTTTCTCCCTCTGCCTCCCCCCATTTTGAATTAAAAAAAAAAACTTAAAAGGGAGAAAGAAAGAAATGAGAAAAGAAAGAAAAAAGGAAAGAAAGGAAACAGACTAGCATGGCATACTTCTGGTGAAGGACATATATTATCATGCGCAAGAACCCAGGTTCTAGCCCCTTCCCCGCCTGCAGGGGGAAGCTTCACAAATGGTGAAGTAGAGCTGCAGGTGTTTCTCTATCTCTCCCTTCCGCATAAATTTCTCTCTATCCTATCAAATTAAAAAAACAGTTAATATTAACGAAAATGAGAGGGGCAGGGGTAGATAGCATAATAGTTATGCAAAGAGACTCTCATGCCTGAGGTTCTAAAATCCAGGTTCAGTCCCCCACACCACCATAAGCCAAAGCTGAGCAGTGCTCTGGTAAAATAAAATAAAATAAAGAAAATGAGCAATAAAATGTCCTTAGAGATATAGAGGATTCTGGGGGCGATGTGGGGTGGGGCTTATTAAGTGGTGATGGGATTCAGAGCTCCTGAGTTTTCACACTGGGCCTTGCAGGGTACTGCAATTTTTTATTAACCACAGATTCAATGAAAGAGAGTTCCACTTTCCCTAGGGTCACAGGAGCTCTTGCTAACCGCTTCCTCACCCCTGACCTTTAGCTCTGTCATGGTCCCAGAAACAGGTGGTGCAGGGGAGGGCTGGAATGGATTAGGAAAGAGAGACCTGTCCCCTTGGTTTTCACTCAGCCCCCTCACTGGCAGCGGGACTGGGGGGTGGGTATTCAGTTGACTTTTTGCTGAGTCAGGAGTTGTGGGGTCTGTTGATCAGATGGTGGGGTGGGGCGTGGGGGTAGACAGTGCAGGTGCAGGTCAGGCTGAGAAGCTGCAGAAAGCCTCCAGCCCGCAGGCCATAAATCAGGTGGAGCGTGAAAGGGGTGTCGCCAAGCCTGGGGTCTGCTCTCACCCTCGTAGGTCCAGTGATGACCTGCAAGCAAAGTGACCCGAGTTACAGCCAGCAGCCCGGCCTCCCGGCTCCCTCCCGAGGCCACTCGGCTCGCTCCACCTCCCTCCCCTCCACTTCCCAAAGGAAGCCCTGAAACCGGACACCTCGGTGGAAAGGTCAGGGTGGGGGGTGGTTTTAAATCGCCAGCCGGCCTTGCTGGTGTTAGCGGAGGGAAAGAGGAGGGCCAATGTGAGGAGAGAAATGCCGGAGAGACTAAATTTAACCTGGGTCCGAGCATGCAGCCCGCCCAGTCCTCAGCGTGCCCCAGGTCTCGCCAGGCCACCCCCACACCTCAGGGTGCTGTCGGGGCTGCGGGGGCTGTAGTGGGGGTGCGAGGAGGAGGAGGGCTCCGCGTGAGGGCGGCGCGGCTCCTGAGGGGAGCGGGGCCATTGTTGCTTTGCTTGGAAGCGCTGCGGGGCTTCAAGGGCACCCGAGCGGTGAATGGACACTGGAGGCCACGGGTCCCCGCGGCGCCAAAGGCCTCCCCCGCCGCGGGGCGCCTGTGCGCTCAGGCTCCCCGGTTGGCGCGAGGCGCTGAGGGTCTACGCACTGCACGTGGAGGCTGGTGGGTGGGCACTGCAGCCGGGCGGCGGGGCCAGCATGAAAAGTGCAGCATTGTGTATGGTGCGGAGGGCTGCCAGCTGGGTCACATGCCCGGCCCTCGGCAGCGCGTCTCCGCTCGCGGGCCAGGGGACTGCCGGTTCGGCTTGCACCCAAGGCCAGACTGAAGGGGAAAAGGGGCAGCTTGCAGGCTTTCCTCTGCATTGACCACTGCTGGGAACTTTGGAGCAGAGTCTTCAGTACCTCTCTCTTGCTGTCTCTCGCATTCATTCAATCCCTCTGACTTCCTTGATGCTTTGGACCTTATCCTTGGTGGCGTCCAAAGCCCATCCTTTGATGCAGAAAGTTCGGAGGAGGCCATGGAGGTAACAGCCTCGCCCTTCCCGCCCACCAAGCCCTTCCCATGCAGAACTCACAGCCCAGCTTCTCTTGCTCAGCTGCTTTCTTTTGTTTCTAGATGCAGTTAGTAACTCTCTATTTGCCCCCACCCCTTCCCACCCCCATTATGGTCTCTTCTTCCAAGCAACTTTTAACTGCACACCCGCTACATGCTGAGTGCTCTACCAGGCACTGGAATCCCAGAAATGAAGGGAGAGGGTGTCCTGGGAGCACCTCAGCTCTGCTCTCCTGCATTTCCTGGGAGACCTTTGGGAAGTAGAAAGGGGAGTAGTAAGTGCTGAAGGTTACTGCCTCGGCTTTCAGGGAAAAGTTTGTGCCAATCAAGAGGAACCCCAACCATTAGGTACACAAAGTGGACCAAGGCCTGAGTTAGGCAGGAGATGCAGATAGACCCCCCACCCCCATTCCCAGACAGACCTCAGGTTTCTGAGGTGCCCTAATTGGCAGAGTTGGTCACTAAAGAAGGCCAAGAGGGCTGCCTGGCACTGGGGCAGTAGGGGAAAGAGCTCCAGAGGAGAAAGTATGTAGCCTGCAGAGAGATTCTGAGGTGCACACACAGTGCTGATCCTGTCCCTCCATCTCCACCACCCACCATCGAGAATGGAAAGTTAAGGGACAAGAAGGAAGGTGGTCTACCCCCCCCCCCCATTATTCTAGCCCCTCAGGCTTCCTTTTAGTCTCCTCCCTCCCCCATGAGGCAGACATGGCCACAAGGGCACATGGACATCTGCACAGACACCCAGATGCACCTACCCGCGTCTGCAGCCAGGATCCAGATCCCTTGTAGCAGCAGGGTGAAGGAGAACATGGTATCCCAGGAGGGAGCACCAAGTGCTGGAAGTTTGGGCCTGGAGGACCGCTAGTGAAGGTGTGGAGTAAGAGGGAGGTGTGTGTGTGTGTGTGTGTGTGTGTATGTATGTGTGTGTGTGTGTGTGTGTGTGTCTGGGGGCCTCCAAGGGGGTTGGCTTTTAGGAGGGTGCCCTGAATTTCTGGCTCCCCTGCCCCCAGACAAATCTGCTGCTTCTGCCTCTGCCCTCTTTTATCTCCTGCAGTCTTCACTTGTTGGCCAGTGACTTCCCAATCGCCTTTTGCTTTTAAGGTGGCTCTGGCGGGCTTCCGTGGGGAGGGGGGGCGCTTGGCTGGCTGGTTGGTCCACAGCTCCTTAAATAGCTGATTAGGCATGCAGTGTGGCCCCCTCCTAGCCAGAGCACTGGGCTACACAAGAGCCCTGGCCTAGCTCAGGAGCCTAGCTATGGGGCGAACTCTGGTCCCTGTCCCTGTACGGTGCAGAGCAGGATAGCCTGAGGTTTCAGTGTAGTCTTCTCGGGGGGACACCACCATTACTCATCTGTTTTCTTGGAGGAGAGACTCCCCTGGGCAGAGTGGGCAAACTGTTCCCATGCCCCAGCAAAAATTGAGCTGCCTCAGACTGGGGTTTGGGCTGGGTACAGAGTCCAGAGTTGGGGGACAGGTAGCTTATAGAAGCTGAAAACTCAGGATGCAAGTGGGTGGGGGTAGGAATCTCTGGACTGCATCCTGGTTGGTGGAAAATCGAGAACTGAGGCAGAGAGAAGTTGTTTGGGGCGACTGCTGCTCTCCCCTGCGTGTCACCCCCTTCCCACAGTGAGGCCTGGTCCACGTGCCTGAGTGGCCCGGCAGGGGGTGGTGGTTTTGTTTGTTGGATAAAGCCCATTTGTGTGCCCAGTGGGGGAGGGGCCGCACCATGGGGAGACAGCACTGGGCCTCCAGTCCTAGGCGCCTCCCTCCCCAGGGAGCCCAGATCTAGGGCGGCTTTTGTCACTGAAGAGGACACTGACCCCTGGCCCGGAGGCCAAGCTGAGAAGCGAGTTGGGAAACCGTAGAAACCATCCTGATCACCATCCAAACAAGGTAGCCTGAGGAGACAAGGGAAGGAGAGAGGGCTAGGGAGAGAGGCCATGTTATTTCACTGGAAGAGGACTATGGGTCTTCCCTCCTGCGGGACAAAGGACAGAGCCTGGACAACAGGGCCTGGGCGGAAACCGCCTCCGGGGATCTGAGCTAGGGAGCGCCTGGAGCCACTGGCTGTGCTCCGGAATGTAGCCTGGTGTTTGCTTCCCCACAGGACTCGAAATCCTGATTGGAATGCACTCCTAAATCCCCACTGGAGAATGTAGAGCCTGAAGGGCCTGCTGCCTGCCTCCCAACCCCCTTTCTATTTCCTGCATATACTTCACCCAAGTTGCCAGGGTGATGCACCCTTTTGAGCTTCCTCTGATCTCCTGGATCTAAGTAGCAATAACTAGTTTAAACAGAAGGTAAGGGAGCAGGAGAAGAGACAAGGGAACAGAATTGTAATAAAAATCCTGTAATATAGCTTGTAAGTAACCAAAGAATGAGACCTGAGGCCTCATGGAGGACAGGGAGTTACATTTATTTATGTTATGGGTTACAGGCTGATTCCTACCAGACCTGCACAAGATTGGATCATAGCACCCAGCTTTTATCAGCTTCAAATTGGGCACAGCACAAGCTGATTGGTTAGAAGCAGAGTCCATCAAGGTGTGGACAATAAAGGTGAGAGCAGTTTGGCTACAATGAGGGCCTGCCACTCATACTGGAGTGCGGAAGTGGGGGTCCACCAGGAGCCTATGAATTTTTCACTTCAGAATCACATCTGGGGTGTGGTCAGTGCCTCTTTAGCCCCTATGATGGGTTTGCAAAGCCAACCTTTTTGTAGGTGTGAGTTCCTTTAGGATCACTCATCACTTTCTGAATTCCTTTTTCCCGACTGAACTTTTATTTTTTTTCTTTAGGGAGAGACACAGGGAGAAGAAACACAGCAGCACTGCCCCACCGATCCTGACACTTCCCCTGTGTATGGTCCTCCAGTGTGGTGGCATGGAGCTCAAACCAGGTCCCCTGACATGATACAATGAGCTATTTCCCAGCCAGAAAAGTTTTTAAAAATATTTATTTATTCCCTTTTGTTGCCCTTGTTTTATTGTAGTTGTAGTTATTATTTTTGTTGTTGTTGATTTCAGAGAGAAATGGAGAGAGGAGGGGAAGACAGAGAGGCGGAGAGAAAGATAGATACCTGCAGACCTCCTTCACCACCTGTGAAGCGACTCGCCTGCAGGTGGGGAGCCGGAGGCTCAAACTGGGATCCTTCCGCAGATACTTGCGCTCAGTGGGCTAAGCTGCGCTACTGCCCGACTCCCCAGAAAAGTTTTATGTTAGGGGATTGCCCTCAAGCCTGGTCTGCCCCATCTAAGAAGAATATTGTTATGAGAAATTCTGAGGTAGTGGTAGGTAGCATAATGATTAGGTAAACAGACCCAGAAGCCCCAGGTTCAAGCCCCTGCACCACCATAAACCAGGGCTGATCAGTGTTCTGGTAAATAATAATAATAATAAATATAAATTTAAAAAATGAAAAATTCCTGGGGAGAATACAGGTCCATGAAGGATGATAAATGACATAGTGGGGGTTGTATTGTTAAATGGGAAACTGGGGAATGTTATGCATGTACAAACTATTGTATTTACTGTTGAATGTAAAAACATTAATTCCCCAATAAAGAAATACTTTTTTAAAAAAAATTAAGAATTCCGTAATGTTACTCTCCAGTGTTATAGCTCAAAAGTAACCATTGAGCTGGACGCGGAACAAGCTGATTGGTTACAAATAGTCCATCAAGGTGCTGACAATAAAGGTGAGAGCAGGTTGGCTACACTCAGAGTCCGACTGGAATGCGGAAGTGAGAGTCCACAAGCAGCGCTTCTCTCTCGTTTTTTTTACCTATGGATTTTTCATTTCAGTACAAGGTTTAAAGTGTCTCTTAGACTTCTTGGAAATCAGAATAGTTAACACAGAAGAATATTTTTATAAAAAGGAAGAAAGCAGGGACATCTTCTGATGCTAGGAAAGGGGTAGGGCAGAATGACCTCTCCAAGGACAGTTCCAGCAGAGCACCTGGAGCTGCCCTACAACCTCCTTGGGTGCACAATGCGGTTTGCCTGGCGCCCCCTGCTGGCACGTTTGTGAACTTTGACATTTTATTTATTATTATTTTTGTTTTGTTTTTTTCTCTCCTCCTCCTCCTCCCCCTCCCCCTCCCCCTCCTCCTCTTTTCTTCACCAGAGCACTGCTCAGCTCTGGTTTATGGCGGTGTGGGGGATTGAACCTGGGACTTGAGAGCCTCAGGCATGAAAGCCCCTTTGCATAACCATTATGTTAAAACCCCACCCGAACTTTGACATTTTATAATTGTGTTCGTTCAACTGTATCGCGGGCGTCTCCTTCTGAGAAATGTTTTTATTGCTGTTTTGGCTTGGAGATTTTTCCAACACAGCCTATAAAGTTGAACGTTGTTGCAGAAAGCCGTCTTAGTCCCAAATCACCCCCCACCCCCTCTGCCTTCCTCTCCACCAAAGACTTTGGTTTCCAGGACAGCAAAACGTAGTCCTTCCTGAACTGCCTTGATTTTGCTTTATTTCTGAGATTTTTTTGTTGCCATCTGACTTTAAGTAGGAGTCAAGAGCTTTAAGGAAACACACCTTCCCATCATCCTAGTTTCTACTCAAACTCTGGCACCATTGTTAAAATCCATGCATCTCCAGTTCTAGCCTCACGTTGTTCAGAACCCTGCTAAGTAAGGGCAAAGTGTTCTGCTGCCTTCTGGTGCCCTCTGCTGTCCACTAGGCATAGTGCAATGGGAACAACTAACTGTCCAGTGTGGTGACTTTTTGCTTAAGAATGTTACTGTTATTCTTGTTTGGTCCCCCCCCCCCCCCATAGGTTTTTTTCTCTGCATGATTCCATCTCTCCTAGAGTGTTCTTTCTCTTTTATTGCTTGTCCTTTGAGAGGGAGAGAGAGAATGAAAGACACCACAGCACCTCTGCTCTTTAAGCTTCCCCTGTGTTAGTGCTCCTCTCTGACTCTGAGCTTGAGCCCAGGTCCTCGCCCATAGCATAGTATGCTCTCTACCAGGTGAGTTATCTTCCTCCTTAAGAGGCTTCTTCTTCTTCTTTTTTTTTTTGTACTTTATGCTTCTTTTAATAGAAATTAAATTAGTCACTTAGTGTACATAATGTAGCATTTGTTTTCCAATCACTGCTTTTCAGCATTCACTTTTTTTTTTTCCTAATGGAGAATGTTATTTAGTATCTAGATGTGCTTGATCCTTAAGAGGCTTCTTAAAGGGAGTCGGGCGGTAGCGCAGCAGCGCAGTGGGTTAAGCGCACATGGCGCAAAGCGCACGGCCGGCGTAAGGTTACCGGTTCGAGCCCCCGGCTCCCCACCTTCATAAGGTCGTTTCACAAGCAGTGAAGCAGGTTTGTAGGTGTCTATCTCTCCTCCTCTCCGCCTTTTCCGCCTCTTTCCATTTCTCTCTGTCCTATCCAACAACAACAGCTATGACAACAATAACAACTACAAGCTCTCGGTTAAGCGCAGGTGGCGCAAAGCGCAAGGACCCGCCGAAAGCTCCCGGTTAGAGCCCCCCACTTCCCACCTGCAGGGGTGAAGCAGGCGGTGAAGCAGGTCTGCAGGTGTCTATCTTTCTCCCCCCCTCCCCCGTCTTCTCCTCCTCTCTCTATTTCTCTCTGCCCTATCCAACAACGACGACATCAATAATAACTACAACAATAAAACAACAAGGGCAACAAAAGGAAA
This sequence comes from Erinaceus europaeus, assembly GCF_950295315.1. Classification (NCBI taxonomy): domain Eukaryota; kingdom Metazoa; phylum Chordata; class Mammalia; order Eulipotyphla; family Erinaceidae; genus Erinaceus; species Erinaceus europaeus. The sequence goes on from NC_080172.1 coordinate 55,194,914, forward strand.
TAAATAATAAAGAAAAAAAAAGAACAATAACAACTACAGGGCAACAAAATGGGAAAAAATAGCCTCCAGGAGCAGTGGATTCGTAGTAAGGCACTGAGCCCCAACAATAACCGAGCCCCAACAATAACCCTGACACAAACACACACACACACAAAAGAGGCTTCTTAGAAAACAATATTTAGGGGGTCGGGCTGTAGCGCAGTGGGTTAAACGCACATGGCGCAAAGCGCAAGGACTGGCGTAAGGATTTGGGTTGGAGCCCGAGCCCCCCCACCCCACCCCACCCACGGGGGTCTCCGGTCGTGGGGGAGGAGCTAAAGGTAATTTAAAAGTTGTTTAAAAAAAAAGGGGGGGGGGAATAGTATTTAATCACACAGCGATAAAAACCTTATCTACTAGGGCCAGGCGGTGGTGCACCTGGTTAAGCTCACAGAGCAAAAGGACCCAGGTTCCAGCCCTTGTTCCCCACCTGAAGGGGGAAAGCTTCACAAGTGATGAAGCTGGGCTATGGGTGTCTCTCTGTCTCTCTTCCTGTCTCCCCCACCCCTCTCAACCTCTCTGCCTCTATCCAATAATAAATAAATATTAAAAAAAAAAACCTAAACTACTAAGTGTTCTGAGTGTGTGGTGAGAGGATACGAGATTTCAACTCCAGAAGAAGGCAGAACATAAGGAAAGAAGAATGGTCCTCAAGCAGGGAAGATAGTCTTGTGGTTGTGCAAAACAAAATTTTCATGTCTGAGCCTTTGAGGTCCCAGATTAGCGCCCCCATACTACTATATGGCAGCGCCAAGCAGTATTTTGTTTAAAAATAGTTAAAAAGGGATAAAAAATTCCCACAGGCGTTGGGCGGTAGCGCAGCCACAGGTTAAGCGCACTTGGCGCAAAGCACAAGGACTGGGGAAAGGATTCCGGTTGGAGCCCCCCCACCCCCGCTCCCCACCTGTAGGGGAGCCGCTGCACAAACGGTGAAGCAGGTCTGCAGGTGTCTATCTTTCTCTCCCCCTCTCTGTCTTCCCCTCCTCTCTCCATTTCTCTCTGTCCCAACAACAACGACATCAATAACAACAATAGCTACAACAACAATAAAAAACAAGGGCAACAAAAAGGGAAATAAATAAATAAATCTTTTAAAAAAATTTTTAAATTTCCCCCCACCCCACCTGAGTAGCTTCACAGGCGGTAAAGCAGGTCTGCAGGTGTCTTGTCTTTCTCTCCCCCCTCTGTCTTTCCCCCTCTCTCCATTTCTCTCTGTCCTATATAACAATAATGACATCAATAACTACAGCAACAATAAAAAACAAGGGCAACAAAAGGGAAAATAAGTATTAAAAAATAAATAAACTCAGAGGTGAACAGCAAAAAAAAAAAAAAAAAATCCCCCACAGGAGCTTTTCCAAACAGTGCAAATGGTAAGGAACTGCTAAGAAAAGAGAACCAATGAGGAGAGAGAATTAATGAGATTTGACTTCCTATCAGTGTTGGTGCCGTGGATAAAGTGTGGTACCCTGAAATATGTGGTCTTAAATTCAATTCCCAGTACTGTATGTGCCAGAGTTATGCTTTCATGCTCTCTCTGTGAATATATAAATAAATCTTTTTTTATTTTAAGATAATGCAAGCCATTCCATGAGGTAATGTAGACCCAGACATACTTCAATTTGATAGGCAATTCAATTTATTTATTTTCCCTTTTGTTGCCCTTGTTGTTTTATTGTTGTAGTTATTATTGTTGTTATTGATGTCATTGTAGTTGGACAGGACAGAGAGACACCTGGATGAACACACATGTTATAGTGCACAAGGACCCAGGTTCAAGCCCCTGGTTCCCACCTGTAGGGGGAAAGCTTTGCAAGCAGTGAAGCTGAAGTCCTCTCTTCCTCCTCCTCCTCTATCTTTCCTTTCCCTTTTCCTTTTTTTTTAATATTTATTTATTCCCTTTTGTTGACCTTGTTATTTTATTATTGTAGTTATTATTGATGTTATTGTTGTTGGATAGGACAGAGAAATGGAGAGAGGCAGGGAAGACAGAGAGGGGGAGAGAAAGACAGACACCTGTAGACCTGCTTCACTTGCCTGTGAAGCGACTCCCCTACAGGTGGGGAGCAGAGGGCTGGAACCGGGATCCTTAAGTAGGTCCTTGCACTTTGCACCACATGTGCTTAACCCACTGTGCTACCGCCTGACTCTCCCCTCCCCCCCCCTCCCTTTTAAATTCAGTGTCTCTGGGAGTCAGATGGTAGCACATGCCTGAGGCTCCGAAGTCCCAGTTTCAATCCCCCGCACCACCATAGCCAGAGCTGACCAATGCTCTGGCACATGGCAACATCAAGGATCAAACACAGGACATCCTGCTTTGAGAATCCAATGTTTTATCTGCTGAGCCAACTCCTGGGCTGCCTCCAGGTTGACTTTTGCAAAAATAAAGAGGCAGAAAGAGAGGACAGACACCACATTGCTGAAGTTTCCCCCAGTGGGTGGGTGAGGAGCTGGCCTCAAATTTGGCTCAAGATAGGGCAAGATCAAGACATGGTGTCAGATGGCTGGGCTGGGGTGCATCTATCTGAGTGCACATATTACTATGCACAAGGACCCGGCCCCCATTTGCAGGTGGGAAGCTTCACAGGTGGTGAAGTAGTGCTGCAGGTTCTTCTTCCTCTCCCCCTCAATAACCTTTTCCTCTAAATTTATCTGTCTCTGTAAAAAAAATAAATACAGCCCAGGTGGTGGCGCACCTGGTTGAGTGCACATGCCACAGTACGCAAGGACCCAGGTTCGAGCCCCCATCCCCACCTGCAAGAGGAAAGCGTCACAAGTGATGAAGCAGGGCTGAAGGTGTCTTTCTGACTTTCCCTCTCTATCACTTTCTTCCCTCTCAATTTCTGGCTGTCTCTATCCAATAAAGATAATAAAATAAATAAAAATAAAAGACATGGTGTCATGTAAAGAAAGTCTTGCAGCTGGGGTAGGGATTTCTGCTAGAACACAAGACTGTAGGCATAGGGACTCAGATCTGATCCCTGGCATCAAATTTGCTGGAATGATGCTCTGATTCTCTGTCTCATAGATAAATTGATCATTTTAATAAATCTCTTTTTTTCTTTTTTCACTGCTCTGGGTCAACTTTTTCAGATAGAGAAAAAGAGACAGAGAGAGGGAAAAGGGGGCCGGCGGTGACACACATTACAATGCACAAGAATACAGGATCAAGCCCCTGGTCCCCACCTGCATGGGGAAAGCTTCACAGGTGGTGAAGCAGGGATGCAAGTTTCTCTCTCTCTCTCTCTCTCTCTCTCTCTCTCTAACTCCAACCCTCTCAATTTCTCTGTATTTCTATCCAATAATTAATAAATAAAGGGGCTGGATGGGAGCACATCTGCTTAAGCAACGTGTTACAATGCACAAGGACCCTGGTTCAAGCCCCTGTTCCCCACCTGCATGGGGAAAGATTTTTGAGTGGTGAGACAGGGCTGCAGGTGTCTCTCTGTCTCTTTTCTTCTCTATTTCCCCTTTCCCTCTCAATTCCTAGCTGTTTTTATCCAATAAATAAATAAAGATGATGAAGTTTTTAAAAAATGAATAAATAGGGCGGGGGTAGATAGCATAATGGTTATGCAAACAGACTCTCATGCCTGAGCCTCCGTCAAGTCCCAGGTTCAATCCCCTGCACCACCATAAGCCAGAGTTAAGCAGTGCTCTGGTTAAAAAAAAAAAAAAAAAAAAAGAAAAGAAAGAGTCGGGCGGGCGGTAGTGCAGCAGGTTAAGCGCAAGTGGCGAAGCGCAAGGACCAGCATAAGGATCCCGGTTCGGGCCCCTGGCTTCCCACCTGCAGAGGAGTCATTTCACGAGAGAGAGAGAGGGAGAGAGAGGGGAAGACAGAGAGGGGGAGAGAAAGATAGACACCTGCAGACCTGCTTCATCACTTGTGAAGTGACTCCCCTGCAGATAGGGAGCCGGAGGCTCGAACTGGGATCCTTACCCTAGTCCTCTCTTTTTGCACCACCTGCACTTAACCTGCTGCGCTACCGCTGGACTCCCACTCCCTTATCTTCTATCAAAAATAGTCAATGACAGCAGTGAAGCACTGCAGGCACTAAGCCACAGTGATAAGCCACCCTGGTGGAAATAAAATAAATAAATAAATTGAGTTAAATAAAATGAGCCTGAGATTCTGAGGTCCCAGGTTCAGTCTCTGGTACTACCATTAACGAGAGCTGAGCAGTGCTCTGCAGGGGGGTGGGTGGGAGGGAGGAAGAGGAAAAGAAGGAAGAAAGAAAAGGACATAAGACTTAAAAAAAATAAAGTGCCAGGTAGGGTAGATAGCACAGTGGTCTCTGGTTCTTTCCTTTCTGCTTCATGTCAATCTCTCTCTTTTTTTTTCCTCCAGGGTTATTGCTGGGGCTTGGTTCCTGCACTACGAATCCACTGCTCCTGGATGCCATTTCCCCCCATTTCTGTTGCCCTTGTTGTTACTGTTGTGGTTATTGCTGCTATTGTTGCTGGATAGGACATAGAGAAATTGAGAGAGGAGGGGAAGACAGAGAGGTGGAGAGAAAGATAGATACCTGCAGACCTGCTTCACCACTTGTGAAGTGACCCCCCTGCAGGTGGGAGCCAGGGGCTCAAACCCTTGAGCACTGTAACATGTGCACTCAACCAGGTGTGCCCCCACCCGGCCCCAATAAATAAATATTCAAACTCATTCTTTTGTTTTTTTGTTTTTTTTTGTTTTTAATATAATGAGTGAACACGTTACCATGGGCAATGGCCCAAATTAAACCCCTCAGTTCCCATTTGCCAGGGCGAAGCTTCAGGAGTGGAAGAATATTTCTGTGTCTTTCCTTTTCTCTCTCTCTCTCTCTCCCCCTTTCACCATCAAAACAGAGAGACAAGGGAGTCGGGTGATAGCTCAGCGGGTTAAGTGCAGTTGGCACGAAGTGCAAGGACAGATGTAAGGATCCCAGTTGGAGCCCCTGGCTCCCCACCTGCAGGAGAGTCGCTTCACAATCGGTGAAGCAGGTCTGCAGGTATCTTTCTCTCCCCTTCTCTGTCTTTCCCTCCTCTCTCCATTTTTCTCTGTCCTATCCAATAACAATATCAATAACAACAACAATAACTACAGATGGAATTGGGCTGTAGCCCAGTGGGTTAAGTGCATCTGGTGCAAAGCACAAGCAGTGAAGTAGGTCTGCAGGTGTCTTTCTCTCCCCCTCTCTGTCTTCCCCTCCTCTCTCCATTTCTCTCTGTCCTATCTAACAATGGTAAAACAACAAGGGCAACAAAAGGGAATACATAAATAAATATTTTTTAAAAAACAGACAGAGAAACGGGGGCCACCTGGTTGTGCACCTGGTTGAGCGCACATGTTACAATGTGCAAGCACCTGGGTTTGAGCCCCTGATCCCCACCTGCAGTGGGAAAGTTTTGTGAGTGGTGAAGCAATATTGTAGCTGTCTCTCTGTCTCTCTCCCTCTCTGTCACCCCCTTCCCTCTTGACTTCTGGCTGTCCCTACAAAATAAATAAAGATAAAAAAAAATTCTGGGTGTGGTGGGGTTATGCAGGCTCTGAGCCCCAGCAATAACTCTGTTGGTTAAATAAAATGAAATAAATAATAAAAATAAGCAATCTGTCTGGAACAGCTATTCTCAAGCTAACATGATAAATCTTAAAATAAATAAAATTAAAAAAAAATAAGGATAGACATTACTTAATGCTCAGAGGCTCAGTCAGTCAAGAGGACTTAATGATTATCAACATATATACACTCAAGGAGAGTCCATTTAAATACATCAAACATCTACTGAAAGAGCTACAGCAATGTATTAACTGCAACACAGTAATATAGGGAATTTCAACACCCCTTGTTTGTTATACCAGTAACTATCAAATACTTAGAGGAAAATATTGACAGAACTCTTTTCCATCTAAATTTTAAAGGTATCTTCAATGAAATGAATCCAATTACAAAAAAACCCAGATAGTTGGACAATAAACACAAAGCAGAAATTGGCCCAGGTCTGGTGTATTGCACCAAAGTAAACAACTCTGGGGTGTGGCTAGCACCTCTTCCCTTCTTTGCCTATTTTGCTGCCACAGTTCGTTCATATGGACCTAAATAAACCTGAGTTGTAATAATAATAAAAAAAAGCAATCCAGGTTTAAGGAGATAAAACTTCCCTACAATCAGGCTCATCAGGGAGTCAGGCTGTAGTGCAGCAGGTTAAGCGCAGGTGGCCCAAAGCGCAAGGACCAGTGTAAGTATCCTGGTACAAGCCCAGGTTCAAACCCCGTTCAAGCCCAGACTCCCCACCTACAGGGGAGTTGCTTCCCAAAGGGTGAAGCAGGTCTGTAGGTGCCTGTCTGTCTCTCCCCCCTCTGTCTTCCCCTCGCCTCTCCATTTTCCTGTCCAGTCTAACAACGACAACAACAATAAAACAACAAGGGCAACAAAAGGGAAAATTAAATAAATATAAAAATTAAAAAAAAACCTCAGGCTTATCTTTCTCATCCATCTCAGTATGTTTCAGCACCTGCACAGTGTCCTGTAACCACCACCATCATCAAGATAGGGAGCAATTCTTCATCCCACCCCCGCCAGAGTTCCCTGGTGGCCCTTTGTAGTCAGCTTCTCTTCCCACACTTACCCTTTGCTGCTAACTACTGATCTGCTTCCTGACCCTGTAATTTACCTTCCCAAGAATGTCTTATGTGTTAAATTACACAGCAGGTAGCCCTTTGAGTTTGGCTTCTTTCACTTAGCATGGATTCATATTGCTACATATTAGAAATGTACTTTGTTGCTGAGTTCTCCCACTTACAAATGAAGCCAGTTTGTTTAAGCTACTTACCAGTTAGAAAACAGGTGGGTTGTTTCAAGTTTGAGACAACCAAAGATAAAAACCACTACAGACGGGAATTAGGCAGTAGCGCAGTGGGTTAAGCGCACCTGGTGCAAAGCACAAGCAGTGAAGCAGGTCCGCAGGTGTCTTTCTCTCCCGCCTCTGTCTTTCCCTCCTCTCTCCATTTCTCTCTGTCCTATCCCACAACGAACAATATCAACAATGGCAATAATAACCACAACGAGGCTGCAACAAGGGCAACAAAAGGGGGGAAAATGGCCTCCAGGAGCGGTGGATTCATGGTGCAGGCACCGAGACCAGCAATAACCCTGGAGGGAAAAAAAATTATTATATTTATTTATTTTCCCTTTTGTTGCCCTTTTTTTATATTGTTGCTGTTGTTATTGATGTTTTCGTTGTTGGATAGGACAGAGAGAAATGGAGAGAGGAGGGGGAGATAGAGGGGAAGAGAAAGACACCTGCAGACCTGCTTCACCGCCTGTGAAGCAACTCCCCTGCAGGTGCGGAGCCGGGCCTCGAACTGGGATCCTTGCTCCCGTCCTTGTGCTTTGCGCCATGTGAGTCTAACCGCTGCACTAAGGCCCGACTCCAGCATTTTTAATTCTTGAGTAAACACCTAGTTTGGTTGGGTAGGGGAAGACAGAATAATGATTAATGCAAAGAGACGCATGCCTGAGGCTCTCACGTCCCAGGTTCAATCCCCCACACCAACCATAAGCCAGAGTTGAGCAGTGCTCTGGCAAAACAAACAAACAAAACAAACAAACAAAAACCACCTAGTTGTGGGAGTAAATTCCTAGTACTAGGTTGTATTTTGAGCGCAAGAAAAAAAGACACCTGCAGCACCGCTTCACCACTTTCAAAGCTTTTCCCCTATAGGTGGGGACCAGGGGCTTGAACCCAAGTCCTTCTGCATGGTAGTATGTGTGCTCAGTCAGATGAGCCACCCCCTTGGCACCTCATTTTGACTTTAATTTATGAATTATTGTTTCAGGCTGGGGAGATAACATAATGATTATGCAAAAAGATTTTCATGCCATAGACCTTGAGGTCCTAGGTTCAAAACCCAGTAACATTATATGCCAGAGATGAGTAGTGCTCTGGCATCTCTCTCTATCTCAAAAAATGTTCCATTGGCCTAAGGGGCAGCAAGCACAGTGGCTAGAGCTTTGGACCTAAAAGTATTAAGCCCTGAGTTTAACCCCAAGTATTGCACATGCCATAGTGATACTTTGGTTCTCTCTCTCCCTCACTTCTATGTTAATAAAAGTAAAATATTTTAAAAGTTTTTTTTTTCTCTATTTGTTGTCATATTATCCTACATGTAAGTTAAAAAAAAGGGGGGGTGGCGGCTGGCAGTGGTGTCCCTGCTTAAACGTACACACTACAGTGCACAAGTACCCGAATTCAAGCCCCTTGTTATCACCTACGGGGGAATGCTTTATGAGTGGTGAAGCAGATCTGCAGGTAGATGTCTCTTGGTCTCTCTCTCTCTCCTCCTCCCCTTTCAATTTCTTTCTGTCTCTATTGAGTAGTAAGCAAATAAAGGGAGCCAGATGGTGGCACACCGGGTTAAGTGCACATAGTACGAACCGCAAGGACCCACCTAAGGATCCTAGTTGGAGTCCCTGGCTCCCCACCTGTAGGCGGGTCACTTCACAAGTGGTGAAGCAGGTCTGCAGATGCCTATCTGTCTTTTTCTCTCCCTCTGTCTCCCCCTTCTCTCTCAATTTCTCTCTGTCCTAGCCAATTGAAAAAAAAAATTGGTCAACAGGAATAGAGGATTTGTAGTGCTGACACTAATCCCTAGTGATAAACTTGGAGGCAAAAAAAAGAAAGAAAGAAAATTTAAAAAATAATAATAAATAAAAATATAAAAACAAAAACCAAAAAGGTTATAATCCTCTCATGGCACATACATAAGTCACCTCGGTTTTTGGAGAGATAAACAAAATGATGCTATACTTGGTGTTCTGTAACTATGTAAACATTTCAGTTATCTCTCTTACCACCTTTTTTTTTTTTACAAGTGTTAACAGCCAATGTTATTTATTTATTTTATTTCTTGCATTTGAAGTATTCCTCGGTGACATTTTAGGCCTGAGATTCTTTGCCATAGTCCTTAACTACTACACAACTGCAACCAACGACCTTACGAGGTTTGCCCTCTCTGTCAGTTTTACAGAGGCCTACTCATTCTCCAAGTTTCTTGTTGTTATCAACCTTAATTAGGTTGGTCTGGTGTTCAGTACAGAGGGCCTCTACCAGCTTGACATACATAGGCTTGTTACAGTTGTATGCAAGCTCATTTACCACCTTTTAGTTGTCACAGAGAAATTAAATTTACTTACTAGGGTCACAATTATATTCCTGTGCAACGAATTTCATCTTTTCATGAACTTATGGTAAATAATGTGAGAGAGAGATATTCACCTGAAGGAAATTTTGATTTAGTGATGAGTGAAGTCTACTTCAGTGCATGTGGCAAGCTTACCAAGTACACATGTGGAAAGCAAAACCATTAGGGAGATAACATAGTGGTTATGAAAAACAAAAACAAATAAAACAGAACCTCATGCCGGAGGCACTAATGGCCCCAAGTTTAATTCCAGCTTTACCACCAGAAGCTGCATTTTATTTTAATTAAATAATTTTATTTACTTATGATTGGATAGAGACAGAGAGATTGAGAGGGGTGGTAGAGCGGGAGACAGAGAGACACCTGAAGCCCTGCTTCACTACTTGGGAAGCTTTTCCCCTGCAGGTAGGGACCAGCGGCTTGAACTTGGATTCTTGCACATTGTAATGTGTGCACTTAGCCAGATGTGCCACTGCCTGGCCCTGAAGCTGGATTTTATCAGTGCTCTGGTAAAAAAAAAAAAATCTATTGTTTAATATTTTGCATTATTAACTTATCTTTATTGGGGAAATGCTATTTTCCACAGGGGTACAGTTTCATATTTGCTCAGCCACCTTTCTAATCATCTCACTACCCGCTCCCCCATCCTCTCCCCCCCACTACCACCAGAGCTCAGCTCTGGCTTATAGTGGCACTAGGGATTGAACCTGGCACTTAGGAGCCTCAGATGTGAGTCTTTTTGCATAACCATTGTGCTATTCCTCCCACCCACAATCTTATTTTATGTATTTATTTATTGCCTCCAGGGCTATCGCTGAAGCTGGGTACCTGCACCATGAGTCTAAAGCTCCTGACAGTCATTTCCTCCATTTTGTTACCGTTGTTGTTACTGCCATTGTTGTTGTTGGATAGGACAGAAATTGAGAGAGGAGAGGGAAGACAGAGAGGGAAGAAAAAGACACCTGCAGACCTGCTTCACTGCCACATGTGCTTAACCCAGTGTGTTCCCGCCCAGCTCCTTCTTTTATTTTTAATTAAATAGTGATTTAATAATGGTTTACAATATTGTAAGATTACATAGTTATAGTTCTATTTTTTAAAAAATGTTTATTTATTCCCTGTTGTTGCCCTTGTTTTTTTATAAAGCTTTTTTTAATTTAATTTTTTCCCTTTTGTTGCCCTTGTATTTTTATTGTTGTTGTAGTTATTGATGTCGTCGTTGTTAGATAGGACAGAGAGAAATGGAGAGAGATGGGGAAGACAGAGAGGGGGAGAGAAAAATAGACACCTGCAGACCTGCTTCACGGCCTGTGAAGGAACTCCCCTACAGGTGGGGAGCTGGGGGCTCGAACCGGGATCCTTAAGCCGGCCCGGCCCATGTGCTTCGCACGCCTGCGCTTAACCACAGTGCTACCACCCTACTCCTGCCCTTGTTGTTTTATTGTTGTCGTGGTGGTAGGATAGGACAAAGAGAAATGGAGAGAGGAGGGGAAGACAGCGAGGGGGAAGAGAAAGATAGACACCTGCAGACCTGCTTCACCGCCTGCTTTATCCCCTGTAGGTGGGGAGCCGGGGGTTCGAACTGGGATCCTTTCGCAGGTCCTTGCGCTTTGCATGGCGCCATGTGAGCTTAACCCGCTGCGCTGCCACCCAACTCCCCATAGGTATAGTTTTATACTACATCCATCACCAGTAGACTGTGCCTGGTTCTCACAAAATCTTAGAGACAGGTCATATGAGGACTCTCCTCTCTCCCAGCATCTTGTTTATCCTGGCTTCTCAATTAGGCTTGAGTGTCAACATACTGAGCCAATTCAACTGAGAGGTGGCAGGAAGATGTATATGAGGGTGGGTGGATTCATGTCTTTCTCCAGTTTCCTCCAGTGGTTAAATGAATTCAGGGACTTGTTTCTCCCACCCTACCCTCTTTTCTTTTCCTTTTTAAAAAAGTATTTTCTATTTATTCAGTTTTTAATTATTTTTATTTATTTATTGGATAGAGACAGCAGAAATTGAGAGGGAAGGGAGTAATAGAGAGGGAGAGAAACAGAGACACCAGCAACACTGTTTCACCACTCTGAAGCTTTCCCCCTGCAGTTGGGAACTGGGGGCTCCCACCCTGATCCTTGCTCATTGTAATGTGAGCTCAACCAGGAGCACCACCTAGCCCTTCTTTTCCCCTCCCCTCCCCTCCCCTCCCCTCCCCTCCCCTCCCCTCCCCTCCCCTCCCCTCCCCTCCCCTTCATCCAAAGTGCTGCTCAATTTTGGTTTATGGTGGTGCTGGACATTGAACCTTAGAGCCTCAGGCATGAAAGCCATTTACTTAACTATATACTATCTCCCCAGCCCAGGGATTCTTCTCATTATTATTATTTCCAGGATACTCAACCCCTTCTATGTACTGCACTCTGATTAAAATACAAAGTCACGGGACCCAGCGGTAGCGCACTAGGTTAAGCACACATGGCAAGGACCGGCTTAAGTATCCTGGTTCCAGCCCTCAGCTCCCCACTTGCAGGGGGGTCGTTTCACAAGCAGTGAAGCAGGTCTGTAGTTATCTATCTTTCTCTCCCTCTCTCTGTTTTCCCCTCCTCTCCCGATTTCTCTCTGTCCTATCCAACAACAACGACAGCAATAACAACAACAATGATAAACAACAACGGCAACTAAAAGGAAAAAAATAGCTTCCAGGAGCAGTGGATTCATAGTGCAGGCACTGAGCCCGCAGCCAATAACCCTGTAGGCAAAAAAAAAAAAAAAAAAAAAAAAAGTCATACCATTTGGGGGCTGGGTGGTAGCGCAGAGGGTTAAGCGCACATGGCACCAAGCACAAGGACCGGCATAAGGATCTCGGTTCAAACCATCAGCTCCCTACCTGCAGGGGGGTCGCTTCACAAGAGGTGAAGCAGGTCAGCAGGTGTTTCTCTTTCCTCCTCTCTATTTCTTTCTGTCCTATCCAACAACAACAACTGCTATAACAATAATAACAATAACAACCACAAGGGCAACAAAATAGGAAAAATGGCCTCTAGGAGCAGTGGATTCATAGTGTTGTGAGATCCCCCAGAGATAACCTTGGAAACAAACAAACAAAAAAAAGCTATAGGATTTAACCCCAATAATCATCTCTTCCTTGAAACTCTTTGGCTTTTTTTTTTTTTTTAAGATTTTATTTATTTATGAGAAAGATAGGAGGAGAGAGAAAGAACCAGACATCACTCTGGCACATGTGCTGCCAGGGATCAAACCCTGGACCTCATGCTTGAGAGTCCAAAGCTTTATCACTGTGCCACCTCCTGGACCACAACTCTTTGGCTTTTATATATATATATTTTTTCTTTTTCTGAATTCATCTTCATTTCTACCTGCTGCTCAGTTTCTTTGACTACTTTTTTCCCCCCTACCAGGATGATTGCTAGACAGCTTCGCTGTTCCTGGCAGTTAGCCCCCCTCCCCCTCTTGATAGAGGCAGAGAAACAGAGATAGAAGACAGAAAAGAAGCACAGCTGCTCTGCTTCATCAATCAAGAAGTTGCCTGCTATAGGGCTAGAACTAAGGCACTTGTGCATGGGACTGAGTAAGTGGTTCTGTTTGTTCCACCTCCTGATCCTTTCTTTTTTTAAAAAAAAGATTTATTTATTTATTTTTTACCAGAACACTGCTCAGTTCTGGCTTATGGTGGTGCTGGGGATTGAACCTGAGATCTTAGAGCCTCAGGATTTTAAGGCATTTTCATAACCATTATGTTATCTCCCCAGCTCTAAAATATTTATTTATTCCCTTTGTTGCCCTTGTTTTTGTATTGTTGTAGTTATTATTGTTGCTATTGATGTCGTCGTTGTTGGATAGGACAGAGAGAAATGGAGAGAGGAGGGAAAGACAGAGAGGCAGAAAGAAAGATGGACACCTGCAGACCTGCTTCACCACTTGTGAAGTGACTACCCTGCAGGTGGGGAGCAGGGGGGTGGGGGGTGGGCTAGAACCGGGATCCTTCAGCTGGTCCTTGCGCTTTGCGCCGCCTGTGCTTAACCCGCTGCTCTACGGCCGGACTCCCAGGTTCTGTTTTTTTTTTTTTTTTTAATCTTTATTTATTTATTGGATAGAGACAGCCAGAAATCGAGAGCAAAGGGGGAGGATAGAGAGGAGGAGAGACAGCAAGACACCTGAAACTCTCCTTCACCACTCACAAAGCTTTCCCCCTGCAGGTGAAGACCAGGGGTTTCCACCTGGGCCCTTGGGCATTGTAACATGTCTGCTCAACCGAAGTGTGCCACCAGCTATCCCCAGTTCTGTCTTCATACCATCCCAGCTTCCTTTAGCCTGAATTAAAGCAAACTTCAACGGACACTCCATAGATGTAATTTTTTAAAAATATATTTATGTGTTCCCTTTTTGCTTTATTGTTATACTTATTATTGTTGTCTGTCTTTGTTTTTGGATAGGACAGAGAGTAATGGAGAGAGAAGGGGAAGACAGAAAGGGGGAGAGAAAGATAAGACACCTGCTTGTGAAACAACTCCCCTGCAGGTGGGGAGCCAGGGGCTTGGACTGACATCCTTACACCGGTTACTGCTCGCTACCTGCGCTTAATCCACAGCGCTACCGCCAGACTCCCCTCCATAGCTGTAATTTTTTACTAAAACCTCCCTTTGTTTTCATTTCCACAGAATTTTCCTTTTTAGGGGAGTTCATTTAGCATGGAGAAGACAACCACTATTATACCTTTCTTCAGAGTACTTAGTGGGGCAACTCTAGAGGTGATGTAGTGCGTACAGGATTTGCCATGGCTAGGTCCACAGCTGGAGGTTGAATTTAGGAACTTACTATGCAGCTCGTATATTCGACATTGGCACCGGCCAGCAAGTAGCGAGAAAGCAGCAACATTGCAGCAACATTTTGGTGCGATTTGATGTCTGATTTCCATTAGGTTAATATCATTTAGTGTTCCTAAATCTGCGTGTTTATTACAACAACTAAGATAGCCTCAGTAAGAATTCCTCTAGGGTAGTTTTATTTATTGAAATATGTTTAATTTTATTGCTCAACTCTGGCTTATGGTGGGTTTGACTCTGGGACCTCAGAGCCTCAGGCTTTTGCATAACCATTATGCTGTCTCTCCCAAGCCACCCCAGGGTAGTTTTATTTAAAGGTGCCTGCCTTCTGCACTCCCCTTAGCTATTTCTAAAGGGTCCGGCCCTCGGAGGACTGGAAGCACCGTTCGTCTGGGCTCTGATCCTGCAGCAGAAGCGGGTCCCCAAGCAGGGTAGTACCTGGCGGGCGTGCTGTTTCTGTGTCGCGCATCTCGCTTTAAACTAGCTGCCTTAAAATTGTTCGGAGCCAGTGAGTGCCACGTGCAGATTTACCAGCCTCGGGACTCGGGCCCATAAGAGGACGCTTTCTCCCTCCCTATCACATTAAAAACAAAAAACAAAAGTAGCAGGCAGCAAAACCGCCTGAGCGCCCCGGGAAAGCGCGCCAACCACACAAAGAAAAGGAGGGGGGGCGACCGGGATTCAAAATCATTTCCCCAGGACGAACAGCCTCCCAAACCTATAGGAGTTAACTGCGCGCTTGATCATAGCCAATAGATAGCGCGTGAGTGGTTTAGTTCCGCCTTGAAGAAGGATCGATATGTCCTTTGCCCAGTGCCAGAGCGGGGTGCTGAATTCTGGACCAATCAATTCGGGAGGTGGGTGGAGTGTAGGCTAGGGGGTTGGCGGTGCCGTGTCATGGAGGCTCAGTCGCCGAGCAGCCATTGAAGGAGAAGCAACTACGGGAGAGTGTGTGTGTGCGCGCGTGTGTGCGTGAGTGCGCGCGCGAGTGTGTGGACAAGGAGGTAGGGGCAGCCGAGTTAAGAGTCCCAAACTCCTTGGACTCCATTTGCTATTCTCTTTTCACGCCTGCTCCGATCTGGTGACGGTGGGCGTTTATATTTGCATTTCTTTTCATTCATTTCCCAATCTTTGAAGAATTTGGGGTCAGGGGTGGTGGGAGAAGAAGGCAAGGCGAAGGGTAGCAGCCGACGAGTAGGAGGAGGACATGGAGATGAAGAAGAGGATTAACCAGGAGTTAAGGAACAGAGCCCCGGAGGAGGTGAGATGACTCAGCCCCCTTCCCTTCCCTGCCACCCCTGTCTGCCGAGGGCCGGGTTTTGGGGGCCCAGGGTGGGTGTGCGAGGACGGCTAAGGAATGAACCCCCAGTTGGGGTTTGGGGGGTGGGGGGTAGTCGGCCTGAAGTTTTCTATCATTAAAATCTTTCTACTTAAAATGGCGAAGGGTTCAAGTTTCTAGGGGCGTTTTTGTGTGTGTTGGGGGCTTAGCCCATCCCGGTTCTCTTCGACTCGTGTGACCGGGCCTCGCGGGAAGCGGGAACTCAGGGGCCGCTCCAAGTTGGGGGGCTTTGCTTTCCTAGTTCCTCCCGGGGAGGGGCGATGGCTGCCCGCGACCCCCCAAGTCCCTCTCGCCCCTGCCACAGCCATCGCCACCTAATGAGTTAGTGCAACTTTTCCACAGGGCTGCCAACTCTTTCTGGGGGCGCCCCGGGCCTCGAGACCCCCGGCTTGCCGGTGTGCTACTGGGCGCGAGTGGGGGTCGCGCGGGGCGGCGGCACCCACTCGTCTGGGAAGCCGCGCGGCCGCCGGGCGGAATCTGGGTCAGCGGCTGAGTCTGGGGACTGGCCGCGGTGGCCGGAGGTGGGGAGGGCACGCGACACGGCCACCACGGGCCCTGCCCGCGCCTGCTCGTGGGGGCCGCCGGCTGCGATCCAACCCCTGGAGACGTCTCGCGAACTCCCCCGCCAGGCAGCCGAGCCGCGCGCCTCACCGCCGGGCTCGCCGAGCCGAGTGCAGCGCCCGCGCCGCTGTCGCCCGAGTTAAAGAGCCGGTCGGGGAGGGGCCACGTGAGGCGGGGTCGCGCGCCCTCGCGGGGTCGAGCGGGACGCGTTTCCGCCGCCTCCTCCCGGGCGCCTCCCAGGCAGCACCCTGCCCTCCCCGCCCGGGGCATATTTTCCCGGAGAACTCGCGGCGGGGCGGCGACCCCTGCTTCTATGGGGAGTCCCCGCCCCGTGTGGGGTTTCCCGTCTGCGGGCGGTGGTGAGGGGGTCCGGAAGAGCTGGAGAGGAGTGTGCACTAGTAAGCAGACTTGTTAATTGAGGCCCCGGACATTCCCCCGCCGAGCTGAAGTATAGATTTGTTTTTCCCCTGGGTGGGGACTGGTGTGTGCCCGCGATGGGGGTGGGGGCTCGCCGAGTGGGAACCTCACACCTTTAAAAACGTCATTCAGGACCCCCCCTTTAAGTCCATTTTTCTGAAATTGTTCCGGAGCCGGCAGGAGGAAAGCGAGTGGCTCTGTTGGCAGGGTCATCCCCCAGAGAGAACTTGAAACTTGTGTGTGTGGGGGGGCGGGGTGTTGGAAGGATAACTAGAACTTGGGCTTTCAAAACTGCCCTTCAGAAGCATGCCTTTCGAAAGTTTTTTTTCCCCCCAGTAGCTTGGGTTGGAAAAATGGATTTGCTCCCTGACACCCCCCCCCCAGCCTTCTGCTCCCCCTACCCGTAGTAATTTCCTTGCCAGTGTTGGGGAGTGCCGGATGTTGCCTGTTTTTCCTTCCTCCCCTGTGGTGTAATAACGGTCTCTATATTTGTCTAGCTTTTTGCAGTTTACGGAGCACTTTCCACGGGTGTGTGTGGGTGTTATTTACTTGCCTCCTGCAGCAAAGTGGACAGTCTTGTTCTAAAACCCCAGTTAGTGCAGGAGAACTTGGGGGGTCGATGGAGCTGGGTGCCTCTAGTGGAAGAACTGGTTTCCAGGCATCGAAACCTGTGGCCCTTCCTCCCTCTCACCCAGAGCCACAGCCTGTGTGACCTAGGCCAGTCGCACCTACTGGGCTTCCTCCTTCCAGGGCTTCTGCTGACTGTATCACAGTTCTATTCAGAAGTAGTTGGTGGCCTCCCTTTCAGCTTCCTGCACCCAACCATATATATGGTATTGGGAGTAAAAGGCCAAGGCATCCTAAGTCCATGTAGATCATACCAGAAAGTTTCATTATTATGACTCTGGCCTAATAGAGAATTGAACATTCCCCCTCTCCACCCCTCATCCCCAAGGATGGGGAAAAACTCACAGAAGTACTACCAAGGTAGCAGGTAGAAAGCATTTTGTCAAGGATGTTTTAAAGTATTTTTATTTACTTCCTATTGGGTAGAAGCAGAGAAATTGAGAGAAGGGAGATAGGGTGGAAGAGAGAGACACCTGTAGCCCTGCTTCACCACTCCTGAAGCTCCTGCCCTGCAGGTAGGGGCAAGGAGTTTGAATCTGGATCCTTTCACAGTGTGTGATGTGTGTGCGTAACCAGATGCACCACCACCTGGCCCCCTACTTATTTTAATGAGAGTGAGAGATGTAGAAAACCAGAGACTAAAACACTGCTCAGCTCTGGCTTTTGGTGGTGTTGGGGACTGAACTGGGAGTTTAGAGGCTCAGACATAAATGTCCTTTTTTTCATAACCATTAGCTGTCTCCCTAGCTCTAGAATAGACCACTTTTGAAAGTTGGGCTGTGTAAGAGCAGCTTTCTCATATTTCTTCCAGAAGGGGACAAGATATATATATATATATATATTTAATTATTTTATTTTATTTATTTATTCCCTTTTGTTGCCCTTGTTTTTCATTGTTGTTGTAGTTATTATTGTTGTCATCATTGTTGGATAGGACAGAGAGAAATGAAGAGAGGAGGGGGAAGACAGAGAGGGGGAGAGAAAGACAGACACCTGCAGACCTGCTTCACCGCTTGTCAAGGGACTCTCCTGTAGGTGGGGAGCCAGGGCTCGAACCAAGATCCTTACACTGGTCCTTGCATTTTGCGCCACCTGCGCTTAACCCACTGCGCTACAGCCTGACTCACGACAAGATATTTTTTTGAGTAAGTGTGGCATTTATCAACCAAAGGAAAGGGGTTTTAAAGTGAGAAGGGGAGTGTGGCTTGAGGGTGGGTGTGAGGGACAGGAGAGACCTCATCCAAGTTAAAACTCCTGGCACCAAATGGGAACCCCATGCTCAGTTGTGTCTCTGCTGGCTGTCTTTTCCCTCTACTTAGAAGGAATAAAAGGTCCAAAGGTTTGAAGTGGAAGGGTGAATGAATGCAACAGTTTCCTTTCTCTTCCCAGTGGTTTTTGGACAAGTCACTTGGCTCCTTCCCCCAAAATGGAGGTGTCCTCACTGCATAGTAAATATACAGCCAAATGTTGGTGGCCTCTCTGGGGTTAGAAATAGGCTTCATGTGAGCCCGGCGGTAGCGCAGTGGGTTAAGCGCATGTGGACCATGTGGACCGATACGTAAGGATCCCGGTTCGGGCTCCCAGCTCCCCACCTGCAGGGGAGTCACTTCCCCTCCTCTCTCCATTTCTCTCTGTCCTATCCAACAACAACGACATCAACAATAATAACTACAACAATGAAAAACAAGGACAACAAAAGGGAAAATTAAATAAAAAAAAAAAAAAAAAAGAAATAGGCTTCATATGGGAACTTTTCCCAAAGTTCTGTTTTTATGCATCAGTGATATGAAGCAGGCACTCACTGGACCACCCCATATTTAAATGTAAAAGGTTAGCATGTAATGATGACTTAGAATGTATTTTAGATTTATTTTCTTCCAGAATGAGGACTTTCTGTGTAGAGACTTTTTTTTTTTTTTTTTTTTTTTTTAACCAGAGCACTGTGAGGGGGTTGAACCTGGGACTTTGGAGCCTCAGGCATGAGAGTCTGTTTGTATCACCATTACGTTATCTACCCTCCACCTGAGACTGGTGGTTTTTATGTTTTTGTTTAATGATTTCTTTTTTCTTTTTCACTGTTTAAGGAATTTTTATTAAAGCAAGAATTTTGTAATCCAAATTATTTATCTATTTATCTTATATAAGAGTGAGAGAAGTCAGAGCATCATTCCTGTATATATGGTACAAGGGATTGAACTAGACCTCAGGCATGCAAGTCCTGCGCACTACACTTCCCCCTACCCACCACCCCCTCAAAAAAAAAGAGTGGTTTTAATAGTCATACTTAAAGAGTGTAAAAATCTAGGGCTTTTGCTCAACAGACTTTAAAAGATCATTTATCTTCTCTTACAGGTGACAGAGTTGGTTCTTGATAATTGTCTGTGTGTCAATGGGGAAATCGAGGGCCTGAATGATACTTTTAAAAAGCTAGAGTTTCTGAGTATGGCTAATGTGGAACTAAGTTCATTGGCCCGGCTACCCAGCTTAAATAAACTTCGAAAGGTAAGTTGACACTGGGTGTGAACACCCTATGATTTCAGTACTGTAATGTGTAGCTTTTGAGCCTTTTAACTAGATAGTTCTAGGGTGTTGGAGTGGGGGGCTTATGTAGGGCTAGAAGCTCTAATGCTGCCTTTTAATTAATTAATTAATTAATTCCCTTTTGTTGCCCTTGTTGTTTTATTATTGTAGCTATTGTTGTTGTTGGATAGGACAGAGAGAAATGGAAAGAGGAAGTGAAGACAGAGAGGGGAGAGAAAGATAGACACCTGCAGACCTGCTTCACCAATTGAAGCTTGAACCAATTGAGGCTTGAACCAGGATCCTTAGGCCGGTCCTTGCGCTTTGCACTACCTGCACTTAACCCACTGCGCTACCACCCGACTCCTTAATGCTGCTTTAAATTTACACCTGCAGCCCTCTGGTCTACCAGCTGAGCTATTGAAGGATTTACTCTAATCATATTTTTCAGAAGTTTAAATTTAATAATGAAATCACATAATATGAATTTGGACTTAACATCTTACCAAATGGTTTTTCTCTGAAACAAAGTGCAACTATAACACCGTTGGAGTCTATTGTATAGGGACTATAATACATTACTTGACAATTGTCGGTGGGAATTTGGAAATTAATGACTCTTGATAGTTCTTGAAGCCAGAGAGCATCACTGTTGTTTTTCTTCTTAAAGTTGATAAAATTGAAAAAAAAAAAAATTGGGAGTCAGGCGGTAGCATAACAGATTAAGCGCAGGTGGCACAAAGCACAAGGACTAGTTTAAGGATCCCAGTTCGAGCCCCCAGTTCCCTACCTGCAGGAGAGTTGCTTCACAAGCGGTGAAGCAGGTCTGCAGGTATCTTTCTTTCTCTCCCCCTCTCTCTCTTCCCCATCTCTCTCCATTTCTTTCTGTCCTATCCAACAACAACAATAATAGCTATAACAAGAAAAAACAACAAGGGCAACAAAACCGGGGAATAAATAAATATTAAAAGAATCTTTGATCTCTCTTCAGCTTTCACCATTTTTTTGTTTTCTCCCCATAGCTGGAACTTAGTGACAATGTCATTTCTGGAGGCTTGGAAGTCCTGGCAGAAAAATGTCCAAATCTTACCTACCTCAATCTGAGTGGAAATAAAATAAAAGATCTCAGTACAGTAGAAGCTCTGGTAAGTTGGAAAGTCTGTCTCTGGGCTTGGATATCTTACTTCATATTGAAATAGTTACTATTAAGGAAAGAGGAAGAAGAGGAGTAGAGAACCAGAGGTTCACTCTTACATGTGATGCTGGGAATAGAACTTGGGACCTCATGTTTGATAGTCCAACACTATACACGGCACCACCTCCTGGCAATCAAAGCACTATTTCAGCTCTGGCTCACAGTGATGGTGCAAAACATTAAACCTGGGACTTTGAAGCCTCTGGCATGAGAGTTTCTTTGCCGAACCATTATGCTATCTACCTGTGCTCCCGCATGAAAGTCTTTGCATGACTATTATGCCCTATTGTGTTTTATCTTAATGGTTTCTAGTCTGTTCTTACACTACTTGTGTAATTCTTTAAAAAGATATTTATTTATTGGCTAGAGATAGAGAAACTGGTAAAGAGGGAGAGAAAGAGAAATACCTGCAGCACTGTTCCACTGCTTGTAAAGCTTTTCCTCTATAGGTAGAGACCGGAGGCTTTGAACCTGGGTTCTCATGGATGGTGGTATGAGGCCCCACTTTTACATTTCTTACTTTTTAAATTAAATTAAACTTATTTATTGGATAGAGATAAGTTGAGAGGGGAGGAAAGAGATAGACAGGGAGAGAGGCAGAGACACTTAAAACACTACTTCACTGGTCTTGAAACTTCGTCTGTAGTTGGGGACTGGGACTCGAATCCTGGGTCTTTGTACATAGTTACATTTGTGCTCAGCTAGGTGTCCCACCAACTGGTGGCTGATAAATTTTAAAATGGATGAAAAATTTCTTTCAGCTTTTTTAAGAGTTGAGTATTTGGTTTTCAAGTTTCCAGAAAATTCTATTCTTTTACCTTCTCCTATTTTGTTACTTAATCACTTGCTACTTTGTTTCCTGGCATGAGAGAAGAAAAAGTAGATAAAATGAAATTCTGAAAAGTGTTGCTATGGTTTTTAAGGGTAAGATTAGGAGATTGGAGTTGTTGAAAATAAGCCTGACTAGCTTTAAACTTTGTTTGCCTGTTCGTGCACAGATTTGGTTAATAAAATGTAACAAATGACTACTACAAGTAAGACAGTAAGGTGCTAAGAGATTCAGCAGTGAAGAAAACCAAGTTCCTACGGTCTTGAGTACACATGCCAGCATCTCAATAAGAGAATTGACTGTGCTTAATGTGCATAGCCAAAAGCCAAGGTCATGCTTTGATTCCAAGTATACCTTTTCTGGCTCATGGATTAAAAAGAACTAGCATGGCCATTTTAAGTCTCGAATGTAAGTTTTGACATTTTACTTTTCTAGCAAAATCTGAAGAATTTGAAAAGTCTCGACTTGTTTAACTGTGAGATCACCAACCTGGAAGATTATAGAGAAAGTATTTTTGAATTGCTGCAGCAAATCACATACTTAGATGGATTTGACCAGGAGGATAACGAAGCACCAGACTCTGAAGAGGATGATGATGAGGGTAATCATTCTTAATACTCGTAAATGGGTCGCAATTACAGGCTAATCATGCTATACAGAAGAGATAGTCTAGGATATTTAGGTGTAGGGTCAAGAAAAATATGTTAGTACAAGAGAAGTTAAAAAACTTGTAGTCTTCGGGAGTTGGGCGGTAGCGCAGTGGGTTAAGCGCAGGTGGTGCCAAGCACAAGGAGTGGTGCAAGGATGCCAGGTCAAGCCCCTGGCTCCCTACCTGCAGGGGAGTCGCTTCACAGGTGGTGAAGCAGGTCTGCAGGTGTCTATCTTTCTCTCCCCTTCTCTGTTTTCCCCTCCTCTCTCCAATTCTCTCTTTCCTATCTAACAATGACATCAGTAACTATAGCAAGGGCAACAAAAGGGAAAATAAAATAAAATTTTTTAAAACTTGTTTTTCCACATTTCTGGCAGCTTTGGGGAATGTAGTTGTCAAACTTATCAAAGTTTGTGAGATTTGATATCTATATGAACTGGTATAATTGCCACCCAGCAAAAAAAGGGCAACTTTTAGAATAGTACTTTAAAACAGAGTCATTTGGGGCCAGGTGGTAGCACACCTGCTTAAGTACACACATCACAGTGCAAAAGAATCAGGGTTCAAGCCCCTGGTCCCCACTTGCAGAGGGAAAGCTTCATGAGTTATGAAGCAGGGCACCAGGTTTCTCTCTGTCTCTAATAAAAAAAAAAAAATGGAGCACTGATAAGTTCTATGAATGAGTCTTGCAGACATTTTCCTATGAAAGATGCCAGACATAGAAGACCACATATGACACCATTTGTGTGAACATGCTTGGAGTAAGCATATTTATAAAGACAGTAAATGAGTGGTGGTTGAGCTGGGGAAGGACTGCTAATGGTAAAAGGGGTTTTGGGGTGTGTGTGTGGAAGTGTTCTAGATTGTATAGTAAATATACATTTGGATAAGTGGATGACTTAGATCAAATGACAGAATTGCTATTGTTAGTGAGATAAGGTTGTCAGTTGGACTCTTGTGGTTCATACTAAGTGCGCTTAACCTGCTACTCTACCACCCTAGCCCCCCTTTTTTTCTTTTTTTTTTTTTTATTAAAAACAGAATCCCACAACCTGTTTCTGTTTCTTTTTTAAAGATTTTATTTATTTATTAATGAGAAAGATAGGAGGAGAGAGAAAGAACCAGACATCAGTCTGGCACATGTGCTGCTGGGGATCGAACTCAGGACCTCATGCTTGAGAGTCCAAAGCCTTATAACAGTGCCACTTCCCGGACCACTCTTTTCTTTTTTCTTTTTTTTTTTTTTTTACTTTTTTATTAAAGAAAGGATTAATTAACAAAACCATAGGGTAGGAGGGGTACAACTCCACACAATTCCCACCGCCCAATCTCCATATCCCACCCCCTCCCCCGATAGCTTTCCCATTCTCTATCCCTCTGGGAGCATGGACCCAGGGTCATTGAGGGTTGCAGAAGGTAGAAGGTCTGGCTTCTGTAATTGCTTCCTCGCTGAACATGGGTGTTGACTGGTCGGTCCATACTCCCAGTCTGCCTCTCTCTTTCCCTAGTAGGATGGGTCTCTGGGGAAGCTGAGCTCCAGGACACATTGGTGGTGTCTTCAATCCAGGGAAGTCTGGCCGGCATCCTGATGACACCTGGAACCTGGTGACTGAAAAGAGAGTTAACATACAAAGCCAAACAAATTGTTGAGCAATCCTGGTCCCAAAGCTTGGAAAAGTGGAGAGGAAGTATTAGGGAGGTACTCACTGCAAACTCTAGTGTACTTCTGCTTTCTTACTTTGGTGCCATACTCCAAACTCAGTCAATTTCTGCTTTACGTTTCTACTTCTTTTTTTTTTTTTTTTACATGCATAACATTCCCCAGATTCCCATTCAACAATACAACCCCCACTATTTCATTCATCATTTTTCATGGACCTGTATTCTCCCCACCCACCCACCCACCCACCCCAGAGTCTTTTACTTTGGTGTAATACTCCAATTCCATTTCAGGTTCGACTTGTGTTTTCTTTTCTAATCTTGTTTTTCAACTTCGGCCTGAGAGTGAGATCATCCCATATTCATCCTTCTGTTTCTGACTTATTTCACTCAACATGATTTTTTCAAGGTCCATCCAAGATTGGCTGAAAACGGTGAAGTCACCATTTTTTACAGCTGAGTAGTATTCCATTGTGTATATATAGCACAACTTGCTCAGCCACTCATCTGTTGTTGGACACCTGGGTTGCTTCCAGGTTTTGACTATTACAAATTGTGCTGCCAAGAACATATGTGTACACAGATTTTTTTGGATAGATATGTTGTGTTCCTTAGGATATATCCCCAGGAGAGGAATTGCAGGATCATAGGGTAGTCTATCATGTCAGATATGAGAATAGCTGTTCCTGCCCTTTTTTGTGGGCCATTGGCTTGAATGATAGTTTTCCATCCTTTCACTTTAAGTCTGTGTTTGTCTTGTTGCGTTAGGTGAGTTTCCTGTAGACAACATATTGTTGGGTTGTGTTTTCTGATCCATCTTCCTACTCTGTGTCTTTTAATAGGTGAATTCAGGCTATTCACATTTATTGATATCAAAGATTGAAGATATTTTAACGCCATTCTTGTAGAGTTTTAGAGTGTTTTGATATGTGTTCTATTTGTGGTGGTCTGGTTGTTTATAGGAAACCTTTCAGAACTTCTTTCAAGGCAGGCTTGGTGATGGTTGCTTCCTTCAACTGTTGCTTGTCTGAGAAGGTTTTGATGCTTCCATCTAGTCTGAATGACAATCTAGCAGGATATAGTATTCTTGGCTGAAAGCCTTTCTCATTGAGCACTCGATAGATATCTTGCCATTCTCTTCTGGCCTGTAGTGTTTGTATGGAGAAGTCTGCTGCTAATCTTATGGGTTTTCCTTTGTAGGTGACTCTTTGTTTTTCTCTTGCAGCCTTGAGGATCCTTTCTTTATCCTTATTCCTTTCCAATCTAAGTATGACATGTCTTGGTGTCTTTAGGTCTGGGTTAATTCTGTTTGGGACCCTCTGGGCTTCTTGAATCTTTATGTCTTTGGTGTTGTCTAGACTAGAGGAATTTTCAGCTATTATGGCCTGGAGAACGCTTTCTTCCTCCCCTTCTCTTTCTTCCTCTGGTAAGCCAATAATGCGTATATTGTTTCTTTTGAAGTCATCCCATAGGACTCTGTTGTTGTTTTCAGCATCTCTTAATCTCTTTTTGAGATCTCTTACTTCTTCTTTAGTTGTCTCTAATTCATCCTCAATCTTGCTAATTCTGTCTTCAGCCTCATTGATTCTATTCTCTCTGCTCTCTACTGCTTTCTGGAGTTCATCTATTTTGTTGCCCTGCTCTGATACTGTTTTAGCTTGTTCAGCTAGTTGCATTCTTAGCTCAGCAATTTCAGCTTTCAGCTCTCTAATAACCATGAGATAATTAGAATTTTCTTCCATATTCTCATTTGTTGTTCCTGCATTTCTGATTACAATTTTTTCAAATTCTTTACTCACTCCTGTTATTATTTCCTTAGCTAATGTTTGGATGTTGAACTCGTTGTTTTGTGCTTCGCCCTCTGGAGGACTTTTAGCTGGACTCTTGTCCTGGTTCGAGTCTCCATTATTTTTTCTTGTTGTTTTAACCATTTTATATAAGTTAACAGCTTTTTCAATCCCTGAGTTGGAGTTCAGTGGTGTAAAAGCCTTTTTTTTTTCCCCTGTAGGGTATGGTTGCCTGAGGGCTTTTAAACTATCAATAGGCTTCTTGGCTTAATCAATGACTCCTGACCAAGAGATAAAGCAGGGTGTGGCAGAGATAATCCAGTGGTTATGCAAAGAGACTTTCACAGCCCTTCAGCTATGCCACCGAGGTATAGGTCTTCTCCTGAGTTTCCCGGTTAGATCTCTGTGCCCTGGTGTCCCTCCCTGTTGCTGCTCCAGATTCTGAGGGTAGTAGCAATGGAGACTCAGAGTTGTACTTGGTGAGTCTCTGTGGAGTCCTTTCCTCCCTTCAGCTGTCCCCTTGTTGGTGGAGCAGACTGGAGGTGGTGTCTCCACTGACAGACTGTCGAACTGTTAGCAGTCACTTAATCTCTCCTTAGGCCCCTCTCTCCTCTCTGTCACCAGCCACGCGTGTTTGTACTCACGGGTGATTTACTGGGTTTCTGTGGTCATTCTAGTCCTGTCTTGTTTCGGTCCGGGTGGTCTCCTTTGGTATTCCTAGTTGATCCGGGAGAGGAGAGGAGAGGAGAGGAGAGAAAGCGATCTGCTGCTCGTAGCTCTGCCTCCGGAAGTCTCTCTTTTTTTTTTTTTTTTTAATTTTTATTTTCCCTTTTGTTGCTCTTGTTTTATTGTTGTAGTAGTTGGTATTGATGTCCTTGTAGTTGGATAGGACAGAGAGAAATGGAGAGAGGAGGAGAGAAAGATAGACACCTGCAGACCTGCTTCACCACTTGTGAAGCAATTCCCCTGCAGGTGGGGAGCCGGGGGCTCAAACTAGAATCCTTACACCAGTCCTTGTGCTTTGTGCCAAGTGTGCTTAACCTATGGCTGCGCTACCGCCCAACTCCCTTCTTTTCTTTTTTAAACTTTTTCACTAAAGCAGTTTACTGGGTAATGTTATAAAAAGATGGAATGATAACTACAACAATAATAATAATAACTACAATAATAATGATACAATAATAATAACTACAATAATAATGATAACTACAACAATAAAACAATAAGGACAACAAAAGGGAACGAATAAATAAATATAAAAAAAAAAAGAGATGGAATGATGGGGTCCGGGTGGTGGCGCACCTGGTTGAGCACAGACATTATGGTGCACAAGGACCCAGGTTCAAGGCCCTGCTCCCAACCTGCAGGAAAGCCTTTCGAGTGGTGAAACAGGGCTGCAGGTGTCTCTGTCTCTTTCCCTCTCTACCTCCTCTTCCCCTCTTGATTTCTGGCTGTATCTATTCAATAAATAAAAATAATAAAAAATAGGGGATTGGGCAGTAGCACAATTTGAAACACTGTAAAAGAATGGTGAGGACAACTGTAAACTCTGGAAGGGTGCAGGCACTCTTCTCCCTTAGTGCATAAAGAAACATAGTTTCTAAGGTGGGGGTATAGCATAATGGTTATGTAAAGAGACTGATGCCTGAGACTCCAAGGCCCCAGGTTTAATTTTCTTTCTTTCTTTCTTTTTTTTTTTTTTTTTAAAGGTTTTATTTATTTATGAGAAAGATAGGAGGAGAGAGAAAGAACCAAACATCACTCTGGCACATGTGCTGCTGGGGATCGAACTCACGACTGCATGCTTAAGAGTCCAAAGCGCTACCTCCCGGACCACTCTTTTCTCTTTTTTAAAAGTTTTTATTTATTTATTGATGAGAAAGATAGGAGAAGAGAGAGAAAGAATCAGACATCACTCTGGTACATGTGCTGCCGGGGCTTGAACTCAGGACCTCAACGCTAGAGTCAAGTGTACCACCTCCCGGACCACTTAAAAAAATTTTTTTATTATCTTTATTTATTGGATAGAAACAGTCAGAATTCAAGAGGGAAATAGAGAGGGTGAGAAACAGAGAGTCACCTGCAGCGCTGCTTCACCACTTGTGAAGCTTTCCCCCTACAGGTGGGGACTGGGGGCTTGAACCCAGGTCCTTGCACATTGTAACATGTGCGCTCAACCAGGTGTGCCATCACCCGGCCCCTGGGTTTAATTTTCAGTACTATCATAGGCCAGAGATGAATAGTGCTCTGATAAAGAGAGAAAAAAACACCAAAACCAACCAAGCAAACAACAAAATGACCTTGAGGGGTGGTGGGTGCCACCCTATAATAATCTTCCCTTGACTGAGGAGATTGGGGCAAAGGTAAAAAGGACCAAAGAACATCTAGAAAGATTTGCCCAGTCATTTTACTCATGCTTTGGAATCTTTTTGAAGATGATGAAGATGAAGAAGAAGATGAAGCTGGCCCACTTGAAGGTTTTGAGGAAGAGGAGGATGAAGATGAGGAGGATGAAGATGAGGAGGAAGAGGAGGATGAAGCAGACTCAGAAGTAGGAGAGGGAGAGGAGGAAGTAGGCCTTTCATACTTAATGAAAGAAGAAATCCAGGTAAGTAGGTATTCCTTAACATGTACTGAAAATGAATTATCTAGGCCTAGAGCTACTATTATGAAAAGTAAATTGTCTAGAAACTCAAGACTGCTTCTAGTTGTGGATGTGTCTGACAGCCTATCCTGTTGTCCCCCCACCATGCACACAGTTCATTCTTTTTCTTTCTTTCTTTTAGATTTATTTACTTATGAGAAAGATAGGAGGAGAGAAGAAGAACCAGATAATCACTCTGGTACATATGCTGCTGGAGATTGAATTCAGGACCTCATGCTTGAGAGTCCAATGTTTTATCCACTGTACCACCTCCCAGACCACCCTGAAGTTCATTCTCTATCCAGATACTCATAAACACTTGTTAGTTTTACCTCCCAGATAGCTTTAACTCCATTCTACCCATAGTGTGTGTGTGTGTGTGTGTGTGTGTATGTGTGTGTTTAAATCAGAGCACTGCTTAGCTCTGGCTGATGGTAGTGTGGGGGATTGAACCTGGGACTTTGGAGCCACAGGCATGAGAATCTGTTTGCATAACCATTATGCTATCTGCTCCCGCCAAGTGGAAAGATTTTTACAAATGTTTCTGCATTTATAAAATATACTAACCTCATAGGACATTTTATATTTTATTTCATCTATTTTGAATAGAGACAGAACTTAAGAAGTTAGTGAAAGACACCTGCAGCACTGACTGCTTGTGAAGCTTCCCCCCTGCAGGAGGGGAACGGGATCTTAAACTGGGGTTCTTGTGCATGGTGATGTGCTTGATCTACTGCATGTACCACCACCTGGCCTCCTGGATTGTTTTAATGGCGCAACAAGGTCATGTGTGCCTAGGATCTAAATGTTGGTACACTGTTAGTGCTCAGGAAAACTTATATTTTTTCTGATTCATTCTTTCGTTCCCGTCCTCTCTCCCCATCCTCCCTCCTAACCTCTCTTCTTTCTTCCTCTGCTCCTACTTCCTTCCTTTCTCCCAATGAGAGGGTTACAGAGGGAAAGATAGATAATGAGAGGGAGGGAGGGAGAAAGATCAGAACACTGCTCAGCTTTAACTTATGGTGGTGCTGGGGATTGAACCTGAGGACTCAGAGCTTCACACTGAATTTTTTTTTTTTTTTAATTCTATTGCGTAGACATACAAAGAAATTGAGAGGGATTGGGGAGATTGGTTTTCCCCCTAGGTGTGGACTGGTGTCTTGAACCTGTGTTTTTGCATTTGGTAACAAGTTCACTTAATCAGGTGTACCACCACCTGGCCCATGACTTTGGAAGCCTTTTGTATAACTGTTAGGCTATCTCCCCTTATTATTTGTTTATGCTTCTGAGTAGCTTTCTAAGGGTCCTATCTGAATATCATCAGTTAAGCATAACCCCTGCTTCCTTGGGCCACTTGGACGCAAATGTGATCATGTTACTAGTCTTTGTGAAACCTTCAGTGTTTCCCTGTCACCAAGACATACTTGTTGCTTGGGTCCTTCTAGCTTCTTCTCTGTGTCAGATTAAATTGTCATCTCAAGCTTTTGCTTGCTTTTCTGTCTATGTGTCCATCACTTACTCTATTTGAGGTGATTTTTTTTTTTTTCCTCATGTACTTTGAGCTTTTCTTCTAAGTGAGTAAATGTAAAGTAGGTAAAGTGCACGGGCTTTTAGGGCTGAGGAGACAACATAATGGTTATGCCAAAGACTTTCAAACTTCAACTCTGAAATTGCCTCATGATTAAAGGGTTTTATAACTTTTCATAGACAGTTATTCCTTCCTTTTCTACTTCTGAATTTTTTAATATAAGTCTTATTATTTATTTTCCTTTTTGTTGCTCTTGTTTTTTTATTGTTGTAGTTATTGTTGTCATCACTGTTGGATAGGACAGAGAGAAATGGAGAGAGAAGGGGAAGACAGGGAGAGAAAGAGAGACACCTGCAGACCTGCTTCACTGCCTGTGAAGCAACTCTTCTGCAGATGGGAAGCCGGGGTCTCAAACTGGGATCCTTACACTGGTCCTTGACGCTTTGCGCCAGGTGCACTTAACCTGCTGCGCTACCGCCCTACTCCCTCTACTTCTGAATTTTGATTAGACTTAACTTACCTGTAGACACTTCTGTAAGAGCTTGTTTACTTGACCAGTTTCTGCTAGATGATGACTGGTTTAAGGGAAGGGCTATTCATCTTGTATCTCATCTAGTATATTGACTTGAACATATTAGGCTCAAGGGAAAGAAAGGTCAGTTGGTTTGTAGAAAATCTTGAGTCCCTAGTAGTTTAGATATAAATTATCTTCTGATGTTAAATATTTTTTCTATGTATAGTTTATGATAAGTTTTAAAAAGAGTTATTTACTTCAGGCTGGTGAAATAACTCACTTGGTTAGTGCTTCTTTGCCATGTGTGACCTACATTTGAGCGAACTGGGCCCCCACTACACTTATGAAAGCTTTTTTTGTTTGTTTGTTTTTTGCCTCTGGTTTATTGCTGGGGCTCAGCACCGAATCCATTGTTCCTGGAGGCCATTTATTTATTTTTCACATTTTATTGGATAGGACAGAGAAACTGAGAGAGGAAGGAGAGAGAAAGACATCTACAGACCTGCTTCACCACTTGTGGAGCCACCCCCCTGCAGGTGGGGAGCTAGGGGCTCTCACCGGGATCCTTGTGCTTTGTACTGTGTGTGCTTAACCTGGTGTGCTACCTGCCTGGCCTCCTCTAAGAAAGCTTTAGTGCTGTGGTCTCTTAAAGATTTTATTTATTAATGAGAAAATAGGAGGAGAGAAAGGGAAACTGAGACATCACTCTGGCACATGTGCTGCCGGGGATTGAACTCAGGGCCTCATTCTTGAGAGTCCAACCCTTAATCCACTGTGTCACCTCCTGGACCACTGCATGTATAATATTTCCACATAACAGTATAACCCCCACTAGGTCCTCCTGTCATGTTCCAGAACCTGAACCCACCACCAGCACCTCAGAGACTATCTATCTATCTATCTATCTATCTATCTATCTATCTATCTATCTATCTCCTTTTTGTTGCCCTTGTTGTTTTATTGTTGTAGTTATTGTTGTTATTGATGTTGCTGTTGCTGGATGGGACAGAGAGAAATGGAGAGAGGAGGGGAAGACAGGGGGAGAGAAAGATAGACACCTGCAGACCTGCTTCACCGCCTGTGAAGCGACTCCCCTGCAGATGGGGAGCCGGGTCTTGAACCGGGATCCTTACGCCTGTCCTTGCACTTTGCGCTTCCTGCGCTTAACCCACTGTGCTACCACCCGACTCCCTTATATATAATTTTTTATGGTTAAAAATAACATCTTGTGTCTCAGGAGGTGGTGCAGTGGCTAGAGCATTGGAGTTAAAAGCAAGAGGTTCTGAGTTTGATTTGTGGCATCACATGTGCTATAGTGATGCTATGGTTTGCTCTCTCTCTCCCCCCCATAAATAAGTATTTAAATAAGCTTTCTTGTTTTTCTGTTTTGTGTTTGAGCTAGAACCCATTCATAGATGTAAAACATGGGATCTTGGGGGCCAGGTGGTGGCACACCTGGTTAAGTACTCGCATTAGAGTGCGCAAGGACCCAGGTTCAAGCCCCTGGTTCCACCTGTAGGGGGAAAGCTCCACGAGTGGTGAAGCAGGGCTGCAGGTGTCTCTCTTGTCTCTCTCCCTCTATTTCACCCATCCCTTTCGATATCTGACTGTCTCTATCCAATAAATAAAGATAATACAATTAAGAAAAAAAAAACATGGGATCTCTCCCTGGGCTGAGTCCCTGGTCAGTCTTGTTTTTTGTTTTATATTGTAAGATGAGTACCACAATAAGCCTAACTCTCCCCTTACATAGAAAACACAGCTGTTTTCTTGTGAAGGATTTTGATTTACTCTTTAACAACTTGCAACATAGAGTTATTAGCAACAGTGTACATTGTATCTTCATGAATTATTTTATGCTCAGGACCTCATACTTGAGTCTTACTCCTTAGCCACTGTGCCACTTCCTGGCCTGCTAGTTATGTACATTTAAAGATTTATTTATTAAATGAGAGAGTAGCAGAACTTCACTCTAGTACAAGTGATGCTGGGATTGATCTTAAAACCTCACGCTTGAGAGTCTACACATGTATCTACTGCACTTGTATCTACCCCTGGGGGGTACCCTGGACTGCAGTTAAAAAAAACTTTTTTTTGCCTCCAGGGTTATTGCTTGGGCTAGGTGCCTGCACTAGGAATCTATACTGCTCCTGGAGTCCACTGCTCCTGGAGTAGGTTATTTTTTTCATTTTTTTGCCCTAGTCTTATCGTTGCTATTGTATTATTATTGTTGTCATTGCTGTCATTGTTATTGGATAGGACAGAGAGAAATGGAGAAAGAAGGGGGAGATAGAGAGGGGAGAGAAAGATAGACACCTGCAGAACTGCTTCACTGCCTGTTCAGCGACACCCCTGCAGGCGGGGAGCCGGGGGCTCAAACTGGGATCCTTACACCAGTCCTTGTACTTTGCACCATATGCGCTTAGCCTGCTGCACTACCGCCTGCCCCCCCCAAAAAAAAACTTTTTAAGATTTACTTTAGTGAAAAGTATTTCTAAAGATTTTATTTATGAATGAGAAAGATAGGCGAGAGAAAGAAGCAGACATTACTCTGGTACATATGCTGCTGGAGATTGAATTTAGAACCTCATGCTTGAGATTCCAATGCTTTATACACTGTACCATGTCCTGGACCACTGTTTAGTTTTTGTTGTTGTTGTTTTTTTTTTTCACCAGAGCACTGCTCAGCTCTGTTTTATGGTGGTGTAGGGGATTGAACCTGGGCCTCTGGAGCCTCAGGCATGAGAGTCTGTTTGCATAACCATTATGCTATCTATCCCCACCCTGTTTAGTATTTCTGTACACCAGTGGGTCTGTGCATGCTATGAAAAGAAACTGGTTGTTCAGATTTTCCCTATTTACTCTGAAGTTCTTGATATTTGCTAATTAAAGTTGTATTTATTAAAATATGCCAGGGAATGAACCCAGGCCCTTACAAGTGTGTGATGCAGCTGGTGGCCTTCCTGGCTGTTTTTATTTTTGAAAATTTTTCTTATAGAGAGTGAAAATACACCAAAATACCATTCCATCATCCATAGGAGGTCCCTTTGGTACCATCCAGGGTGCTCTCAAGTGGAGCTGGGGATTGAATTCAAGGGCTTCATGTGTGTTAATGCATGCTTTTTACCTGCTGAGCCATTTCTGATGCTGTGTGTGTGTGTGTGTGTGTGTGTGTGTGTGTGTGGTGTGTTTACATCAAAAGACTTTCTTGCTTGAAATCTCAAGATCTCAGGTTTAATCTCCACCAGCACTGTAAGTCAGACCTGGGTAGTGCTTTGATAAGGAAAATAAATAATTTATGAGAGAGAAAACCAAGGCATTACTCTGACACATAAGATGTTGGGAATCCATCATTGGCCTGCATCCTTTTAGGTACCATACTTTAGCTACTGCACCTCCGTTTGGGCAGTACCACTAATTTTTATGAAACTAAACCTTTGTGGGACTAGAAAGAAGACCTTCAATTGGTCTCAGGCAGGGATGGAGAGTGTCCTGCCCACAGACTGAAATCATGTGGTCTGGCCATACTGAGGTAATCAGAGGGTTTTTTTTTCATACACTATTACATGCTAATTTCTCAGCTGATAATTTTTGTATGGTCCAAGATGATGTTATAAATATCCAAGTGGGACATAGGACAGCTTTTGTATAATGATCATGCAAAAAGACTGATGCCTGTGGTCCTAGGTTCATTCTCCCTACTACTATAAATATAAGCTGAGCAGTGCTTTGGGAAAAATAAAATTATCCAAATGGTCCGTGACAAAAAAAGTTCCCAGTTCTCAGGGCCGGGTTGTAGTAGTGCCGCGGGTTAAGCGCATGTGGCGCAAAGCACAAGGACCGGCATAAGGATCTTGGTTCAAGCCCCCAGCTTCCCACCTGCAGGGGGGGTTGCTTCACCACTTGTGAAGCAGGTTTGCAGGTGTCTTATCTTTCTCTCCCCCTCTCTGTCTTCCCCTCCTCTCTCGATTTCTCTCTGTCCTATCCAACAACAATGACAGCAACAACAACAATAAACAAGGGCAACAAAAGGGGAAAAGGTGGCCTCCAGGAGCAGTGGATTTGTAGTGCAGGCACCAAGCCCCAGCAATAAAGAAAAAAACCCTGTAGGAAAAAAAAAAATCCCAGTTCTTGGTCTAAGGTATCAGACTAAAGAGTATGTATCATGTTGATGATCACGGTGGTGGCTGTGGTTATTTAAGAAACACGCAGCCCAGGAGGTGACATGACATTGCATGTACCAGAACGGTGCTCTGGTCCTCTCTTTCTATTGTAAATAAATGTTAAAAAGGGGAGAAATAAGTTTGTTGCTGTCCCTGAGAGGTATCACAGCCAGTAGAGCCTCTGAGCAGTGAGCGTGAGTTTCTAAGTTTGACCCCTGACATCACATATGCCAGAATAATGCTTTGGTTTTCTCTCTTATATTAGTGAACAAATGAAAGAAGAAAATATTGTGTAGGCTTTGAATAAAATGGTAGAAGAGTATGCAATACACATTAGAGATTTTTATCTTGGCTGATTAGAGTGGGGAAGTAGTTTTTATGTTTCATGTCTGTGTTTAAAAGCAACCTAGAACAACTCATTCCCCAAGAGTTGGGATCAAATTTCATTGCCATTTGCCAGTTTGATGTTGTATATTATATTTCTATAGTAAGAAGTTTTCTGGATGAATACTTTTTCTAATGTTGTTGCTGGAGTTTTATCATTTGGAGCTTTTGCTTCCCCCACCCCTTCTCAGAGCTATCACAACATTGAAGTTCCCCTCCAGTAATGGGGCTTGGCTCCAACTGGGATCTGCTACATGGCAATGCAACACACTATCCAAAGTATATCCAAACTATTTTGCTTAACAAAATATTTGTTGGTGGGAGAACTAAGGTATTAAGAGAGTTACTTATTCAGTGCATTCGGGCACTGTTATACTAGTAACTCGATACATTCTTTTAAGTGATTTAAAATTTAGTTCCTCATTTTGTTGACATTTACTGTGCTGTACTGAGACTGGCTATTTCATTGTAGAAAGTTTTGGACAACACATTTAAAACAACTCATTTTTATAAAGGAACTAGATTTCACTGGGTTTTTTAAATTATATGTTATGTAGAGGTACAGACTAATCATGCTATTTTGTGCTTATAATAATGTTACTATCAAATCATGCCTTGATTCTCATACTCAGCATTTTAATTTCAAGGATGAAGAAGATGATGATGACTATGTTGAAGAAGGAGAAGATGAGGGTGAGTTACATTAGCCAAAATAAAACAAAACCAAGACATCTAAAAATAAAAATATACACACACACATATAATTTTAATATATATATGTAATTATTTTAATTTATTTATTAGAGGTCTAGGAGGAGAGAGAAAGGACCAGACATCACTCTGTACATGTGCTGCCTTCATGCTTGAGAGTGCAACCCTTGATCCACTGTGCCACCTCCTGGACCATATATATATATATATATATATATATATATATATATATGTATTTTTTTAATTAATTAATTATTTTTATTTTAACCAGAGCACTGCTCAGCTCTGAATTGTGCTGCTGGAGGTAGAACTTGGGAGCATAGAGCCTTGGGCCTGAAAGTCCTTTATTTCCCTAGCACCCCCACTTTTTTAAAAAAAAATTATTTATTGCCTTTTGTTGCCCTTGTTGCTTTATGGTTACAGTTATCGTTGTTGTTACTGATGTTGTTACATAGGACAGACAGAAATGGGGAGAGGAGGGGAAGACAGAGGGGGAGAGAAAGAGACACCTGCAGACCTGCTTCACTGCCTGTGAAGCAACTTCCCTGCAGGTGGGGAGCTGGGAGCTCGAACCGGGATCCTTATGCTGGTCCTTGCGCTTTGTGCCATGTGCGCTTAAGCCGCTGCACTACCAGCCAACTCCCATCCCCACTTTTTAAAAAAATACAATTAAAAAAATTTTTTTTTTAATTCTTTTAATGAGAAAGATACAGAGAGAAAGATCTACACAAAGACCAGAACAATACTCAGCTCTGGCTTATGGTGGTGCTTGGGATTGAACCTGGAACCTTTGGTGCCTCAGTCATGAAAGGCTTTTTGCATAACCATTATGCTGTCTCCCCAGCCATCCCCAGCCTTTTAAAAACATGAATCTAAAACTCAAATTTTTACTGATTTTTTTTTTTTTTTTTTAATAACATAGAAGCCTTGAAAGGTAGAGAAAAAGTATATTTTTAGGTAGTCCGATGGTAAAGCAGCGGGTTAAGTGCATGTAGCGCAAAGTACAGGGACTGGCGTAAGAATCCAGGTTCAAGCCCCCAGCTCCCCACCTGTAGGGCAGTTGCTTCACAAGTGGTGAAGCAGGTCTACAGGTGTCTATTTTTCTCTCTCCCCTTCTATCTTCCCCTCTTCTCTCCATTTCTCTCTGTCCTATCCAACAACAATGACATCAATAATAACTACAACAATAAAAAACAAGGGCAACAAAAGGAAATAAATAAATATTTAAAAATTTTTAAAAACTATATTTTTAATCAGTTCACTGCTCAGCTCTGTTTCATGGTGGTGCTGGGGTTTGAACTTGACCTCTCATAGCCTCAGGCTTGAGATGCTGGAAAAAAAACAGGAAAAAAACACCTTCTTTCCAGATAAATTTTCTCAAGATATTCTTTAATTCCATTTAAAAAGAATAGTGTTGCGGTTGGGGAAATAGCTCAACTAGTAGGGTGCAGGACTTGCATACCTGAGGCTTCTTTAAACTGGTGCTACATGTATCAGATTGATGCTCTGGCTTCTCTTACATGAAACTCTGTCACCCTCATGAAATAAATCTTAAAACAAACAAAAATAACTCAATATTTTAAATATAAAAGTGAAGAGATAATGAAACCTTGAGCTCAATTTGTAATATTTGTGGGGTAGGTGGGTTTTACTTTGTAGAGTATAAAGCATTTACTATAAGAACAGTTCCGTTGTTCTGGTAGACAGCATAATTATGCAAAAGGCTTTCATGCTTGAGGCCCCAGGTTCTATTTCTTGCACCATAATAAACCAGAGCTAAACAGTGTTCTGGTATCTCTGTGTCTTTCTCTTGGTATCTCCTTATTTTTTCTTTTCTATGTTGCCCCCCCCCCCCATAGGACATAGAAATAAAAAGGGAGAGAGAGATAGATACCTGCAAACCTATTTCACCACTCATGAAGCTTCCTCCCAACCCGAAGGTGGGGAGCCGAGGCTTGAACCTAGGTCCTTGTACATGGTAATATGTTTGCTTAACCCAGTGAGCTCGGCCCCCTTTGTGGCTCTGTTTCTCATTAAAATAAAATAAAATATTAAAGAGAAAAATTCTGTCTTGACTCACTGCAGTAGATAAAGCACTGGACTCTCAAGTCAAACAAGTTCAATCGGTGTCAGGGAGATAACATGGTAGTTATGTAAAAAAAGTTTCATATTGGGAGTCTTGTGGTAGTGCAGTGGGTTAAGTGCAGGTGGTGTAAGGATCCAGGTTTGAGCCCTCAGCTCTCTACCTTGGGAGGGGGGGGTCGTTTCTCAAGTGGTGAAACTCTTTCCTCCTCTCTTCTCTCTTGATTTCTCTCAGTCCTATCCAACAACAACATCAATGGCAACAATAATAATGACAACAAGGGCAACCAAATGGTAAAAAATAGTCTCCAGGAGCAGTGGATTCGTAGTACAGGCACCAAGCCCCAGCAATAACCCTGGAGGCAAAAAAAAAAAAAAAAGTTTCATATTGGTGGCACTGAGGACTCAGGTTCAGTTCCCAGCAACACCATAAGCCAGAGCTGAGCAGTGCTCTAGTAAACAACAACAAAACAAACAAACTCTCTCTATATATATATATCTGTTTGAACTCCAAGTAATATCCTTCAGTTAGGACTTTCAAACAATTTTGCAAATTCTAATGCCAGACCTTTAGCTTCTTGATCTGTAATTCATGATTTGGCCACAAGGGTGCATTGTAAGCTATTATTTATGAGTTTCTAAATCTGATAACACACTGAAATTGAAAGAGACAAAGAGAGGAAACTTAACCTGTATTTTTTCAGACCACTCAGTTTTCACTAAGATAGATTCAGAACTTTGTAATTTAACTAATACTCCTTCATTAAAATCAACTATTATGTTTGTTAGTCTCTTTCCCATCTATCTCATTGGTCAACTGGTTAGTCTCCTGCATATGTCCCTTCTCTACTCACTGTATTGCTTTGAATATCGTTGGTTCAATAAAGGAATTGAAATGCACCAGTGGTTGTCAAACATAGAAAGGAATTGGCCTTACTATTTTGGATTTGGTTTGCCCCTGGCTTTCCTCACTGCAATGCAGTCCTCATACATTATCAGTGGCTGCCTCTTCTCTATCCTCTTTCCTTTATTCATTATCAGCGCTAATGAAGCAAAGACCCCTGGTAAAGCCTACCTTTTCCAGTTGCGCCTCTTCTTCTCCTTGGTGGTTTTCTTAAGCAACAGACTCTTCCACAAGATGGTCTACCTGCAGTCTGCCCTGAGTAGCTCGGTCTCTGCAGATAAGTTCCCTTCACCACATCCGTCTCCTGCCAAACTGAAGGCCACTGCAGGCCATTGAGTTGCCTGGCATCTGGAGGGGCGGGTGGGAGTGGAAGAGACCAAGGCAGCTCTTTCCTGTGTTCACCTTCCCACCGGGGAAGGCACGACCCGCTCTGCCAAGGGCCCACTGCCTATTCCCAATCTCTGAGAAATTGGAATTCTTGTCTCTGGTACAAGGAAGGCTGCAGCCTCTTCCCTGAAACCAGCATGTGGATTTTTAACACCAGTTAGGACCTCGGGTTTCTGCAGCTCTTTTCTAGCATTTTCCAGCCAGCCCCTGTGCCTGGACCCACGTGAGGAAGTTGTTTTCCCTGTGCCATCTCTCCCTACACCCCATCCCCCACCACCTACCACCCACTACCCTGGGACCCTGGGACAAATGGATTTTATAATTCTAGCTGTTGTATTTTGTGACTTGTTATTTTTGTTGTTGTTTTCCTGTGAAGCACATATATCAGATGTTTGGGGGGTGAAGGAGTCTCTTAGCCACTCCTGCCACTCCCTTATAGCCATCACTGTCTTGTTTCTTGTAACTCAGGTTAGATTTTGGTCTCTGTTTGGTCCACTGCAAAAAAACAAGTCTGAAAACATGGGACAGGAAGAAAGATCTCACAGCCAGGTCTGCTGGGATTTGAAGAGTGATTTCTTCTCTTCCTCTAGTGGGGAAGAATGCTTTTCTCTCTGGTACTTTTCTCAGTTTCCCAGCTACAGGGAGGTACCAGTTTTGGACATGTGCCACTGTAACACAGAATGCTCAAGAGAAGCTGAATTTGTAATCTCT
This sequence comes from Erinaceus europaeus, assembly GCF_950295315.1. NCBI lineage: Eukaryota > Metazoa > Chordata > Mammalia > Eulipotyphla > Erinaceidae > Erinaceus > Erinaceus europaeus. The sequence continues at coordinate 55,234,577 of NC_080172.1, forward strand.
AAAGGTCTAAATTCACTGTTGGCTACTGCTGTTCTGTCTGGTATTTCAAAGGAATATGGGGTATTGCAAATAGGAACTGAAAAAAGGATAAACTTATTAAACCTGTGAAAAAAAAAATCAAATAAAATCAACTATTTTCCTTTCCACTTTTTCAGAGGAAGAAGGTCTTCGAGGAGAAAAGAGGAAAAGAGATGTTGAAGATGATGGAGAGGAAGAAGATGACTAGATCTTTCGAAGACCAGATTCCCTAGTGTTCCTGGTGTGCAACAGTGATCACATCTTTGTTTCTTCCTGTATGATAGCTGTCCCTACAGAAGATAATGCGTAACTTTTTATAGGAAAAGTGTGGTTTTACTATTTTTGCCTTACCATTCCAAGTAAGATTTACTAGTGTATTAACGATGATATTGTATGTAGAGAAAATTTTCCATTGACTTCATTATGAAATCCCCCTAGCAGTTAATTTAGCATCTTAATTTTTCTAATTAAAGCGCATTGTATTAGTCATTTTTAGCTCATAATTAAACATGGTTGCTTTTACACAGGTGTAGTATGGTGCATTTCATTCATAAGGCTATAAAATTATTTATAAATTAACTGAAATCACAGTTGGCTGGAATGTGAAATTACAAGTCTCTTGAATGACAAATTGGTTATATTTTTTAGAGGTAGATCCAGTGATCTTTAGTTTGAAGACCATGATTTTTGGCTAACGATTATAGGGTGCTATTTTGTCACATAAATAACTTGGGAAGTAGGAGCAGAGTAGGTATTCAGAATCCTGTTCAGCAATATAGTTAATGAATTTTGTGGAAACTTCTGAAATCTTTTAAGCCAGGTGACTAACAAGATTTTATTTTTGAAGAAAAATTGCTTATACTAAATATGTGTAGTTGAGTCCTTTTTCAAGCTGAAGAGCGTTATATGCCAATGGTTGTTTATTTTGTTTTAAGTGTGTATTCATTTCTCTCTCTACAGTTCTTTTATTATCACCCTCCTTTCTTTTCTGCTCCTCTCCAGTTCGTGTACACGCGCACGCACGCACACACACATACACACATACACACACACACACACACACTTTGAGAATCTCAAGGATATCCAGGAAAACCTTTAGTCTTATACCTCAACCACCTTTTTAGACCTATCCCAGTTTCTAAAAAGCTAAGTAAAAGAAATTTGTATTTTCAGAGGTACATATATCGTTGTTAAAACAGCTTTATGCAACAGATTCTATAAACTATAAATCTTGTTTAACAACATGTTAATAAACCATATTAAGATGAAGAAAGAAGCAGAGAGGCCTTTTGAAAGGCACATTAGTGTTCCTCAACACTCTGGACTTATTGATAATTAGACATTCAAGTCAAAGTTTTAAGTTGGCTTCTCAAATGATTTTGATAGCACTCTGCAAAGTATTTCTAACCTTTCTAAGTAGTTCTTACCACATACAGCATTTAGTTAGAATATGCTGTGTAGTTGGAAAAATATTTGAAACTAAATACTAGAAGTAAGATTTGTTTTTAAGCCAATGGCTGTTAAAAACAGAGGGGAAAAATATCTGGGACAAGTGTGAGTGTATGTAGACAAATACATCACCCTTTAATTGTAGAGGATCTCTGTTCAAGGCAGTTGCTTGTTTAAGCTCAGCTGTCTATTTTTCCCTTTGTTTTGAGTATCTATACATCTCAGTAAAGTTAACATCAGCAAAATTCATTGAGGTTACCCTTTCATACTGTACACACATTTAGGTTACTGAACATTGTACTGCTTTTTAAGTTTAAAACATGATTTGGGGTCTTAAAGTAAACATTAAATTGTGGATGAACTAAAAAGATACATAGCTGAAAAGAACTCTTGGGATGAGTTCAGTGAGGGATTGGAATGTCTGAAAGGCTAACATTTAGCTACTTTATCAGTTGAAAAGCCCTGTTTTAGTCCTAAGAATCCTCATTACACTGTATTTCAGATTTTAAGATACTTATTTTTTAAGTTAAATGGACTTACAATTAAATTGTGCAATCAGAAAAAAAAAAATCTGCTTTGGAAACAACACGTAGAGCCTCCAAGATAACTTTTTAAGACTTACTTAGTGTTGTGGGTGGTATTTTTCATGCAAATAAGTAAGGGTGGGTTTTATATTTTGTAGAAGTTTTGGGTCCTATTTTAATGCTCTTTGTATGGCAGGATGTATATAGTGTGTTAAATTCCTCAGAGCTCTCCTTAAAAATCTTTGAAGTTAATACTTTTGTGCAACTGTGTTTTGAATAAAGCCATGACAGTGTTAAAGACAAACAAAAATGCAGTGCTGATTATCTTTTGTTTCTGAAGGATCTTGTTTTTGTTTTTTTTTCTTCTGTGACTGCTGTAACTTAAAGTTTTCAAGACCAAATTGCTTCTAATAAATTGAAGATTTGTTGCTAATCATTAGTTTCAGTGTACAATATTACTTTGAACATTAATGATTGGGGGCTTTGAAGGTGGTTTTTTTTTGGGGGGGGGGTCACTGAGTCTTCACTCCTGGGTATACCAGAGTGAGGCTCTGGTTCTCCTCTGTTATGTTTATAAACTGTAAAAAAAAGGGGCAGGGCAGGTGATGACACATTTGGTAAAGCTAACATGTTAAAATGTCCACAAGGACCCAGGTTCAAACCTCTGGTCCTTACCTAAACAGGGAAAGCTTCACAAATGATGAAGCAGTGCTGGAGCTTTATCTCTCCCTTCCCCTCCCATTTCCCTCTCCCCCTATTGTTTATTTCTATCTAAAAAAACAATAAATGTTTTTTAAAAAGGCATTTTAATTATGGAACTAATTCCTGTGAGAAAATAGTGACACTATATTTAATTCTAGGGGTTGTTTAAAGAGAAGCTTTGGAACATGTGGTATTTATACTTCCAGTTGATAGATTCCCTTTAGTCCTGGGTGCAGTGATACTTTGTAGCTTAATAATAGCATTCTACCACTGCTTTCCTTTTTCATATACTAATCAGTCCAGGACTTGGGAAGCTGGCTGGGTAACTCAACTGGAGGCTACTTGTGTTACCGGTCTATTTCATAGCCCAAACTAGGAGGGCAGGTTATACCACAAAATGAAAATTATAAAATGAGCCTGTTTTCTCTGACACACACACACACACACACACACACACACACACATCCCTTTAAAAATAAGATGTATTTGTTCCATAGCAGAGGGAAGATTGAGAATCTTTCAGAAGATTTATGTGTGGAGCCTGGGAGATAATACAGCATTCACACAGCAGAATTTCCTACCTGAGGGTGAGGTTTTAGGTTTAATCCTCTGTACTACCCTGTAAGCCAGAGCAGTGCTCTGGTAAATAACACTACATGTGGTCTGGGAGATGGCACAGTGGGTAAAGCATTGGACTAAAGCAGGAGGTCCTGAGTTCAATTCCCAGCAGCACATGTACCAGTGATGTCTGGTTCTTTCCTCCTATCTTTCTCATAAATAAATCTTAAAAAATAATAATAATACATTGGAGGGTGGACGGGGTAGGAGACTCATGCCTGAGGCTCCAAAGTCCCAGGTTCAATCCCCCTGCACCACCATAAGCCAGAGTTGAGCAGTGCTCTGGTAAAAACATTAATAAATATAGGGGCCAGCCTCAGCACATTAGTTTAACCTCTCCTGGACTGGTACCACCAAATAGGCATATACCACTGGAGGAAACAACACTCCAGGTGTTTAAGAAGTGACTTGTGGTGGAGGGTAGATAGTGTGATGGTTATGCAAACAGACTCTCATGCCTGAGGCTCCAAAGTCCCAGGTTCAAGCCTCTGCACCACCATAAGCCAGAGTGGAACAGTGCTCTGGTTAAAAAAAAAAAAAAAAAAAAAAAGTGACTTGGGCTGGGTGGTGGTGCATGTGTATTTATAATGTGTACAGACTCAGGGATTAAACCCCTGGCTTACACCTTCAAGTGGTGAAGCAGTGTAGCAGTTACCTCTTTCCTATCTCTATCTTCCCTTCTCAATTTCTATCTCCATGCAGTAAGTAATAGATAAATAAAATATTTTTAAAAGAGACTTGGGAGTCATAGTGCAGCAGCTTAAGCCCACGTGGCGCAAAGCTAAAGGATCAGCAGAAGGATCCCGGTGAGAGCACCGGGATCCCCACCTGCAGGGGAGTCGCTTACAAGCGGTGAAGTAGGTCTGCAGATGTCTTTGCTCCTCACTGTCTTCTCCTTTCTCCATTTCTCTCTGTCCTATCCAACAACGACAACAATAATTATAACAATAAAGTAACAAGGGCAACAAAAAGGAATAAATAAAAATTTTAAAAAGTGACTTAGACACTGGGAACACTCCCCTATTTTCTCTGGCCTGTTGCTCCCATCTTTTTTGTTTGTTTTGTTTCTAATTTAAAGTTTTATTATAATTTTAGCAGTAGAATTTATCCATTGTGCAGGTTATCAAAGGATCAACACAGTTTTGTGTGGTGGGGGTGTCAAAGCTGGATTTACACAATTTCACTGCTGTCAGACCAATATTTTACCACCAGGGTTACTACTCGGGCTTGGTGACTGCACAATGAATCCACTACTTGTGGCCATATTTTCTCTTCTCTTTCTCTTTTGGTTTCTTTTTAGTGTGACAGGACAAAGAGAAATTGAGGGGGAAAGAGAAAGACACATCCAGCACAGCTTCAATCACTAGTGAAGCTCCCCTTCTTTCCCCCCTGCGTGTGGGGACAAAGGGCTTGAACCTCAGTCCTTGGGCAGGGTAATATGTGTGCTCAACTAGATGTGTCACTGCCTGGCCTGGATTCTCTGGTGTTCTCTTTCTCTGTCTAATAAATAAAAAACTGCACCATCATCTCTGCCATCCAGTTAAGATATGACAACCCCCCAACTTCACTGTCACAGAATTTCTCCACTTGGGGGCATTCTCTCCCAGACCCCACTGAGAATCTAGTAACAATAACTGGAATCAGTGTCACTTATACGCAGTTGTCACTGAGGAATACTGAGGGCCACTAGCTAAAGACCCTGTGCCTGCAATGGAAGGCACTGCAGCTGAGGCCAGTATCTTGCGTAAGAAGCAAGGACAGCAGTGCCAGCTCTGCAAGGGAATGAAGCGACAACTGACACCTTGCATCTCTGGCAAGTCCAGAATATTCCAAGTTAAAATCATACTCCTGTCTGCAGTGTTGCGGATTTGCTGTTTACAGGAAATAAAAGGAAAGCTTTCCCACTAGGATTCCAGTCAGTCAAGGGGGCTTATTTTTTTTTTTACCAAGTCATCAATACTGAGTTTTGCAGGGGTAATTTCTTCCTGCTTGCTAGCGAGGCCTCATCACTCTAGCCCAGCTTTTTCATAGAGACAGAAGGAGAGAAGGAAAGACACCACCACTTCACCGATTCCCACAGTGAGCTGGACCCTGAATAAGGTGTTTGGCAACCTCCCAGGTGAGCTGCCTTGCTGGCCTGACATTTCCTTTCCTATTATCTTGACATATTTGATATTTTATCCTTTTGCACAATCACTTAAGACACCACTTTCAAGGTCCCTCTGCAGCAGACAGTACCTGAAGGATTATAATTGACGCCATCCCCACCATTTGTATTCTCCCTGGTTCTCTTCTCATTTCAAGGACCCTAAGGTCCACAAGTGTTGGCCACATTCCCTAGAGGTGAGAGATGGCTTGAACAAACAAGTGGTGAAATTTGATTTAAATGCAGCAACTGAACTTGATCCTCTGGGGTACATTTTGAGGTAATTTACCGACCAGAGTTCTATTGAACACCGTCCTTATACAGTTCTTACTTGGATCTTCTAAGCACTTCTAAACTACAGATAGTGTTTTGGTTTTTAGCCTTCTGGCGGGCTTAATTTATAATAGGGCGCCCTCCAGCGGCAAACTATAGGAATAGGATGGGGAGAGCAGACTCATTATAACAATGACACTCAAAGAAAAAAGAAAGATAAATGCCAGTCACCTCTGCGAGTGCCCTAATTTCGTTTGTGGGACTCACACAGCAAAATAACATTTTGGTTGCGAAAACAGAGCCGAAAACCCATATTAAAGAGACCTGGCCGCCAGTTGGCAGGCGGGCTGAATCGCTCCGCGAAGGCGCTTTCCCGAACGTCGTGGATTGGCCCAGAAATGCCGCAATACCGGTCACGTGCTTGCACCCCGCCTTCCATCACCTACACCCTCAGGTTCGCAAGCACGAGCCTTCTAGTCAGCGACTGCACATGCGCGGGAGCACTCGAAACCCGCCCTCAACTCGGAAGTCGACAGAAGGTGGAAGGGAGTCGGGCGGTAGCGCTGCGGGTTAAGCGCAGGTGGCGTAAAGCGCGGGTACCGGCATTAGGATCCCGGTTCGAGCCCCCGGCTCCCCACCTGCAGGGGAGTCGCTTCACAGGCAGTGAAGCAGGTCTGCAGGTGTCTGTCTTTCCCCCTCTCTGTCTTCCCCTCTTCACTCCATTTCTCTGTCCTATCCAAAAACAACATCAACAAGGGCAACAAAAGGGAATAAATAAATATTAAAAAAAAAAAAAAGAATGGTAAAAAAAATAAAAGGCGGAAGGGCCTCTCACCTCCACTGAGTCTACCCGGCTAGCGTGGGCTGAAGCTGTCCCTTTGGGCCTGGCCTCCTCCTCCCCACCCCTCCTTACCCCTCTCCCCTCTTCCCACTCCGTTGCCCTTCCCCTCGCTTCCTTTTACTTTCCTTTCTCCTCTGCTCTTCTTTTCGCTCTGTTTTTTCTTTCTTCTCTTTTTAACCAGAGCACGGCTTAGCTCTGATTTGTGGTGGTGGTGTGGGGAAATGAACCTGGGACTTTGGAGCCTCAGGCACGAGAGAGGCTTCTTTGCATAACCATTATGCTATCTACCCCTGCCGTGCTCTCCTTTTTTTCTGTTTCCTTTCGTTCTTTTAAAAACATTTAATTAATTAATTTATTTTTTACCAGAACACTGATCGGCTCTGGTATACAATGGTGTAGGGGACTGAACCAGGGGCTTTGAAGCCTCAGGCATGACAGTCTGTTTGCATAACCATTATGCTATCTACCCCTACCCCCAAATATTTTATTTATTAATGAGAGAAATAGGAAGAGAAAAAGAATCAGACGTCACTCTAGTACATGCGCTGCCAGGGATTGAACTCAGGACCTTAGGGTTGAGAGACCAACAGTTTAAACACTGTGCCACTTCCTGGACTGCTATTTTCTTAATTAAAATAAATATTTATTTAATTAAAAGATTTTATTTTAACTAGAGAGATACAGAGGGAAAAACAGAAACAACAGAGCACTGCTTATCTCTGACCTATGGTGGTGCTGGGGGTTGAACCTGAGTTTAGAGCCTCAGGCATGAGTCTTTTGCAGAACCATTATGCTGTCTACCCAGCCCTATTTATTTAATTTTATAGGACAGAGATAAATTGAAAGGGAGGACGGAGAGAGAAAAATTAACCTGAAGCACTGCTTCATCACTTATGGGGCTCCCCGCCCCCATAGGTGAGGGGCAAGAACTTGAACCTGGATCTTTGTGCATGGTATCCCCAGCACCCAACTAGGTGCATCACCACCCTATGGTCATGCTTCTTTTCTCCACTCTTTTTTTTTTAAATTAATTAATTAATTTATTTATTCCCTTTGGTTGCCCTTGTATTTGTCTCCATTCACTCTTGCATCCTACAAACTTCGTTTAATTACGCTAGACTTCTGCTTTTATTTCTAATTTTATTTCAAGTATTGGATTAGGTCTATATTCATGTATAGCATCCAATTAAGTTACTCGAACAGTGGTGTGTGATAGGTGTTTTCTAGATCTCTGGAACTGAGGCTGCTTTTGTTTCTTGTTTGTGCTCATACTTCTTCATAATTGTACTTGGATGACATCTGGTGAATTTAGCTTTTTCCACCTAGGAGCTGGCTTCTTGTTCCACACTTCCATTCTTCAGTCCCTTTATCTTACAGCTAACATTACTGATTGATCTGAGTTGTTTTTTTTTTAATTTTTAAAAATTTCTTTATTGGGGAATTAATGTTTTACATTCAACAGTAAACACAATAGTTTGTACATGCATAACATTTCCCAGTTTTCCATATAACAATACGACCCCTGGTGTTAAAAATTCAGCGGCTCCAGCTGGCCGGGATAACTTCATGGGCGGGTAACAGAGACGCGGAGACAACAGACAACGGCTGGGCAGGGAAGCTGTATTTCTTTATTCAGGAACAACGATTCATAAACTAAGACAAAATAATCACCAAACAGAACTCTGCTGTCTCTTTGCGGTGGCGCAAGCACTCTCGAACTCTGCAACTCTCCAACTCTGGAACTCTCAAACTCTGGAACTCTGGCGGGGTTCCTAGGGGCGGGGCCAAGCAGTCCGCAAAACTAACTGGACTGATCCAATTCTCTTGGCGGGGGAGAACTAGAACAACCCAATGTAAAGCATACAACAGACCCCCACTAGGTCCTCTGTCATCCTTCTTGGATCTGTATTCTCCCCACCCACCCCAGAGTCTTTTACTTTGGTGCAATACGCCAATTCCAGTTCAGGTTCTACTTGTGTTTCCTTTTCTGATCTTGTTTTTCAACTTCTGCCTGAGAGTGAGATCATCCCATATTCATCCTTCTGTTTCTTACTTATTTCACTTAACATCAATTCTTCAGGGTTCATCCAAGATCGGTTGAAAATGGTGAAGTCACCATTTTTTTAATAGCTGAGTAGTATTCCATTGTATATATATATATACCACAACTTGCTCAGCCACTCATCTGTTGTTGGACACCTGGGTTGCTTCCAGGTTTTGGCTATTACAAATTGTGCTGCCAAGAACATATGTGTACACAGATCTTTTTGGATGGGTGTGTTGGGTTCCTTAGGATATATCCCCAGGAGAGGAATTGCAGGATCATAGGGTAGGTCCATTTCTAGCCTTCTGAGAGTTCTCCAGACTGTTCTTCACAGAGGTTGGACCAATTTGCATTCCCACCAGCAGTGTAGGAGGGTTCCTTTGACCCCATGATCTGAGTTTTTTAAAATATGTTTATTGGGCGGGGGTAGATAGCATAGTGGTTATACAAAAAAACTCTCATGCCTGAGGCTCCGAAGTTCTAGATTCAGTCCTCTGCACCACCATAAACCAGAGCTGAGCAGTGCTCTGGTGTTTCTCTCTTTCTTTCTCTTCATCTCTCTAAAAAAATTAAATAAATAAAATACTTTAAAAGTATATATATGTTTATTTTGGGAGTCGAGAGGTTAAGTCGCAGAGGGTTAAGCACAGGTAGAGCAAAGCCCAAGGACCAGCGTAAGGATCCCAGTTTGAGCCCCTGCCTCCCCACCTGCAGGGGAGTCGCTTCACAAGCAATGAAGCAGGTCTGCAGGTGTCTTTCTTTCCCCCTCTCTGTCTTCCCCTCCTCTCTCCATTTCTCTCTGTCCTATCTAACAATGATGATATCAATAACAACAATAAAACAAGGGCAACAAAAGGGAATAAATAAAAATGTTTATTTGATTTATTAATTTTTAAAATTATATTTACTGTTGGATTAAGATAGCCAGAAATTGAGAGGAAAGGGGGAAAAGGGAGAGAGACACAGACACCTGCAGCACAGCTTTACCAATTGCAGGTGGGAAAAGTGGGCTCAAACCAAAAAACACTTGTTTATTAACATGAGAGTAAGAGGGAAAACCAGAACATCACTCTGGTATATGGTGATTGAACAAAGAACCTCATACTTGCAAATCCTTCACTGTAGTCACTGTTCCACCTCACAGCTGCTAGATCTGAGTGCCACTATTTCAGTTAATTTGGTACCTAAAGATGGGAATCAATTTTGGAAAGCCTTAGAACAACCAGTCCTGTTGGAGAAGATAGCATAGTGATTATGCAAAAAAAGACTTTTATGCCTGAAGCTCTAAAGTCCCAGGTTCAACCCCCCAACCCCCCAGACCACCATAAGCCAGAGATGAGTTGTGCTCTGGTTTTAAAAAAAATAAATGCATAAATAAAGAAATATATATATATTAGTGTGAGCAAGAGATAGACCAGAGCAGTGTTCCATGCTGACTTGTTGGTTATCGAGCCCATGACCTCCCATGGAAGCCTTCTACTTGTAAGCAACATTCTAAGGCCCCCAAATTATATATAATGCTGCCAGGGACTTCCCCCCTTGCTTTTTAAAATTTTAATTAATTAATTTATTATTTATTCCCTTTTGTTGCCCTTGTTGTTGTTATGATTGATATCATTGTTAATGGATAGGACAGAGAGAAATTGAGAGAGGAGGGGAAGACAGAGAGGGGGAGAGAAAGATAGACACCTGCAGACCTACTTCACCGCTTGTGAAGCAACTCCCCTGCAGGTGGGGAGCCGGGGGCTCAAACTGGGATCCTTATGCAGGTCCTTGCGCTTTGTGCCACCTGCACTTAACCCGCTGTGCTACTGCCCAACTCCCTAATTTTTTTTTTTTGTCCAGTTAGAGAGTGAGAGTGTATGAGAGAAACTACAGTCATGCTCTTCTGTTCATAAAGTTTCCCCACTGCGTGATTCTTGCAGGCGGATCAAACCTAGATCCTTGCACATGGTACAGTATGAGCTCTATTCACTCAGCCACCTCCTGGCCCCCCCAAAACGATGCTTTTAGTAGGAATTGCTAAGTTAGTTTGCAGATCGCATTTGTTTGGTTTTGTCTTGTAAACCAGAAATGTACCTGTTAGAGCACAAATTACCAGGGCCACCCAAGTTTGAGACCCTGACATCACATGAGAACACCGTGTGTAGAAGCTCCATTAGAGCAGTGCTGTGGTGTCTTTCCTTCCCTCTCCCTCACCTCATCTGAAGTGAGAAGTCCATCGGGAGCAGTGGAATTATAAAGTCCAATAGCCTGTGGTGGGGTTAATGTTTCTTTGGTTTTGGCGTGATGGAAAATGGAAAAGACAGTTGAGCAACAACTAGAAAAAAAAAAAAATCCCATCCAAAATATGGGGAGAAAAATGAACAGAATATTCACCAAAAAAGAGATCCGAAAGGCCAATAATACATGGGACTGGGGTAGATAGCATAATGGTTATAATGAGACTCATGCCTGAGGCTCCAAAGTCCTAGGGTCAATTTCCCACACCAAATAGTCAGAGCTAATCAGTGCTCTGGTAAAAGAGAGAAAAAAAAAAGTAAATAAAATAAAGTATTAAAAGAAGGGTAAATATTTCTCTTTTAAAAAATTTCTTATTGGATAGAAATTGAGAGAGGAGGGCCAGGTGGTGGTGCACCTGGCTAACACGTTATAATGTGCAAGGTCCTGGGTTTGAGGCCCCTTCCCCACCTGCAGGGCTGGAAACTTTACAAGTGGTAAAGCAATACTTCAGGCGTCTCTCTCTTTCCCTATCTCCCCCTCTCCTCCGGATTTCCGATAGTCTCTATCGAATAAGTAAATAAAGATAATACAAAAAAATGTTTTTAAAAAATTGAGAGAGGAGGGGAGATAGAGAAGGACAGAGACAAAGAGAGACACCTGAAGCTCTACTTGACCACTTGTGAAGCTTTTTCCCTGCAGGTGGAGACCAGTGGCTTGAACCTGGTTCCTTATGCACTGACCCCCAAGTGGTTGATATATATTTATTATTTTATTTTATTTTCCTCCAGGGTTATTGTTAGTGCTCAGTGCCTGCTCTACGATTTCACTGCTCCTGGAGGCTGTTTTTTCCTTTTTGTTGCTTTTGTTGTTGTAGTTATCGTTATTGTTATTGATGTTGTTGTTGTTGGATAGGACAGAGAGAAACCGAGAGAGGAGGGGGAAGACAGAGAGGAGGAGAGAAAGATAGACACCTGAAGACCTGCTTCACCTCTGTTGAAGCAACCCCCTGCAGGTGAGGAGCTGGGCTCGAACCAGGATCCTTATGTTGGTCTTTGCGCCCTGTGTGCTTAACCCACTGCTCTACCACCATCCCCAGGGTAGATATTTCTGTAGAACTAGCAACTGTAAACAATTCAGTCAATCTAATGGCAATAGTTTATCAAGCATTTTTTTTTTTTTTTTTTATAACCAGAGCACTACTCAGCTGTGTTTTATGGTGGCTTGGAGGATTGAACCTGGGACTTTGGAGCCTCAGGCAAGTTTGCATAACCACTATGCTATCTACTCCCGCCCTCAAGCATTCTTTAAAAATCAATTTTATTATTATTTTGTTAGAGACAGAAATTGAGAAGGAAAGGGGAGGTAGGGAGAGAGAAAGAGAAACACATGCAGCACTCCTTCACTGCTCCTGAAGCATCCCTCCCTGCAAGTGGGGATCTGGGGCTTGAACACATGTCCTTGTGTATGGTAATGTGTGTGCTCAACCAGGTGCTCCACTGTCTACCCCCTCTCAGGCTTGTTTTTTTTTTCCTTCCTCCCTTTCTTTCTCCTTTATCATGCTTTTTAAGTTTTTTTAAAATTTAATTTATTTATTTTGGATAGAAGCAGAGAATTTGAGATGGAAGAGAATTTAGAGGGAAAAGGAAAGAGAGATGCATCACTGAGTCACCACTTGTGAAGCTTCCTCCCTGCCAGTAGGGATCAGGGATTTAAATCCTGGTCCTTGTGCATCTTTTTTTGCCTTCAGGGTTATTGCTGGGGCTCAGTGCCTGCACTATGAATCCACTGCTTCCGGAGGCCATTTTTCCTCCCTTTTGTTGTCCTTGTTGTTGTGGTTATTATTGTTGTTGTTGATGTCGTTTGTTGTTGGATAGGACAGAGAGAAATAGAGAAAGGAGGGGAAGACAGAGAGGGGGAGAGAAAGATAGACACCTGCAGACCTGCTTCACCGCCTGTGAAGCGACTCCCCTGTAGGTGGGGGGCCGGGATCCTTTTGTGGGTCCTTGCGCTTTGCCATGTGCGCTTAACCTGCTGCGCAACCGCCCGACACACAGCCCCCTGCCCCCATGCATCTTTTTTTTTTTTTTTTCCCTTTTGTTGCCCTTGTTGTTGTAGCCTTGCTGTGATTATTGTTGTTGTCGTTCGTTGTTGGATAGGACAGAGAGAAGTCAAGAGAGGAGGGGAAGACACAGAGGGGAAGAGAAAGACACCTGTAGACTTGCTTTACCGTCTGTGAAGTGACACTCCTACAGGTGGGGAGCCGGGGGCTCGAACCGGTATGCCTACGCCGGTCTCTTTGTGCCACGTGCGCTTAACCCGCTACACTACCAACCGACACCCCCCCCCCCCAAGTGTATCTTAACATGAGTATTTTGTTGAGTGCACCACTGCCCAGCTCTTCTTTCAGGCATTTTTCATGACTTACAAAACAGTCACAAAATTGGCTGATAAGATCATCTGCTTAAAGTCTGAGATAGGCATGTACCTGGGTTTTAAGTAGCTAAGATTTCCTATTGAGTAACATATTTCAGAATAGGATTTTTTTTTCTTTTTTTTTACCAGAGCACCGATCAGCTCTGGCTTATGGTGGTACAGAGGATTGAACCTGGGACTTCAGGGCCACAGGCATGAGAGTCTGTTTGCATAACCATTATGCTATCTACCCCTGCCCAGGATTTTCTTTTATACAGTAAATGTTTAAAGTTTTTTTTTTTAATTCTTTTTTTATACTGAGATATTGTGTATGTTTTCAGTATTGCTTTGTGCTGTCAGTTTTCAGAAACAATAACAGAGGAAGCTGATTTTTTTTTTCAGCCTGTAGGAAGGGTATTGAGAAGCTTCTTATTCAGAAGGGAGCTATTACCATCTGATCTGAGTTATGAGGCCAAAATGTTGCTCTGGCCCCATACTAACTCTTGTGTTTCTCTGTCATCTGTTTTTTCCTGCTACCACTATGCTCTGTTACACTTGAGTTTGCTTTCGCAGTTCAGTGACAGATAAGAAGTTATGTAATGTACTCTATTGTGTAATGATGAAACCTCAGTTCTGTGGATTCTCAGGCTTTATCCTTGATAAGAAAACATAGTGTGCTGTGATGGTTTTGAAGCTTTCCCTCCACATTAGCTAATAATTATGATTTTAAATTCATGGGGCAGTAAGTGATTTCTTTCTTAGGCTGTAACCTGCTCAATCTTTGCAAGCTACTTACAATGAGCAGACAAAAAGAAACCAATTCAAAGAGACTTTATGCCCGAGACTCTGAGATCCCAGGTTCACGGTTAGGTTCAGTTCCCCAAACCACCATAAGCCAGAGCTGAGCAGTGTTCTGGTGGAAAAAAAAAAAGTGTATTAAGAATGTTATTGTGAGGAGCCAGGAGATAGCTCACTTGGTAAAAGGTGAAAGATTTATGTGATCTGAAGAGAAAACAGAGTATGAGATAGCTCACTTGGTACGGTGCACACTATACTATGCGCAAGGATCTGAGTCTGAGCCCTTGGTCACCACATGGGAGCACCATGCAAAGGGGGTGCTTTGTGAGTGGTAAAGTGGTGCTCCTAATTCTCTCCCTCCTCCTCCTCTCCTCCTCTTCCCCCTCCCCATTTATTCCATATATTTCACCAGTAAGATAAAGAGCCAGAGCATCTCTCTGGCACATGTTGTTACAGTTCCGATTCAATTGAACCAAAAAATGAGACTAAGCTGGAAGGTTCAGTGGGCTTCTATCATAGTCTAACAAACCGCTAGGTAGGCTCAGGCTATTTATTTGCTTTGCAGAGGGGGCAAGGCACTCAGGATTTGTAATGCAAGTGGGTTGGGCCCAAGTTAAAGTGGTAGGAACATTAAACTAGAGCCTTGTTGGGAACAGTCAAGGGAATGGGAATATGGAAGTGGAAGCCTACCACAAATGGTAGCAGTTCCCCCTCCCCCTTTCATTGCTGTCTGCTGGTTTTCCCATTTCTTTCTTTTCTTTTTTTTTTTTTTAAATTATTTACTTATTCATGAGAAAGATAGGAGGAGAGTAAGAACCAGCCATCACTCTGGTACATGTGCTGCTAGGGATGGAACTTGGGACCTCACGCTTGAGAGTCTAGTGCCTTAGACACTACGCCACCTCCTGGACCACTGGTTTTCCCATTTCATTGTGATGACAGGGATGGAACGGAGGAACTCATGCTTGAGAGTCTAGTGCATTATCTACTGAGCTACCTCTGGGCTGCTGTCACTTTTCTGGAAAAAAAGACAAAAGCATTAGTAAAGAGAAGTGGGTGCAAAGCTTTAGTAACAAACAACACCAAACAAACAAAAAACTCAACTGAATAATGTTTTGAAACTTTTTTTTTTTTTTTTAAAGTGGGAGGTGGGAGACACTGAATGTGCACTGGGAACTGTGAAGCCCTGGCTCCTCACTGCTCTGGAGAATTTTCTGGCCTGCCCCTGGGAAGAAGCAAGCACATGGTGCAGCTCAGGCTGGGTAGTAACCTAACCTGACCTCCAGTCCTTCTCTTCCACTTATTAGGAATATGGTTTAGGGACTCCTCATCTGATCCTTGACTTAATTTCCTCATCTGTAAAATGGAGATGATAATAAGGTATGTGCGAGTTAAATATACCCTTTGCTTAGTATGTCCTTAATCACAGTGGTTATTAACATGCTTGTAAGAGCGTAAGAACATACTGGGTTTTCATTCCCATCTTCTGGCATTGCTTCAAAACACTCTTGGCCTTTCCTGAGTGATAGGAGTGCCTTTTTGCTCTTTGTTAAAAGCCCCTTTTTTGCCATACCTGAGTGGATGCCAGTAAGTGACTCATAGTGGGCCCCTAGTTTCAGGTGAGGGCTGGTCAGACCAGAAAGATCAAGCACGTGATTAGAGGCTTGGAGCACTCAGCCACACTCCCCACACCCTTAGCTCCTAGGACTAGGTATCCAGTCACTTAGCTCACTATTTAATTAATTATACCAATGAATTATATCAATGAGTCCCTAAATAAAACACCCTGGACCTGAGGCTCAGTGAGGCTGCTTGATTCAATATCACAGTGACAAGTTGGGAGGGTATGAGAGCTGGGCCTCCAGGCTCCCCACCCCTACCTTGCCTTACTCTAGCTGGAAAATAAAAGAAAAAAACATCAGCCAAGAGAACTTGGAATTGGTAAGTGCAAAGCTCCAGTGATAAACAAACCCCTAGCACCCCTCTCTCCTGCTCACCCCTCCACGGCATCACCATTTTGGACTGACTTTTTCGGATAGAGACCGTCAAAGAGGCTAGTTTAGTGGTCCAGGAGGTGGTGCAGTGGATAAGGCATCGGACTCTCAAGAATGAGGTCCTGAGTTCAATCCCCAGCAGCACATGTGCCAGAGTGATGTTTGGTTCTTTCTCTCTCTCCTATAATTTCTCATTAATCAATAAATAAAATTTTAAAAAAAAGGCTAGTTTAGGAAACAGCAAGTACATGAAATATTCTTATTTTCTATAGGTACTTTGGGAAAAGGCAAAGGTGTAATCTATGTACAATTTTCTTCATAAAATTTCAGGAGTCAAAAGTCATAGTAGAGGTTTTCAGGTCCTGGTGCAAGACGTGGAGGAAGACCTAGCCTGAAGGTGAGAGTGTTTTGCAGGAAACTGGGAAATTTTACACATGTAACACCAACTATGTTTACTGTAAACCATTAATCCTGACAATTAAAAAGTTATAGTTAATAAAGTGCATTTTGTTTGGAATTGTTTTTTTTAAGTTTTAAAATATTTTATTTTAAAATAAACTTAAGTTAACAAGAAAGAGAAAATCTCAGTGGTTGGCTAAGGAATAGGGCTGGGGAGTAATTCTAGGGATAAATATTGTGGTGGCAGAATTGTTCTGTTGATCAGTTACACTGTCAAAATCCTGGATAGTCAAGAACAATTTTACTGCATATAAATTATAAATCTTTTTTAAAAAATATTTATTTATTTATTCCTTTTTGTTGCCCTTGTTTTATTGTTGTAGTTATTGTTGTTATTGATGTTGTTGTTGTTGAATAGGACAGAGAGAAAAGGAGAAAGGAGGGGAATACAAAGAAGGGGAGAGAAAGACACCTACAGACCTGCTTCACCGTTTGTGAAGCGACTCCCCTGCAGACGCTGGAACCGGGATCCTTAGGCAGGTCCTCGCGCCACATGGGCTTAACCCGCTGTGCTACCGCCCGACTCCCTATAAATCTTTTTTTTTTTTAAGATTTTATTTATTTATGAGAAAGATAGGAGAGAGAAAGAACCAGACACCATTCTGGCTTGTATGCTGCAGGGGATCGAACTCAGGACCTCATGTTTGAGAGTCCAAAGCTTTACCACTGCGCCACCTCCCGGACCACAATAAATCTTTTTTTTTTTAAGAGACAAAGACAAATTTTACCTTATGTGAAATAAACAAGGAGTGTGTTTTTTTCTTCTGAATACTAAAAAACAATTACTATGGATGCGAAGAAAGAATGAGATATTGTCAATATACAAAATATTTTTTCTTAAGGGCCGGTAGAGACCCCGGCTCCCCACCTGCAGGGGAGTCACTTCACAGGCGGTGAAGCAGGTCTGCAGGTGTCTGTCTTTCTCTCCCCCTCTTCTCTCCATTTCTCTCTCCTGTCCAACAACGAACAACATCAGCAATGGCAATAATAATAACCACAACGAGGCTACAACAAGGGCAACCAAAGGGGGGAAAAAGTGGCCTCCAGGAGCGGTGGATTCATGGTGCAGGCACCCAGCCCAGCAATAACCCTGGAGAAAAAAAAATTTTTTTTTCTTTTTAAGAAAAATATATTTATGCAAAATAACATTTTCTTCTGTACTTTCTGACTTGAAAATGTTCTCTAGCAACAAAAATGCTAAAGATGCTTATTTTTACAATTGCATAAAAGTTTCTGGTAATAAGGCAAGTATTAGAACAACTGAGGGCTTCAAAACTAGTAAATAGTTTTACCATAATCCTATGTACAGCGGAGTCGGGTGGTAGAACAGCAGGTTAAGCGCAGGTGGCCCTAAGCACAAGGACCGGCTTAAGGATCCCAGTTTGAGTCCCCGGCTTCCCACCTGCAGGGGAGTCGCTTCACAAACGGTGAAGCAGGTCTGCAGGTGTCTGTCTTTCCCCCGTCTTCCTCTCCTCTCTCCATTTCTCTCTGTCCTATCCAACAACAAAGACATCAATAACAAGAACAATAATAACTCCAACAATAAAACAACAAGGGCAACAAAAGGGAATAAATGAATAAATAAACATTTAAAAAATATGTACAGCTGGGAGTCTGGCGGTAGCGCTCCGGCGGTAGCGCAGCGCGTTAAGTGCACATGGCACAAAGTGCAAGGACCCGCAGAAAGATCCCGTTGGAGGCCCCGGCTCCCCACCTGCAGGGGAGTCGCTTCACAAGTGGTGAAACAGGTCTGCAGGTATCTATCTTTCTCTCCCCTTCTCTGTCTTCCCTGTCTCTGTCCACTTCTCTCTGTCCTAACAACAACAACATCAATAACAATAATAACTCCAACAACAAAAAAGATAACAAGGGCAACAAAAGGGAAAATAAATAAATAATTAAAAACAAAGAAAAATATGTACAGCTCCCACACCTATGGACATCTAATCTTTGACAAAGGTGCCCAGACTATTCAATGGGGAAAGCAGAGTCTCTTCAACAAATGGTGTTGGAAACAATGGGCTGAAACATGCAGAAGAATGAAACTGAATCACTGTATTTCACCAAATACAAAAGTAAATTCCAAGTGGATCAAGGACTTGGATGTTAGACCACAAACTATCAAATACTTAGAGGAAAATATTGGCAGAACTCTTTTCCACATAAATTTTAAAGACATTTTCAATGAAACAAATCCAATTACAAAGAAGACTAAGGCAAGTATAAACCTATGGGACTACATCAAATTAAAAAGCTTCTTCACAGCAAAAGAAATCACTACCCAAACCAAGAGACCCCTCACAGAATGGGAGATCTTTACATGCCATACATCAGATAAGAGTTTAATAACCAACATATATAAAGAGCTTGCCAGACTCAACAACAAGACAACAAATAACCCCATCCAAAAATGGGGGGAGGACTTGGACAGAATATTCACCACAGAAGAGATCCAAAAGGCTGAGAAACACATGAAAAAATGCTCCAAGTCTCTGATTGTCAGAGAAATGCAAATAAAGACAACAATGAGATATCACTTCACTCCTGTGAGAATGTCATACATCAGAAAAGGTAACAGCAACAAATGCTGGAAAGGGTGTGGGGTCAAAGGAACCCTCCTGCACTGCTGGTGGGAATGCAAATTGGTCCAACCTCTGTGGAGAACAGTCTGGAGAACTCTTAGAAGGCTAGAAATGGACCTACCCTATGACCCTGCAATTCCTCTCCTGGGGATATATCCTAAGGAACCCAACACATCCATCCAAAAAGATCTGTGTACACATATGTTCTTGGCAGCACAATTTGTAATAGCCAAAACCTGGAAGCAACCCAGGTGTCCAACAACAGATGAGTGGCTGAGCAAGTTGTGGTATATATACACAATGGAATACTACTCAGCTGTAAAAAATGGTGACTTCACTGTTTTCAGCCGATCTTGGATGGACCTTGAAAAAATCATGTTAAGTGAAGTAAGTCAGAAACAGAAGGATGAATATGGGATGATCTCACTCTCAGGCAGAAGTTGAAAAACAAGATCAGAAAAGAAAACACAAATAGAACCTGAACTGGAATTGGCGTATTGCAGCAAAGTAAAAGACTCTGGGGTGGGTGGGTGGGCAGAATACAGGTCCATGAAGGATGATAAATGACATAGTGGGGGTTTTATTGTTAAATGGGAAACTGGGGCATGTTATGCATGTACAAACTATTGTATTTACTGTTGAATGAAAAACATTAATTCCCCAATAAAGAAATAAATTTAAAAAAAAGATGATGGCCTTGGGGAAAAAAAAAAAACAACAAATAATGTAAGCTAGCAGTAAAGACAGATATTAAATGTGGGGGCTGTCCATCCCAGGCTCCCTTCCTCCAGGGAACTTCAGGGCTGACTCAGTGGGCCTGGAGTTCAGTTTATATACAGATACTTAGCAAGCATTCAAATAGGAGGCCTAACTCTGACCAATTAGAATCAGGCTCACTGCTGGCCCTTCCAAAGTTAGAAACCAATCTATAAAGGTGGTTCTAAATTGCTCCATAATTCAAAATCAGAGGGACTCCTAACTTCCTTTCTAGATCCCCTCTGCCATATGTAACAACTAGATCATCAGATAATTATAAGACAAATCAAACAGTAGTCCTGTTTACTCAAATAGACTAGGCTCCTGTTCCTTGTCCCCAGGTCAGGAAAAAGTATACATTAAAAAAAAATATGTACAGCTCTTCAATAAAAGAGTGACAAATTTTATTTTATTTTTTTCATTTATTTCTTTCTTTCTTTTTCTTTTTTTTTTTTACCAGACTGCTCAGCTCTGGCTTATGGTGGTGCAGGGGATTGAACCTGAGACTTTGTAGCCTCAGGCATGAGAGTCTGCTATCTACCCCTGCCTCACTTATTTCTTTTTTTTTTGTCTATTTATTTATTTATTAGGTAGAAATTGAGAGGGGAGGAGGAAATAGAGAGGGAGAGAGACAGAGAGACACCTGCAGCCTTATTTTACTACTTGTGAAGCTTTCCCCTTGCAAGTAGGGATCTGGTCTTTGAACCTGGGTTCTTGTGCACTGTAATGTGAGCACTTAACCATGTTAAGAGCTTATTTCTTTAAATAAGATGAAGTATTTGGACAAACAAAGCAAATTTTATTGAAATACAAAAATTCAAATGTAACATACTGCCCATAAACTATTTAGCTATAACTAGACCTAGTTGTTTATAAGCGTTCACTTCAAAATATATGCATATATTTATACAACTGATAAGAAAAAAATATATAAATACATTTAAAAATTAGCCAGAATTAATAGCCTCTACATCCTGTATCTGTCGCAGGTGAACCATCAATGGCTGCCAGCATAGGCAGCTCTTGCCTGATATGTGCTACTGCAGTTCTGGCCTGGCAAAGAAGGGGTTACTAGTTAGAGGACTTTCTTTCTGGCTATCTCTGGTGCAGGGGCGCTGGATGCACTACCTCAGTCAGGAAACTCTAAGGAAATCTCTGAAGAGGGACGGGACTAGAGTCACATAGTGTTGTGCTTCCATCACAGCAATGGCGCTTAGCTAAGAGGCTCCAAATTCAGCTGTGTTTTAAAGCACTTCTTTTCTGTTTAGGATTCCACTTCATCATCATCACATTTTAAAAAAAATTTTGAAAAATATTTATTTATTTCCTTTTGTTACCCTTATTGTTTTATTGTTGTTGTTGGATAGGACAGAGAGAAGTGGAAAGAGAAGGGAGTACAGAGAGGGGGAGAGAAAGATAGACACCTGCAGACCTGCTTCACCGCTTGTGAAGCGATTCCCCTGCAGGTGGGGAGCCAGGGGCTCAACTGGGATCCATATGCCGGTCCTTGCACTTTGCACCACCTGTGCTTAACCCGTCTTTTTTTTTTTTTCCATCATCATCTTCATTGCCATTCGCTTTCTCATCTTCCCTCTTTTCTTTAAGCATTTTCAAATATTTACTAGCTAAAATATTCTATGGTACTTTACCTGCAAAAAAATGAAAAGTCTCCAATTTCTCTGCCGTATTTGATAAATCACTGTAAGTGAGGGCTTTCTTTTCTTTTCCACTGCCATTTCTGTAGGAATAGGCGGCTAGATACTGAAGAGTTCCATGGTCTTGGCCGCGAGCACTAGTGCCTCCTGGTTGATGCTGGACACTGCAAGGAGAGCTGTTCATGATGTATATGGGACAGGGGCAGTAACACCAGGCACTGCTCCCTATACTTGTCTCTGACAGTGACCTCATCTTTTTGAGGCTGTCTTTTTCAAATCTGTCAGTGGGTTGATCATGGAAGGAAAGTCTTTCTTTTGGGGACTATATGCCATCATTGTTGTTGTTATTATTATTATATTTTTATACCAGAGCACTACTCAACTCTGGTTTATGGTGGGGGATTGAGTGAAGACTGAAAGTCTCTTTGAATAACCATTTTGCTATCTACCCTCTACTACTATTGCTTTAATTATTTAGAGGTATTATAATCCTTGTTGTAGTAACAATATCTTAAAACAGTGGAGAATAGGGAGTTGGGGGATAGTGCAGCAGGCTAAGCGCACGTGGCACAAAACACAAGGACCTGCATAAGAATCCAGGATCAAGAACCCGGCTCCCCACTGCAGGGGAGTCCCTTCACAGGCGGTGAAGCAGGTCTGCAGGTGTCTATCTTTCTCTCCCCCTCTCTGTCTTCCACTCTTCTCTCCATTTCTCTCTGTCCTATCCAACAACAACGACATCAATAACAACAACAATAATAACTACAACAATAAAACAACAAGGGCAACAAAAGAAAATAAATAAATAAATATTAAAAAAAAAACAGTGGAGAATAATACTGTCACATGTAAAGGAAGAGTGTGGGGATGTTGCTTTCAAAAAGGCTACTGGAGAGATCTCTTTCTCTCCTCTCCTCTCCCGGATCAACTAGGAATACCAAAGGAGACCACCCGGACCGAAACAAGACAGGACTAGAATGACCACAGGAACTCAGTAAATCACCCGTGAGTACAAACATGCGTGGCTGGTGACAGAGAGGAGAGAGGGGCCTAAGGAGAGATTAAGTGACTGCTAACAGTTCAACAGTTTATCAGTGGAGACACCACCTTCAGTCTGCTCCACAACAAGGGGACAGCTGAAGGGAGGAAAGGACTCCCCAGAGACTCACCAAGTGCAACTCTGAGTCTCCATTGCTACTACCCTCAGAATCTGGAGCAGCAACAGGGAGGGACACCAGGGTACAGAGATCTAACCGGGAAACTCAGGAGAAGACCTATACCTCGGTGGCATAGCTGAGGGGCTGTGAAAGTCTCTTTGCATAACCACTGGATTATCTCTGCCACACCCTGCTTTATCTCTTGGCCAGGAGTCAGTGATTAAGCTAGGAAGCCTATTGATAGTTTAAAAGCCCTCAGGCTCCCATAGCCTACAGGGAAGAAAAAAAAAAAGAGGCTTTTACACCACTGAGCTCCAACTCAGGGATTGAAAAAACTGTTAACTTCCACTACGGTAAACCCTTTAATTAAATTACTTAGACACAAGTCAATCCAGGCAATAGTGATCAATAATTTGAAAATTACTGATAAAGGGAACTCATAACATAATATATAAAATGGTTAAAACAATAAGAAAAAATATTGGAGACTCGAACCAGGACAAGAGTCCAGCTAAAAGTCCTCCAGAGGGTGAAGCACAAAACGAGTTCAACATCCAAACATTAGCTAAGGAAATAATAACAGGAGTGAATAAAGAATTTGAAAAAATTGTAATCAGAAATGCAGGAACAACAAATGAGAATATGGAAGAAAATTCTAATTATCTCATGGTTATTAGAGAGCTGAAAGCTGAAATCGCTGAGCTAAGAAGGCAACTAGCTGAACAAGCTAAAACAGTATCAGAGCAGGGCAACAAAATAGATGAACTCCAGAAAGCAGTAGAGGGCAGAGAGAATAGAATCTATGAGACTGAAAACAGAATTAGCAAGATTGAGGATGAATTAGAGACAACTAAAAAAGAAGTAAGAGATTTCAAAAAGAGATTAAGAGATGCTGAAAACAACAACAGAGTCCAATGGGATGACTTCAAAAGAAACAATATATGCATTATTGGCTTACCAGAGGAAGAAAGAGAAGGAGAGGAAGAAAGCATTCTCCAGGCCATAATAGCTGAAAATTTCTCTAGTCTAGACAACACCAAAGACATAAAGATTCAAGAAGCCCAGAGGGTCCCAAACAGAATTAACCCAGACCTAAAGACACCAAGAGATTTCATACTTAGAATGGAAAGGAATAAGGATAAAGAAAGGATCCTCAAGGCTGCAAGAGAAAAACAGAGTCACCTACAAAGGAAAACCCATAAGATTAGCAGCAGACTTCTCCATACAAACACTACAGGCCAGAAGAGAATGGCAAGATATCTATCGAGTGCTCAATGAGAAAGGCTTTCAGCCAAGAATACTATATCCTGCTAGACTGTCATTCAGACTAGATGGAAGCATCAAAACCTTCTCAGACAAGCAACAGTTGAAGGAAGCAACCATCACCAAGCCTGCCCTGAAAGAAGTTCTGAAAGGTCTCCTATAAACAACCAACCAGACCACCACAAATAGGACATATATCAAAACACTCTAAAAATCTACAAGAATGGTATTAAAATATCTTCAATCTTTGATATCAATAAATGTCAATGGCCTGAATTCACCTATTAAAAGACACAGAGTAGGAAGATGGATTAGAAAACACAACCCAACAATATGTTGTCTACAGGAAACTCACCTAACTCAACAAGACAAACACAGACTTAAAGTGAAAGGATGGAAAACTATCATACAAGCCAATGGCCCACAAAAAAGGGCAGGAACAGCTATTCTCATATCTGACATGATAGACTTTAAAATAGATAAGATTAAAAAAGATAGGAATGGACACTACTTAATGCTCAGAGGATCAGTCAATCAAGAGGACTTAACAATTATTAATATCTATGCACCCAATGAGAAGCCATCTAAATACATCAAACTTCTACTGAAAGAGCTACAGCAATATATTAACAGTAACACAATCATAGTAGGGGACTTCAACACCCCACTATCTCAACTTGACAGATCATCCAGGCAGAAAATCAGTAAAGACATAAGGGAGCTAAATGAAGAGATAGATAAACTAGAACTATTGGACATTTTCAGAGTCATTCATCCCAAGAAACTGGAATACACATTTTACTCAAATCCACATGGATCATTCTCAAGGATAGACCATATGTTAGGCCACAAAGACAGCATCAGCCAATTCAAGAGCACTGAAATCATCCCAAGCATCTTCTCAGACCACAGTGGAATTAAACTAACACTAAACAATCAACAAAAGATTAGTAATAGTCCCAAAATGTGGAAGCTCAACAGTACACTTCTTAACAACTTCTGGGTCAAAGAGGAAATCAAGGAAGAAATCAAAATGTTTCGAGAGTTCAATGAAAATGAAGACACAAGCTATCAAAAAGGCTACTGGAATTGTGTATCTGGGAGGTGGTACAGTGGATAAAGCACTGAACTCTCAAGCATGAAGTCCTGAGATTGATCCCCAGTACATGCTTCTCTCTCGCTCTCTTTCATATATATATATATATATATATATATATATATATATATATATATATATATTACATCTTTAAATATGTGACTGAAATTGCTATATCAGAATGAGGCACAGTAGGTTCTGTGGATAGAGCCTCCAGGTGGCTTTCCCCTTTCAAAAAAACTATTGGGGGTGGGGATAGCTTACCTGATAGAGCACACATTTTACTATTCATGAGAACCCATGTTTGAATCCCAGATCGCTGCATTGAAACACACAAATAGGGGAAACTTCATGCATGAGCTGTGGCCAGGTGCTATGGGGTCTCTCCTATCTTTATCTCACTCTTTTTTTCTTTTTTTTTTAAGATTCTTCTTCTTCTTTTTTTTTAAATTAAATTTACCAGAGCATTGTTCAGCTCTAGTTTATGGTGGTACTGGGGATTGAGCCTGGGACCCTTGGTGCCTCAGGCATGAAAGTCTTTTTTCATAGCCATTATGCTGTCTCTTGAGCCCATCTTTCCACCTTAAAAAAAAAATTTTTTTTAGTTATTTATTATTGGACAGAGACAGAGAGAAATTGAGAGAAGGAGGGGGAGATAGAGAGGGAGAAAGACAGAGAGACACCTGCAGCTCTGCTTCACCACTCGTGAAGATTTCCTCCTGCAGGTGGGGACCAGGGGCTTGAACCCGGGTCCTTGCACACTATAATGTGAGCACTCAACCAGGTGTGACACCTAGCCCCATCTTTCCACCCTTTTAAAGATTATTTATACTTATCTTTTATCAGTGTTTTAATATTGATTTACAAGATTATAAGATTGCAAGACATAGTTCCATACTGTACCCACCACCAAAGTTCTGTACCCCATCCCCCCCTGTAATAATCACCATAGTCTTACAAAGTCTTAGGCTCTGGCTGGAGAGGTAGCATAATGGTTATGCAAAAAGCTTTTTTGCCTGATGCACTGAAGGTCCCAGGTTCAATCCCCAGCACCACCATAAACCAGAGCTGAGCAGTGCTCTGGTAAAAAAAAAAAAAAAAAAAAAGAAGAAAAATAAAATAAAAAACAAAGTCTTAGACTCTGTCTCTCACTCTTTATCTTTTTTGTTTTTTGGAAGTCCACACAATTAATTAATTGATTAACTTTTTTTTTTTTTTTACCAGAGCACTGTTCAGCTCTGGCTTATGGTGATGTGGGGGACTGAACCTGGGACTTTGGAGCCTCAGGCATGAGTCTATTTTCAGAACTATTATGCTATCTAACCTCTGCCCAATTAATAATTTTTTTGTTAGTGTATGTAATTTTTTTCTTTTTTTAGTATATTTTTATTTATTTGTCTTTAAAAAAATTTTTATATTTATTTTCCCTTTTGTTGCCCTTGTTTTTTATTGTTGTTGTAGTTATTATTGTTGTTATTGATGTCATCATTGTTAGGACAGAGAGAAATGGAGAGGAGGGGAAGACAGAGAGGAGAGAAAGAAAGATACCTGCAGACCTACTTCACCACCAGTGAAGCGACTCCCCTGCAGGTGGGGAGCCGGGGGCTGAACCAGTACCCTTATGGGTCCTTGCACTTGGTGCCATGTGTGCTTAATGCTCTGTGCTACCGCCCGACTCCCTATTTATTTGTCTTTTTAAAAAATATCATTTATTGTGGTCCGGAAGGTGGCACAGTGGACAAAGCATCAGACTCTCAAGCATGAGGTCCTGAGTTCAATCCCTGGCAGCACATGTGCCAGGGTGATACCTGGTTCTTTCTCTCTCCTCCTATGTTTCTCATTAATAAATAAATAAAATCTTTTAAAAAATCATTTATTTATTATTGGATAGAGACAGAGAAATTGAGAGGGGAGGGGAAGATAGAGGGGGAAAGAGACAGAGAGACACCTGCAGACCTTTAACTCATGAAGCTTTCCCCCTGCAGGTGGGGACCAGGGGTTTGAACCCAGGAACTTTTGCACTGTAACGTGTGCGCTTAACTAGGTGTGCTACCACCTGGTCCCTTTATTTGTCTTTTTTAAAAATTAAAAATATATTTTCCCTTTTGTTGCCATTGTCATTTAACATTGTTGTGGTTATTGATGTCATTGTTGTTGGATAGGACAGAGAGAAATGGAGAGAGGAGGGGAAGACAGAGAGGGGGAGAGAAATATAGACACCTGCAGACATGCTTCACCGCTTGTGAAGTGACTCCCCTGGAGGTGGGGAGCTGGGGGCTCGAACCGGGATCCTTCAGCCGGTCCTTGAGCTCTGTGCCATGTGCGCTTAACCCGCTGCACCACTGCCCAACTCCCCTATTTGTCTTTTTTAATTTGTTATTAATAGTAGGTTACAAGGTTGTAAGATTATAATGTGTAGCTCCACATCACACCCACTACCAAAGTTCTGTATCTCCATCCTCCCACCTCCCAAAGATAACCACTGTAGTTCTCACAAGTCTTAGAAACAGTTTGCTTGCTTTTTTTTTTTTTTAAGTTCACGTGTAGCAGGTCTCTAGATTCCACATATGTGTCTCACTTTCAGCCAAAAAAAAAGAAAAAGCTAGTTAAAACAGATGAGAATACATTATCATTTAGTTTTCTCTCTATATTATGGGTGTTTATTTATAATTCATCAAACTCAATTCTCTTTTTTTATTTCTATTATTATTTTTTTCCCTCCAGGGTTATTGCTTCTGGAGGCTATTTATTTCCCTTTTGTTGCCCTTGTTGTTTATCATTGTTGTTATTATTATTGTTGTTATTACTGTCGTTGTTGGACAGAACAGAGAAAAATGGAGGAGGGGAAGACAGAGAGGGGGAGAGAAAGAGAGACACCTGCAGACCTGCTTCACTGCCTGTGAAGCGACCCCCCTGCAGGTGAGGGCTGGGGGCTCGAACTGGGATCCTTAGCTGGTCCTTGCCATGTGTGCTTAACCCATTGCGCTACCACCCTACCCAACTCAGCTCTCTTCTACAATGACTTAATGTTATTCTATCCCCCACCCCCAGCCCCCTGGGACTTTGCCACTATTGTGTGCCTACATTATTCCTACTGTCAACATACTCCCCCCCATCCCTCCTTTTTTACAGATAGGTAGACAGAGGAGAGTGCAGAGACACCACTGCACTGTTCCAGTGCTTGTGATGTTTCATGGAGACCCTACTCCTTGCCCATGTAAACTTCTAAACTCTGTTGCATTCCTCAGTTTGTAGCCCCTTCATCTTCAGAGTCAGCCACGAAGTTGCTCTAACCTCACTTCCAGAATCACCTCCTCTCTGGCTCTCACTGCCCTGTGTTCCTCTTTCATGTATAAAGACCTTTGAGATGACATTGAGCCCAGCCTAGTAATCCAGGATAATAGTCCCATCTCAAGATCCTCAACCTAATTACACTTGCAAAATCCCTTGGGCCACACACTGGCAGCACGTTTTCAAGTCCTGGGATTAAGGACAGGTTTTTGAAGGTGTGTGTGTGTGTGTGTAAGTGTGTAATTATTCTGCTACCACAGTTCCTTAAAATAAATACTTGAGGGAACTGTTTCGTCACTCAAGAGTTGAAAGTGCTATGAAATCAACAATGAATATATAAACTGATTTCTAGAATAATTTTATTTAAAAAAAAGAAGTATGGTTCTGGGAAGATGGCATAGTAGTTATATAAACAACTTCATGCCTGAGGTTCTGATGTCCCAGGTTCAATTCCCAGCACCAACATAAGCCAGAGCTGAGCAGTTCTATAAAAAAAAACAAACAAAACAAACAAAACCCAGGGCTGGATAGTGGCACACTACCACACTACTGCGCCACCACCACACTGGTTTTTTTTTTTTTTAAATTTATTATTTTTATTACCTCCAAGATTATCGTTGAGCCTCAGTGCCTGCACTGTGAATTCACTGCTCCTGGAGGCTTTTTTTTTCCTTTTGTTGCCCTTATTGTTTATCGTTGTTGTTATTGCTGGAACAGTGCTGTGGTGTCTCTGCACTCTATCTACCTCTCTATAAAAAAGGGGGGTGGGGGGAGTATGTTGACAGATAGGACAGAGAGAAATGGAGAGAGGAGGGGAAGACAGAGAGGGGGAGAGAAAGATACCTACAGATGTGCTTCACCACTTGTGAAGTGACCACCCTGCAGGTGGGGAGCTGGGGGCTCAAACTGAACTGGGATCCTGTCCTTGCGCTTCACACCATATGAGCTTAAACTGCTGGGCCCCGTCCTTGCGCATTGTAACATATGTGCTCAACCAGGTGGTATCTACCTATCTATCTATCTATCTATCTATCTATCTATCTATCTATCTATCTATCTATATGCCGGGCTAGCCCACGCTAGCCTCTTCCCGGGCACGTGCCTTCTGGGTTGGAGAGAACTGACCGGAGCCAGCCTGGGCTGCTACTCACTCAACAACTCAAGGGAGATGACTCAGGAACAGACATGTGGTGGCGAGACAATGCAATACCTTTATTGATCAGAGAGCCAAGGCTTTTAAAAGGCAGACCTGGAAGTGGAAAGTCAGAAACGGAAATGGCTAGGAAAAGGACAGAGAAAGGCAGAAGGGGGCTGGGAAGGTAGAAACTTCCTTAGCAACTGTTGTGAGTGTTTTAACTGGTAAGATTAATACTACCCTGCAGGCAGGGAGGGTCTTGAGGGTAGAAACAAGATAGATCAAAGGAATGGAATGGGTGGGGAATCTTTCAGGCAAAACAATGATTATGTAGATAGGCCATAGTATCAGGAATGCAGGGTGCTTTTTGAGGCTCCTCACAATTTCCCCGACATATATATATATATATATATATATATATATATATATAATGTTATTTTATCTCTCTTTCTTTCTTTCTTTCTTTCTTTCTTTCTTTCTTTCTTTCTTTCTGTCTTTATTTCTTTCTCCCTTCAGGGTGATCACTGGGGCTCAGTGCCTGCATCACAAATCCGCTGCTCCTGGCAGCTATCTTTTTCCCATTGTTGTTACTGCTGCTGTCGTTGGATAGGACAGAGAGAAACTGAGAGGGGAGGAGAAGACAGAGAGGAGGAGACAAAGAGAGACACCTGCTTGCGAAGTGACCCCTCTGCAGGTGGGGAGCTGGGGGCTTGAACCAAGATCCTTGCAATGGTCCTTGAGCTTTGCACTATGTGGGCTTAACCCAGTGCACTACCTCTTGGCCCTCTTCTTTATTTTTAAAAATATCTATCTATCTATCTATCTATCTATCTATCTATCATCTATCTATCTATTACTGGATGGAGACACAGAAAAATTGAGAGGGGAAGGGGACATAGAGAGAGACAGAGAGACACTTGAAAACCTGCATTACCTCTTGTGAAGCTTCCCTCCTGCAGGTGGGGATGGAAGGCTTGAACCTGGGTCCCTGTGCACTTAATATGTGCGTTTAGCCAGGTGCACCACCACCTGGCCCCTCCAATCCAATGTTTTGTTTGTGCTTTTCCACATAAAAAAGTTCTCCTTGGGAGTCCGGTGGTAGTGCAGTGGATTAAGCGCACGTGATGCAAAGCACAAGGACTGGCTTAAGGATCCCGGTTCGAGCCACCAGCTCCCCACCTGCAGGGGAGTCGCTTCACAGGCAGTGAAGCAGGTCTGTAGGTGTCTATCTTTCTCTCCCCCTCTCTGTCTTCCCCTCCCCTCTCTATTTCTCTCTGTCCTATCCAACAACAATGACAATAATAATAACTACAACAATAAAAACATAAAGGGGAACAAAAGGGAATAAATAAATAAGTAATAATTTAAAAAAAGAAGAGTTCTCCTTTATCTTACTCAAAGGAATCCATCCAGGAAATAAAACTTATTTATTAGTTACAGTAATAATAATTACTATAGCTATATACTATATATAACATATATGATGATGATTTTACCAGGGCACAGCTCTGATCTGGCTTATGGTGGTGTAGTGGATTAAACCTGTGAGTTTGGAGCTTCAGGCATAAAAGAAGACTTAAAAAATTTTTTTTTAATTTATAAAAAGGAAACATTGACAAAACCATAGGATAAGAGGGGTACAACTTCACACAATTCCCACCATCAGACCACCATATTCCATCCCCTCCCTTGATAGCTTTCTTATTCTTTAACCCTCTGGGAGTATTGACCCAATATCATTGTGGGATGCAGAAGGTTGAAGGTCTGGCTTCTGTAACTGCTTCCCCGCTGAACATGGGCATTGACAGGTTGATCCAAGCTCCCAAGAATTTTTTTTTTTTTTTTTTGCTTTATAGTTTTCAGAACTGATATGAATATTTTGGCCAATCTTTAGGCTAATGTCCCATTTGACTCTCAGCTAGGAGCAGTTTTGCTCTTCAGGGGACATTCAGCATTATTTGGAGTCTTTTTTGATAGGCACAAGGGGGGAGGGAGTTAAGTTCTGCTAGGCATCCATCAGTGGATGTTGCACATGTCACAAAGCTCACAACAGTTGTCACAACAAAGGGCTACTAGAAACTTAACATTGCAATGCAGTCAAACATGCTTATTGCCATCATATAGGCACTAGAGGGCAGCACCTGCCCAGCAGTTGCAACAACTTAATCCTAGGGCCTTTAAGAAAAGGAGCTCTTGATTATCAGACACGTGAAGGGGGCTGCAGGAGACCCTATGAGATGATTGAAGTTAATTCTAGGTCAAAAGGCACTTTTTTTTCTCTGTCTTCCCCTTCTTTCTTTTTTTTAAAATTTATTTCTTTGTTGGGGAATTAATGTTTTACATTCAACAGAAAATACAATAGTTTGTACATGCATAACATTCCCCAGTTTCCCATTTA
Organism: Erinaceus europaeus; assembly: GCF_950295315.1. Taxonomy (NCBI): domain Eukaryota; kingdom Metazoa; phylum Chordata; class Mammalia; order Eulipotyphla; family Erinaceidae; genus Erinaceus; species Erinaceus europaeus. The sequence continues at coordinate 55,266,411 of NC_080172.1, forward strand.
ATAATACAACCCCCACTATGCCATTTATCATCCTTCATGGACCTGTATTCTCCCCACCCGCCCACCCCAGAGTCTTTTACTTTGGTGCAATACGCCAATTCCAGTTCAGGTTCTACTTGTGTTTTCTTTTCTGATCTTGTTTTTTCAACTTCTGCCTGAGAGTGAGATCATCCCATATTCATCCTTCTGTTTCTGACTTACTTCACATAACATGAATTTTTCAAGGTCCATCCAAGATCGGCTGAAAACAGTGAAGTCACCATTTTTTACAGCTGAGTAGTATTCCATTGTGTATATAGACAACAACTTGCTCAGCCACTCATCTGTTGTTGGACACCTGGGTTGCTTCCAGGTTTTGGCTATTATAAATTGTGCTGCCAAGAACATATGTGTACACAGATCTTTTTGGATGGATGTGTTGGGTTCCTTAGGATATATCCCCAGGAGAGGAATTGCAGGATCATAGGGTAGGTCCATTTCTAGCCTTCTGAATGTTCTCCAGACTGTTCTCCACAGAGGCTGGACCAATTGACATTCCCACCAGCAGTGCAGGAGGGTTCCTTTGACCCCACACCCTCTCCAGCATTTGCTGCTGTTACCTTTTCTGATGTATGGCATTCTCACAGAAGTGAAGTGATATCTCATTGTTGTCTTTATTTGCATTTCTCTGACAATCAGAGACTTGGAGCATTTTTTCAAGTGTTTCTCAGCCTTTTGGATCTCTTCTGTGGTGAATATTCTGTCCAAGTCCTCCCCCCATTTTTGGATGGGGTTATTTGTTGTCTTGTTGTTGAGTCTGGCAAGCTCTTTATATATGTTGGTTATTAAACTCTTATCTGATGTATGGCATGTAAAGATCTCCCATTCTGTGAGGGGTCTCTTGGTTTGGGTAGTGGTTTCTTTTGCTGTGAAGAAGCTTTTTAATTTGATGTAGTCCCATATGTTTATATTTGCCTTAGTCTTCTTTGTAATTGGATTTGTTTCATTGAAAATATCTTTAAAATTTATGCGGAAAAGAGTTCTGCCAATATTTTCCTCTAAGTATCTGATAGTTTCTGGTCTAACATCCAAGTCCTTGATCCACTTGGAATTTACTTTTGTATTTGGTGAAATACAGTAGTTCAGTTTCATTCCTCTGCATGTTTCAACCCATTGTTTTCAACACCATTTGTTGAAGAGACTCTGCTTTCCCCATTGAATAGTCTGGGCACCTTTGTCAAAGATTAGATGTCCATAGGTGTGGGGCCTCATTTCTGGGCTCTCAATTCTATTCCACTGGTCAGTGTGTCTATTCATGTTCCAGTACCAAGCAGTTTTGATGACAATGGCCCTATAATACAGTTTGAAATCTGGGAGTGTGATGCCTCCAGTCTTTTTTTCGCAAGATTGTTTTGACAATTCTAGGTCTTTTCTGGTTCCAGATAAACATTTGTAGCATTTGTTCTATTCTCCTAAAAAATGTGGTTGGGATCTTGATGGGGACAATATTAAATTTATAGATGGCTCTGGGTAATATATTCATTTTGATGATGTTGTTAATTCTTCCAACCCATGAACATGGAATATCTTTCCACTTCTTTGTGTCTTTTTCAATTTCTTTGAGTAGTGACTCATAATTTTCAGTATACAAGTCTTTCACTTCTTTGGTTAGATTTACTCCTAGATATTTTATTGTTTTTGTTGCTATAGTAAAAGGAATTGATTTCTGGATTTCAATTTCTTCTAACTTAGTGTTTGCATAGAGGAATGCCACTGACTTTTGAATGTTAATTTTACAGCCTGACGCCTTGCTGTATTGCCTGATGATTTCCAAAAGCTTCTTGTTGGATTCCTTAGGTTTTTCCATGTATACTATCATGTCATCTGCAAATAAGGAGAGTTTGACTTCTTCTCTTCCAATCTGTATCCTTTTAATTCCTTGCTCCTGCCTGATTGCTATGGCAAGAACAAAAGGCACTTTTAATGATTATTAGTTCTGAAGTCAGTAAAAGCAGAGCAAGCTGCCCCTCCCTCTGCTCCCCTTTTTATAATGATGCCTCCTGAACTGCTAGAGAAAGGGGTAACATGTGAACTGCTAGAGAAAAGGGTAACATTCACGCTCGGTTTTTGCACGCAGAAACACCAACGTCATTGCCACTTGACACTTCTGTTTGCTCACTTGAAGCAGGTGATAGAAAGTGGCTATTCCTAAGGCTCGTGTCATTGTGACTGTGCATGCTGTGGATCTTAGAACAGACAGGCTGCGCTGACTCATTGGGCCAGCTGTTTGGCTCTGCAAACAGATAAATAATAATCAGTTCATTGCCTGAAGATATTTACAATAGCTAGTAATGAAAACCCCAATTTTATAAGGTTCAGTCTAATTAAAACAAACAAAAAGCAAAGCAATTACTTTTTTTGTTGTTGCTCTTGTTTTTATTGTTGTAGTTATTGATGTTGTTGTTGGATAGGACAGAGAGAAATGGAGAGAGGAGGGGAAGACAGAGAGGGGGAGAGAAAGATAGACACCTGCAGACCTGCTTCACCACTTGTGAAGTGATTCTCCTGCATGTGGAGCCAGGGGCTGGAACCGGGATTCTTACGCTGGACCTTGCGTTTTTTGCCATGTAGCTGCGCTACTGCCAAAACCTTCATGAGTGGTGAAGTAGGGCTGCAGGTGTCTCTCTGTTTCTTTCCTTCTCTATCTTCCCCTCTCCTCTCAATTTCTGTCTCTGTCCAATAATAAATAAATAATTAATTAATTTAAAAAGTTTTGGAAGACATACAGTCTGCTGCAATGGTTATAGAGTCCTGCAATTTTAACTTGGATTTAATTGATGAGACAGCCAAAAAGTGAGGATGTATAACCCAGTTCATTTTTCTGTCTGCCTGTGCTATCTCCCTGCCCCCAACTACTAATTTTTTTGTATTATAAAACTTGAATGTCTTTAATTTTTATATTTATTTTCCCATTTGTTGCCCTTGTTTTTCATTGTTGTAGTTATTATTGTTGTTGTTATTGATGTCGTCGTTGTTGGATAGGACAGAGAGAAATGGAGAGAGGAGGGGAAGACAGAGAGGGGGAGAGAAAGACAGACACCTGCAGACCTGCTTCACTGCCTGTAAAGCGCCCCCTCCCCGCAGGTGTGGAGCCGCGGGCTCCAACCGGGATCCTTACTCTGCCCTTGCGCTTTACGCCAAGTGCACCTAACCCGCTACGCTACCGCCCGACTCCCAAAACCTGAATGTCTTAACTGTTTACTTTATTTATTTATTTTTGTTTATTCATCTATATTTAATTAATTTACTAATTTATTTATTCCCTTTTGTTGCCCTTGTTGCTTTATTGTTGTAGTTATTATTATTGTTCTTGATTTCGTCGTTGTTGGATAGGACAGAGAGAAATGGAGAGAGGAGGGGAAGACAGAGAGAGGGAGAGAAAGATAGACACCTGCAGACCTGTTTCACCGCTTGTGAAACGACTCCCCTGCAGGTGGGAAGCCGGGGGCTTGAACAGGGATCCTTGCGCTTTACGCCCGACTCCCCTATTTTACTTTTTAAAAATATTTTATTTATTTGTTAATGAGGAAGATAGGAAGAGAGATAGAAAGAACCAGACACCACTCTGGTACATGTGCTGCCGGGGATTGAACTCAGGAACTCACGTTTGAGAGTCCAATGCTTTATCCACTGCTCCACCTACCGGATCACTTTTTTTTTTTTTTACAGTAAGTACCACTTGCAGTGGAGGGTGGGGGAAGCTTCACAAGTGGTGAAGCAGTGCTGTGGGTGTCTCTCTCTCTACCTCCCCCTTCCTTCTCAACTTCTCTGTTTCTATAAAAAAAAATACCACTGGGAACAGTGCAGGTACTGAACCCCAACGATAGCCCTGGTGGAAAAACACAAAACACAACAAAATAAAATACAATAGGTATGATTTTTTTGGGGGGCCTGATATGATTTTGTTATATGTTTTTTTTTTTTTTTTTTTTTTTAGTGTTAATCATATTTGATTAGCAGCAACATGGATTGGATGGATATAGTTTTCTAATCTTTATTATTTCTGTTAATGTATATGGTATTTTATTTATTTATTTTATTAGTAATTTAATAATGATCAACAAGATGACAAGGTTGTAGGATAAGAGGGGTACAGTTCCAAACAATTTGGGGGTCAGGCAATAGCACAGCGGGTTAAGCACACATGGCACAATTCCAAACAATTCCCACCACCAGAGTTCCATATACCGTCTCTTCCATTGGAAAAGTCCCTAGTCTGTATTGCTCTGGGAGTATGGACCAAAGATCTTTTTTTGTTTGTTTGTTTTTGTTTTTTTTTTTATTTTTTTTTTAATTTAAGAAAGGATTAATTAACAAAACCATAGGGTAGGAGGGGTACAACTCCACACAATTCCCACCGCCCAATCTCCATATCCCACCCCCTCCCCCGATAGCTTTCCCATTCTCCATCCCTCTGGGAGCATGGACCCAGGGTCATTGTGGGTTGCAGAAGGTAGAAGGTCTGGCTTCTGTAATTGCTTCCCCGCTGAACATGGGCGTTGACTGGTCGGTCCATACTCCCAGTCTGCCTCTCTCTTTCCCTAGTAGGGTGGGTCTCTGGGGAAGCGGAGCTCCAGGACATATTGGTGGGGTCTTCAATCCAGGGAAGTCTGGCCAGCATCCTGATGACACCTGGAACCTGGTGACTGAAAAGAGAGTTAACATACAAAGCCAAACAAATTGTTGAGCAAATATGTATTTTTTTATTGTGAGGACACACACACACACACACACACACACACACACACACACCTTTCCATCATTTGTGATGTTCTAGTTGTTCTCTCTCTCATGTCTTTTTCATTTCTTTTAAAGTAACCTATTCTTTCTTTTTTTTTTTTTTTTAAAGATTTTATTTATTTATTAATGAGAAAGATAGGAGGAGAGAGAGAAAGAACCAGACATTACTCTGGTACATGTGTTGCTGGGGATTGAACTCAGGACCTTATGCTTGAAAGTCCGATGTTTTATCCACTGCACCACCTCCCGGACCACTCTTTTTCATTTTTTATGTAGTGCCAAGAGTGGGACTCTGGGCCTCACTCATGCAACACACCCCTAAGCTACTGCCGGGTCCTGTGAGTACCTTGTTGATTGTTTCTAGTGCTCAGGACTGATTTAGGTTAGCGATAAAATAAAAATTTATTTTTATTTTTTTATCTTATTATTTATTTTTGTCAGAGCACTGCTTAGCTTCAGTTTATGGTGACTCAGGGAACTGAATTTTGGACTTTGGAACCTCAGACATGAGAATCCCTTTGCATAATCACTATGCTTGCTCCTCCAGACATTTTTTTTTTTTAATTCTGGGCAAATAGCTCAACATGTTAGAACATAGAATCTGCATACCTGAGCCCCCAAAATCCTAGGTTCAATTCCTGGTACTACTGTAAGCCAGTGCTGAGCAGTGCTCTGGTCTTTCTCTTTTATAAAAAACACAAATGAATCTTCAGTGATGATTTATCTGGGGTTTCTTTTTCTTTTTTTAAAGATTTTATTTATTTATTAATGAGGAAAATAGGTGGAGAGAGAAAGAACCAGACATCACTCTGGCACATGTGCTGCTGGGGATAGAACTCAGGACCTCATGCTTGAGAGTCCAAAGCTTTATCACTGTGCCACCTCCCGGACCACTTATCTGGGGTTTCATACACTTCTGGGCACTTTTTCCCTTTAGGTTCCAAAGCCCCCCTTGCCCTCTCTGTCTGTTACTATACCCACTGGAGTATAGAACAGAAGCACAGAGCCTGAGCCTCACAGCTGTGCAGGAGGCCTGTCTTTTTAAAGAAGTTGGTGGACAAATGACCCGGGATTTACTGTCCTGACCAGCTGAGGGCTTAGCTTCTAGAAAGCGCTACTTTAGGGAACAAGTGAAGTAGTATGGAGTGTCTGAAAGGCTGCATTGACAGTGTAGCAGCAGACTCTTATACCACACTACTGTCTGGTATGCAGCACCCTTTGAAAACCAGCCCTCAGACCCCACTTCCCCCAGCCTTTTCCCAAAGTAAAATACACACACACACACACACACACACACACACACACACACATATTGCTTTGCCCCCAAAGACTTGGTTTTCTAAATGAAACTTCAGAAAAGGTGTTTTGTTTTATCTTTTATCATTGGGTATTAGCCACTGTTTTTCAGCCACTTGGAACACAGGTGTCTGGGTGTTAGGGCCCCAGCAGTGTCATTCCAAATTCATTGGGCAAGTAGCCTGGGAGGAAGTGTAGTAGAAGAGCCCTTGGACTCTCAAACCTGAGGTCCCAAGTTGATTTCAATCCCCAGTTGTGCTTATTCCAAAGTGATGCTCTGCAAAAGACTTCATATATACCTGAGGCTCTGAGGTCCCAGGTTCAATCCCTAGCACCACCATAACCCAGAAATGAGCAGTGCTTTGGTCTGTCTGTTTGTCGTTCTATCTCTATCTCTCTTTCATTAAAACAAACAAGCAAACAAAAAACCCAAAGTGATGCTGTAGTTCTCTCTTCCTTCCCTTTCTCTCATAAGTAAACATATAAATCAGTCTTTGAATAAATCAGTGGAAAACAATGTTTGTTTTCTGAAGGATAATTGAAGTGATACAGCAAATGGGAACACTGGAATGAGGGAGATAGGGCACAAGTGAAACTGATGATTTGAATCACTATTGGCAGTGTTTTGATGGTCTTAAAAGCTTATTTGGAGAAGGAGTTGGGGAGTAGCACATCAGGTTAAGCACACGTGGCACCAAGCACAAGGACTGGAGTAAGGATCCTGGTTCGAGCTCCCGGTTCCCCACCTGCAGGGGAGTCGCTTCACAGAGGGTGAAGCAGGTCTGCAGGTGTCTTATCTTTCTCTCCCCCTCTTTGTCTCCCCCCCATTTCTTTCTGTCCTATCTAACAACGATCAATAACTACAGCAACAATAAAAAACAACAAGGGCAACAAAAGGGAAAATAAAGAAAGAAATAATAAAAAAAGCTTATTTGGAGAGATGGAAGTTTACACAAAAGGATAACTTCAGTGGAACAAGGTATTAGGAGTTGTTAGATTGGGGCTGGGTGGAGACTCATCCCGTATAGCACATGTTAGTGTGTTTGAGGACCCTGATTCAAGTCCCTGGTCCCCACTTGAGGGAGAAACTTCATGAGTGGTACAGCAGTGTTGCAAATGTTATTCCTTTCTGTCTCTACCTCTGTCTGTTTTCTACACTCTATCAAAAAGAAAAAAAAAGAAAATTTCCATCAGGAGTGGTAGAGTATATTACAGGTACCAAGCCTGAGCAATAACCCCGGTGGCAAAAAAATAAATAAATAAAAGAAAGAAAGAAGAAGAAAAGAAAAAAGACCCCCATACCTATGGGCATCTAATCTTTGACAAAGGGGCCCAGACTATTAAATGGGGAAAGCAGAGTCTCTTCAACAAATGGTTGTTGGAAACAACAGGTTGAAACATGCAGAAGAATGAAAATGAACCACTATATTTCACCAAATACAAAAGTAAATTCCAAGTGGATCAAGGACTTGGATGTTAGACCACAAACTATCAGATACTTAGAGGAAATATTGACAGAACTCTTTTTTGCATAAATTTCAAAGACATCTTCAATGAAACAAATCCAATTACAAAGAAGACTAAGGCAAATATAAACATATGGGACTACATCAAATTAAAAAGCTTCTTCACAGCAAAAGAAACCACTACCCAAACCAAGAGTGCCCTCACAGAATGGGAGAAGATCTTTACATGCCATACATCAGACAAGAGTTTAATAACCAACATATATAAAGAGCTTGCTAAACTCAACAACAAGACAACAAATAACCCCATCCAAAAATGGGGGGAGGACATGGACAGAATATTCATGGACAGAAGAGATCCAAAAGGCTGAGAAACACATGAAAAAATGCTCCAAGACAACAATGAGATATCACTTCACTTCTGTGAGAATGCCATACATCAGAAAAGGTAACAGCAGCAAATGCTGGAGAGGGTGTGGGGTCAAAGGAACCCTCCTACACTGCTGGTGGGAATGTCAATTGGTCCAACCTCTGTGGAGAACAGTCTGGAGAACTCTCAGAAGGCTAGAAATGGACCTACCCTATGATCCTGCAATTCCTCTCCTGGGGATATATCCTAAGGAACCCAACACATCCATCCAAAAAGATCTGTGTACACATATGTTCTTGGCAGCACAATTTGTAATAGCCAAAACCTGGAAGCAACCCAGGTGTCCAACAACAGATGAGTGGCTGAGCAAGTTGTGGTCTATATACACAATGGAATACTACTCAGCTGTAAAAAATGGTGACTTCACTGTTTTCAGCCGATCTTGGATGGACCTTGAAAAATTCATGTTAAGTGAAATAAGTCAGAAACAGAAGGATGAATATGGGATGATCTCACTCTCAGGCAGAAGTTGAAAAAACAAGATCAGAAAAGAAAACACAAGTAGAACCTGAACTGGAATTGGCGTATCGCACCAAAGTAAAAGACTCGGGGGTGGATGGGTGGGGAGAATACAGGTCCAAGAAGGATTCAGAGGACCTAGTGGGGGTTGTATTGTTAAATGGGAAACTGGGGAATGTTATGCATGTACAAACTATTGTACTTACTGTTGAATGTAAAACATTAATTCCCCAATTTAAAAAAATTGGAAAAAAAAGAAAAGAAAAAGAAAAGGAAAAAAAGAAAGAAAGAGAGAAAAAAAGAAAAAAAGTTATTAGGTTTGTATTAGGGGAGCCAGAGGCTCACTTGCAGCTTCTGAGCAAGTGTTTCCCAGGGAAGACACAGCCATTGGTGGCACGTTGGCTGGTGTAGTGAGGCCTGGGTCAGGCCACCTTTTCATCAATGGTCTCCATTCAAGTGTTTATAGAGCTCTATTATGCTGTTAAGCTTTGAGGAAGGACGTGGCTTGCATTCCCAGACTTTGAGGAGCTCAGAGTCATAGACCCAGAAATTATGGGTTATCCTTGGAGGTCATCGGCCCATCTTTATTCTGCATGGAGCACCCAGCTTAGAAAAGTGACTGACTGGTGGGCAGGGGGTAGATAGCATAATGGTTATGCAAAGAGACTCTTATTCATGTCTGAGTCTCTGAAGTCCTAGGTTTAATCTCCTGTACTACTACCATTTGTGAGAGCTGATCTCTGCTCTGGTAAAATAAATAAATAAATAAACAAATAAATAAATGGGATGGCTGGTAGCTTACCGGGCTAAGTGCACATAGTACCAAGTGCAAAAACCAGTGCAAGGATCCTTGCTTGAGCTACGGGCTCTCCACCCATAGGGGCATCGCGCTTCATAAGAAGTGAAGCAGGTCTGCAGGTATCTTTCTCTCCTCCTCTCTGTTTTCCCCTCCTCTCTCAGTTTCTCTCTGTCCTATCCAACAACAACAATAACAACAATGGCAACAAAAATGGGAATAATGGCCTCCAGGAGCAGTGGATTTGTAGTGCAGGCACTGAGCCCCAGTAATAACCCTAAATAAATAAGTAAATAAATAAAAATAAATAAGAAATAAATAAATAAGTAAATGAAATAAATAAATAAATAAATATTTTTAGAAAGTAATGCAATTCAGTGACTGGCTCATGATTACACGGGGGTAGTGGTGGAGTGGCTGGCAAGAGAGCTCACCTGCTTAGTGCACCTGCTCTGTTGTTTATCACCTCTGTTAGATCCCAGACCCCATCACACGGAAGGAAGCTTCAGTGCCATAATATCTTGCTCTCTGCCTCTCTGAAAAAAATCAACCTATAGTATTGAATTCCTGGTGATGGTCAAAACAAAACAATGCAATCTAGTTGTCAACTCTTAACTAGATACTAGGTTTTCTCTCTCTCACACATTCTTTTTTTTTTTTTTTTTTTTTTTTGCCTTCTGGGTTATTGCTGGGGCTTGGTGCCGGCACTACGAATCCACTGCTCCTGGAGGCCATTTTTCCCATTTTGTTGCCCCTTGTTATCATTGTTATTGGTGCCATTGATGTTGTTGTTGGATAGGACAGAGAAAAATCAAGAGAGGAGGTGAAGACAAAGAGGAAGAAAAAAAGACAGACACATGTAGACCTGCTTCACCGCTTGAGAAGTGACCACCCCTGCAGGTGGGGAACCGGGGGCTCGAACCAGCATCCTTATCCCGGTCCTTGTGCTTCGCACCATGTGTGCTCAACTCGTTGTGCTACTGCCCGACCCCCTCACACACTTTTTTTAAAATTTAATTTAGTTAATTTATTTTTTGGATAGAGACAGAGAGAAACTGACTGGGCAGTGGGAGATAGAAAGGCAGAGAAAGACAGTTAGTGAAGCTCCCCCACCCCCCTCCCCTGCAGGTGGGGAATCAAAAGCTTGAACCCACGTCCTTGCACAATATAACATGCATGTTTTACTAGGTGTGCTAGTTTTTTAAAAAATATATATTTATTTATTTTAATGAGAGATATAGAGAGAGGGAAGAGAGACCAGAGCACTGCTCAGCTCTGGTTTATGGTGATGCTGGGGATTGAACCCGGGACCTTGGAGCCTCAGGCATGGGAGTCTCTTTGCATAACCATTATGCTGTCTCCCCAGCTCCAGGTGTGCTAGTTTTTATTCTAATAGTTTCAAATTTTATTTCATAGATAGATAGGAAGGCAGAGTGAGATTGAAAGAGATCACAGCGCCAAACTTCCTTCAGTGTGTCAGGGGCCAAGTTAAAACCTGGGTCTCTTGCATGGCAAAGCAGTGTACTACCCACATGAGCTATTTCACTGGCCCTCTAGGTTGTTCTTTTATTCCCAGTCTGGTATTTTTCCATTCAGCATATGGTTGAAAGTGCTTTGTGTTCACTAGAGAACAATGAGAGCCATGTGTGAGTGAGTCTAAATTGATCAATTCCCATGGCATAAGGGAGAGTTGACTGTTGACTGGAGTTCTCTTGAAGTGTGACAGGTTTGAAGAGTGAATAAGGTGTGGGTATCATTAAAAAATCCAAAAAAGGCAAGCTTGCATTCTGTGTTGTTGCAGCCCTAAAGAAATGGACATGCGGAGTTGGGTGGTAGCGCAGCGGGTTCAGCACAGGTGGCGCAAAATACAAGAAATGGACATGCTCAGGCTAAGTATGAACATGTATGCTCAGTTAGTGCCCAGGGGAACATAAAAAAAAAGTGGGGGGAGTGAGGGTAGGGGAAAGGAGGGCCAAGAGGTTGGGTGTGGGGCCGGAGGGGAAGTGGGTCTAAGTGACTCACAGATTTCTGAGTCAATTCAAAGAGGCCATCATGCATTTGAGAATGAACCTAGCTTGCTAGAACTTAGAGATGGTACTAGCAGCTGCGTGTCCTGCTGCAAGCCAAATCTTGAGTCTGGAGTTGTTGGAAGGTCTCTCTTGAGTTGTTTGCCCTGAAAGCCAAAATTGCTATTCTGCCCCTGCAGGTTCTGGCCACCAGCCCTTCTCTCTTATTAGGAGATATTTAAACAGTAGGATGGACTTGAGGGACCCTCCACAAGAGGGTTGGTGTCAGGAATGCATAATTTCTGTCTGCATAGTAGGGCCTTAACTTGTTATCTCTTCTCAGCTCTATGTAAATCCCCTTCCCTCCCCTCCCCTTCTCTTCCCTTCCTTCCCTTTCCCTTCCTTCCCCCCCTTCCCTTCCTCTCCCTCCCATTCCCTTCCTCTCCTTTCCCTTCTTTTCCTTTACTTAACATCTCTGAGAGCAAAAGGAACACTCTTTACCCAACTGTTACTCAAACAAAAGGAGAGATTTACTTCAGTCACTAGAAAGGGTTATCAGTTCTGTCAGAATGAAGGTTCTACCTTAGAGAAGCAAACCAGTGACTGCTGATGGACTTGGGTCAGTCACTGTTCTGTAGTCGTGTGTGTGTGTGTGTGTGTGTGTGTGTGTGTGTATCTGCCTATAAGGGGGTCTTCAAAGGGTAAAGACAGGTGTGAAGATTAGAGGGTAGAGAGGGCACAATAGGGGGGTGAAACAGCTCACTTGGACAGTGCACTGCTTTGTATACAATCCAGGTTTGAGGCAGCCCCCCCCCCCCCACATTGAAGGACCCTTTGGTGTTGTGCTCTCTTTCACTCTCTGCTTGCTTGCTTTCTCTTTCTCTCTCTCTGCTGGTTGGGAGTGGGAAAGCTGAATACACACTCAGGGAGTAGCTGAAATGGCCCTGAGGCATTTAGTAAAAGGGGAGGAAGAGGCTGAGGAATCCAGAGCCAGAGGTCCCTGCAGACCAAGTTAAAGAAAAGTTGACTTGAATTAGCTCACTGCTTTGCCATTTTGAGACTCAGGTTTGAGCCCAGCCCCCATCTCACTGAAGGCAGCTTTGCTGCTGTAATCTCTCTCCCTCCGCCTCCCTGATATATAAGCTTTTGCAGACCAGGAGATGCTTCAGCAGATGAAGTATACTACTCCTTACCAGGTGTAAGGACTCAAGTTTGAATCCCTGGCCACCACATGGGAACAACAAATAAAGGAGAAGCTTCATGAGCGGTGACATGGTGCTGTAGTGTCTCTCTTCCTGCTCTATCTCTTTCTGCCTTTCACCCTCTATCTTGAAGAAACAAAACAAAATTAAAAACAGTCCACTGGAAGTGGTGGAGTTGTGTTATCGTGAGCCTTGGAGGCAAAGGGGGAAAAAGAAAGTTGATTTTACCTACAGGGCAATGGGATTTTGATCTTCCGCTCTTGGTGGCAATGGCATTGTGGGGATGGGTTAGGTGCGGTGGGGGGACTAGTAGGGCAGAAGTTGCAGAAATTAGAGAGCAAAGGGCTGGTGGTCTGAGCCTGTAGGACATGAGGAGCAATTTTGGCATTGGGGAAATAGTTCTGGAGCCACTTCCAAGAACTCTAGGGCTCAAGACAGGGCTTGCAAATGGGTGTGACTGGTGTTATGCTTTCTGCCAACTCACTGCCTTTCAGCTTAATGGAATCTTCTCTATAGCCAAGTGCTATGATTGTAAAATAATTATGTACAAATCCCTTCTCCTTCTACATTTCTGTATCCTGGAGCAACAAGCAGTCATTCCTGGCAGTTAACCTGAGAGTGGGGGCAGAGAGGGAATTGGGAAAAAGATTTGAATCAGTCCTGTCCTCCGCTCCCCTCCACTTCTCCTTGTCACCAGGGTTTCATTGCTCTGAGTTGATTATTATCATTATTATTATCTTCAGATAGAAGTGGAGAGACTGACTGGGGAAATAACATAATGGTTATGCAAAAAGACTTTCATGCCAAAGGTTCCAGGTTTAATCCTCAGCACCACCAGAGTTGAGCAGTGCTTTGGTCTCTCTCTTTTCATTAAATTAGTAAGTAGAATAAATAAAAAATACCGTAAAAAAAAAGCCAAATTGAGGGGGGAAGTAGAGAGACAGAGGGAGAGAGGGGATGACATCACAGCACCAGGACATCCCCCAGGGTAGTGGGTGCTGGGCTTGAAGTTAGGTAGCATGCAAGGCAAAGCAGACACCCTCCCAGGTGAGCTATCTTGCCATCTTGGGTTTATTTATCTCTTAGTGTCAGAGAAGCAAACCATTACTCTGACAGGTACAATGCAAGGGATTAAACTCAGGGCCTTATGCAAGCAAATTCTTTTCTTTTCCACCTTCCCCCACTCGAACTACTCTACTTCATTCTTGAACTATATTGCTTAATAGTTCAGTGAACTGATGTGTCATCATAATTTATGCTGGTCTTCAAACTGATAGACACAGGGAGAGGTCTCTTTCTAGATTTTGGCATTTGAATTAGATTTTTAAATAAGGGAAGACATGAGTGAATGAGGAATAGGTTCTAGGTGGTGGAAAAAAAATGGTACATAAGCAGGGGCCCTCTTAGCATTTTGGTGATTGAGGAATGACAATTTGCCAAATCCTTAGAGTGAGGCCAGCTGTAGTTGTGAGGGTGGAGGTGGAGAGTGGCGGGAATTCATGTGGATCTGTGAGTCTCCATGTGGAATAGACTGTCAGTCTCTCATGACGGTTGGGGTAACCTAAGAACTGGGTATTTTGGTCTGAGGAGATAACTCACTCTGTTAAAACTCTGGACTTGCATGCCTGAGATCCTAGGCTCTATCCTAGGCATCACTGTATACCAGAACAGAGCAGTTCTCCAGTCTCTTGCTCCTGACAAATAAATAAATAAATAAGCATACTTTAAAAAGTTTGTGGGACAGGTAGTGACACCCCTAGTTGAGCATCATGACGTTACGGCAAGGGGCTTGGGCTCAAGATCCTGGTTCCCACCTACAGGGGAAAGCTTTATGAGTCATACAGTAGTGCTGCAAGTGTCTCTCCCCCCACTTTTTTTTTAATATTATATTTATCTTCAAGATTCCATTTTCTTTTTTTAACTTTATTTTTATTTATCAATGAGAAAGGAGGAGAGAGAGAAAGAACAAGATATCACTCTGGTACATGTGCTGCGGGGGATTGAACTCGGGACCTCATGCTGCTTGAAAGTCCAATGCTTTACCACTGCGCCACCTCCCGGACCACCTCTCTCTCTCTTTTTTCTTACATTTTATTTAATTAATGCTTTTTTGTTTGTTTACCAGAGCACTGCTAAACTGTTTTTTAAAAATATTTATTTATTTATTCCTTTTTGTTGCCTTTGTTGTTTTATTGTTGTCCTTGTTATTGGATAGGGCAGAGAAATGGAGAGAGGAGGGGAAGACACCTGCAGATCAGCTTCACTGCTTGTGAAGCAACCCACCTGCAGGTGGGGAGCTGGGGGCTCAAACATGCTGGTCTTTACACTTTGCCCCACTTAACCCGCTGCGCTACCGCCCGACTGCCTTCCCTCTCTCTTCTCTCTCTATCTTCTCTCTTTTTCTTCTCTCTCTCTAAAAAATGACTGCAGGGAGCAGTGAACTTATGCTGGACTTGAGCTTCAGTGATAATCGTGGTGACAAAAACAAAACAAAACAGCAAAAAAGAGACCAGGGACATCCTTTCTAGACTACCTCAAGACTGATGAGGTGATAGCTTCCTTGATCAAAATCTGCTAAGGTCTGGAGTTCTTGAGTCTGTTCCCCTAATTGGTATGTTATTTTAGAAAATATATATATTTTTAATTACATTAATTAATTAGATAAAGACAGAAAAAAAGTTGAGAGGGGAGGAGGGAGCTAGAGAAGGAAGGAGAGAGACACCTGTAGCATTGCTTCACTGCTGGTGAAGCTTCCCTCCTGCAGTGGGGGGGGGACTGGAGTCTTGAACTTACGTCCTTGCACATGTTAATATGTGTCCTCTACCAGGTGCAGCCATCACCTACTCCCTTGATATGCTATTTTAAATCCCAGGAAAATGCAGGGCACTTAATAAAGAAAATTTCCTTGGAAATAATAAGCACCTTTAGTGAGGCCTTTCCCCCCCTTTTCTTGCTGCCAACCCCTGCACAATTCCATTGCTCCCAATGACAGACACATTATTTATTTATTTATTTATTTATTTATTTATTTTGCCAGAGCACTGCTCAGCTCTGGTTTGTGGTGGTTCTGGGGATTGGACCTAGGGCCTTTGGAGCTTCAGTCTTGAAAATCTTTTTGCATAGCCATTATACTATCTCCCCAGCCCATGGGCTGTTTTGTTTTGTTTTGTTTTTTTCTTTTCTTCAGATTGAGGATGAAAGGCAGGGAGGGAGATATATAGAGAAGGAGCATCAGAGACACCATAGCGCTGCTTTATTGCTCATGAAGCTTCCCCTTTGGGTGGTGCTTTCATGTAGTGGCCAGGGATTTGAACCTGGGTCCTCATGCTTGATAAAGTAAGTCATCTCACGGGTCCCCAGTGGGGGATTTTATAGTTTGAAAAATATCTTAAAATCTGTGGCTTTGTTTCATTCGGACAATAATCCCATGGGGATTAGAGAGCAAATAAGAGTAATTTCATCTTGCAGATGAGGAAGTAGATTTAGGAATTGAGACCTGATCATGCAGACAATAAAGAGAAGAACCAGGAACCAGGATGGGAAGCTGGCCTTCCAGACAGCAACTTAAATACTAAACAAAACAAAACTTTCATATTGTTATTATTCTGTTGTGTAATTCTATCTTTAAGATTTAAAATTAGATAACCTGTGTGTATATTCATTAAGAAGCACTTATGGGGGGGCAGGTGGTAGGGTACCTGGTTAAGCACACATATTATTACAGTGTATGAGGACCAGGGTTCTAGGCCCCGCTCCTCACCTGCAAGGAGGAAGCTTCACGAGCTATGAAGCAGGTCTGCAGGTATCTCTTTCTCTGTGTCTATCTCCTCCTCCTTAATTTCATTCTTTTTTCTTTTATATATTCCTTTCTTTTTCTCTCTCTTTCTTCCTTTCTTCTTCTTTTTCTTTTATTTTGGATAGAATTAGAGAGAGAAATTGAGATGGAAGGGAAAGACAGAGAAGTTGAGAGAAAGAGAGACATCTGAAGCACTGTTAGTGAAGCTTCCCTGCTGGCAAGTGGGGACCAGGGGCTTGAATCAGATTCCTTGAGTGCTGTAAGGTATGTTCTTTACCAGGTGTACCACTGGTCAGTTTCCTTTTGTCAATTTCTCTCATAATATAAAAAAAAAAAAAAAAAAAAAAAGAAAAATGACTGTCAGGAGCAGTGGATTTTTAAAAAATTTTTTTTATATTTGTTTTATTTATTTTTTCCCTTTTGTTGCCCTTGTTGTTTTATTGTTGTAGTTATTATTGTTGTTGTTGTTGCTGGATAAGACAGAGAGAAACGGAGAGAGGGAGGGGAAGACAGAGAGGAGGAGAGAAAGATAGACACCTGCAGACCTGCTTCACCGCCTGTGAAGCGACTCCCCTGCAGGTGGGGAGCCGGGGTTTGAACCGGGATCCTTATGCTGGTCTTTGTGCTTTGCGCCACCTGCGCTTAGCTCGCTGTACTACAGCCCGTCTCCCAGGAGCAGTGGATTTTATGTGCAGGCACCAAGCTCCTGTGATAACCTCACTGGCAAAAATAAAATAAAATAAAAGGCATTGAATAGTAGGAAGAAAGGGGAGTAAGCAAATGGTTAAAAACAACAAAGCGGGGAGTTGGGCGGTAGTGCAGCGGGTTAAGTGAACATGGCGCAAAGCCCCCCACTTCCCACCTGCAGGGGAGTCACTTCACAAGTGGTGAAGCAGGTCTGCAGGTATCTATCTTTCTCTCCCCCTCTCTGTCTTCCCCTCCTCTCTCCATTTCTCTCTGTCCTATCCAACAATGATGACATCGACAACAACAACAATAATAACTACAAGAATCAAACAACAAGGGCAACAAAAAGGGAATAAATTAATTAAAACAACAACAACAAAGCAAACTTTGTAATGTAGAGATTTATCAAGTGGTTATTTACCTACTTATTATTATTTTTACTAGACCCCTGTTCAGCTCTGGTTTATTGTGCTTGTTATGAAACTGAGACCACAGAGCTTCCAGTATGAAAGTCTCTTTGGATAACTATTATGCTAGCTTCCCAGCCTTCTACGTAGTCTTTAATGACAAGATAACAGCTTTGACTTTGAAAGTTAATTACAGGGACAGGGAGATGGCACACTTGGTTGACTATATCTGTCACCACTGTCACCATAGCAAGAACCTGGGTTCAAACCCTTGCTCTCCACCTGCGGGGAGCTTCACCAGTAGTGAAGCAGGCCTCCTTCCTCCTCTCTCAATTTCTCTCTGTCCTATCAAATGTCAGAGAACTATAAATAAATAAATAAATAAAATAAAGTAAAAATAAATTTTTTTTTTGTTCACTAGTGGCTTTTGTAAAAAGTGGGAGAAAGGAGGCCAGGCAGTAGTGCACCTGGTTAAGCACTCACATTACAGTGCATGAGGACCCAGGTTCAAACCCTCTGGTCCCCACCTGTAGGAGGAAAGCTTCACAAGTGATGAAGCAGGGTTGCAGGTGTATCTCTGTCTCTCTCCCTCTCTCTCTCCCCATCCCCTCTCAATTTATCTCTGTCTCTATCCAATAAATAAAAAATAAATAAAAATATTAAAAAATAAAGAAATGGTTTTTTTTTTTTTTTGCCTCCAGGCTTATGGCTGGGGCTCAGTGCCTGCACTACAAGTCCACTGATCCTAGAGGCCATTTTTCCTCGTTTGTTGCCCTTGTTGTTTATCATTGTTGTTGTTATTGTTATTATAATTGTTATTGCTGTCATTGTTGGATAGGACAGAGAGAAATAGAGAGAGGAGGGGAAAACAGGGAAGGGGAGAGAAAGACACCTGCAGACCTGCTTCGCTGCCTGTGAAATGACTCCCCTGCAGGTGGGGAGCCAGGGGTTCTAACTGGGATCCTTACACCAGTCCTTGCGCTTGGCACCATGTGTGCTTAACCTGCTGCGCTACTGCCCGCCCTCCAAATAAATGCTTTTCAGAAAAGTGGAAAAGTGCCCACATGCAAAACTCACAGCCTTTGTGAAAACCCTCTGGATTATACATGCCAATGAATACCTGGCATCTTCTTGGCATATTCGTCTGTTGGGAAATGCAGTGTTGGAGCAAATCACTATAGAACTTCAACCTATTCCCTGCTGTCACTACCCAATATTGACTAGATATTCCCCTTTTTCCTTGCCCCCTTTCTCTCACCCTCTCTTCCTTCTTTCTTTTGAATAGAAACAGAGAGAAATAGGGAAAGAGAGAGAGAGAGAGAGAGAGAGAGACCCACAACACTGTTTCACTCATGAACCTTTCCCTGCAGGTGGGGACTAGGTACCTTGTGCACTGTAATAAGTGCACTCAACCAGGTGTGCCACCCCAAATTCTTGCTAACAGATACATTTGCTAGATCTTATTTCTGACAGTATATAAAACAAACAAAGAGAGAGAGAGAGAAAGGATGTGTCCTAATTGCTTTTGTAACCAGCACCTTTCTTGCTTGTTAATGAGGACTTTGTTTCTTTCTGTCTCTTTGTTTTTCTCAGTCTCATGGTTTTAGGTTTGCTCAGGCCAGGGTGACAGACTGAAAGGATCAAAGAATTGATGGAACAGAGTGTTGGTAGGTTGGAGAGGAAGTATACTGGTTATGCAAAAAGAATTTCATGCCAGAAGCTCCAAGATCCTCAAGCCCCAGCATCACTATAAACCAGAGCTGAGCAGTGATCTCATTTTTCTCTCTCTCTCTGTATTTTTCTGTCTCTCATTAAATAGGGGGCTGGGCGGTAGCGCAGCGGGTTAAGTGCACGTGGTGCAAAGCGCAAGGACCAGCGTAAGGATCATGGTTCAAGTCGTCGTCCCCCCCCCCCCCCCCACCTACAGGGGAGTCACTTCACAGGTGGTGAAACAGGTCTGCAGATGTCTATCTTTCTCTCCCCCCTCTGTCTTCCCAATTTCTGTCTTCTCAATTTCTCTCTGCCCTATCCAACAACAACGACAACGATAATATTAACAACAACACCGATAAACAACAGGGGCAACAAGAGGGAAAAAATGGCCTCCAGGAGCGGTGGATTAGTGGTGCAGGCACCGAGCCCCAGCGATAACCCTGGAGGCGAACAAACAAACAAACAAGTAAATAAAATATTGAAACAAAAGAGTAAGGAGGAGGAAAAGATTATTGGTAGCACTAAATTTAAATTTAATTTAAAAGAAAGAAAAACTGAAAAGAAATGTGAAACTCTCCTCTGTAAAGAAGAGACTTTCTTTGCCCAAAGAGAGGCCTGCCCTGTCCTGTTGGCTCCTAGGAGCTCTTCTCTGGCTTCTTGAAACCAAGTGAGAGACCAAGCCCTGATAACACTGCTGAAAATGAAAGTCGGGTTAGCAGTCCCTGATTGCAGGTCTAGAGTGCTGCCACATGTTCTCCCAGGGGTGGGTAATGCCATCCCAGGACTCCACAGAAGATGTAAGGAAAGTTCTCTCTCCAGTATTGCTTCACCTGTCTCTTCTGTGGGCTGGCTCTGACTTGCCTCCTGATGCTGTAAGACAGATTTCACTGTCAGACTAGTGCTGTCTTGGGTTCAGGGAGTAGATCAGCAATTGTCTGACTTCAGGTGGTAGTAGGACTCTTTTTTTTTAAATTGCTACTGGAATTATTGTTGGGGCTTGGTGTCAGAATGATGAATTCTCTGTTCCTGACTGGCCATTTTTCTTTCTTTCTTTCTGTTTTATTTTATAGGACAGAGAGAAATTGAGAGGGGAGGGGAAGATAAAGAGGAGAGAGGAGGAGAGAAAGAAAGACACTTGCAGACCTGCTTCACTGCTTGTGAAGTGTCCTCCCTGCAAGTGGGGAATGGGGATTTGAACAGTAGTGAGAATCTTGAACCTGAAACTTGAAGGAAGCCATGTGGAGGGTAGTCACCTATAAACTTTGGCTTAGCCTGGTAGTAGGTACAGGCATCATCAAAGTTTGTGAGAAGGAGAGAGAGAGAGAGAGAGAGAGAGAGAGAGAGAGAGAGAATACAGAACAGAAGCTTCCTTGCATCGGAGGCCAGGCTGGAACCTGGGTCATGCACATGGCAAAGCAACGCATTACCTAAATGAACTATTTCGCTGGCTCATCATTGCATTTATAAGGATCTGATTTGATTGTATGTATCACTTTTTAAAAATATGTATGTATTTTTAAATTTATTTATTCATTTAGGATAGAGACAGAAATTTAGAGGGAAAGGGAGATAGAGAGGGGTGGGGGAAGGGACACCTGCAGCCCTGCTTCACAGCTTGTGAAGTTTCCCCCTGCAGGTGGGGATCAGGGGGCTTGAATCCGGGTCCTTGTGTAAGAGCTCTACCAGGTGTGCCAACCATGGGACCTGTATGTAAATCAAAAAATATATTTTTGGGCGGAGGGTAGATAGCATAATGGTTATGCAAACAGACTTTCAGGCCTGAGACTCCAGTGTCCCAGGTTCAATTCCCCGCACCACCATAAGCCAGAACTGAACAGTGTTCTGGTGAAAAAAAAAAAAAAAAAAAAAAGACACACACACACACACACACACACACACACACACATTATTGGGGCTGAGTGCTGGTGCACCTGGTTGAGTGCACATGCTACAATGCACAAGGACCGGTTCAAGCCCCTGGTCCCCACCTGCAGGGGGAAAACTTTGCGAGTAGTGAGGTAGTGCTGCAGGTGTCTTTCTCCCTTTCTGTCTCTCCCTTTCCTCTCAATGTCTGGCTGTCTCTATCCAATACATAAAGATAATAAAAATGTTTAAACTATATTTTATTTATTTATAAGATGGGGAGGGAGTGAGAGGAGAGAGAGATGGAGAGAGAGGGATAGAGAGATAGAGATAGAGAGAGAGGAAACCAAAGCATTGAGTTTTGGCATATTCAATGGTGGGGTTTGAACTTAGGATCTCATGCATGCAAGCTTAGTGCTCTACTCACTATGCCACTTTCTGGGCTGCTGGTTACATTTTTAAAGACTTTATTTATTCATAAAAAATGATAGGAGAGAGAGAAAGAACCAGACATCACTCTGGTACATGTGCTGCTGGGGGTTGAACTTAGGACCTCATGCTTGAGAGTCCAAAGCCCTATCCACTGCACCACCTCCCTGATGACGCTGTTTACATTTTTAAAAATGATTTATCTGTTAGAAGCTGGGAGATGGCTCACCTGTATACTACACACTTTACCATACATAAGGACCTGGGTTTGAGGCCCTGACCACCATATGCTTCCTGCAGGGGGAAGCTTCACAAGTAG
The DNA here is from genome assembly GCF_950295315.1 of Erinaceus europaeus. NCBI lineage: Eukaryota > Metazoa > Chordata > Mammalia > Eulipotyphla > Erinaceidae > Erinaceus > Erinaceus europaeus. The sequence continues at coordinate 55,288,059 of NC_080172.1, forward strand.
TGGAGCAGTTTTACTGTGTCTCTTCTCTTTGTGTTTCTTTATTTCTTGCTTATTTTTTAATTTGATAGGTCAGAGAAATTGAGAAGGATGGGGGGGCAGGTGGTGGTGCACCTGGTTGAGCGCACATGTTACAATGCACAAGGATTCAGATTAGAGTCACTGATCCCTTTCTGTGTGTGTGGGGGGGAGGTTTGCAAGTGGTGAAGCAGGACTGCAGGTGTCTCTCTTTCTCTCTCTGTTCTCTATCTCACTCTACCCAATAAATTTCTGACTGTCTCTATCCAATAAACAAAGATAATAAAAAATTAAAAAAAGAGAAGTTGAGAAGGATAGGGAAGGTAAAGAGGGAGCGAGCAAGACACCTGCAGTACGGCTCCACCACTTGTGAAGCTTCCACCTTCCAGGTAGGGATCAGGCTTGAACCTGTGTCCTTGTACATGGTAACGTGTACCCTCAACCAGGTGTACCACCACCCGGTCCTCTCTCTGATTCTATTTCTGTCTCTGTCTCCCTCTATTTAAGTAAGCTATTTTGATGACCTGAAGCTTGGTCACTTTTAAGTGTGAAAATGCCATTCATTGTATTAAGATGACATTCTGGCTTGTGTTTGACGAAAAGATGGGAATGAGAGAGCTGACACCAGCAGGCATGCAGAAGATCAGCAGCTCTTGGTAGAGGTGCTGTAAAGGTAGGACCAGAAAGACTTGCTGAAGTACCAGATGGGAGAAAGTAATGTCATTTGGATGGGACCTCTAGGAACCTCCACCATGAGACTAGGAGGATACAGGGAACTCCAGAACAGAGATGTCTGATGAGGTGTGTTCCCACTCAGCAGAAACCACCAGGCCCAGTGACCATCCTGCCCACGCACCTCCCACAATGCTAGGCAGACAGCCAATTGCACTCTTTGTTTTATTCTTTTATTTGGATAGGGCAGAGAGAAATTGACAAGGGAGGGAGGGAAAGAGAGAGAGAGAGAGAGAGAGACAGACAGACAGACAGACAGACAGACTTACAGCATTGCTTCGCCACTTGTGAAACTTCTCCCCTGCAGGTGGGACAGATACTTGAACATTGTAACAAGTGTGCTCAACCAGGTGAGCCACTACCTGGCGCCCCTATCTCTTTGTAAGAAGCTTTTTCGTTTTGCCAAATACCTGAATGATTCCGCTACTCTCAGCCAGGTCTTTATTTTTCCTTTTCCTTTTCATCTTTCTTTCTTCCTTCCTTCTTTTCTTTCTTTCTTTCTTTTTTTTTTTTTTTGCCTCCAGGGTTATTGCTGGGGCTTAGTGCCTGTACCATGAATCCACTGCTCCTGGAGGCCATTTTTCCTCATTTTGTTGCCCTTGTTGTTGTAGCCTTGTTGTGGTTGTTATTGTTATTGTTGATGTTCACTGTTGGATAGGACACAGAGAAATGGAGAGAGGAGGGGAAGACAGAGAGGGGGAGAGAAAGACAGACACCTGCAGACCTGCTTCACCACCTGTGAAGCGACTCCCCTGCAGGTGGGGAGTGGAGGGCTTGAACCGGGATCCTTCTGCTGGTCCTTGCGCTTTGAGCCATGTGCGCTTAACCTGCTGTGCTACTGCCCGACCCCTCTTCCTTCCTTCCTTCCTTCCTTCCTTCCTTCCTTCCTTCCTTCCTTCCTTCCTTCCTTCCTTTCTCCCTTTCTCCTTATCAGAGCACTGTTCATCTCTGGCTTACAGTGCTGCTGGGGATTGCCCCCCCCCTTTTAAAATATATAGTGGGAAACAGACAGAGGAAAGGAGAGATACTACAGTCCTGCTCCACTGCTTATGCAGTTTCCCTTTTGCACGGTGCTTCCAGGTGGTGATCAAAAGCTTGAATTCAAGTCTGTGCTTATGGTAAAGTGAGCTATCTCCTGGTCTCTGGAAAACTTTATTTATTTATTTATTTATTTATTTATTTATTTATTTCCCTCTCTCTTTTTCTGAGTGGCTGTCCTAGCATATCCTTGACCACTGAATCCCAAAACCTTCATTGAAGGGCATGTCTTCAAATCTTCAGAGTGTGTATGCCACCCTCTTAAATGCAGGCAGTCCCACACCTTTCAGGATGCTTGTTGTCCCTTGCTCGGTTGCTCAGTGAGCATAATGTCATTGATATGATGGGTCAGTGTGACACTCTGAGGTGCAGCCCAGATCTGTTCTGAATGTGTCAAGACATAGATCTGTAGAATGACAAGAACCTGGGGAAAAGCAGGCTGAGCCCTGCTGTTCAGTCCTTGAGAATGCTGCTCCTCATCCCCTGTCTGGCTGAGATAAAGAAAAATGCATTTGCCAAATCCATGGCCATGTGTTGCGGCTTCCACCTGTGTTTACCTGCTTTAGCCATGAGGATATGCCCAGCACAGTGGTTACAGTCAGGGATCCATCTGACTTGGTTAGGGAAAGGCTACAGTCATTCCATGTGCTTTCTGACCATACACAAGGATCTAGATTCAAACCCTCCCCATCTGCAGGAGGGAAGCTTATTAGTGGTGAAGCAGTGCTGCAGGTATCTCTTTCTCCTTCTCTACCCCCCTCTTCCCTCTCAATTTATCTTTCTTCTATCAAATAGAATAAACAATAAAAAATGGGAGCTGGGTGGTGGCGCACCTGGTTAAGCATACATGCAATCATATTCAAGGACCTGGGTTCAAGGCCTGAGTCCCCACCTGCGGGAGGGGAGGGGAATCTTCATGAGCAGTGAATCTGGATTGTAGGTGTCTCTTTCTCTCTCTCACTCTCTCTCTCCCCCTTCCCTTTCAATTTCTCTCTGTCCTATAAAATAACAAACAAACAAACAAATAAATAAGGGAAAATGGCTACTGAGGGTAGTGGATTCCTTCTGTAGGCATGAACTCCAGCGATAACCCTGGTGGCAGTAAATTTTTTAAAAAACTAATGAAAAGTTTCTATGTGCTTTCTGCAGGCACCAGGCTGGTGAAGTAAACAGAGGTGTGATAGAGGCCTCAGACCCTGCATCCCAGAGCTCCTAAAGGTAATGCTGATTCATACCTTCCTTTCAAAATGTCTTGAGGAAAGGGTAGGATGATGGGACAGGGAGACACTTTCATAGGTGTGTCTTTGAACTTCCCACTGTGATAGCTCTTAACTTATCAAGAAAAAAATCCCTACATGGGGGTTTCTCCAACTGCTAAATTATCAATCCCAGATACATGACTCGGCAAGACTTCAGCCAGAACTCTTCCTTCTAATGTCATATTACAATGACATTTCAGGTCTCTGAGTATCTGTTATTTCAAACAGTGACCTATTGTCCCTTCCCTAGTTTACATGGCTGCAAGTCCTCGAAAAGAAGGATGGTGGTGTTAGCAAAGCCTGTGCTTACTGTAATGCTGTAGCCCTTCCTCCTGGCGGCTTGGCCATTTTGTCACTCAGTAGATTTCAGCTCTGAAAAGTGCCTCTGGTCTAAGAACTGGCCAAGAAATTGTCACTTTTACTTTTTGTTTGTTTACTGCTAGGGCTTTTGCACCTGCATGATTCCACTTCTTCTAGCGTTTGCCCTTCTTCCGTAGCCAGTCAACAGCGTCAGGTTGAGCCTGATGTCAAGTTTCGAGACCTTTGAATCTGGAGAGGTGGCAGTCGTTGACTATGTGGGTCATAGTCTGTCTGTAGCCGCAGGGGCAGTTCGGGTCGTCTCTGGCCCAGCGATGGAACATAGCGGCGCACCGGCCATGGCCTGTTCGATAGCGATTGAGGAGGGCCCAGTCATAACGTGCTAGGTCAAAGTCGGGTTGACGCTTGCAGGGGTCTGTGATGAGGTGTTTGTTCTTTACCTCAGCTGACTGCCAGCTCTGTTTCCAATGATTCCACTGCTCCCATGAGACTCTCTCTTCCTCCCTCCCTTTCTTCCTTTTTTCCTTCCTTCCCTTCTTCTTCTTCTCCTCCTTCTCCTCCTCTACTTCCTCCTCCTTCTCCTTCTCCTCCTCCATTTCCTCCTCCTTCTCCTTCTCCTTCTCCTTCTCCTTCTTCTTTTTAAAGGATTTATTTATTTATTCATGAGAAAGATAGGAGGAGAGAAAGAACCAGACATCACTCTGGTACATGTGCTTCCGGGGATCAGACTTGGGACCTCATGGTTGAGAATCCAATACTTTATCCACTGCACCACCTCCTGGACCACCTTCCTTTTTTTTTTTTCCGTTCTTTTTTCTTTCATTCTACCAGTTATTGCAAGTGGGGAGCTGGGGGCTCAAACTGGGATCCTTGAGTCAGTCCTTGTGCTTTGTGCTATGTGCACTTAACCCACTGTGCTACTGCCCGGGCCCCCTCTTTTTTCTTTTTGAATTAAGAGGGTTAGAGTGGTCTGGGAGGTGGACTCTCAAGCATGAGGTCCTGAATTCAATCTCCAGCAGCACATCTATCAGAGTGATGCCTGGTTCTTTCTCTCTCTTCTGTCTTTCTCACTAGTAAATAAATAAAACATTTAAAAAAAATAGTGGGTAAGATAGAAAGATAGAGACACACAGAGAGAAGGACACAGAACTACTCCACTGCTCTTGAAGCTTCCCCTTCACTTGGTGCCATCTGGTGTCAGGGGGTCGAACCTGAGTATATGTCAAAGTGTGTTGTTCTCATAAATCAGGTCTCATCAGTGCTCTGGTGAAAATTAAAAAAGAAAAAATATATATCTTAGCAGGGGAGGCAGCATAATGATTACGCAAAAGACTTTCATGCCTGAGGCTTTGAGGTTTCATGTTCAATTCCCTCCTCCACCATAAGCCATAAACCAGATCTGAAAAGTGCTCTGGTAAAAATTAAAAAAGAGGGATTCGGGCGGTAGTGCAGCGGGTTAAGTGCAGGTATCACGGTTCAAGTCCCCGGCCCCCCACCTGCAGGGGAGTTGTTTCACAAGTGGTGAAGCAAGTCTTCAGGTACCTCATTTTCTCTCCCCCTATCTGTCTTCCCCTCCTCTCTCCATTTCTCTCTGTCCTATCCAACAACGACGACTGTGTTCTATTCCCACCCCCCAACCCCCCCCCCCCCCGTGAAGCTGAACATCTACTCTCACCCTCCACCCAGTGATTTTTTACTTTGGTGCCCTACTCCAAATTCAGTCAGGTCCTGCTTTGAGTTTCCTTTACTGTTGTTCTTTCTCAACATCTGTTTCTGTGTGAGATCATCCCATACTCATCTTTGCCTTTCTGACTTTCTCACTTAATATAATTCTTTCTAGCTCCATCCAAGTTGGGTCAGAGAAGGTGGGTTCATTGTTCTTAATAGTTGCGTAGTATTCCATTGTGTATATATACCACAACTTCCACAGCCACTCATCTGTTGTTGGGCACCTGGTTTGCTTCCAGGTTTTAGCTATTATGAATTGTGCTGGTATGAACATTGGTGTACAATTAAGTATGTTTTATAAGGGCGAACCTGGTTGAGCACAGGTTATTATGTACAAGGACCCAGGTTCAAGCCTGCAGCTCCCATTTGCAGGGGGGAGGCTTCGTAAATGGTAAAGCGGTGTTGCAAGTGTTTCCCTCTCCCTCTCCATCTCCCTCCCTTTCAATTTCTCTCTGCCTCTATCCTGATAAATAAATAAAAATAAAAGATTTTATTTAACAAATTTTTAAAAATATTTATTTATTTTCCCTTTTGTTGCCCTTGTTTTTTTTATTGTTGTTGTTGTTATTGATGTCGTCATTGTTAGATAGGACAGACAGAATGGAGAGAGGAGGGAAAGACAGAGAGGGGGAGAGAAAGAGAGACACCTGCAGACCTGCTTCACTGCTTGTGAAGCAACCTCCGCTGCGGGTGGGGAGCTGGGAGCTTGAACCGGGATCCTTACACCGGTCCTTGTGCTTGGCGCCACGTGCGCTTAACCTGCTGCGCTACCACCCAACTCCCTAAAAGATTTATTTTTTAAATGAATGTTTCTAACATTCATTTAATGTATTCTAAATCTGGGTCTCTCACATGTCAAGGCTTTACCTGGTAAGCTATCTCTCTCTCTCTGGCCTCTAACAGTCTCCTTGCTGCCCTCTGGCCTGTCTGTTGCCTGGTCCCAATGCTGACACCCTAGGTTTTAAGTCCAGTGTCCTGACACATTTCAGTATATACTGCAGATAAACAAATCAAAAACTTAATGGCTTAAGATAATAATGATTCAGTAATTTTTCACAGTTCTGTGTGTTGTCTGGGAGGTTGATTTCTGGTCTGTTCACCTGATATTTAGCCTGTAGCTAAGATGCTGGAATATTCCATGTAGTTTGGGGAACTCTTTCTCCATGTGATCTCATATGTCAGGGATGCTGCCCAGGCTTCTAGATGCAGCTGAGCTTGGTGAGGGTCTGCAAGACACATCTCTCAAGGCTCAAGTTTTGGAACATATACAATGGTCTGTCCTAGTGGCCAAAGCAAGTCACAAGGCCAAATCAGGCCCAGAGGGCATCTGTGGAAACAGCATTGGCTTCTATGTTGGAAGGAGGGTGATTCATTGAGAATCCATATTTAAGGGCTGGTGAAATAGCTCACTTTGATAGTGTGTTGCGTTGCCATGTGTGTGACCCAGTTTTGAGCCTGGCCCCCACTACAGTGAAGGAAGATTTGGTGCTGTGGTCTCTCTCTTTTTCTCTCTGTGTTTTTATTAAAAAAAAAAGAGAGAGAGAGAGAATCTGTATTTATGGGCTTATCATACTCATGTTGAGTTTAAGATGCCTGTAGAACATCCGAGAAGAGATACTAGACAGGTACTTGTCTGTAAGCAGCTTGCTCTCAGAGGTTATCACAATACAAGTAGGTTTTAGGATGTTAACAAATAGACCTGATGCCTATGTGGCTGCTCTGTGCTGAAGGCTGGGTTGGGGCTGGGGAGAGGAACATTCTGTCCTGTAGTGGCTCCAAGTCCACTTCTCCACTTGGGCACAGAACATTCCATTAGCTTCTTCTCCCTCTCCCACCTAACAGCCACATGTATTAGGGATCACATTGGGACTAAAGGCTGAGGGCAGGCAGCCATCCTATTGCCTAGTTTTGTCACCCAAAGAAAGGAAGCTAGGGACAAAGCACACCATCCTGCTTTCACTCTCTCTCTTTTAAACTTTTAAAATATTTATTTATTTATTTTCCCTTGTTGGTTTCCATTGTTTTTGTAGGTCCTACTGTTGTTGTTATTGATGTCATTGTTGTTAGATAGGACAGAGAGAAATAAAGAGAGGAGGGGAAGACAGAGGGGGAGAGAAAGATAGACACCTGCAGACCTGCTTCACCACCTGTGAGGGGACTCCCCTGCAGGTGGGGAGCCGGGGGCTCGAACCGGGATCTTTACACCTGTCCTTGCACTTTGTGCTACGTGCGATTAACCTGCTGCGCCACCACTGGACTCCCACCTGCTTTCTCTTTTAATTTTGTCCCCTGGAAAGCAGGAACATGGGCTTCATCCCATAGTGCCTGCTAAGCCCTCATTAAGCCAAGCCTCAGCAGGCAAGGGAGATGGCATAATCGTTATGCAAAAAGACTCTCCTGCCTGAGGCTCCATGGTGTAGTTTCAATCCCTAGCACCACCATAAACCAGAGTTGAGCAGTGTTCTGGTAAAAAACAAAAACAAGCCACACTTAGCTACCTTTTGCTCTTATTTTCTTTTTCTGTGTTTGCTGCTGCAATTTTAATGTCTGGAAGATGGAAAAGGCAAGCACTTTTGGGAGAAGTGATGTCTGAGCAATTGCAGGCCAATAGGGAAGACAGGGAGAGAACCAGACTTGTGCAACACAGGAAACCAAGAGCAAGTGTAAGAGTTGAGGTTGAGGGTGCTGGAGGTAGCTCACCCAGTAGAATGTATACTTCCCCAATCCCAAGGACCAGGGTTTGAGTTACCATCACACATGGGAGCATCTATATAGGGAAAGTTCATGAGCAGTAGAGCAGTGTTGTGTTACCTTCTCTCTTCTCTTCCTCCTCCTCCTTCTTCCTTTTAATAGAGACACACACACACACACACAGAGAAACAGAGGGAGAAACTGAAAGAGACCACAGTCCTGAAGCTTCCTTGGGGGCTGGGTTCAAACTTGGGTTGAGCACATGGCAAAGCAGTACATTATGCTATTTCACTGGCCCTCTTTCTCTCCTTTACTGTCTTACCCTCTATCTTAGAAAAAAGAAGAGTCTGGGCCAGGCGGTGGTGTTAAGCACACACATTACAGTACTCAAGGACCTGGGTTCAAGCCCCTGGTTCCCATCCGCAGGGGGAAACCTTCACAAATGGTGAAGCAGGGCTTCAGGTATTTCTGTCTCTTTCTCTCTCTATTTCTCTCTCTGTTTCTTTCTGTCCTTATCCAGTAATAAAAAGATTAAAAAGTGCTAAAATAAAATAAAAAAGAGAAGAGTTTGACAGGAAAGGTAGAATCATGTGGGTGTGGAGTCCCAGCAAAAACCCTGATGGCAAGATAAACAAAAATGTTGGAGGCTATGATGCAGATTGAGAGATCTGGTACTCCAGTCTGTTCCTCTGTGAGTTTCTTAGGTGGTAATTCATATTCTCCTGACTGCTCCCCAACCTTGAAGCAGCAGTCACCAGGATCCCATTTTAGAATTGGTCCTTCTGATTTTTACATTCTCCACTCACCAGCCAGGAAGCTCAGGGTTGGCTTGGGTTGGGTGAGGCAGGTATAGGGCTGGTTCTGGCTCTCCCTCTCTCTTTCAGTGCTGAGCTGGGCTGTACTAATTGACCTCGAGGGTCTCAGCTGTGCTAAGTTGGGTGTTTGTGAGCTCTTGTTAGGCTTATAATTAGTGCAGAGAATCTAGGTCAGAGGCAACTGGTTGGAGGGATGGTCTCAGAGGGACCTGGATGAAGGCAAGGAATAGCAAACAGGTTCCTGGCCCTATAGGCAGGGTGAGCCAGGGACAGGATGATGGTAGGCCTGGTGTTGCATGTACACTAACAGATACAAAATTAAGTGTAGAGAGGCACCCAAACTCTCGTGCCGTGTGTGTGTGTGTGTGTGTGTGTGTGTGTGTGTGTGTGTGTGTGTGTTCCATTCCAGCATATACTCGGGTTTCTTCCCAACCTCTCCATATATGGTGTGGCTCTAGAGCAGGCTGAGGATTGGCTGCTGGTGTTGGGAGTCTGGGAGGTAGGGAGAAAGCAGAAAAAGCAATGTGCCCAGCGAGGGAAGGGAGGGAGACGGGGGAGGGGCCAGGCAGCATCTGCGAGCTGCAGAGGCAACTGGGGCCCCCTTGCCGCAGGGTTCAGAAAGGGAAGCAGGGCTTTGAGGCTGCTTTGGAGGAGAATGAAGTAGAAGTTTTTGGCAGAGGAGCTCGGGGAGAGGGCAAGAGCTCCCTAGCACCAGAGCTCTGGGCTTAGCACCACTTGGCTGAAGCAGGAGTGACAGAAACTTGTGGGTGCCACCCCCTCTCACGTACACACACCTTTCACCCCAAACAACTGCAGTTAGGCTGTGGAGATGGCCACCTCCAGAGCTACAGGTTAACACCTCAGCCATTTTCCTAATGGAGGAGACTCAGGACTCTCTCTCTCTCTTTCTCTCTGTCCCCTGCTCCCTCCCTCACCTATTTGATGGGAGAAGAACAGGCAAAATTGAAAATCGTTGAAATGTGAAATGGTATTTCATTTCCACCCATCCCTGTCCTTCATTCCATTTCCTCTCTACATCCTGAATCACCTCACCTTTCCAGAATTTCCCTGCCCACACCCCTGCCCTTCACTTGTGTAAGAAGAGAACACAGCAAGGTTGTGAGGAGAGAAGGAGGAGGATCAATATACATTCTGGAAAAGATGTATATTAGTCGACTAAGATGTATAAAAGATGTAGTCGGCTATGTAGCTAGCAAGCTGCCACTCAACTGCCCCAAAGCAGGAGGGAAGAGGCAGGGCAGCAAGTATTGCAGGTCAAGATCTTGAAGTGGAGTGAGAAAAAGCTGGGGGATCCTCACCTTTGTCCCACTGTCCTAATGCCCTGCAGGAAACCCCTGTAACAGCAATGCTAGCCACCCTCTATTGGACTGTTTTTCTTGTGGAGAGCCTGGCTCTGAAGTTCCCAGAGACAGGAGATCTTGCTTCACCTCTTCCTTTAATATTTGATAGTTTAGAGAGAAATTGAGAAGGGAGGGAGAGATAGAGATATCTGTAGCACTGCTTCATGGTTCATGAAGCTCTCCTTCCCCACAGGCTACTGGGGAGTGGGAGATTGAACCCAGGTTCTAGCACATGGTAAGGTGTGGGCTCAACCAGGTGCACAGGTGCAGCACGGTCTGGCCCCTCCCCTTTCTGTCTCTCACCATCAACAAAGCATTTGGCTCTTTTTTTTTTTTTTTTTAACTAGAGCACTAATCAGCTCTGGCATATGGTGTGGCGGGTGATTAAACCTGGGACCATGAAAGTCTCTTTGCATAACCATTATGCCATCTACCCCTTCAACCCCCCTTCTTGAAGAAAGCAAGGGCTATGGGCCACCTCTGGGCTGGGTCCACTAGTGGTACACTAGAACAAAGTGACAGGCTTTTTGCCATCAGACTCATTCAAACTGCACTCACAGCCCACTGAGTCACGCTAATGGCCATTTCCCTTCCATATCCTTTACCTTTTAACCACAACGCTGTGTTCTATAGATGAAAAAACCAACTCTTAAGCAGCCTAGAATGCGCCTCAGTGGCTAAAGTATTGGACTCTCAAGCATGAGGTCCTATATGTGCCAGAGGGATGCTCTGGCTTTCTTCTCTCTCATTAGAAAATAAATCTTGAAAACAAAACCAAAAAACTAAACAAAAACCCGACACCTAGGAAGCCTGTGCCTTACCCAAGACCTCCCAACCTCCCAACCCCAAAGACACAGAGTTAGAATTCTAATCCAAATCTGTTTGGCTCTCAAGTCAGGTTTATCACCTGGTGGTTTGGTTCTGATGCCTGGAGATCCCAGGAGCCCATAGCCCTGTTCTTAGTTTCCTAAGGACCCCCCCTTTTTTTTCCCATCTCTCCTCACCTGTCAGTCTCCCCAGCCTTCCCCTCCAGCCTCTGGCTTCCTGGGGAGGCACTTAGGACTGGCATGTGGGGACACACATGCTATTCTTGCCTTTGTCTTCTTCTTCATTATGTGGGAGTGACAAGAAGAGAGGAAAGAGAAGCTGATGGTAAAATAAAATACAAAGACAGAGCCTTAAAAAAAGTATCATTAGAACCGGGCGATGGCACACCTGGTTGACCGCACGTTACAACGTGTAAAGACTCAGGTTCAAGCCCCCTGTCCCCACCTGCAGGGGGAAACCTTCATGAGTGGTGAAGCAGGGCTGCAGGTGTCTGTCTGTCTCTCTCCCTCTCTGTCACCCCCTACACTCTCAATTTCTAGCTGTCTCTATCCAATAAATAAAAAGAAAAAAAAGTATCATTTTAACTGAGACTTTCAGTATTTGTGGCAATGGGTGCTCTGCTGACCATGTTTCTTTTATTATTATTTATCAGGACACTGCTCAGCTCTGGCTTGTGGTGGTGCTAGGGATTGAACATGGGACCTCCAGGTCTCAGGCATGGAAGTCTGTTCCACAACCTCTATCCCAGTCCTGATCAGGTTTAGAGCTTAGGTATGTGACGACTGTTTGGAGGACTGAAAGGACAAACAGACCATGGTTTCCTCATCTTCTGCCCCAGGAGAGGTTGGAATGAATTAGGTGACACGCTGGTGCACTTTTCCTATCTTATGTAGGACACACTCCTCAGGAAAGAGACTAGACAGGTAGAGGGAAGAGCAAGGGAAAATTCTTCACTAATGTAGGTGGTAGAAGTAAAGAAACTAGAGCCTTTTTGTTGGAGATGACTTCATGGGAAGGTCCACCCCCCTTCACCTGGCTCCCATGGGTTATGGGAAGTCAATGGGAACAGAATGGCAGGGAGTTTGATGGTCTGCTTTTTGCCCAAAGTGTTTCCCTTCTCTTCCTCCCACCCCACCAGCCTGAATGTCACATAAGGGCTTCACCATGGCCAAGGACCATAGACAATCTGTGCCTTTGTCTTTCGCACTCCCCCCCACCCCAAGAAACTAGGTCATGACTCAGAGGTGAAAAACTTAGGATGAAGACCCCAAGCTAGCAGTCCACTTCAAAGCATTTCTTAACCCTTCATTTGTTTGACACATGAGACTCTTGCCCCTTCCCCTAAATCAGTCCTAGCTCACTTTTCCATTTCTTCTCTGGACTCTAGCACCCTCACTAAATCTGACCTTCGAGACCTCAGAGAGTGGGATAGGATAGGATCTTCCAGAGGCAAGAATGCAAGAGCCAAGCAGCGCCTAGTTGGTCAGAGGTGGTGGGGCACAATCTGTTTCTCTAAAGTTAAGAGTTTGCATAGCATCAGAAGTGTGGCTGAGGAAGGAGAGGCGACAGGAAACCCTAACTTGGCCGAAAGAGGAACCTGGGGGCACATGCTTGGGTTTCCCCCTTGTTCTAGCTAGCTTGCTTCACAAATCAGTTTCAGTCTTAGTTTAGTTCTTCTGTGGGGTCAGCTGTCCCTGACTCCCTTGTGCTCGGTGGCCTCAAGCCCCTAGGACTGCCCAGACCAAACTCATCCACCCAAGTTTTTTTTTTTTGCCTCCAGGGTTCTCACTGGGGCTCCAAATCCACTGCTCTTGGAGGCTATTTTTTTCCTTTTTGTTGCCCTTGATGTTTATCATTGTTGTTATTACTGTTGCCATTGATGTTGTTGTTGGATAGGACAGAGAGAAATGGAGAGAGGAGGGGAAGACAGACGGAGAGAGAAAGATAAGACACCCGCAGACCTGCTTCACCACCTGTGAAACAACTCCCCTGCAGGTGGGGAGCCAGGGGCTTGAACTGGGATCCTTACTCTGGTCTTTGTGCTTTGTGCCATGTGGGCTTAACCTGCTATGCTACCCCCCCCGACTCCCCACCCAAGGTTCTTATCTTAGAATGAGTGTTGGGTAGGGTGCAGGAGGTGAAGGGAAGAGACACTACAACTAAGAAAGGCAGAGACTCAGTGACTACTGAGGAACGTGTGTGTGTGTGTGTGTGTGTGTGTGTGTGTGTGTGTTTGTGTGTTTGTGGCAGGTGGGGGATTCTAATTCCACACTTGCACTCTGGGCTGGGATCCATTTCACTCCCATAGACAGGTGGCATGGCTTCCATATCCCAGAAGCTGGAGCTGGGCAGCTGAAATTTCACCCTGAGATTGCAAACCTGGAGTAGAGTAGAAGACAAAGCCCCTTTCCCCTAACCTGGAAACTAACCATGACCCTGTGAGCAGCTGTGTACCCTACTGTGTCTGGGGGTGCCATATGTGTTCAAGTCCAGGCTGTACCTTTTTCATCCTTTCTTCATCCAGATGGAAATTACTTTCTAATTATTATCATTATTATTGATACCAGGGTTACTGCTGGGGCTCAGTGTCTGTCTGCATGGCAAAAACACTGGGTGGCCATTTTTTCCTTTTTTTTTTTTTTTTTAGAGATAGAGACCTGTAGGCTTGTTTCACTGTCTGTGAAACTTCCCCTCTGCAGGTGGGGACCAGGGGCTTGAACCCAGGTCCTTGGTGACATGTGTGCTCCCCTGGGTGTGCCACCACCCAGCTCCCCAGGTAGAAATTTCTTAACATTGCTCTGGGTGCCACCTCTTTCAAAGTAGAGGTGGTTTAAGGATCAAAGAACTAATAGGAGGTGAGGAAAAAGAGCCTGAGAAGGAAGCATTGTGTGTGTGGAAGTGAGGTAAGAAAAGGGGAGACAGCAAGAGCAATGAGTTTGTGTTTTTTTTTAACTGAGGTAAATAAAAAAGCTTTCTCCTGCAACACTTGGAGATAAGAGTCTGTCTACCCCCTTCCCCAATCCCCGAGCTCTGTCCCAGTTGTCCTTCACATCAAGCTCTTCCGGTACTGGCTGTGCTGGGTGGTCTGTCTGAGGTGGGGATCGGGAGTCTGCAGGTCCATCTGTCTGTACAGGTCCCTCAGCTCCCTGACTTCCTGCAGCACTCTCTTGGCCTGGCTCCAGTTTGAGGACGCCTCTCCCAGCAGCCGCTCTGTCTCCAGCAGCAGCTGCTCTGACTCAGAGTCTGGAGGAGAGCGAGGGGGGTCCTTGGACTTTCGTTTGCCTTCTCCCAGTCCCTGAACCTCTGCCAGCAGCTCCTGAGTCTTCTCCAGTTTCCTGGCTACCAGGTCCTGGATCCGAGACAGCTGACCCGGGTGGGGGAGAACAGGGGTTGTCTGGGGGTCCTCTGTGGCCTTTGGCTGGAGGAGACGAACTGGAGTGGCATCCCGCTGGGACAGGATCTCCTCCAGGGAGGCACAGCGGCCTTTCTCAGTGGAGGTCAGCTTCTTGGGGGCCTGGGGGGTGTAGGTGGGTCCCTTATCTGGCTTCTCCCAAGGCCGGGACAGACCGCGGGAGCGGTCTAAGGAGGGGTGGAGCCGATCTGAGTCTGCCTTGCGCCGGCTACCAGCCAGCTGGGCAGCAGACTTGTCCAGGTCCACTCGGAAGCTCTCGGCACAGGAAGTGGGCTCCTCAGGAGAGGGATCTTCCTCCTGGATCAGATCCAGGGTCAGCATCCCATCCGAGGTAGAGGTGGAAGCCTAGAAAGGGAGAAGGCAAGAGGTGAAGCGCAGAATCTGCCCTTAAAAGGCAGGTCAGGACAGACCCTCTGACAGCAAGCCCCAGGTGCTATCCCTGACTTAGGACTCCACCCACCCACCCCCATACCCTGCCCATAGGGCCCTTTGACTTTGAAACATCTTTTCCCTTAAACAGTGATGGGGTTGATGAAATAGCTCTTGGGTAGAATTGCCATGTGCCCAATCCGGGTTTGAGCCTGACCCCCCACTGCACTGGCTCTGTAGTCTCTTTCTCTCTTTTTAAAGATGGGAAATGACTTCTTTTGCTTTTTTTGTGATGTAATTGAATATTTCTTTCTTGTTGACCTTATCCTCCACCCTAAGGAGTATCTTTTCCATCTGTGTGTGGGCTTCCAGGCATCAGACAGGATCTGACACACAGGCCATTCTACTCCTTTGTTTCCAGAGTCCCGTACTCAAGGTTCTATTTTTTTTTTTTGCCTCCAGGGTTATCATTGGGGCTCGGAGCCTGCACTATGCATCCACTGCTCCTGGAGGCCATTTTTTCCATTTTTTTTTAAAATACTTATTTTCCCTTTTGTTGCCCTTTTTGTTGTTTTTTATTGTTGTAGTTATTGTTTATATTGTCGTTGTTAGACAGGACAGGGAGAAGTGGAGAGAGGAAGCGAGGGCAGAGGGGAGAGAGAAAGAGAGACATTTGCAGATCTGCTTCACTGCTTGTGAAGTGACTTCCCTGCAAGTGAGGAGAGGGGGACTTGAACTGGGATCCATACGCCAGTCCTTGCGCTTTGTTCCAGGTGCGCTTAACCCACTGCGCTACCGCGTGACACACCATTTTTTCCATTTTGTTGCTCTTGTTGTTGGACAGGACAGACAGAAATTGAGAGAGGAGGGGAAGACAGAAAGGGGGAGAGAAAGACACACCTGAAGACCTGTTTCATCACTTGTGAAGCGACTCCCCTGAGGTGGGGAGCTGCAGGCTCTAACCAGGATCCTTAGGCCAGTGCTTGCACTTTGCACCATGTGTGCTTAACCTGCTGCGCTACTGCCTGGCCCCCTCAAGCTTCTATTCTATTTGGACCTCAGAACTCCTTTGCTTTAGCATAAAACCTGTTTTCCTATTTTCAGAACACTGTGATTAAAAATAAAAAAGTGCTAAGGATGTTTAGCACCTTGTGGATTTATATGTGTGTTGATTCAATTGCTCCTCACAGCAAACCTGCAATGCAAGTGGCATCATCACCCTTCTTGACGGCTGGAGACACATGGATGGCATACAGGGAACTGCAGCAAAGCTAGGTTCTAAACCTGCCTCTGACGCTCAGGCCTATGTTCACTCTATTAGACCCAGTTGTCTTGTTCTGAAAAGATGGCTACCGGGCAAAGACTTGCCCACATCCAGAAAAGGTGCTGAGAACTCAGATGAATGAAGGAAAACACTACTTTGGGGGACCAAGTGGTGGCGCAGTGCTGCAGGTGTCTCTATCTCTCTTCCTCTCTATCTCCCCCTCTCCTCTCAATTTCTGGCTGTCTTTATCCAATAATAAGTAAAGGTTAAAAAAATTAAAGAAAAGAAAAAAGGGAAAACACTGCTTTGTGAGTGACAGGGCTGTGCGTGACCCTTCCTTCTCTGGATGCTTGAGTACTTACTGTTGTCACCCTGCAGACAGCGGGCCAGCTCAGAGCAGTTTACGTTGTTTTGTATAGTCTCTGACTCTTTAATTTTCCACTTTTTTTAAAAAAGATTTTATTTATTTGTTAATGAGAAAGATAGGAGGAGAGAGAAAAAAACCAGACATCACTCTGGCACATGTGCTACCGGGGATCGAATTCAGGACCTCATGCTTGAGAGTCCAAAACTTTATCACTGTGCCACCTCCCAGGCCACAATTTTCCACTTTCTGTGTGTACAAAATCCCATCTTCCTTCATAGGAAAATACATTGAGGGTAAGGAATTTGGAACTCACAGTAGATGTTTTTCTCATTTGAAGAAAAATCAGACGGGAGAGCAGAGGTAGAGGGCCTTCCCTGGTATTTGGTTATTAGTATTGGGGGACTCTTTCCACAAATGTCTCTAGTGGGCTAACCAAGAAACAGTCCTGCCAAAGCTGAACTAAAGTGGAACTGGGCTTTCACCAGTGTTTACTGCCTTACAGTTTTACATACCACGGCCATTAAGTGTCCCCGGGTTGGGCGGCGGCGGGAGTGTTGGATCTTTGCCCTGTCTCGTGTTGGGTGGGCGAGAAAGCTGTCCTCCTCAACAGTGACCTAGAGAGAGACACAGTGAGTCAAAGAGTTTCTTCAAAGACTCTCTATCCCAACCCAGCAACCTCAGTGGCTCCAGCATGCCTGAACTGGGAAACTGACCCCACGTCTCAGGGCTAGAGGGACCTGAAGGGGTCAGTGGAAGTTGGCTCAAGGCTGGCCACACATCATAAACAAGGAGAGAAGAGTTGAAAGTAAAAGCAGAATAGGGCAATCAAATGGGATTTACTGATGGGAGGTGGAGCGGTAGGTGGGTATATCTGTGGGGTGAGACATAATTTTTACTCTATTTACTTTCTACAAATTATTTGTGAGAGAGAACCAGAGCATCACTCCAGTATATGCAACACCAGGGACTGAACTGGAGACCTTGTGATTGCAGGTCAGATGCTCTATCCATGGCACATCCTCCTGGATCTCTCCTCTTTTTCTTTCATTTTTCTTCTTGGAATGTTGCTTTAAAAAAATATTTTATTTAGGGGCCAGGCGTTGGTACACCTGGTTAACCGCACACATTACAGCGCACAAGGACCTGGGTTCAAGCCCTTGTTCCCCACCTGCAGAGGGAAAGCTTCACAAGTGGTGAAGCAGGGCTGTAGGTGTCTTTCTTTCTCCCTCTCTATCCCCTCTCCCCTCTCAAATTTCTGTCTGTATCCAATAATAGTAAGCAAAATGTTTTGAAAAAATTATTTATTGGAGGGAAATTGGGAGGGAAGGGGGGATAGGGAGAGAAACTGAGAAACACTTATAGCACTGCTTCACCCCTCTTGAAGCTACCCCCCTGCAGGTAGAGACTGGGGGGCTTGAAGTCAGGTCCTTGCACATTGAAACTTGTGCTCAACCAGGTATATCACAGCAATGCCCCACAATCTCCTTTCTTTGCAACTTCTTCCTCTTTCCTGTGTCCCCCTCCCCACAACAAGCCCCCTGACCTCATCCAAGATGCGGTTCTTGGCTCGGGTGATAGCAGAATTGAGGACACTGATCCATGATTCCTTCTCTTCTGGACTCACTGCCAGGAAGATCAGGTTGGGTGCCTGTGAGAGGAAGATTCTTATTTCAGCTAGGGTTTTAGAGCCGGTGTCTCACCTTGACATGAAGAAATAAGGGTTTATAGTTGCATTCTCTTACATGCAGTTCCTGGAAGGAGAACATTCTGCTTCGGGAGTAACCTGTAACTAAAGTAAACCAACCTCTATTATTGCAAAATGCCAGAGCTTGGAGGTAGTTTTAGAACTGGTCGAAGGAAAGCTAAGAAAACAACTGGATCAGTCATGTGACACTAGAGACCCTTGAAGATTCAGTAAGGAGAGTTGCTAAAATAAAGGCTGTTAATTCTTTGAGTGGGACGGTTTCATGGGTTACTTCGGACAAGAGAAATTAAGATTCAGAAATCTAACCACTTATCAGGATGCAAGGAAAAGTAATTTTCTTTTTTGTTTTTTAATATTTATTATTATTTTTTTATTGTAGTTATTATTGCTGCTGTTATTGATGTCATTGTTGTTGGATAGGACAGAGAAAAATGGAGAGAGGAGGGGAAGACAGAGAGGGGGAGAGAAAGATAGACACCTGCAGACCTGCTTCACCGCTTGTGAAGCAACTTCTTTGCAGGTGGGGAGCTGGGGGCTCGAATTGGGATCCTTATTCTGGTCCTTGCGCTTTGTGCCATGTGCGGTTAACCCGCTGCGCTACTTCCCAACTTCCATGTTTTTTAAAAAAAATTTATTTATTTTATTTGGTAAGACAGAGAAAATGAGAGGGGAAGGGGAGATAGAGAGAGACAGAGACACCTGCAGCACTGCTTCACCACTCATGAAATTTCCCCCACTATAGGTGGGAACTGGGGGCTTGAACATAGGTCCTTGAGCATGGTAATGTTTGTGCTCAACTAGGTGCACCACCAACTACTATTCCAAAGTGATTTCCTCTTCTTTTTATCTTTATTTATTGGATAGAGACAGTCAGAGATTGAGAGGGAAGGGTGAAACAGAGAGACACCTACAACACTGCTTCACCACTTGCAAAGCTTTCCTCCTACAGGTGGGGACTGGGGTCTCAATCCTGGGTCCTTGTGAATTGTAACATGTGTGCTCAACCAGGTGTTTCACCACCGGCCTCCAAAGTGATTTTTCTTCTAAGAGGTAGGTGTGTATGTGTGTGTGTGTGTGGTATGTATGTGTGGTGAGAGTAGCCACTGTATTCCCAGGTCACAGGATAAAAGATGATAGAAGAGCAGTTCAGGGTCTTTCAGCTGAGGGAGCTAAGAAGCTGGGGGGAAAGTGCTGTTCCCCAGGACCCCCATCAATGACACAGTGGCAGGGGTGACATACCGTGTTGCCTGGCTGTTTGGAGTGGGCCAGAGTGAACTTGCTATGATTCTTCTTGCTCCTGCTCTTAGATTTCCGGAGCTCTTCACACTTCTCATAGTCACTCAAGTCAAACACCTCTTGCATATTTTTTTCATCTTTGACCTGGAGGGGGTGGGTTACAGGTGAGGTGATAAAGATAAAATTACTTCATCCCTTTCCCAGTTTGTTAGTTTAGACCAGTTTGGGGACACAGAAGAAGCCTGAAGGGCAGGGTGGGGAGGGTCTAACTGCAGCGTAGGGAGTTGCAGTGGGACCACCCCAAGGCTTGAGTCTTCATGGAGTTTGAGCATAAACCTCTTCTCTCCAACTCCCTGCAAACGCACAGCCATTTCCAGAGCTCCAATGTGTTTCTCTGCACCAGGACCCCAACTGTCCTTCAAAACTTGGCTGATTGGCTGATCTGACCTGGGTGGCTCTGACTGTGCAAAGGGAGGGATGAAGGTAGAGATAGTATTAGGGTGTCCAGAGGAATGAATGATGTCCCCAGTCTCCTGGTGCTCATCCATCTCTCTCTCTCTCTCTCTTTTTTTTTTCCCCAGAGCACTTATCAGAGCACTGTTCAGTTTACGGTGGTGTAGAAGACAACCTGGGAGCTGGGAGTCTCAGGCCCGATGGTATCTTTACATAACTATTATGCGCTCTCTCTAATCCTATCTCCTCTTTTTACAGGTTGTTTTTCCACTTAAACCTGGCTCCCTCCTTGTACACACAACTATAAAGTCACTTCCTGCTTTGTTCATGACCCAGGTTCTAGTCCAGCCTCCACCACATCAGAGTAAGACCTTTGGTGCTGTGATGCCTTTTCCTCCTTCTTTCCTTCCTCTTCCCCCCTCTCTCTCTATATATAGATATAGATCTATATCTATCTATTTATCTATCTATCTATCTATCTATCTATCTATCTCTATATATATATATCCCCAAGTTTCAGGGGTATATTTTTATACCCACATAGTGTGAGAAGACACACAGTTTTTTTTTTAAATACCTTTTTTTGATTTTATTTGATAAGACACAGAAATTTAGAGAGAAGGGGGATAGAGAGGGAGAGAGGCAGAGAGACACCTATACCACTGCTTCACCACTTGTGAAGCTCTGGTTTTATAGTGGTACTAGGGGCCTGGGAACTTTGCTGCTTCAGGCATTAAAGTCTTTTGCATAACCATTGTGCTCTCTCCTCAACCCTCCTCTGTTTCTATCTGTAAAAACTGGTCTAGAGGAATGAAGCCCCAGTGATGGAAAAAGAAATGAGAGAGAGAGAGAGACAGAGAGAGAGAGAAGAAGGAGGAGGAGGAGGAGGAGGAGAAGGAGAGAGAAGTTCCATCTATTTTAGCCATTTCAGAAGCATGAACTCCACAGGAGTTCCTCTCTTCCCTCCCCCATGCCCCTTAGTTTGCTGAGTTTGTTCAGACAACTTGAAAAATATACCTGGAGTTTCTACCCCTCCTTCATCTCTCAGGTGCTATGACAAGCTACCTAGTCCTTCCAGATGGAACAACTATTAACTCTCCCTGGAGGACCACACCTCAGACCCGTAGCATCTTTCCATGATACCAGCTAAAGAGCCTACATTCTTGTGTCTAAACTCAAGCTTAGTATTATTCTTCACCCTGGTTCTACCCTTTTGCAGCTTTAACAACACTTGGCTGTCTCACTGAATGTCTAATCAGAGACCAAAGTTCCACCTTCACTCTCTACTCCAACCACCCTTTCTTGAGACATAAAGCAAATCCCACTACTATTTCTTCCATTTGTCAGTTTTCCTTCCTTCCCTCAGGGTGCTCCCCACCACCCTGGCACTCTAAAGCTGTGACTTGGGGATTGTTCTAGCTTTCAAACAGGAACAGAGTCTTAGTCACTGGACCTTAGTCACCAAAAAACCCTTTCAGCTGTCGTCCTTGAGCCTGGGGTTGGAAGACCCTGGGAAGGAGCTGGTCATGTTTTCCTAGGAGAAGAGTTAATAGCCACCAGTACTTGTCTTGCTAAAACTAAAGCAACAGATAAGCAGATATGACAATGCCTCATATCTTCTTCCCTAGGAGACACCTTCCGCCCTGCCTGGGATTCTTTCCCCAGAGTTATTTCCAAGCTCTGCAATTTTAACTGGCAGGTGATTTCTTCTAGCTTGGTCTCCTTGACCTTGAAGTGGGGAAAGGGTTCTCTGCTCTGCTCCCTGGCTCAGCAGCAGCTCTGTTCCTAGCCACTCTCTGGCATACTGCTGACCCCCAGGGCTGGGCACAGGCAAGGTGACATGGCCACACAGTCCCTTCAGGTAAAGGGTTCCTCATACAACTCCTCGATCTGCATGACTCTGGCTCCTCTTGAGCCTAGCTTTGGTCTGGGATGTGGAGAATTGCAGGTGGAAGTGGATGAGATGTTGGCAAAGGTGGGGTGGGGTTTGGAGGAGGGGTGGGGGGATCTAAGAACAATTCCCAGAAACCCAGGGGTGGGGTGTGGATGATGCACCACTCTTCTCTCCTCCTTCCTCAGAGCCTGAGACTGTCGGTAGAGGCCAGAGAACTTGAAGAGGAAAGTTCTGGGTGTATGCCAGTGTGCACGCAGTCAGGGGAAGAGAGTCACTTCTTCTGTTTTCCTTAGGGGACTGGAGAGGAAGGGAGGGGGTATTCTGGCTTGGACCCAGATGATAAGGACCTCTGGGAAGCAGGGCACATTGGCAGCTGTTAGCTTCTGCTAGGACAGGAGCAGGTGATGGGGTGAGGCAAGCACAAGGATACTCCAGTCTCCAGGGAAGAGGAACAACTCCAAGACCCTCCAAGACCCTTCCTCTGCTCTGCATTCTTCTCTGATCCAAATCCCATAGTGTCAATTACAATTACCTATTTCTCAAAGTCAACCCTTCCTGTCCCCTAGTGATCTCTCCTTGGCTTACAGAAAGGAATTTTCCCTGGGCTTGTCACAAAGGATACCCTGAACCCTACTACTCTGCCATGAGGTCCCCCTATGGTCTAATTTTTGTTCTCCTGTATCAATCCCAGATCATAAGGGACCTGGCCCTCTTGGTGAATGTTCTCTGACTGAGAATGCTATTAAAAACAAACACATCAGGATTTCCTTGGTGAAGGTTACTTATAGTACATTCTGCTTCTGTGAGAAGTAACACAAAAGAGGGGTGCAAATTCTAGGGGGGTAGGGTTAGAAATGTTCTTGCACTAACATGTAAAGTCCAGTCATTATACAAGGCATTAAAAAATATTGATGGGGCTGAGTTACAGTGCACCTGGTTGAGTACACATATTACAATGTGTAAGGACCCAGGTTCAAGCCCCCAGTCCCGACCTGCAGGGAGGAAGCTTCACGAGTACTGAAAGAGTGCTGCATTTTCTCTCTCTATCACCTCATTCCCTCTCAATTTCTCTGTCTCTATCTAAAGTAAATAATAGTATTAATAAAGAGAAGTGCTTAAAAAAAAGGGAACGGGAGTTGGGAGGTAGCGCAGCAGGTTAAGCGCAGGTGGCACAAAGCGCAAGGACTGGCATAAGGATCCTGGTTCGAGCCCCCAGCTCTCCACGTGCAGGGGAGTTGCTTCACAGGCGGTGAAGCAGGATTGCAGGTGTCTATCTTTCTCTCCTCCTCTCTGTCTTCCCCTCCTCTCTCCATTTCTCTCTGTCCTATCCAACAACAACTACAACAATAAAAAAATATTGAAAAAAAAAAGAGGGAAGACTGAAGCCCTATCTTTGGAGAAAACAAACAAACCAACAAACCTACTGCTTCTGGCGCTTCTGGGAGGTGGAAAGAATGATGCCCAGTTTCACCATTAACCCAGGGCTGTGGTAGATAGAAACTGAGTCCATAGAGAAGTGGGAGTAATAGCTGGGCTTCCTCTTTTCCAGAGCCTTTCCCAGCAGGGAGCAGTGGCCCTATGACCAGTCAGATGCTCCTGACTCAAAAGATACCTCACTGGGATGACTGAGATCATTCCAGCCCACCCCCACCCCCCACCCCTCAGCACCCCTTCCTTCACAAACAAGGCTTAGCCCTGTTCTGTCATCCCACAGCCTTTGGTCTTTGGACAAACAGAAAACCAGAAAGAGTCTTGTTCCTTCTATCTTTTCCCTGCTCTCACAGTTCCCGCTGCCATGTGGGAAGTCCACCCCGATAGCTTGCTCACTCCTGCTTCCTGCCATTATGAAGTTCAGGAAAAACAGGAGATACACTTTGGCATTTGCTTTTTTTTTTTTTTTTTTTAAGCTGGAAAGTCAAACAAATTATGGAAAAAACCCTTGGTAGGATTTGGAATGGACCAGGGGGTGACCCTTAAAAACAATGCTCCTGTCCAAGTCTTCTCTCACTTCACTTCATTGCCACGTCCATGGCTTAGTATAAACAAGGTTGAAACACCTCAAAGAGGGGATCTCTTTGGCTGACCTCAGCTTGGTTCTCCCTCCCTGTGCTGCCTGGGTGTATGTTCTGCTCAGATGAATACTTTTTTTTTCTCAGCCTGTGTCTGTTTCAATACCATAAAAGGATTTATTTACCTAAATATAGTCTCTTGAATAAGAGTGTCTACTGCAGAAAGCAGAAGAGGTTAGACTCTGGGAAGACTCCCCAGTTTTGCAGGGGTGAGAGAACAGAGAATAGCGGGTGGGTGGTGAGAAGAGGAGGGTGACTTCCCCACCAGTCCCCCAGCTGAAGACATAACCCCTACCCTCAGACTGTAGATGGAATGACAATTTGAAGTATCTCAATATTACTACATGCTAATAATTCCAAGGACTACAGATTTGCAAAAAAAAGGGGGAGCACACTCTGGATTCAAGATATGGGCTCAGGTTCCAGCCCAAGGTGGACTCAACTACAGAGGCCCAACTACCCAGGGACAAACATACATGGGCTTCCTTATATGGATTCCATCTTCCTCCCTTCTGATACAAGTTGGGGGGAGGGGACAAGAAAGAGGAGGAGAAGGAGCTCCTTACTTTATAAAAGTAGAGTGGGGGCTGGGGAGCTGAGCACACACTGGCGAGGGCATTGGCTTTAACAGAAATAACCGTGGGCCGCTCACTAACACTACCCCAGGCTCTAGGAGACCCCAGCTTTTCTTTTCTTTTTATTTCTTTATTGGGGAATTAATGTTTTATATTCGACAGTAAATACAATAGTTTGTACATGCATAACATTTCCCAGTTTTCCATATAACAATACAACCCCCACTAGGTCCTCTGTCATCCTTCTTGGATCTGTATTCTCCCCACCCACCCACCCCAGAACGGACCCCAGCTTTTCTATATTTTCTGCTGTGCAATTCGGGTAGCTGCTAGGACCTGCCTGCGCAGCTACAGACAGGAAAGGGGAGGCCAGGAGGGTGGGGGGACAGGAAGGGGTGGTGGAGTATCCGCTAACAGTGTCTGAGCAGTCATTGCAAAGGAAAAACTCCCACCTCCTGCTTGAGGGGGTCGGTCAGCAGGGGACTCTCCGAACATCTGGGACCTGGGAGGAGGGTTATCACTGCAGCCCTGAAGGCATCCGCACAAACAAATCATTACCTGAGACACACACTCAACTTCTCTCTGGCACTCAGGGGCTCTAACGGGTGACCACTCTGCAGACAGGACGGGTAGAGACCAAAAGGGGCTGCACAACTAGCTTTGGGGACCAGACCGGGGTGGGGATAGGTGGACGAGCGAGGAGGCCGGATGAGGGGGAAGAACCAGGAAAGAGTTAAGAGGTAAGGGTGCTTACCTCTTTCTCAGAGATGTAGAGCTGGTCCCCTCTGAGCACCACATAGCGGTTCTTCCAGATCTCCCTGAAAATCCCTTTCCCGCAGAATTTCCGCACCCAGCCGACCTTCTCGGGCGCCGCGGACTGATGGTTTCCATCCTGAGGCCCCTGCTCCGGCCGCCAGAGAAGAGCCGCACGATTAGGGTACTCGGGGGGCGCCGCGCCCCCTTCCTCCCTGACCCCCAGCTGGCTGGGCGAGCGCCCTGCCGGGGGCTGGAGTCAGGGAACTAAAGGCTCGTGCCCCCACTTCTGAGCAGGTTTTCCTTCCGAGCAACTCTCTCCCCGTCGCCCCACTCCCCCTCTTCGGAAATAAACAACCGAAACTGCGGGAGGCTGGGTTGGGCACCCAGGAGCCCAGGGGCGCCCCCCCAGGCCCCCTCGAGGCGGGGATCCGCGGCGTTTACGTTTTATTTCTCATTGTCTCCCCGCTGCGCAAACTCGGCCAAGTCAGCCCCCCGGCCCGCGCCAAGTAAACAAACAAAGCCCCCGCCGAGCGGGCCGCGGCCGGGCGGGGGCAACGGGGCGCGCTGGGGGGCGCCCCCCGACGGGCCGGGGGCGCAGAGCCCCGAGTCGGCGGCGGGCGCGCACTCACCCGCTTGGTGGAATTGTTCTTCTTCATGGCTCCCGTGGGCGCGGGCGCGGGGAAGGCGCCGAGGGGCCGCCCCGCGTCGGGGGTCGAGGCCGCGCCGAGGCGCCGCTGCCCGGGGGAGGTGGCGGAGAGGCCCCCGGCGCCGCCGCTCCGCCCGCCCGCCCGCGCGGACCTCCCCCTCTTTGTAGCTCCGGTTACACTAGAGGCCGGCCTCCCCGGCGCTCGCACACACGCGCACGCCCGCTCCCCGCCCCCCCGGCGCCCTCCATGCCGCCGCCCGCGCCCCTGCCCCGAGCGCCCCGCCGCCCGGCCCCGCGCGCTGTGGGCGGCCCGGCCCGCGCGGCCATGCAGCGGCCCGGCTGACGTTGCGGGTTCAGAATAAAGGGCGAATCGCGGAGCCGCAGCCGGTGCGCTTCCCACCCCCCCCCCCGCCCTCCTTTGTTTCTGACTCACGGAGGGGAGAGCAGACAGACAGCCCCAAACCCTCTTGGGAGCGCGGCTGCAGGGCCCGGGCGCCCCAGACTCCGACGCTCGCCCGGCCGGGAGGTGGAGCCCGCCGCAGACCGGCCCGACCTGCCGAGGCGAAGGCGGCAGAGGCGGTGGGAGTGGATCCTTGGGCGGCGGGGAGACTCGCGGAGACCGGAGATAACCTAGATCGAGATGGGCTCCTGCCCAGCCCCGAACAACACCCGGAGAGCACCGCCGGCGGGGGGAGGGGGCGCTTCCTAGAAGTGGCGGCTGGGACCCCGCTCCGTCGGCGGTAAAGAGCAGGGCCGCTGGAGGTCAAACGTCGGGGAAAAGTTTTCTCTTTCTGGGGGTATCTAGGGGCGGCCGAAAGAAGTTCATGTTAATGCGTTCGCAGTTAGCAAAGCCCCGGGCCTTCTTTGAGCTCCAGGGAAAATACACCCCCGAATGTGCAGTGTGATTCTGGGCCCCTAGTGACCCAGGAGTGAGTGTGTGTGGGGTGCGGGGGGGGGGGGGCGTTTGCAGACAGACGCTGGAGACTGCTGTCAGGAATAGAATCCTGTTTCCAGAGCCGTGATCCATCACACCATGTAGCTTTGTGGCTTTGCATAGATGATCCAGGGGAGGCTCAGCTTCCAGATGGGAATCTCTCTGTTGCCCAGGCGCCAAGAAGCCCATCCTGCCCACAGCACTGTGTTCAGAGTAGAGAAGGGCTCAACGTCCAGAGTTGCCCTGACTGGGGGAAACTGCCCTCATCCCTGTAACCCAGCATTTTAGTAGTAACTTCACACCCCCCTTACATATTTAGGGAGAGGGGCTCAGAAAACCCAGGTTTGGTTTCACTATTCATATTGGCCTTGGGTCAAATCACTGAATTTGCTTAGCTTTCAGTCCCTCCACATATTAAACGATGAAGAATGAATTATCAGTACCATTCACAAGGAAAGTCAGGGCCACATAGATGATCTCTGAAGGTCCTTTGAAAATATAAGCAGGGCAGGGGTAGATAGCATAATGGTTATGCAAGGAGACTCTTTGGAGCCTGAGGCTCCGAAGTCCCAGGTTCAACCCCCTGTACCACCACCAGCCAGAGCTGAGCAGTGCTCTGGTAAAAAAGAAAAAGAAAAAATAAGCAATGCTCCCAGGATTGAAGATTAAATAATAGTAACAAATTGCCATATGGTAGGCACACAATAACTACAGAATGAATAAAAATCCCTGGCACAGAGGAATTGGGGGGAAAGAACACTTTTCTGAAGGCATCTTAAGATTAAAAAGAGTTGGCTAAATACCAGGTTTGAGTGTTCTTGGCTTTTTCTGCTATCTGCATAAGAAGGAGGGGGCAGCTCTCTTTCCAACACCCCCTTCAATTAATCCAGTAATATCCCTCCTAACTTCTTTCATTAGCATACTGATATTCCTCTTAGACCAACAGAGAAATTTGTTCTTTCAAAATGTACCTTTATAGAATCTCTTTAAATTTTTGGTGCAATCTGTGAGATATAGGGAGTAAGTATTAGTTCCATGCTGGAAAATGAAATAGAATGTGGCAGATCGATTTGCCTACGTTTACACTCAACAAGAGTTGGGCTGAGTTAGTGCTGGAATCCAGGTTTTCTGAGCCCATCTACAATTTAGGCCTCTTTCACTCTTCTTAAGTCGTCTTACCTTCTCTGTTTCCCCCACTTCTCTGTTTAAAAAGTGATTTAAAAAGAATGAGAAGCTCCATGGTATCTTCCTAAGGGAAGAGGTCAGAGGTCCCGACGAGTTGGTGAGTCTACAAGCCTCTATGATTTTTTTCCCCCCACCAGGGTTATTGCTGGGGCTCAGTACCTGTACCAAGAATCTACTGCTCCTGGCGGCCATCTTTTTTCATTGTTGTTGCTGTTATTGTTGCTGCTGCTATTGTTGGATAGGGCAGAGAGAAATTGAGAGAGGAGAGTAAGATGGAGTGAAGGACAGACACCTGCATACTTGCTTCACCACTTGCCAAGCGACCCCTGGGGGCTTGAACTGGGATCCCTGAGCCCATCCTTGTGCTTCGCACTATGTGTGCTTAGCCTGGTGCGCTACCTCCCGGCCCCCAGCCTCTATGATCTTTTGACAAGCTGAGAAGAGAGGCTTGGCATTATAGTCTAAATTTTTTAAAGTTTTATTTCTTTGATAGGACAGAGAAATTGAGAGTGGAGGGTAAGGTGGGGGGAACAGATACAATAAATACTGTTTCACCTCTAGTTAAGCATAGGTAGGGTCTAGGGGCTTGAACTGGGGTCCTTGTGCATTGCAATGTGTGCATTTAACCAGTTGTGCTACTGCTCAGTCCCTACTAAAGGTCAATTCATAATTACTTATTTATTTATTCATTTTTACCAGAGCACTGCTCAACTCTGGCTTATGGTGGTGCAAGGGGTTGGGGAAGGGGGGAATTGGACCTAGGACCTATAGCTTCAGGCATGAGAATTTGTTCACATTCCCAGTATGCTATCTCCCCTACCCCACAGGCCAATTCTTATATGAGAAATATCAGAGTGGGAATATGGGCTCCTTGACTGTTTGAAAGTCTCCTCAGTGAGCTTGAAGATATTACTCAAACCACAAAAAGAACTCAAGTCAGGGTCTGTTTTCGGAGGAGATAAGATACTGGGTGGGGGGGGGGCAGGTGGTGGCACACTTAGTTAAACACACACATTACAATGTGCAAGGACCCAGGTTCAAGTTTCTGGTCTTCACCTGCAGGAAGGGAACTTCATGAGTGGTGAAGCAGGGCTGCAGGTGTCTGTCTCTCTCCCTTCTCTATCTCCCCCTCCCTTCTCCATTTCTCTGTCTTTATCCAATAATAAACATTTTAAAAAAAGATACTGGGTGGATTAATGCTGTGGTTATCTAGCTGTGTCATCACGGATAGGACATTTAAAGTACTGGAGACTGAACCTGGGGCCTCAGGTATGCAAGTCCTGTGCTCTACCCACTAAGCCATTTTCTTTGTTTCTGCCTTTGTCTAGTTTCAGGGAATGAACCCAGGGTTTTGCGCATGCATGATAACTGCTAAGTGATCTTTTTGGCTCAGCTTTTTTTTTTTTTTTTCATTTTTAAAAAATATGTTAATCTGCTTAGATTAATAACAAACAATGCACTTTTAACATTTAAATGTTTATTTATTTATTTTTACCAGAGCACTACTCCGCTCTGGCTTATGGTGGTTTGGGGGATTGAACCTGTCTCAGGCATGAGAGTCTCTTTGCATAACCATTATGCTATCTATCCCCAAACTTATTTTTAATTTTAAAATTATTATTTGATAGAGACAGCTAGAAATTGAGGAGGGGGGAGGTAGAGAGACAGAGACACCGGCAGCAATGCTTCACCTGAAAAGCTTTCCTCCTGCAGGTGGACACTGGGGGCTTGAACCTGGATCCTTGTGCATTGTAACAGGTGTGCTCAACCAGATGTGCCACCACCTGGCCCCCTATTTGTGTATTTTTTATATGGATACACAAATTGAGAGAGAAGGGGGAGATAAGAGAAGGTGAGAGAAAAACATCTGCAGCACTGTTACACTGCTCATGAAGCATTTCCCCCCTGCAGGTAGAGACCAAGGACTTAAATCTGGGTCTTTGCACATTACAGCATGTGTGCTCTACCTCCTGGATAATATATATATAATGTTTTGAAAGAGAGAGGCAACCAACCCTACTGTGGTACCATCCATGGAGGTTCCCCTCACCCATCCCCGTGCTGTCCCTGGTGCTCCCATGTGATGCTGAGACTTGAATTCAGGACTTCATGTATAGTATGAAAGTGCGTTGTCTCCTAGTTCCGTCCTCTTTTTTTTTTTTTTTTCTATTATGTTTGAGAGGACAAAGAAATTGAGAAGGGAGATAGAGATAAGACACCTGCAGACCTGCTTGACTGTTTGTGAAGCACGCCCCCCACCCCCTCCCTGCAGGTGAGGCATGGGGACTCAAACCAAGGTCCTAGTGCATGGTGATAAGTGTACTTAACCGGGGGTGCCACTGCCTGGCCCCTGTCCTTATTCTTCTAATTCTAAAGAGCTAGCTTCTCAAGAAGTGAATAACAGGTAACCTTACTTGTAGGAGGGGAGGGGATTAATGGTTTATAGTTGACAGTAAAATACGACTAGATGATTTGTAAACAAGCTGTATTTAAGATATTGTCTCCTTAAGTGAGGGTGGTTGACCCCCCTCCCTCCCAAAGCACTGACCAGCTCTGGCTTATAGTGGTGGTGGGGATTGAACTTGAGACCTCAGAGTCTCAGGCATGAAAGTCTTTTTGCATAACCATTATGCTGTCTTCCTAACCCTATGGTCTCAGTTTTTATGGGAGAAAAAATTATTTTAATATACTCCTAAATTTTTTTTTCCGGGTCACTCAGACCATGGGTCTCCTTACAGTCCATCAGGTCAAAGTGAAGAAATGTCCGTCATCATGTGATACAAGTTCTTTTTTTAGCTATAATCTAGGCAGCAGCCTTAGGGCTTCACATAAGTATGTGGAAGGTAGAAAAACAATGGTAGAGAGCTGTGAGGAATGGGGCAAAGGGAGATGGTTTCCTTTTATGTTTTAAACTACACAGGTGGGAGTGGGACACAGAAAGATCCATTTTTTTTTTTTTTTTGCCTCCAGGGTTATTACTGGGGCTCAGTGCCTGCATTACGAATCTATTGCTCCTGGAAGCTATTTTTTCCCTTTTGTTGCCCTTGTTATCATTGTTGTTATTATTGTTGTCATTGTTGTTGGATAGAACAGAGAAATGGAGAGAGGAGGGGGAGACAGAAAAGAGGGAGAGAAAGACACCAGCAGACCTGCTTCACCACTTGTGAAGTGACCCACCTGCAGGTGGGGAGCCAGGGGCTCGAACTGGGGGCTCGAACCAGGATTCTTATGCCAGTCCTTGCGCTTTGCACCATGTGTGCTTAACCCACTGTGCTACCACCTGACCCCTCAATTTTTTTTTTGTGTGTGTGTATCTCAATTTTGTATCCCCAATTAATCAGTCTTATTCTCATTGGTCAAATTTTATTGAGTGCTTATGATACACCTGACAATTTTCCGAGGGTTTTGTATGTATCATCTCAATCCTTATAATCCTATATGGAAGGTACTTTATTTGTTTTATATATGAAGAAACTGAGCCACAAAGAGACTGAATGAAATACCTAAAGCCATCTAATTGTGACAAATTGGAGCCCAGAATATCTGATGCTAGATGTTTACAAATGTAAAGGAGAGATTAACACACACACACACACACACACACACACACACACACACACAGACACACATCAGGGAAGGATTTTGCTATTTTTGCAATGATTTGATGACATAATTTCCTGGCTAATTGACATCATCATTTTCCACTGCTTTCAAGAGAAGAGAATCTGACAACAGAATTTATTGTTTGCTTTGAACATACTTGAAACATCCTTTGAGTGGAGGCAATGTAGTGCTTTCTCTGTGTTTGGTATAAAGCTAGTTCATGCCATAACTCACAAATTCACACAGTCACTAATCCCAAAGAAAAACAAATCAATGGTTTCTTCTCAAAAAAATTTTATTGTAGTCATACATGGTTTCTCAGTGCCACAGAAAATTGCAATGTAGAGAGAAACAGTTTTTTAGATGGCTCTCTAAAGAAACATGATGAGTTTTCAGAAATGAGATGTGCAGGAATGTGGCTAATAGAAACTAAAAAGGGTTAAGAGAACAGAGTGAATATAGCCTGTGCCTAATATGATTGCCTTTGAAAGCTCCCCTAAGCTCTGACAACTCTCTTTCTCAAATCAGATTCCAACCAAATTCATCAAGAATGGAAGTGATTGTGCTATCAAATCCATATGGACCAGATTTATTTATTTGGTAAAGAAACCATGAGAACAGATGGTTGGGGTGGGCGCCGACTTATTCTCAACTCATAGCTTGGAGTCTTGGTGTCAGTGCCAACAGTTCAGCAGTTAGTGGGCTCCCTGGAGGTGGGTTACGAAAACAAAACACACAACCCACGTCTCCTCTCCAGCACCGCTGGTCAGTGAGGGAAGCCTGCAGGGAGGTAAGACGGGAAGCCACACCGCTTTTCTCACCTTCATCCCCATTTCACCTTCTGCTTGCTGACCTTGATGTCACTTGCGAGCTCTCCTTGCTTCGGCTGTGCAGTCCAGAAGCCAAAACTTCCTCTAGAAAACTGACCAGTAGATTTGAGGTTACACAAAGGAAAAAGGAGTAACTCAAAAATTGGAATCAGATGAAAAGAATTGTACCCCTTTTATCCTACAATCTTGTTAATCATTATTAAATCACTACTACTACTACTACTACTAATAATAATAAAGAAATACTGTTTTCTCCTCCTAAGATGAATTTTCATGAGAAAGAGAAAATGAATGACTCAGCTCTGGCATATGGTGGTGCTGAGGATTAGATCTGGAACCTCAGGCATGAAAATCTAGTGCACCACTGCTATGCTATCTCTATAGCCCAAGAAGGGCTGTTTTCTTATTAGGATGCATAGTAGAATCAGAAGTGTTATTTGAAAATAGAAGTCTCCTGGCTGGAAGAAGAACCTCTGTCCTCTTTCTCAAGGTCCTCACTGTGTTTCTTAGTGTTAAACTTCTAAGGTCTCTGAATACTAGTATTTCAAGTTTGAAATTTCTAATTAGGACCCTAGAATCATATTACTTCAGCACCTCTTGTCTATACTCTTGACACTGCCTTAGAATTTGTATGATGACTCTGATTTTTCCCTTATCCAATCTGCTCTCAAAGTGACACCAGAATGATGTTTCTAAGATACAAATTATATTCTCAGGCATACTCCTCTCTCTTCTGCTTTAAAATCTTCCTTTGCTCCCAGATTCAAGGCCCTGGGGAGTCTGGTAGCGCAGCGGGTTAAGTGCACGTGGCGCAAAGCGCAAGGACCGGCTGAAGAATCCCGGTTCGAGTCCCTGGCTCCCCACCTCAGGGGAGTCACTTCTCAAGCGGTGAAGCAGATCTGCAGGTGTCTATCTCCCCTGCCCCCCCCATCTTCCCCTCCTCTCTTGATTTCTCTCTGTCCTATCCAACAACGACAACAATAACTACAACAATAAAACAAGGGCAACAAAAGGGAATAAATAAATATATATAAAAAAAATCAAGGCCCTTTATAATGTGATTTAGTAATAACTGATATTTGAGGCTGGCAGGTAGCTCACCTAATGGAGTGCACACTTTACATGGCACAAAGACCAGGGCTTAAGTCCCCAACACTTCCTGAATGGTGGAGTGGTGTGTTGGTATCTCTCCTTCTCTCTCTGATATTAGAAAAAAGTCTACCAGAATTGGTGGCAGTAAGCAGGCACAGAGCCCCTTTGCCAAATCAAAACTAAAGCAAACCTAACAATGAATACTTATATTTACTTTGTTCTGAGAACAGTTTAAAACCACTTGCATATATGTAAGTATATATACAGATATAATGCATATTATGCCCTAAGTATACAAATTCAGGTATACAGTACATATAAATCCCTAAATATTAAAGGCATACATATATACCCCTATGAAACAGATGATGCTATCTTCATTTTTTGTCACATTTAGGGTCTCCTGCAGGCACAACTTCATTGCTCTGGGCCATTCTTTTCAGATAGGAAGACGGAGACAGAGAGGCGCCAGGCACCAAAGCTCCCCCAGTCATGTAGTGCTTCCATATGGTTTTTACCTAGGGGACTCCCAGGGCCTTTAACCTAGTCTGTGTATATGGAAAGGCAGGTGCCCCACTATGTGAGCTATCTTACCAACCCTATTAAACTCATTTAAAAATGGTGAAAACTTAAAAAAAAATGAAGCTAAGTTATAGAGGGGTTGACTTGTTAAGGTCACAAAAGCTAGTGAGTAGTTTCACTGAGACTGAAACCCAGGCTTAGGGGCCAGGTGGTAGCGCACCCAGCCAAGCACACAGTACTAAGTGCAAGGACCTGTGCAAGGATCTAGGTTTGAGCCCCTGCTCCCCACTTGCAGCAGGGATGCTTCACAAGTGGCGAAGCAGGTCTGCAGGTGTCTATCTTTCTCTCTCCCTCTCTATCTCCTCTGCCCCTCTCAATTTCTCTCTGTTCTATCCAATGAAATGGAAAAAATGGCCTCCAGGAGCAATGGATTCGTAGTACCAGCACCGAGCCCCAGAGATAATCCTGGAGGCAAAGTAAACAAAAATGAAAACAAATAAACAAAAATCCCAGTCTCCAGAATCTACAGCCTTCAGCACACAATATCACCTGGCACATAACTGGTGCCCTCTCCTGAGATGGAGCCCATATGCCACTCAATGCTCCCCCATTTACTGCTCCCCAAACATGCCAAGAGCTTTCAGACCTTTGTGCTTCTGCCCTTATTATGTTATATATTGATAATGACAGACTACTCATTCTTTGATGGAATTATTTAAGGCTGAGGATTAAAAGTCACATTTTCTGTGAAGCCTTACTAAGCCCTCCATGCAGAACTAATCACTCCCATTATGACAATCACTTTGTCCAAGTGCCAACTGAGCACTGTACTATTAACTAGGTATTACATACATTATTGTTGCCAAAATAGACTGAGCTTCTTAGGATGGAAACAAGACTTATTCGGCTTGGATCTCTAAGCTTAGCCCAGGTTGACACCTTGTAGGGACTTAAGGAGGTACAAAGAATGAATGAACTTACTAACATAGCTACCTGTGCACAAGACAATACTGCTTCCTTACAGTACAAGAATCAGTCTTTATTTTTTACAACTTTTTTTTCCCACAAGTTAATGTGTTTCAATTCTTTATATCAATTCTTTATATCGCACATATGAGCAAAACCATCCAGGGGAGTCGGGCGGTGGTGCAGCGGGTTAAGTGCAGGTGGCAGAAAGCGCAAGGACCGGCATCAGGATCCCAGTTCGAGCCCCTGGCTCCCCACCTGCAGGGGGTTTGCTTCACAGGCAGTGAAGCAGGTCTGCAGGTGTCTATCTTTCTCTTCCCCTTTCTGTCTTCCCTTCCTCTCTCGATTTCTCCGTCCTATCCAACAATGACAACAATAACAACAATGACGATAGCAATAAAGGCAACAAAAGGGAAAAAATTTAAAAAAAAACAACAACCAAACCTTTGTATGTTAACTCTCTTTTCAGCCATCAGGGTCCAGATGCTAACATGATGCCGACCAGGCTTCCCTGGACATACAACCCCACCAATGTGTCCTGGAGCTCTGCTTCCCTAGAGCCCTTCCCTACTAGGGAAAGAGAGAGACAGGCTGGGAGTATGAATCAACCTGTCAACGCCCATGTTCAGCAGGGAAGCAATTACAGAAGCCAGACCTTCCACCTTCTGCATCCCACAACGACCCTGGGTCCATACTCCCAGAGGGATAGAGAATGGGAAAGCTACCAGGGGAGGGGGTGGGATACAGAGTTCTGGTGGTGGGAATTGTGTGAAGCTGTGCCCCTCTTATCCTATGGTTTAGTCAATGTTTCCTTTTTATAAATAAAAAATTAAAAAAAAAAAACAACAAAAACCAAACCATCCAGTAGTTGCCTTTTAGAATAGTACAGGTTATTCAGCAACAGATATGAACTATAACAGTAAGATTCCTTGAACACAAAAGTCTGAAGCATAAAACTCCATGTCTTTACCTCTGCCCCCATCCCCTACATTGTTTTTAAATGTAGAGTCAGGGGGTGGGAGAGAGAATAATTATTATATAAACACTTTCATGCCTGAGACACTATAATCTCAGATTCAGTCCCAGGTACCACTATAAGCCAGAGCTGAACAGTACTCTGATTAAGAAGAAAAAGTAAGGGCCCCCATAGGACCTTGCCCTTAACTTGGATTAACAATGGTAGAGACAACATACTCTATGCTACACCTGAGGAAGATGGATTGATATTGGGGCAGCATGGAATGTTCCTACTCATGACCACAGAATGTGAGCTCAGATCTAGCGGGATGCAGAGGTCACACAGGCTCCTAAGCTAATTATGGGCCCCAGATCACATCAAATCAATGGGGTTTACAGTCAACAATATTTATACCCCTTTCCCATATTAGGGAGCTACTCTCTT
Source organism: Erinaceus europaeus (assembly GCF_950295315.1). Classification (NCBI taxonomy): domain Eukaryota; kingdom Metazoa; phylum Chordata; class Mammalia; order Eulipotyphla; family Erinaceidae; genus Erinaceus; species Erinaceus europaeus. The sequence goes on from NC_080172.1 coordinate 55,324,124, forward strand.
CTCTGATCCAGCTTTGTGGTCCTTTTTCCAGTCATGCCATCATCTCCCCAGACAATAACTTGGACCCACTGGCATATCAGATTTCAGGCTCAGGGGCAAAAAGAAAAAGGAAAAAAAAAAAAAACTAGTATAGCCACAGGCTCTTTGGAATTTAACTAAAATATGCCCACTAGCTATCTACAAAATGGGGGACCCCCCCAACTCTTTATCTGCACTATTCCAGCCCTTAGTTTCATGATTGGTCAACAATTTGTTTGGCTTTGTATGCTAACTCTCTTGTCAACCACCAGGTTCCAGATGCTAGCATGATGCTAGCAGACTTGCCTGGACAGACAACCCCACTAATGTGTCCTAGAGCTCTGCTTCCCCAGAGCCCTTTCCCACTAAGGAAAGAGAGAGACAGGCTGGGAGTATGGATCGACCAGTCAACGCCCATGTTCAGCAGGGAAGCAATTACAGAAGCCAGACCTTCCACCTTCTGCATCCCACAATGACCCTGGGTCCATACTCCCAGAGGGATAGAGAATGGGAAAGCTACCAGGGGAGGGGGTGGGATACAGAGTTCTGGTGGTGGGAACTGTGTGAAGCTGTACCCCTCTTATCCTATGGTTTAGTCAATATTTCCTTTTAATAAATAAAAAAAAGAAGAAAAAGGAAGAAAGGGGGGGGGAGAAAGAGGGGGGAGAGGAAGGAGTGAAAAGAAGGGAGAAAGAGTGAAAGAAAGAAACAATCAGAGAAAGAAACAAAGAAAAGAGAAAGGAAACAGTAAGGGGATGGACTCAAGGTCTCCTGCATACAGGATTGAGTAGGTAATAATATTCTTCTTCTTTATTGATGAAGGAAACAGTAACTTGATCAAGGCCATCCAGCCAGTACACAGTTGAGCCAAGATTTGAACCTTAGTAATGTTTCTCCTTGTTATACGTAAGCTTTCCAAATCACTGAATGTATTTCTCCTTCTAAGAGCTAGTCAATGGTTTTCCTCTTTTACGAGAATTATTCTGATGGCATTTGTAAAATGTTATTTATTTAGTGTATTTAATTAGAGACAGATTAGTTAGCTCTGGCTTATGGTGGTACTGAGGAGTGAACCTGGGACCTCAGAGCCTCAGGCATGAAGAGTGATATTTTGTAAGCATGCTCACGCTCAAAAAGAGCAGATAGCAGAGGGACAGGAGAATGACCCGATTGTCTCCAATGTTTCATAATTCTGCACCAGGAAGATCTAAGGCTTAGAGAATTAAAATTCCAAACTCATCTGGAAAAAGGAAAAGCAAGTGAACAAAACATGAGGAAGAGGGAGAAGAGCAGAGCTAAATCCATGCCTTCCTGGCATACTGGTATCTTGGCTTTTTGGTCAAGTGGACTGGAGACACTTGGAGGTCAGAAAACAAGTGGCAGGAGAAGAGGTAACACAAGTCACTTTAGATGAGTGATGTTTCATAGGAGCTAAGTAGACATGCTGGGAAGCACTATAGGAATCTACCAGATGATCATTGCCTCACTTGAGGCTCCAACATAGGCAAGGGAGAGGAATAAGTTTCCTGAAATTATAGAGATTTCCCCGTGTTATCAGCAAGACTTCACATTCTTGACTGCAAAGAAGAAAAAAAAAAACCCTCTATATTTGCCAAGTCTAATTTTATTTCCTTAGGCCATTGTGACTTTTAAAAAGTATCTATTTGGGGATTTCAATGAATCATTGCAGCATGCTTTTAAATTATGGGTGACGAACATGTTAGTATCTGCACCCCAAATACCCAAATTTAGGCTATGTTTAAAGACAATAAGAATGGCTATTCTTTTCTAGATTTGTTTTAAATTAGTCTCACTTAAAAACAAATTAAAAAATCCTCTTCTAGGGAACTGCAATCCAATCCAATCCAATCTAGCAAGCAGACATTAGGTCTTCCTCGTGAACTGGATACTAAACTGGAGAGGAATAGTAAACACTTATTGGGATCCCTGTCACTAAGAGGCTCTCTATCAGATATACAATTACAACTAAACCTAAGCCACAGGTATGAGCAGAGAAGTTCCCGGGGGCTAGTCCACTGAGTGGATCCACACTACTGCTTGCCTTAGTTTGTGCTGTCATCAGGAGTGCCTTCTTAATTTTATGGCAAGAGCCAGAGCATCATTCTGGCACATGCAATGCTGGGGGACTGAACTCTGGACCTCATGCTTTTGAGTTCAATGGTTTATCTCGGGTGCCACCTGCTGGTCACCAATTTTTTTAGGGGGAGAGGGAGAGAGAAAGAGAGACAGAAAAGGTGCACCACAGCACTACCTCACAACTTGTTAAGCTTCCTCTTTGGGTGGTGCTCCATTGTGGTGACCAGGGTCTCAAACCCAGGTCCTTATAAGAGGCAAAGTGTATGTTCTGCTAGATTCCCTAGTTTTTTTGTTTGTTTGTTTTTAATTAATTTTGGGAGTCGGGCAGTAGAGCAGCTGGTTAGGTGTACGTGGCGCAAACCGGCGTAAAAATCCCGGTTTGAGCCCCCTGGCTCTCCACCTGCAGGGGCGTCGCTTCACAAGTGGTGAAGCAGGTCTGCAGGTGTGTATCTTTCTCTCTCCCTCTCTTTCTTCTTCCCCTCCTCTCTCCATTTCTCTCTGTCCTATCCAACAACAACATCAATAACAACAACAATAATAACTACAACAATAAAACAACAAGGGCAACAAAAGGGAATAAATATTAAAAAATTTAATTTTATTTATTTTGGATAGAGGCGAGAGAAACTGAGAATGAAGGGGGGAGATGGGGGAGAGAAAGAGAGAGACAGAGAGGGAGGGAGGGAGAGGGCGAGGGAGACAGACAGCCATGCAGCAATGCTTCACTGCATGTGAAGTTTCCCCCTGCAGGTGGGGGATGGGGGCTTGAACCTAAGTCCTTGTGCTCTGCCAGGTGTGTGTGCTCAACCAGGTGTGCTACAACTCAGCCCCTGTCCTAGTAATACGCTTCTGATTAAAGCCAAACACTTAGCTGGAGATGCTGGAATATAGGACTGGGTGATAGAGAATAGGATGGGATTTCTTGTAGCTCAGAATACTACAGACTCTCAGTTCCCACTGCTCAGTTTCCACAGCTGTGACTATGTTTCCTGCCTATGTGCTGCTGCATATACTATCTCCAGTCTTCTGGTACTTTACCTAGTGAAAGTAGGCATATTTAAAACCCAACTGACATTATCACTCCTTTAAAATACTTTCTTTTTTAAAAAATATTTTATTATTTATTTATCCCCTTTTGTTGCCCTTGTTTTATTGTTGTAGTTATTGTTGTTATTGATGTCGTTGTTGTTGGATAGGACAGAGAGAAATGGAGAGAGGTGGGGAAGACAGGAGGAGTGAAAGACACCTGCAGTCCTGCTTCACCACCTGTGAAGCGACTCCCCTAGAGGTGGGGAGCTGGGGGGGGCTCCTTGCGCTTTGCGCCACCTGTGCTTAACCCACTGCGCTACCGCCCCACTCCTGGAATACTTTCTTCCGAGATCAGACGAGATCGGGCTTGTTCAGGGTGGTATGACCATAGACTGGAATACTTTCTTAACAGCATTCTTTTCTCATTCCTCCGTGTCTTAACGTATGTATGCAAGTATATATACAATGTCTGTTGTGATTTGCTTATCTATATGTCTATTTTCCTTGTAAGCCTATGACTCTTTTGAGAACATGAGTAATACACAAATGCATTATTATTAATTAAATAAAGGAAGACTTACTGAGCGACAGAGAGAGTGAAAGAGAGGGAGAGAGAGAGTGAGAGAGAGGGAGAGAGATTGAGAGAGTGGGAGAGAGAGAGAGGCAGAGAGAAAAGTCAAAGCACCATTTCACTCTGGCTAATGCAGAGGTGGGGATCAAACCTAGGACCTCATGCTGGCAAAGAATGCCTTCTACCTGCTGAACCATCTCCCTTTTCAAGAGTTATATTTCTAAAAGAAGTTAGGAACCCCAGCTTAAATGGCACTTATCATGCTAAGCTTTTCTGAAAAAACCCAATAGCAATTCTATCAGGAGCAAGGAAAAAGGCTGGCATTCAATGTCTATGTGAAAATACCAGGAATATTCCATACAGAGATGATCTTGCTCCTTGCAGGATAGAAAGGACTTCTTATTTCTTAGAGCTGCTGTCTCATTTTCCCCATCTCCTTAATTATGCTGTCTCTTCTGTGCTGACTGCTCTCCCATCCTTTGAAGCTCCTACTTTTTTTTTTAGGGTCTGGCGCAAATGCTATATCCTCTGTCAAGAACTTCCTGACTACTCTGCTGGAATTAATTATTTCTATTTAGGGTCCTTTTTTTTTTTTTTTTTTTACTTACATATATTAACACTTTTTTTTTTTTGTAGTTAAGAATCCCAAACAATAGAAGAGAATTAATTTACTAGTTCAAAGTGGTATACCAACTTATACTTTTATTTGAGGTCTAGTAGCTTTGCCTTTTTTTTTTTCCCTTTTATTTCTCTCTCTCTCTCTCACTCTACCAGAGCACTGCTCAGATCTGGTTTATGGTGACACTGGGGATTGAACCTGGGGCCTCTGAGCCTCAGATAAACTGCATGTATAAAACTTTACTGTTACAAACATGTATGTAACAGGACCACATCAGCTTGTCAGCAACACCACAATTACCAAAGTAGGTGACTACCATTAAAAGGAAAAAAAAATAGACAAGAATATACCCAAAGGACATGAAAACATTAATCTGAAGGGCTATGTGCTCTCCTTTGTCTATAGCTATATTATTCACAATTGCCAAGGAGTGGAAACAACCTAAATGCCCATAAAAAACAACAACAACTACAACAAACCCAACCTAATCAACATAACGAGTGCCACCTCAGCATGCTTCACTTCAGACTGTGTCCAGAGACTTCAGGTGTGGAATGACAACCCTTCAGCTTCATTACTTGGGTGAGACCTTTCCTTTCACAGTATTCTCTAATTCCATTTCAGGTGGTTCAGTTCCTAACAAAGTCCCAAAACCTAGATATAGACCAGGGTCCCTGAGATAGAGCATATGTTCACACATATCCATAAACTAGGGCAAAATATATACCTGGAAGCAAAAGTACACAATAGTCTGCAGTGAGTACCCCCCCCAACACTTCATCTGCACTATTCCAGCCTTTAGGCTCATAATAGTTCAACAATTTGTTTGGCTTTGTATGTTAACTCTCTTTTCAGCCACCAGGTTCCAGATGTCAGCATGATGCTGACTAGACTTCCAAGGACAGACGACCCCACCAATGTGTCCTGGAGCTCCACTTCCCCCAGAGACACACCCTACTAGGGAAAGAGAGAGGCAGACTGGGAGTATGGATCGACCAGTCAATGCTCATGTTCAGCGGAGAAGCAATTACAGAAGCCAGACCTTTCACCTTTTGCAACCCACAATGACCTTGGGTCCATACTCCCAGAGGGATAAAGAATAGGAAAGCTATCAGGGGAGGGGATGGGATAGGGAGATCTGGTGGTGGGAATTGTGTGGAGTTGTACCCCTCCTATCCTACGGTTTTGTTAATGTCTCCTTTTTTAAAAAAATAAATAAATAAACTGTGATATTGTGTCCTTTGGGACAAAATGGATGGAACTAGAGGTGATTATAATTAGTGAAGGAGGTGAAGGGCAACAACTGATGGTTTCACTCACATGTGGAATACAGATAGCTGAAACACACATGGACTTGCCAACACAACACAACAAAACAAAAACAGAGTAGTCAGTCTCTAGGACTTTATAAGAACTATGGGGATTGGTTGAGGGGAGCACATAGAATTCTGGTGGTGGGTGCAGTGTGGAATTAATTATATCCCTGTAAGGTTATAGTCTTTTTTTTTTTTTAAAAAAAAAACTATTATTCGATTACTAATAAAAATAAAATTTAAAAGTATACAAAAAATGGGGCCAGGAGATAGTTCAATGGATAAAGCACATGCCTTACCATGTGTAAGTTCCTGTTTTAGACTCCTAGCTTACATGGGCAGCACCAAGTCAATTCCACGGGTGGTCGTAGAGTGGTGCTTTGGTGCCTCTCCTAAAAACTATCCTAACAATATTGCACATAATAAAGCTGTGGAATCATCCTGTCTCACATAAAATAAACAACAAGAACTAGACCTGTAAGACACAAAGTCTCAAATAATGTAACTGTAGCAACACCATGGACATTGATGTTTTAATGGAAGTCCATTAATTATAAAGGTACTGACTGCTGACCCAGGTTTGAGTTCAGCTTCCACTGCATTGAAGGAAGTTCCAGTGTTGTGGCATCATTCATTCTCTCTCTCTCTCTCTGCCTCTACAAAACAAAACAAGCAAAAACAAGTTAAAAACTAAAAAAACGGTAACAACAATAACAACAAAAATAAAGGTACTGACTCTAGGATTGCCAAAGGAGACATTTGTTTTTTCTTTATTGGGGGATTAATGGTTTACAGTCAATAGTAAAATACAGTAGTTTGTAATGTGTAACATTCCTCAGTTTTCCACATAACAATTTAACCTCCTCTAGGTCCTCCTCTGTCATCATGTTCTGGGACCTGAACCAAAGGAGACATTTTAAAGGAGCACAAGTGGAAATCAACTACTCTCATGGACCACAAAGGTCATCTGGCAATGGGATTATTTTCAAAGTAAATTTCATCACTGCCCAGCGCATTCATACTTGTGATAACCATATAGCTATTTAAATAAGGGTTTTCAGTGATTCAGAAGTATGGATGATGAAGAGGTAGGGGTGGTGAAGAGGTGGTGATAAATGAATAGCCAGTCTTTTTTATTCTTCATCCCCCAGATGTATTATTAATAATATTAATGTGGCAGCTACAGCAGCAGCAGTAGCAAAGAATATTTATTGTCTGGTCTATAGCAGATTCTCCCCATGGCAAAACAGATAAATAAATGAATTAAAAAGCTTGGCACTGGAGCCCATGATCTTAATTGCTATGCCATACTACCTCTTACCAAAGAGTGATTTATAAATCACAGCCCCATTCCAGTCCAGAATCTCCGATGGTAATCATAGGGCAGGAACATATGTCACCTTCCCTAGATGAATGACGCATCCTTCAGGACACATGTCTCCTCTCTGTGGTTAGCATGCTGGGGAAGGTGATACTGTTTGAGCAGAGGAGTGACAACTTGGGACTGCCTTGAGGATAATCAACTAACTGCTTTACTATTTTATAATCTCACTAGCATCACATTGGTGCCTTTTAAATTTTGTAGAATGTTTTATTATTTTTTTCTGATCATAAAAAACATAAAATATAGACAACACAGGAAATACAGAGGTAAATGAGTCACTTTTGTGTCACTACATAGAATCAGTGTTTTGAACTTTGCCTTCTATGTTTAACCCAACAAGTCCTGAAACAAATGTGCAAAAACTAGGTATTGGTCTTCCATACTACAAAAGGCAAAGCCTATAAACTTGTAAGAGATAAGAACCTTTTCCTAGAATGTAATACTTTGCATGCAAGAACAGAAACCAATTCAAACTAGCTTAAACAAAAGAAAGAGTTGTAGTAATAATGATGATGATGATGATGTGAGTGTGTGTGTGTGTGTGTGTGTGGAAAGAGAGAGAGAGAGAACATCAATGAACCAATGGAAAAAGGAGGTCAGTGCCTCTTCATAAGACTGAAAATCCATAACTGGAGGCTATTTTGAAATTCAAAAACATTCACTTCTCTATTTTACCTCATTTTTTTTTTTTTTAAACTTTGATTTGGGAGTCGGGCGGTGGCGCAGTGGGTTAAGCGCACCTGGCGCAAAGCGCAGGGACCGGCGTAAGGATCCCGGTTCGAGCCCCCGGCTCCCCACCTGCAGGGGAGTCGCTTCACGGGCGGTGAAGCAGGTCTGCAGGTGTCTATCTTTCTCTCCCCTCTCTCTCTGTCTTCCCCTCCTCTCTCCATTTCTCTCTGTCCTATCCAACAACAAAGCAACGTCAACAATGGCAATAATAACTGCAACGAGGCTGCAACAACTAGGGCAACAAAAAGGGGGAAAAATGGCCTCTAGGAGCGGTGGATTCATGGTGCAGGCACCGAGCCCAGAAATAACCCTGGAGGAAAAAAAAAAATTTTAAAAAACAAACAAACAAACAAAAAACTTTAATTTATTTGATAGGACAGAAATTAATTTAGAGGGAAGGGGGAAATAGGGAGGGAAAGAAACAAAGAAACACCTGCAGACCTGCTTCACACTTTGTGAAGCTTCTTCCTGCAAAGTGGAAACTGGGGACTTGAATCTGGGTCCTTGTATACTTAACCAGGTGCACTACCACTGGCTTTCTTTTTTTTAAGCTCCATATTATATATATGCTTTTTTTCCCCATGAGTTGGAGAAATTTTTAAAGACCAACCCTTTCCCCTTTTGTGGTCCAGGAAGTGGCACAGTGGATAATGCATTGAATTCTCAACCATGAGGTCCCGAGTTCAATCCCCGGCAGCACATGTAACAGAGTAATGTCTGGTTCTTCCTCTCTCTCTCCATCTTTCTCATGAATTAATAAATTCTTTAAAAAAAGACCAACCCTCTTCATATCAAATGAAGATGTTTCTTTTTTTTTGTTTTAAATTTAAATATTTAATTTATTTATTTTAATGAGAGTCAGAGATATAGGTAGATAGATACTGGTGCACTGCTCAGCTTACTGTGGTGCTGAGGACTAAACTTGGGGCTTCAAAGCCTAAGGCATGAATTTTTTTTTTTTTTTTTTGCATAACCATTATGCTATGTCCCCAGCCTGACTTTTCAACATAGGTTGTTGTTGCTGTTGTTGTTATTATTATTATTATTAAATCAGGAGTAGAGGGCCAGCAAAATAACTCATTTAGATGCACTTAGTTAAGAGAACAACCCAGGTTCCAACCTGGCCCCATCAAGTTGGAGGAAATTTTGGTGCCTATCTCTCCTGCTTTTTCTCTGAGTCATGCCATAATGCTGAAGGCCCAGAAATTATAATAATAAATACCCTGAAGCAGCCAATTTCAGTGTCTTGATGGGCATGATATGAATGTCTAAACTGGTAACTTTTTTCTGACTGGCAAAAATAGTACTCTAGTATCTCAAAAATGTCTATATGTTCTTATGCAATAATTTTACTTCAAGCTAGCAGTTCATGGAAGGTAGCATCACATGAATTTGAGAGTGAATTCTAGGTTTGCACTTCCATTCTCTTCTGTATGATTTAAATCAAATCAGTCAATTTCTCTATGTATAGTCTCTTCATTTAAAAATTGGGATCATGGGCTAGAGAATAACTTATTGGTTAGTGTGCTGCTATGCCATGAATATCACCCAGGTGTAAGTCTGGCCCCTTAGCACTATGGTCTCTTTCACACACTTTCTCACCTCTAAAATAATAATAATAATAATAATAAAACTTTAAAAAAATGGCACCACAACACTACCCCTGGGATCATGAAAATTAAGTGGGGTATTATATGTAATGAATCAGATTGGCACATTACATACACTTAATTATTAGTGAGTGTGAATACTGCCTAAATGTGAATTTTGGGTTAAGTTCAGTTTCTAAAAATATATTCTTTTTTTATATATTTATTTATTCCCTTTTTTTTATTCCCTTGTTTTATTGTTGTGGTTATTATTGTTGTTGTCGTTGTTGGATAGGACAGAGAGAAATGGAGACAGGAGGGGAAGTCAGAGAGGGGGAGAGAAATATAGACACCTGCAGACCTGCTTCATCGCCTGTGAAGAGACTCCCCTGCAGGTGGGGAGCCGGGGCTCTAACCGGAATCCTTAGCTGGTCCTTGTGCTTTGCGTCATGTGCACTTAACCCACTGCGCTACCTCCCAAGTCCCTAAAAAATATATTCTTAAGAGTTAGTCATAGGGAGTCAGGAGGTAGCGCAATGGGTTAAGCGCACGTGGCGCAAAGCGCAAAGACCTGCGTAAGGATCCTGGTTCGAGCCACTGGCTTCCCACCTGCAGGGGAGTCCCTTCACAGGCGGTGAAGCATGTCTGCAGGCGTCTTTCTTTCCCTCTCTCTGTCTTCCCCTCCTCTCTGCATTTCTCTCTGTCCTATCCAATGACAACAACAATAATAACAACAAGGGCAACAAAAGGAAATAAATAAGTATTAAAAAAATATTAGGGAGTTGGGCTGTAGCACAGCGGGTTAAGCGCAGGTGGCGCAAAGCGCAAGGACCAGTAAGAATCCCGGTTCAAGCCCCCAGCTCCCCACCTGCAGGGGAGTCCCTTCATAGGTGGTGAAGCAGGTCTATAGGTGTCTATCTTTCTCTCCCCCTCTCTGACTTCCCCTCCTCCCTCCATTTCTCTATGTCCTATCCAATAACAACGACATCAACAACAATACTAACTACAACAATAAAACAAGGGCAACAAAAGGGAATAAATATTAAAAAATATATATATTAAAAAAGTTAGTCATTTACATTAGCCTATTTTCCCATTAGACACTGATTTCCATAAAGATATAGCACATCTTCTTTTAAGCACTTTGCAAAGAATCTTATACATAATTGGCATTTAGATAAATGCTTGTCAGAGATAGCTGACCCACTCTATCCTAGCTCTTCCAATATTGTCTAAAACTGTGGTCACAGGATGAAATCTCCCACTCCCAATTCCCTACAAGATGGGTGAGGTCTCAGCAGTCTCAGAAATGATTCTGGAATGCACACAGTGAAGAAAAGAGCCTTCTACATTCCTCTTACTTTTAAATGTTATTTCAGTCACAGGAAACCAATTTTTCTGTAAATAATTCAGAGATTGAACCATCTCATGGATACAAGAGAACTTCCAAGTTTCTAGTGTTACTTGTTTAGGTAGAAATCTTAAAAGTACCTGTTGATAATATGAATCAACTCCTTTATAGCTTCAAATTCAGTTACAGAAATCCAAAATGATGTTTCCTAGGTCCTAAAGTACTCTCTAAAAAAAACATTGTTGTCACTGGCTTATTCTATCAGAATTACCATGAACACTTTGGCATCATTTCAAGCAGTGGTAAAATTAAACAGCTATAACTTAAATTAATCATTTTTATTCAAAGGGAACACTGCCAAATATTATTCTTAATTATCTTTAGATGACAAAAATTTTAAAACAAAACCAAATGATTCCTCACTTTGTACTATCTTTTCTCCTGATTTGGTTTGTAATATTTTTTAGTAGGCAGAATGCTTCACATATTGTCCATTTAGTAAAAACACATTTTTTCTATGTACATCTGTATTCTTTTTTCTATTTTCTTTTATTAGTGATTTACAAATTACAAAATAACGGGTACAATTCCATACCACCAGAGTTCTGTGTCCCCATTCCCTCCATTGGAAACTACAGTGTTTCTACCAAGGTCACAGATATGGGATGACTATTATTTCTATAACTATGTGTCTGATTATCTATCTATCTATCTATCATCTATCTTTTTGCCCATTGTTTCTATGGTCCTGCTTTCTCTTTCTTAAGTCACCTCTACACCTATTACTACTTCCAAATGTCTTTCTTTTTTTCCTCTTCTCTTTCTGGGTCTGATGGAATTAGAATTTAGAGCCCTCTAGTTATCTGCTCCTAACAATTATCCCCCCTCTAGGAGTATGGACCAAAATTCTGTAAAAATACATTTTAACTTACCTTATGTATGACCTGTGTAAATAAGGGATTAAAAAAAATCAAAGATAAAGCCTTCTAAACAATGTTTTCAAATAGGTATAGGTTGTTTTTATTGGAGGGGGGTGTTACATCTTTGAAATCTGATACGTATTTATACTTGTAGAACACCACAAAGTAGATAAGTCACATTTCAAGTGCTCAATGATTCTATATGGCTAGTGGCTACTGTATTGGATAACATAGCTAAGAAAGTATTAAACCCATATCTAGTGCATTTTATGTCCTAAATAACTTCCCTTATTTTGATTGATTTCTTTGTTTCTTTCTTTTTTCAACTTTTTTTGGATAGGACAGAGAGAAATTGAGAGGCGCAGGGAAAGATAGGGAGAGAGAAGGACAGACACCTCCAGACCTGCTTCACCACTTGTGAATCGACCCCCCTGCAGGTAGGGAGCCAGGAGCTCTAAATGGGATCCTTGTGTAGGTCCTTAAACTTCATACTATGTGCACTTAACTTGGTGTGCCACCGCCCAACTTCTTTGATTGATTTCTTAATGTTTTTCTTTACCTAATGTTTTCTGAATTTTATTTATCTATCTTTTCTTGCATAATTAGGATCACACTGTCTATTTATACTTATATTCTCACCTTTAATTATGATGAAATCATTTTTTAATGTTACTACCAATTACTTAATGGCCATATAATTTCCAAATTAATTTTTTAAAAAGATTTTATTTATTTATTAATGAGAAAGGTAGAAGAGAGAGAAAGAACCAGACATCACTCTGGTACATGTGCTGCCAAGGATTGAACTCAAGACCTCATGCTTGAGAATCCAATGCTTTATCCACTGCGCCACCTCCTGGACCACTCCAAATTAATTTAAAAAAAATATTTCTTTATTCTCTTTTGTTGCCCTTGTTGTTTTATTGTTGTAGTTATTGTTGTTATTGATGTTGTTGTTGTTGGATAGGACTGAGAGAAATGGAGAGAGGAAGGGAAGACAGAGAAGGGGAGAGAAAGATAGGCACCTGAAGACCTGCTTCACCTCCTGTGAAGCGACTCTCCTGCAGGTGGAGATGATTTCAATTTTTAAAAAATTTTTATTTATTTATTATTATCTTTATTTATTTATTGGATAGAGACAGCCAGAAATCGAGAGGGAAAGGTGGGATAGAGAGGAGAGACAGAGAGACACCCGCAGCACTGTTTCACCACTTATGAAACTTTTCCCCTGCAGGTGGGGACCGGGGACTTGAAGCTGGATCCTTGTGCATTGTAGCATGTGCGCTCAACCAGTTGTGCCACCACCCAGCCCTGATAATTTCAATTTTAAGGATGACTTTACCATTACTGTTGGACATGTGGGTTATTCACAATTTTCTCCTTAAAAGATTTATTTATTGAGAGATAATACAGAACTCTGGCATGTGTGGTGCTGAGGATTAAGCCTGGAACCTCAGTTTTAATGAACATATGCTAGCTCCCCAGCAGCTCCTTTTGTTAGATATAAGCAATCCCACAGCAAATACTTCTGTTTCATTTTTGACTATTTTCTTCTTTTTTAAAATTTTTTTTTAATATTTATTTTATTTATTTTTTCCCTTTTGTTGCCCTTGTTGTTTTATTGTTGTAGTTATTATTGTTGTTGTTGTTGGATAGGACAGAGAGAAATGGAGAGAGGGAGGGGAAGACAGAGAGGAGGAGAGAAAGATAGACACCTGCAGACCTGCTTCACCGCCTGTGAAGCGACTCCCCTGCAGGTGGGGAGCTGGGGTTCGAACCGGGATCCTTATGCTGGTCTTTGTGCTTTGCGCCACCTGTGCTTAGCCCGCTGCGCTACAGCCCGACTCCCTATTTTCTCCTTCCTTCTCTCTTTCTTTCTTTCTTTCTTTCTTTCTTTCTTTCTTTCTTTCTTTCTTACTTTTATATTACACTGGTCAGTGTGTCTATTTATTTTCTAGTACCAAGCAGACTATTTTCTTAAGATAAAGATGCAATGAGGTATCTCAGTGCTAGGGACTATACAATGATATAACTTTTCTGGAAAGCAATTTGACATTATGTATTCAAGAGTATGGGGTTACCTTCATGTATCCTGTTGAAATTTTTTTTCTTTCTTTTTCTTTTTTTAATTAGTAACAATTCCTTGCTCAAGTGATGCAAACATTCTATATCTTAACTGAGGAAGTGGCTACATGACTGTATATTTTTGTCAGAATCATCAAAAATTACCCTTTAAGGAAGCCTGGGTGGTGGCACACCTATGTGAATGAACATGATACAATGCTTAGGACCTGGGTTCAAGCTCCTGGTGTCCACCTGCAGGGGGAAAGTTTCCCAAGGGAAACAGTGCTGCAGGGTGTGTGTGTGTGTGTGTGTGTGTGTGTGTGTGTGTGTGTGTGTGTGTGTGTGTGTTTTATGTCTCTCCCCTTTCCCTGTCAATTTCTGTCTCTATCCAAAAAATATGAGTAAATAAAATACTTTTTAAAAGAAAAAATTACCATTTAAATTGCTGAATTTTACTGTCTATGAATAGTATCTCAATAAAATTATTACTATTTTTAAACCAAGCACTTTTCTGTAAAAGTCAAGGCACTGATAGAAAGTGCCAGGAATAGCACTCTAAGTTTTCCCTTGCTAGACACAGAAAGATAAAAAGATAACTTAAAAAGGAGTGGTTTTCTCACTATGTAATTCCATCTCATTCAATGCTATGTCCTAGCTTCTCTTTTTCACATCCATTTCTCTGAATTATGAGAAGAATGGGATTTCTACTATTAGAAGAACAATTCTACTCATGTAGATCTGTTCTTGACCCTTCTGTTCACACAGTTACTTAAAGTGTCAGTTGCAGCCAGCAGGGACCAGAGCTTTTTAATATTGATTGACTTGTGAAGTGATAAGGCAGGTCAGCTGAACATACACACCAAGATGCTCACGTATTTGCAAGGGAGCATCATATGCTTTAGAAACACAACTAGGATAATGATTCAATCTATTGTAGGTGAATGAATGTTGGGTATAGTTCACTTAAATACAACTAGGAAATTTCATTTTTACAATTTTAACAAATGTTAAACATTTTGAACACTTAAGAAAAATCATCTTTTGTCTTCCTTCCTCCCTCTCTCCCTCCCTCCCTCCCTCCCTTCCTTCCTTCCTTCCTTCCTTCCTTCCTTCCTTCCTTCCTTCCTTCCTTCCTTCCTTCCTTCCTTCCTGTGCATTCCTCTGGCTTATGGTGAAGCTGGGGATGAACCTGCAACCTCAAAGCCCTGAGAAATTGTACTTCTCAAGTCATATCAGTTTTGAGTCCAGATTGACCCTGCTAAAATATAAATCAGCTGTTAGGTTCTGTACAAAACTCTATACAGTACACACAAAATCCTATACAATAATGCTTATAGTGTAATCTCTTAACAGTCCCAAAGTGAAGATACCTCAAATAGATAAGGAAAATACGATATAAGACAGAGGCTTCAAAGTGGATGAACCTGAGAAACATTATATTAACTAAAAGAGGTCACTCACAAAAATCTATATATCAATAGTATAGGAGTTCATTATATGAAATGTTCCCAACTAGGGAGCTCTATAGAGACAGAGAATAGATTAGTGGTTACTTAGAACTAGGAGGAGGGGACTTCTTTCTGAGGTGATGACCAGTTTCCTAAACTGACTGTGGTCATGGCTGCACATATCTATAACTTTGCTGAAAACCACTGAATTGCACTATAAACGGAGTGATTTGCAAGGTGTGTTCAATTATATCTCAGTATAGCTGTTAAAACAAAATGAAACAAAACACACCAGCCTCAAACCCCAACCCTTACAGTGCTCTCCAACTCACAGGAGAGCCAGTTCTCACAGCATTCTATAAGGCCCAGATGCTGCTCTGAATGCATCTCTCTCTGCTTTTCTTCTCACTCCACTTGAGCGTCTCTAGTCCCCTTGTACATACTGCATGATTTTGCTTTAGGACACTGTACTGGCTGGGCCTGAGCTGCTGTTCTTCCTCAGACTCTGGCTTACTCATTCATCTCCTCTGAGTCTCTGCTTCCTACCACCCCCAACCCCACCCTGTGCCAAGGAGTCAAGAGCCTCATACACACAAAGCACACAATCTACCAATGAACTACATTCCCAACCTCAAATCTCTTCATGAAGATCTTCCTGCTACTATACTAAACAGTATTGCTTGGCCTTGTTGCCCCTATACGCTACTCATTTCCCTTTACTGTGCTGTTCCCCCCTCCCATAGTATTTACTATTGGCTTTTGCTTATTATAATTTTTTTAATTTTTAATTTTGTTTGCCTCCAGTCACTGGGCCTGGTATCAGCACTACTAATCTACCCTTCCGGTGGCCCCCCTTTATTATAAAATTTACTTGCTAAGTTTTTATTTCTGTCTCCCCTTGCACTGACATGTAGGTCTCAAGAGAGCTAGCATCTTAGTTTTATTCATGAAGGTATCCCAATGCTCAGTAATTATCTGCTGGATGAGTCAATTAACTATTGACTTTATGTTGTTCTATTTATTTTTCAATAAATATTTATTCTAAAACTCGTAACTAGGGTAATATGACTTAGGACAGTTCCACACAGAATTTGGCGAAGATATTTATGGTGCTATAAGACAACTTATATCATATATAATTTCTACAAGTTGAAATCCGACTTATTCCCCCACAATAGTCTATTATTAAACTAAGATGATGAGATAAATGAAGAGGGAAGTAGTAAAGGGGTGAAAGTAATTCCCCAAGGTGGGCACATACTGTGACTGGAGATGACAGTCTACACCTGCAAATGTGTGTGTGGGCCCCAGAAGCATAATGAACTAGCTGCTGAGGGCAGGTACCTGTATGTATCTATCTACATATATTTAAAAATATATTTTTTATTTATTTTAATGAGAAAGAAAGAGAGAGGGAGAAGGAGGGGGGAGGGAGAAGGGGAGAGGGAGAGTGGGAGAGAGAGAGAGATAGAGACCAGAGCACTGCTCAGCTCTGGTTTGTGGTGGTGCTGGGGATTAAACATGGGACCTTGAAGCCTTATGTATGAAAGTCTTTTGCAGAACCATTATGCTCTCTCTCTCCCCAGCCCAAAACCTGTATGTCTTTAGCTCACTGCTAAGTCTGTTAACTAGATCTTAATTTCCATGGCATGTTCTCTGCCAAACAAAACAAAAAACAAAACAAAAAAAAAACCCATAAAAGCTGTAACTCTAAAGAGATTTCTATGATTAGTCACAATAGTTTCTTTCCTGTTTTTTAATTGCCACCAAGGTCATTACTGAGGCTTGGTGCTGGCACTACAAATCCACTCCTCCTGACAGCCATCTTTCCCATTTTCTTTCTTTCTTTCTTTTTTTTTTTTCGGTAGGACAGAGAGGACTTGAGAGAGGAGGGAGAGACAGAGAGGGAGAGAAAAAGAGAGACACCTGTAGACCTGCTTCATGCTCGTGAAGCATTCCCAGCAGGTAGGGAGCAGGGGGCTCAAACCTGGGTCTTTGTGCATGATACTGTGTGCACTTAGTCAGGTGCACCACTGCACAGCCCTTGTTTATTTCTTCATATTTCACTATATACAAAGAGAGAAGGGAAAACAACACAATATTCACATTAAACCTTACAAGGCAAAATAGAGAGCAGAGAATGTTGACTGCCTATCTTTATTAAAAAGACAATTTTATTAAGAATGTTGCTAAGGAGATAATTAGCTTCTTTGCAAAGTTTCATGGAGTCTTAGCAGCAAATATGCACCCACTATTTTAAACAGTATTTCAATCTAAACAGAGATAATCACAATTAGACCTAATCAGAATGAGGTCTATGGAAACAAATCATGCAGCTGGTGAGATAGCTCACTTGGATAGTGTTACTTGCTTTGTCATGGGTACAAGTCAGGTTTGAGTCTGGCCCCTACTGCACTGAGGAAGCTTTGGTGCTATGGTATCTTTCTGTCTCTGTCTTTATATTTGAAACTGTTGGCCTGAAGCAGTGAAGCCTCAGTGATGATAAAAAACAAATCAATAAAACAAACAAACAGAAGAAATAAATCATGCAACCACAGAAGGTTTGTAGAACTTAGCTTCACTGTGACCAGTTCTTGAATCACTAAAAAATAAAGATTGTCTTCCCCAGATCCCTGCCCCACTAGGGAAAGAGAGAGACAGGCTGGGAGTATGGATCGACCTGTCAATGCCCATGTTCAGTGGGGAAACAATTACAGAAGCCAGACAGAACTTCTACCTTCTGCACCCCATAATGATGCTGGGTCCATGCTCCCAGAGGGTTAAAGAATAGGAAAGCTGTCAGGGGAGGGGATGGGATATGGAGTTCCAGTGGTAGGAACTGTATGGAATTGTACCCCTCTTATTATATGGTCATGTCAGTGTTTCCATTTTATAAATAAAAAATTAAAAATAAATATTGTTACAAAATAGAACTGTTTTGAAGTCAGGGAAATAGCACAGCTGCAGAGTACAGGACTTGTATGTAAGAGGTGCCAGGTTCAATTCCTCTGTACTACCAGTAGCTAGAATTGAGTGGCACTGTGTGGCTTAAAAAAAAAAAATAAAGTACTGTTTGAACCAATTTAAAGAAATATGGTTTTTAAGACACCTTAAACTAAAACTTTAAATGGCAGGTTGAATTTCAGATTCAAGTAATGTATATTTCCTTTTAAAATCTAAGGAATGAGGGGCCAGGTGATGGTGTACCTGGTTGAGCACACATGTTACAGTGCACAAGGATCCAGGTTTAAGTCCCTGGTCCCCACCTGCAGAGGGAAAGCTTTGCAAGTGGTGAAACAGGACTGCAGGTATCTCTTTGTCTCTTCCTCTCTATCTCCTCCCTCCCCTGGGTTTCTGACAGTCTCTATCAAATAAATAAAAGACATTTTAATTAAAAAAATCTAAGGCATGTACCATAGGCCAGAGCTGAGCAGAGCTTTAGTAGAAAAAAAAAAATATATATCTGGAATATATATTATCAGTTACCTTTTTACCTTTTAAGTTAAGATGCGGGAGTTTACTTGTAAACAGTTCATACTCCCTTTACAAAAAATTGCATTAATTTTGGAAATATACCAAAGAGGCAAGGGAATAATTATTTTCTTTCTTTCTTTTTCTTTATTGTGGGAGGAGGTGATTATTTTCTACTCTACTCTTTAGTTTTGTTTTTTCTACAACTAAGGTACCAAATTCACAGGAAAGTCAATCTCAGTGTACTTTGAAAATACAAGGTATCCATGGATGAAAGTTGTTCAAGTTTCTAAATGAGAAGTAAGGACATATCTCATTTTCTAGGATGCAGGGGACTAATTCTGACCCATCTACCCATTGCTTTATCAGTATCTTTTCCCAAATAATAGACTAGTTAAATGGTGGTGCTGGGGGTTGGCTGAAAAATAAATCTGTCGTAATTTCAGATCCTGTGTTAGAGATCAGGTATGTCAAGTGACTTGTACCTCAGCAATATCTCTCAACAGGTATTTCCAATTCTGAGAGGATAGTAACTCTTGAATTAGCAAATTGCACTCCCAACTACAAGGCTTCTTTCTTCTTCATTGGGATACCCACTAATCCAGATCCTTGTGGGGCAGCCCATAACATGCTTTACAGAATTCAAAGTATCAAAGGAAGGCAATTTCTTGCCATTCCTAAGAGTATACTGTGTTTCCTGATTGACACTGTCTCTCAAAATAGTACTTTTGTGCTATAAAGCTTCTGAGGTCAGACCTGTTCTTTGTCACTGATTTCTTTGGACTTTTCCTTAAGACATAACTTATGTGTTACATAGAAAATTACATAATAAACTCCTGCAAGAAGAATAAGTCCTAACAACAAGTCCCTGAAACAAAACACTAAACCTTTCACCCCCATTTTAAGATCTACATTGCTAGCTCATAGTAGACTTACTAAATAACAATATAAGTACACACTGATTACAAAAATTATTAACCATTCTATTTAACAAGACTCTAGGAGTTTAGCATGTATTAAAAATCATAAATGACTGGAAGTTGGGCAGTAGTGCAGCACGTTAAGTGTATGTGGTGTGAAGCACAAGGGGCGGCTTAAGGATACAGGTTGGAGCCCCCAGCTCCCCACCTGCAGGAGAGTTGCTTCACAGGTGGTGAAGCAGGTCTGCAGGTGTCTATCTTTCTCTCTCCCTCTCTGTCTACCCCTCCTCCCTCCATTTCTCTCTGTCCTATCCAACAACAATGACATCAGTAACAACAACAATAATAACTACAACAATAAAAAACAACAAGGGCAACAAAAGGGAAAATAAATAAATATAAAAAATCATAAATGACTTTACAAATCTTTGTCTGAGCTTGACAGCTAACATGCAGGTGGGCTGAAAGTACTGTCTGGGGAGATGGTGTCAGAGTTCGGGATAGGACTAGAAAGCTGGATCAGGGCAGAGAGTAACTTCCAAATATGGGAAAAGTATAAATAAACTTGGAACAAACCTAAAATAGACTTTCTAGCTTCTTCCAACATGAAGACCCCAAATCTCAACTGCTGTATTCTTACCTTTAGGTTCCTGATGATTAAAAAATTTATTCTTTTATAAAAAATATTTATTTTCTTTTTGTTGCCCTTGCTATTTTATTGTTGTTGTAGTTATTGTTGTTGTTGTAGTTATTATTGTTGTTGTTATTGATGTCATCACTGTTGGATAGGACAGAGAGAAATCAAGAGAGGAGGGGAAGACAGAGAGGGGGAGAGACAGACACCTTCAGACCTGCTTCACCACCTGTGAAGAGACTCCCCTGCAGGTGAGGAGCCGGGGGCTCGAACCGGAATCCTCACACCAGTCCTTGCGCTTTGTGCCACATGCGCTTAACCCACTGTGTTACTGCCTGACTCCCTAATCTATTCTATTTTATATCGTAATGCTCTTTAGCCATCAAGTTGCAGATGCTAACATGACGCTAACCCAGGGGGGCAAACGATCTCACCAATGCATCCTGGAACCCCACAACCCCAGAGCCTTAGCTTACTAGGGAAAGACAGAAAGAGGCTGGGTGTATGGATTGAGCTGCCAATGCGCATGTCCAGAGGAGATGCAATTACAGAAGCCAGACCTCCCACCTTCTGTACCCCATAGAGATCTTTGGTCCATACTCCAAGAGGGATAAAGAATAGGTAAGATTCCAATGGAGAGGATGGGATACGGAATTCTGGTGGTGGAAATTGTATGGAATTGTGCCTTTCTTATCCCATAACGTTGCCAGTCATTATTAAATCACTAATAAAACATTAAAAAAATCATAAATGCTAGAAGTGGACCTACCCTATGACCCTGAAATTCCTCTCCTGGGGATATATTCTAAGGAACCAAACATACCCATCCAAAAAGATTTGTATACACCTATGTTCATAATAGCACAATTAGTAGTAGCCAAAAACCTGGGAGCAACTCAGGTGTCCAACAACGGATGAGTGGCTAATTAAGTTGTGGTATATAAACATAATGGGATACTACTCAGCTATTAAAATGGTGAGTGGCCTGGGAGGTGGTGCAGTGATAAAGCTTTGGACTCTCAAGCATGGGGTCCTGAGTTCGATCCCCAGCATCAAACATGCCAGAGTGATGTCTGGTTCTTTCTCTCTCCTCCTATCTTTCTCATTAATAAATAAATAAAATATTTTTTAAAAAAATGGTGATTTCACCTTCTTCACCCCATCTTGGATGGAGATTGAAGGAATCATGTTAAGTGAGATAAGTAAAAAAACCAGAAGGATGGGGAATCAGGCGGTAGCGCAGCAGGTTAAACGCATGTGGTGCAAAGCGCAAGGACTAGCAGAAGGATCCCAGTTCGAGCCTCCGGCTCCCCACCTGCAGGGGAGTCACTTCACAGGTGGCGAAGCAGATCTGCAGGTGTCTATATCTTTCTCTCCCTCTCTCTGTCTTCCCCTCCTCTCTCCATTTTCTTTCTGTCCTATCCAACAATGACAACATCAACAACAATAATAGCTACAACAACAATTAAAAAAAGACAGTAAGGGCAACAAAAGGGAAAATAAATAAATAAATAAATAAACAAACAAACAGAAGGATGAATATGGGATGATCTCACTAATAGACAGAAGTTGAAAAACAAGATCAGAAGGGAAAACACTAAGCAGAACTTGGACTGGAGTTGGTGTATTGCACCAAAGTAAAAGACTCTGGGGTGGGTTGTGTGTGTGAAGGGTTCAGGTCCTGGAACATGCTGGCAGAGCAGGACTTAATGGGGGTTGTATTGTTATGAGGACATTAACAAAAGTATAAAGCAAATGTGTTGCCCTTGTTTTATTTTTTATTGTTGTTGTTATTGATGTCATTGTTGTTGGATAGGACAGACAGAAATGGAGAGAGGTGGGGGAAAATAGAGAGGGGGAGAGAAAGACAGACATCTGAAGACCTGCTTCACCGCTTGTGAAGTGACTCCTCTGCAGGTGGGGAGCTGGGGACTCGAACGGGGATCCTTACTCCAGTCCTTGTGCTTTGGGCCACGTGTGCTTAACCCACTGCGACCGCCTGACTCCCCACTTGTTTCTTATTTATTTTTGCCTCCAGGGTTATCACTGGGGTTTGGTGCCAGCACTATGAATCCATTGCTCCTGGAGGTTATTTTTCCCATTTTGTTGCCCTTGTTGTCGATCTTGTTGTGGTTGTTATTGTTGTTGTTAAAACTGTTGTTGCTGTTGGACAGGGCAGAGAGAAATCAAGAGAGGAGGGAAAGACAGAGAGGAGGAGAGAAGATAGACACCTGCAGACCTGCTTCACCGCTTGTGAAGTGACCCTCCTGCAGGTGGAGAGCTGGGGGCTCGAACCGAATCCTTACAACTGGTCCTTGCCCTTTGAGTCAGGTGCGCTTAACCTGCTGCACTACCGCCCAGCCCCTATTTATTTACTTATTAGATAGAGACAGAAAGAAATTGAGAGGAGGGGGAGGGGGACATAGAGAGGTAGAGAGACAGAGAGAACCTGCAACTCAACTTCATCACTCATGAAGCTTTCCTACTACAGGTGTGGACCAGGGGCTTGAACCCTGGTCCTTGAGCACTGCAATGTGTGCGCTTAAACAGGTACACCACCGCCTGGCACTGCGAGTGAACACCCCCTCCCCTCATAACTACTTTCTCTATAAAACATTTGCCAACTTCTTTTAGCCACTCTTACTGTGTTCTATTTTTCCTCGTAGGTACTAACTTACTAGAAGATCTTTAGCCTATGCATCTTTATATTCTTTTTATGCAGTCTTATTGAATGAAAGTAATTAATCAACAACAGAATAGAAAACTCACAGAATCCAATACTATTATGTTGAGTGTGCTACTTCCAAAATGCCTATAGCTACTAGGAGTTGGGCTTTACTTTCTAAATTTTTTACTTAATTAAGTAATGTTGTGAACCTAATAGAGTGTAGATGCTTCACTTCACACAAACTATTCTATGACTTGATACATTTTGTCTATAAAAATTTGATCAGGGAGTTGGGCAGTAGCACAGTGGGTTAAGCGCACGTGGCGCAAAGCGCAAGGACCAGCATAAGAATCCTGGTTCGAGCCCCTGGTTCCCCACCTACAGGGGAGTTGCTTCACAGGTGGTAAAGCAGGTCTGCAGGTGTCTTTCTCTCCCCCTCTCTGTCTTCCCCTCTTCTCTCCATTTCACTCTGTCCTATCCAACAACGATAACATCAATAACAACAATAACTACAACAACAATAAAAAGAACAAGGGCAACAAAAAGGAAATAAATATTAAACAATTTTTAAAAATTTGATCAGTGTGGACCACATTTTACCCAATGAAAGGAATTTACACTCTAATTTCTGGGAAAGAGGTCAGAGAATATTCTTTCTTACCTTTTTGTGTTATGCACTGTGGTTCCTCCCAGGACAATCCTCACACCAGGAGTATTATGGTTCAGGTTATATACTGTTAGAGCCTCTTCATAGGTGGCTCCTCCAATTACAAATACAATGATATCCTGAGGTCTGTAATAATGAAGCAAGTTAACACCACAGGATAAGGTGGGGGAAAAGGGCAAAGATGAGTTGCAACTATTATATACAGTTTTTGATTTATGGCTCTTTTTCACTCTCTTGATGAAGGAAGCAGAATTAAGTCAGAACAGAATAAGAGGTTTTAAAAAAAAGTTTTAATTATTTGAAATTGGCAGGAAACAGAACAGGAAATGCTGAATAGTGATTTGCTTTCTGTTTATGAGCGGATGTCTTATAATTTCTGTGCTGTGGATTTGAGAATAGCACAATAGTGTTTTGCTGGAACCAAATGGAGAAATATTCTTTGAAATTCAAGAGGTTGCAGACTGCTTCACTGTGACATGATATCAATATAGCAGTAATTTATGCTTGTGCTACCAATCTCTTCTCATGTATAAACCTTTTGTCAAATACTTAGTACAGTGTCATTACAAATGGCTTCTGTCCAAGGGCTGATTTTGAGAAGTATATCTGGATGTCCCTACAACATAGGAACTAGAACCATTTAATATTTTGAGTGCAGAAATCGAACATGAAAATTAATGGCACTTCTAGGAACACCACCTCTTCTTAAAATCTCTGTTCCTGGTTCCTTTGATAAACAAAGAAAAAGAGACCATGGAAACAAACAAACAAAACCCCATGGGTGTGGTTGAGATACTGGACATGCTGACATACCAGCTCAGCTACTACTTGCATGTGAGTAGCACTGGATACTTCGTTTTTACCTTTACCAAAACAGCTTCATAACTTGAGTGTGTGCTCTCTATAGAAGCCAAGTAAAAAAGACCCCATTATTTTTCTTTAAAAAATATTTTATTTATTAACCTATATGAGAGAGAACCAGAGCAGTGAGGGTAGATAGAATAAAGATTATGCAAAGACACTCTCATGCCTAAAGCTTCAAAGTCCTAGGTTCAGTCCCCCACACCACTATAAGCCAGTGCTGAACAGTGTGCTTTGGTAAAAACAAAACAAAACAAAACAAATAAATAAACAAAAAGCCAGAGCATCACTTAGGACTTCATATTTAAAAGTCCAATAGCTTTTTATTTTTAATTATCTTTATTTATTTGATACAGACAGCTAGAAATTGAGAAGGATGGGAGTAACAGAGAGGGAAAGAGAGACAGACACCTGCATTACTGCTTCACCACTAGCAAAGCTTTCCCCCTGCAGTTGGGGACCAGGGGTTTGAACCTGGGTCCCTGGGCATTGTAACATGTGTACTCAACCAGGTATGCCACCACCTGGTCCCTCCAATAGCTCTAACCATTGCACTACCTCCCAGGCTTCTTCTTCCTCTCCTTCTTCTTTTTTTTTTTTTTCGACCAGAGCAGTTTTTAACTCTGGTTTATGTTAGTGCTGGGGATTGAACCTGGGACCCTTGATGCCACAGGCAAGCAATTCATTTTGCATAATCATTATGCTATCTCCCCAGCCCTCTATTATTGCTCAAAACTGTTAGTTTGAATTATTTTCCTTTTCACATCTTATAATAAAAAAGACCAAGTTGCAAGTATTTGCTTTTTGGTGGGTTTCATGGAAACAGAATCAGATATTGTGGCTATTTAAAAATGTCTAGATAGGACTGGAAGATAACTCATCTGGTAGGGCACGTGCCTTGCCATCACCCTACCTGGTTTTGAACTATAGTACCACTTGGGATTACCATAGCACCAGTGCTTTGTGGTGATGCTTCCTTAGTATCTCCCTCAACCTTTCTCCTTATCTGAAATAAAAAGTTGAGCCAGGAGAAGTAAAATTTTGTATGCATGAGGCCCCACTGCTGCAAAACGAATAACTAAAACGTGAAAAAAAGTTCTGATAATTTCTGAATTGCACAGAAGCCCTGCAATAACTAGGATAGTTAGGCATTTTTATTCTGCAATAATCGATAATGATACTTTGAACTTTTGACTTACATGCCTTCAAAAATGTGTATTATTATTGTTATTACCTGCTTCATCCTTGAAGATGATGTGGCTTCAGCATAGCTACACCCTGATAATCACCTGCTTCCACAGTACATCTGTCTCTTACGAAGCAGAAAGGCATGAACTGAAAAGGCGTGAGCCCCAGTAGGTCTCTAGCACAGATAGAAGATGCTGTCCTTTAGTCTGGTAATTTCAGGGTGCCAGAGTATTTTCATATTGGAGAGGGAAGAAAATGCCATGGATGGGAAGCTGTGGGTGGAGATTCTATTAATGGCAGGGCAAAACCTAGATACAGGGATTGGCTCTTAGAGCCTGACTCAATTGTATGCCTAATAAGGATGACTATGTCACAATTGCTTGTGAAAACATTAATAAATGTTTTACTGAGCCTCCTACTACTTATTCATGCTGGTTTAGGGAGGCACACTGATGACAAAAGCTTTTTTTTTTTTTTTAACTCTGACATTTTCCCTTTGCATTCTTTCCCCCAGTGAATTTTGAAAGAAGACGTTCTCATGAGGACAAAAGTAAAACACATAGCAGATCTTTTGTATTTGATGGTTGAAACTAAGCTGTGTATACAAGTTCAATTCTTTGTGCACATCTTCCTGTGCTCTCTAATTCACCATAGCAACCCAAAGCATTAATTAATGCAGACAGCAAATGCTAGAAACAGCAGCCAGTTTGTGTATAGATATACAAGTACACCTTGAGCACCTGACTAATTATATCTTATTACATTAGAAAATAGAAGCAAACAAAAAAATTTCACATATAGTGTTTTTGGAAATAATTCTACACATGGATAAATTAAACTGAAAAACTTAACCTTTTTGCCTTTTAATTTCAGATTGGGGAGGAAGAAAGATATTACAGCACCTCTCCACCATTCATGGAGCTACCTTGATGCCATGCACAGTGCTCCCAGGCAGTGCTGGGGGTCAAACCTTGGTCTTTACACATGCCAAAGCTCTGTCTGGGGAGCTACCTCTTGGCCTCCTGGGTTTATATATTTTAAAGATTAATTAATTTATTTTAATGGAAATAGCCACAAAAAGGGTTCAGAGCACTGTTCAGTACAGGTTTATGGTGGCACCAGGGATTGAACCTGGGACCATGGATGTCTGATGTGCTACCTTAGTCCTGTGCCTTTTTTTTTTTTAAATACAAAAGGAAAACCACTGAGATGGTTCAGTGCTCAAGAGGACGTCTTGCACACATGAGGCCCTGAATTTAATCTCTGGCATCACCTTAAAAAGAAAAAAAGAAGCCTCTTAAAACACACAAGGAATATATAACTTAGTGGTTATTCTAGCCAATATATATTTTTAAAGTTTTATATGTCATCTAATTTGAAAACAAAGAACACTAACTTAGGTAATTAGTCTTCTCTGCCCTCCCCTCACCTGCATGCACCCCCACGTACTATTACAACTAATGTTTTGGTAAGCATCTTTGGTTATCTTTCTGTACTTGGACAATGTATCTTGGACAGTGTACTTGGACAATAAGGAAAACTTGCAGAAATGTAAAGGCTGAGTAGGCATCAGTTCCTCTGTTGCCTTCCTTCTGTTTAGCAGAAGCAGGATCAGGAGGTGGTGTAGGGGTTTTCTGAGCTCTCACTGTGATTCCCTTCATCTCTTCACTGGAATACTGCTCAGCTCTGGCTTATGGTGGTACTGGGGACTGGACCTGGGACCTCAAAGCCTCAGGAATGAAAATCTTTTGCATAACCACTGTGCTATTTCCTGGGTCCCCCTACTTCGGTTTCATCACCTCTCTCTGCCTTTTGCTTCACCTCCCCAGACCCCTGCCCCACTAGGGAAAGAGAAAGGCAGGCTGGGAGTATGGATCGACCTGTCAACACCAATGCTCAGCGGGGAAGCAATTACAGAAACCAGACCTCCTACCTTCTGCACCCCGTAATGATCCTGGGTCCATACTTCCAGAGGGATAGAGAACAGGGAAGCTACCAAGAGAGGGGAGTGTATAAGGAATTTTGGGGGTGGGAACTGTATGGAATTGTACCCCTCTTATCCTGTGGTCATGCCAACATTTCCGTCTTTTAGATAAAAATTATATAAAAACTTAATATATTACTTGCTTATAAGAAAAAAAGATATACACAGTTTTAGAAGCACACGATATATAGGTGTACTGCTTTCTGCTGACCTCCTTTCCTGGTCACTTCCTTATTTCCCAGGGACTTTAACTCTGATTTACTGTCTTCCTTTTCACTCCCACTACTCTTAAGAATTTCAGTGACTTTAATATTGATACAGTTTATTCTTCTAGCCTTCTCATACGGATCAGCTCTTCTATGATTTTAACATCAATGATTTTAACATAAACATTTACAAGTATCTGCACTACTACTAAAACCTTGAATTTAAGATCTCTTTCTCCAGTAAACATTTCCTCAACTTCCAACTCAACTTACACTGATACCTCCATTGTAGTAATTCTTTGTCCTCACCAAGACTTCCACTTAATGCAATACTTAAACAGATAAGCAAGCAAACAAACAACTATTCAGTACATCTCTCTACTTTCTTTACTCCCAAAATGTGGTTGAGTCCAGCCATTTGTCTTTTCTTCAATTAAACGAAAATAGTAAAGGCAGCTAGAGAAAGCCTC
Source organism: Erinaceus europaeus (assembly GCF_950295315.1). Lineage (NCBI taxonomy): Eukaryota > Metazoa > Chordata > Mammalia > Eulipotyphla > Erinaceidae > Erinaceus > Erinaceus europaeus. Next base: position 55,352,325 of record NC_080172.1, read on the forward strand.
ACAACTAAGCCCATGGACTATATTTTATTTGCTAAGGCTTCATACCTGTGTGATTCTACTGTTACCAGCTGTCTTTTTTTTTTCCCCCCAAATAGAGTGTGAGAGACAAAAAAAAAGGAGAGATAAGAGACAGGAAAGGAGAGTCATAACAGTACTGCTTCACCACGTGTGAAACATGACTCTCCCATATAGTGGCTGGGCCTCAAACCTTGTTCTTGATATGTGGTCAACTGTGTCCTCTACCAGGTGAGCTATCTCTTCAGTGACAACACTTTAAATTAATGATCACAACACCTTAATGGACACACAATCTTGCCTATATGTCCTACTTACATTTCCCTAGTAAATTTAATTCTTAGATTTCAAGATGACAATTGTACAGTGCTTTCTCTTTTTACCTCCTTTCTATTTTAACCGATAATGTGACATCATATTTTACTAAGAAAATAGAAGCAATTAGACATGATGGCCCCAAGTCTACACCATCAAAACCAAACACCTACTATATTTATACACATCTCGAACTTTCTTTCTTTCTTTCTTTCTTTCTTTCTTTCTTTCTTTCTTTCTTTCTTTCTTTCTTTCTTTCTTCCTTCCTTCCTTCTTTTCTTTCTTTCTTTCTTTGATTCTTCCTTCCTTTCTTTCTTTTTTTTAAAAAATTTTTATTGGGGGATTAATGTTTTACATTCAACAGTAAATACAATAGTTTGTACATGCATAACATTTCTCAGTTTTCCACATAACAATACAACCCCCATTAGGTTCTCTGTCATCTTTTTTGGACCTGTACCTCCCCCCACACACACACACACTCCAGAGTGTTTTACTTTGGTGCAATACACCAACTCCAGTTCAGGTTCTACTTGTGTTTTCTCTTCTGATCTTGTTTTTCAACTTCCACCTGAGAGTGAGATCATTCCATATTCATCTTTCTGTATCCTGAACTCTTTTCAAAGGCTCACCTGCTCATGCTCTGGATCTCTTAAAAATGTTACTTTTGATATTTTATTTATTTTAATTAATTTCTTTTTAAAATATTTATTTATTCCCTTTTGTTGCCCTTGTTTTTTATTGTTGTAGTTATTATTGTTGTCATCTTCGTTGGATAGGACAGAAAGAAATGGAGAGAGGAGGGGAAGACAGAGAGGGGGAGAGAAAGACAGACACCTGCAGACCTGCTTCACCGCCTGTGAGGCGACTCCCCTGCAGGTGGGGAGCCAGGGGCTCAAACTGGGATCTTTACATCGGTCCTTGCGCTTTGTGCCACCTGCACTTAACCTGTTGCACTACCGCCTGACTCCCTTTAATTATTTTCTTATTGGATAGAGACAGAGAGAAATTGAGAGAGGAGGGCGAGATAGAGAGGGGGAGAGAGAGAGAGAGAGACACTTGCGGTTCTGTTTCACCATTTGAGAAGCTTTCCCTTGCAGGTAGGGACCAGGGGTTTGAACTGGGTCCTTGCACACTGTAATGTGTGTGCTTAACCAGGTGCACCACCGCCTGGCCTCCCAAAATGTTACTTTTGCAGCTTTTCTTTTCTCTTCTAGGCTATACATTTCTCCTTTGGGATAATTCTTATCAGGCTACAAATATGATAAGTCCTCTTCCCCACTTAGCTCACAATCTCATCTAGCTGCCATCCATTTATCAGACTCTCCTGTGCAAAACTTCTAAAACGTGTTATATGCTTGTTTTCTTCATTTTGTCATATATCCTATAACCCTCTCTGTCCTTCAATCTCACTGAAAATGGGAAATAAGGTCACAAAGACATTCATATTGCCAAATCTGATGGAGATTCCTTAGAGTCTTCACCATCATTTTAAAAAATATTTATTTTCCCTTTTGTTGCTCTTGTTTTTTTTTTTTATTGTTCTTGTAGTCATTATTGTTGCTGTTATTGACGCCATCGTTGTTAGGACAGAGAGAAATGGAGAGAGGAGGGGAAGGCAGAGGGGGAGAGAGACAGATACCTGCAGACCTGCTTCACCCCCTGTGAGGTGACTCCCCTGCAGGTGGGGAGCCGGGGGTTCTTTACTCCAGTCCTTGCACTTTGTACCATCTGCGCTTAACCCGCTGCGCTACCGCCTGACTCCCTGTCTTCATCATCTTTACCTCTATTTTTCTTTCCTCCTCTGTTTTCCTCTCCTCTCTCATTTTCTCTGTTCTATCCAAAAAAATTGATGAAAAAAAAAATGGCCACAGGATCAGTGGATTCGTAGCATAGGCACCAAGGCCCAGCGATAACCCTGGAGGCAAAATAAATAAATAAAATAAAATAATTTTTTTCATTTTGTTGTTGCCATTGTTTTTGTTGGATAGGACAGAAAGAAATTGAAAGAGGAGGAGAGACAGAGAGGAAGAGAGACAGACACCTGTAGACCTGCTTCACCGCTTGTGAAGCGACCCCCCTACAGGTGGGGAGCCAAGGGATTGAACTGGGATCGTCGTGTGGTCCTTGTGCTTTGTACTATATGCTCTTAACCTGGAATGCCACTGCCCACCCCTTTCCCCTTTTCTTTTTCTATGCTCTCTTTTTTTATTTACTTATTTTCCCTTTTGTTGCCCTTGTTGTTTTAATTATTATTGTTGTTATTGATGTCGTCATTGTTAGATAGAGAGAAATGGAGAGAGGAGGGGAAGACAGAGAGGGGGAGAGATCTGTAGGCCTGCGTCACCGCTTATGAAGAGACTCCCTACAGGTGGGGAGCCAGAGGCTTGAACCTGGAGCCTTATGCGGGTCCTTGCGCTTCGCGCCACATGCGTTTAACCTGCTGCGCTACTGCCCGACTCCCTTCTATGCTCTCTAAGTGATCTTAATCAGTCCTATGGCTTTGACTATCACCGTATATTTTTAAAAATTTACTGGAAGGGCTAGGCAGTGGTGCACCAAATTGAGTGCACATGTTATAATGCACAAAGACCAGGGTTCAACCCCCCAGTCCCCACCTGTGAGAAGAAATCTTCATGAATAATGGAGCAGTGCTACAGGTGTCTTTCTCTCTCTCTCTCTCTCAATCTCCCCCTTACCTCTCGGTTTTTGTCTGTCTCAATCCAATAAATAAGAATAAGTAAATAAAATATTTTTTTAATTAGTGGAGTAATACAGGTTTAAATTTTATACATATCTTAAAGTACAGTACTATATAGCAATATCTACATGTTGAACACTATGTTCACCACTACAAATCTATGTTCCCTCTTCAACTATACATAATTTAAAAAAATTTTTATATTTATTTTCCCTTTGTTGCCCTTGTTTTATTGTTGTTGTAGTTATTATTGTTGTTGTTATTAATGTCACTGTTGGATAGGACAGAGAGAAATGGAGAGAGGGGGGCAAGACAGAGAGGGGGAGAGAAAGACAGACACCTGCAGACCTGTTTCACCACCTGTGAAGCGACTCCCCTGCAGGCGGGAAGCTCGAACCGGGATCTTTATGCCGATCCTTGTGCTTTGTGCCATGTGTGCTTAACCTACTGAGCTACCGCCCAACTCCCAACTATACATAATCTATGCACCACCTCCTTCCTCTTGGACTATTATGTTCCTATAGTCTAGAAGCTCATTTTGTTTTGCAATCAGTTATTTCTGAGGCTCATATTATCTGCAGGACTCTACCATTCCTGGTGGCACTTTCCCCCTTCTTTTTGATAGTAGGTGAGAGACTAAGAGAGACAGAGGGACAGAGAGGGAGAGAGAGAGGGAGAGGGAGAGAAAGGGATAAAGAAGAGACAACTGTAGCACTGCTCCAGAATTTGGAAAGCTTTCCCCCATAAACAGGTAGCAGGTACTCAAACCCAGGTCCTTGCATATAGTAACGTGTGTGCTTTACTGGGTGAGCCACCACCCAGCCTGCTTTTGTTTTTAATTTTACTTTAAAAAATTATTTATTTATTTATTTATTTATTTTTGCCATCAGGGTTATTGTTGGGGCTCAGTGCCTGCCCAATGAACCCACCACTCTCAGGTGCCATTTTATTTATAAGACAGAGAGAAACTGGGAGATAAAGATGGAGAGAGACATCTGCAGCACTGCTTCACCACTTGTGAAGTGTCCCGTAGCCCCCCCACCCCCTGCATGCCTATAGATGGTGACTGAGGACTTGAACCCAGGCCCTTGTGCATGGTAATGTGTGTGCTCTACCAAGTGTGGTATCCCTCCCCCGTTATTTTTTAATCTCACACATGAGTGAAATCATCTGGAAAGATCACCTAAAGCTTGATCGCCATTTTCATCAGTCATCTAATAGACATCTCCAACTTAAGAACAGAAGTCTTGATTTCCCACAATTAAGAGTTATTCTTGACTTCTCTCTTCCTTGTTCCATCAATCTAGTCTATTAAGCAATTCTATTGGTTCCATCTTCTCTATTGTCCTATCCAAACCATTTCTGTTTCTTACCTGGGCTACTAAGTTATGTAGTCTCCGTTTCTATTTTTGCCTTCAATAATCTATTTTTCCCGCAATATAATCTTTTAATATATCATGTCTTGCAACGGGTTTAGCGCAGGTGGCACAAAGCGCAAGGACCTGTGTTAAGGATCCTGGTTCGAGTCCCTGGCTCCCCACCTGCAGGGGAGTCGCTTCACAGGCAGTGAGGCAGGTCTGCAGGTGTCTATCTTTCTCTCCCCCTCTCTGTCTTCCCCTACTCTCTCCATTTCTCTCAGTCCTATCCAACAACGACAACAATAACTACAACAATAAAACAAGGGCAACATAAGGGAATAAATAAATAAATATTTTTAAAAAACCAGCAAAGAAAGTGTGCACTCAAAGTGGGGAAGCTTCACAAGTTCTTTCTTTTTCTCTCCCCCTCCTTATTTCTATAAAATGAGTGAGAGAAAAAAGGCCACTGGAGTGATGGATTCATTGTGCAGACATTGAGCCTAAGCAATAATCATGGTGGCCAAACCAAAAAAACAAAACAAAACAAAAAACCCAAAACTAGTCAGATTATTTTTTTATTTTTTTAATTGCTACCAGGGTTACTGCTGGGGCTCAGTGCCTGCACTATGAGTCCACTGTTCCTGATGGCTATTTTTTCCCCTCATTTATTTATTTTTTCTTTTTGATAGTACAGAGATAATTTAAGAGGGGAGGGGATATCATCAGGCAATACAGTAAGGTGTCAGGCTACAAAATTAACTTTCAAAAGTCAGTGGCATTCCTCTATATAAACACTAAGTTAGAAAAACATGAAATCCAGAAATCAATTCCTCTCACTATAGCAACAAAAGCAATAAAATATCTATGAATAAACCTAACCAAATAAGTGAAAAACTTGTACACTGAAAATTATGAGTTACTACTCAAGGAAATTGAAAAAGACACAAAGAAGTGGAAAGATATTCCATGTTCATGGGTTGGAAGAATTAATATCATCAAAATGAATATACTACCCAGAGCCATATACAAATTTAATGCTATCCCCATCAAGATTCCAAGCACATTTTTTAGGAGAATAGAACAAATGCTACAAATGTTTATCTGGAACCAGAAAAGATCTAGAATCGCCAAAACAATCTTGAGAAAAAAGAACAGAACCGGAGGCATCACACTCCCAGATCTCAAAATGTATTTTAGGGCCGTTGTCATCAAAACTACTTGGTACTGGAACATGAATAGACACAGTGACCAGTGGAATAGAATTGAGAGCCCAGAAGTAAGCCCCACACCTATGGACATCTAATCTTTAACAAAGTTGCCCAGACTATTAAATGGGGAAAGCAGAGTCTCTTCAACAAATGGTGTTGGAAACAATGGGTTGAAATATGCCGAAGAATGAGACTGAACCACTATATTTCACCAAATACAAAAGTAAATTCCAAGTGGATCAAGGACTTGGATGTTAGACCACAAACTATCAGACACTTAGAGGAAATATTGACAGAACTCTTTTCTGCATAAATTTCAAAGACATCTTCAATGAAACAAATCCAATTACAAAGAAGACTAAGGCAAATATAAACATATGGGACTACATCAAATTAAAAAGCTTCTTCACAGCAAAAGAAACCACTACCCAAACCAAGAGTGCCCTCACAGAATGGGAGATCTTTACATGCCATACATCAGATAAGAGGCTAATAACCAGAATATATAAAGAACTTGCCAATCTCAACAACAAGAAAACAAATAACTCCATCCAAAAATGGGGGGAGGACATGGACAGAATATTCACCACAGAAGAGATCCAAAAGGCCGAGAAACATATGAAAAAATGCTCTAAATCTCTGATTGTCAGAGAAATGCAAATAAAGACAACAATGAGATACCACCTCACTCCTGTAAGAATGTCATACATCAGAAAAGGTAACAGCAGCAAATGCTGGAGAGGTTGAGGGTTCAAAGGAACCCTCCTGCACTGCTGGTGGGAATATCAATTGGTCCAACCTCTGTGGAGAACAGTCTGGAGAACTCTCAGAAGGCTAGAAATGGACCTACCCTATGATCCTGCAATTCCTCTCCTGGGGATATATCCTAAGGAACCCAACACACCCATCCAAAAAGATCTGTGTACACATATGTTCTTGGCAGCACAATTTGTAATAGCCAAAACCTGGAAGCAACCCAGGTGTCCAACAACAGATGAGTGGCTGAGCAAGTTGTGGTATATATATACACAATGGAATACTACTCAACTAAAAAAAATGGTGACTTTACCGTTTTTAGCTGATCTTGGATGGACCTTGAAAAATTCATGTTAAGTGAAATAAGTCAGAAACAGAAGGATGAATATGGGATGATCTCACTCTCAGGCAGAAGTTGAAAAACAAGATCAGAAAAGAAAACACAAGTAGAACCTGAACTGGAATTGGCGTATTGCACCAAAGTAAAAGACTCTGGGCTGGGTGGGCAGGGAGAATACAGATCCAAGAAGGATGACAGAGGACCTAGTGGGAGTTGGATTGTTATATGGAAAACTGGGAAATGTTATGCATGTAGAAACTATTTTATTTACTGTCCAATGTAAGACATTAATTCCCCAAAATTAAAAAAAAGAGGGGAGAGGGAAATAAGAGAGGGAAACAGAGAGACTGTAGTACTTGCTTCACCACTCATGAAGATTCCCCCTCTGCAGGTGGGGAGCAGAGGCTTGAACCTTGAACATGGTAATGTGTGCGCTTCACCAGGTGCACCACTACCCAGTCTCCCTTCTAGTTATTAACCCTCTATATATTTAGGTAATAGTGACAGATGCCAACAAGTTATACACGTGTACTTTTTGATGGAGCATGATTTTGAGCTTTATTAAAAATAAATCTCCCAAATTAGAAAGGCTTACTGTCATGAACTAATCATATATAATATACTCTTCTAATGGTCTACCAATAAGGACCTGATTTCTTGTTAAATAGTTCTTTCATGAAGTTTATAAGAAAATTTCTATTTTTACTTTAATCATATAATCATATAATTACTTCATAGAGCTATGCTATTTTTTTAATAGAGACAGAGAAATTGAGAGGGAAAATGAATATAGAGGGAGAGAGAGAGAGACCTGTAGCACTGTTTCATCACCCATGAAGCTTCCATCCTACAGGCAGCCCAGGTCTTGTGTATTTTAACATGTGTATGTTCTAGCAGATGGACCACCACCCAGCAGCACTTATGCTATTAAAAAAAAAAGTTTCTTAGATAGAGCTAATGTTCATTCTTCTCACATTTCAGAGTCAGGATTTCACACATGTGCAGTTTCACTATTTCTGGGAGTGTGTGTATATATGTATATGTATATGTATATGTATATGTATATGTATATGTATATGTATATGTATATGTATATATATATATATATATATATATATATATATATGGAGAGAGAGTGGGGCGGGGGAGAGAAAAACAGAGAAAGACGAATCAACACAACTCTAGTGCTTCCCCTAGTGCCAAGACACTACTATATGGTACCAGGGATACAACCCAGGTCAAGCACATGGCAAGGCTCATGCCCTATCTAGTGAGCTATCTCTTTGCCCGCCATTCCCCTGGCCTTTTGAATTTAAAAAAAAATTATCTTTATTTATTTATATATTGGATAGTGACATACAGAAATGAAGAGGAAACGGAGAGGTAGAAGGAGACAGAGAGACATCTACACTTGTGAAGGTTACCCTCTGTAGATGGGGACCAGGGGCTTGAACCTGGGTCTTATGCATGGTAACATATGTACTCAACTAGCTGCTCCACCACCCGGCCTCTGGTCTTTTGAATTTTGATGTTAAGGTCCTTAAATATTTTATTTGAGTATACTCTTTGAATTTAACTTCATATGTTCTGCCTCTCAAACTTGAACTTAAAATAAAAAATGTTTTTTTCCTCTCTGTTATCAAATTACAGTTCTTTTCTAAAGGGACAATGTGAAAAAATACACATTGCCATATAAGAGTCATTTATACACCTCAAAATATTTTTTCTCCTTCCAGAATTTCCTCTTCTGTGTAAAGCATTCTTCCTTCAAAATTTTAAGTTATGGTTACTGAAATAAGAGTTATATCAACAGTAATAACTCCCATATCAATCTAGCCAACAGGATTTAGCTTCATATATTAAGCTCTTTATAGCATGTGATGTTAGAAAATACAGGAATATAATTTATAACTATATTGAATTTGTTTATATTTAACACTTTATTGGTCTGTTATCCTGGATAGTTTTTTTTTTATTATTATTAAGGTTAACAAACCATAGACTGAAATGACAACTAATTGCCTTCTTCAATTAATATCCCAAGAGAAAGTCATCCTTTTCTCCTGTGAAACAAATGGCCTTTGTCAATTAGGTCTCAGTTTGTTCCCACTGGCCACATACGGCAAAGTTCAGTCCTTACTGAAAATAGTAACAACCTGCTCTGGATGGCAATCAAGCAGCAAATCTATTTTTGGTTTTAATGTTTCTAACTCCAAATGCCAGATGCCATGGAAGTGAACCTTAAATGGCTTAAGTAAACTGATCTCACACTAAAGAACCAAATGCAAGTACTTGGGGGGCTCTAAGACACCTGTTTCTTTATTCCAAATGAAATCATGTTTCAGGATTAGCAGGTGAATTTATATCAAATTTTGACACATGTAAAACCAAAATTAGAACTGAAACAACAGGACAGAGAGGAGCAGAATGATATAACCTCAGCTTTAGCCCCTTACATTCCTATAAATTTCCTCTTAATGGTAGTGGTTTTTATTACTGTCTTTGTTATCTTACCTGTCTCTGAGTGTGCTGGGACCTAGATAAGGGTACACATTTTCTTTAAGCTTTCCTTTGATAAGATGGTCCAGGGTCTCATGTAGGAAAGGTTGATGCTGTGTATACACATTTTCTATTCCCTAAGACAGGGGAAAAGGTTCTTAAGTAATTTGGGGTAAATTTGCAACAACATAACAGCTAATAATATTCACATCAGAGAAAGATATGCACTCAATAGAGATTTGAGAGCAAGTTAGATAAGATTCTTTTTTGAAATAATTAAAAATTATTTTACCAACTAGAAATGTTCTAACCTCATAAAACAATGTGTAATTTAAGGCTAGTTATTCATATAAAAGGTGAAATTGCTTAAATTCCTTTTATCTTTTTCCTGACTCTCATCCTTTTGTGAAATTGTTACATGATTTGTAAAGGGGCCATTCCAGGAGGGGGAAAACACTGAGTTAAATGGGAAGACTTTTCAGGAAACATAATACTAGCAGATAAATTAAAGCTAATTTTTTACCATTTTAAGAAAATGGGCTAGGTTTTTTTTTTTGTGATTTAATAATGACCGACAAGATTGTGGGATAAGAGGAGTCCAATTCTATAGAATTTCCATCATCAGAGTTCCATATCCCAACCCCTTCATTGAAAGGTTCCCTATTGTCTGTTTATCCCTCTCGGAGTATGAGCCAAAGATCTTTATGGGGTACAGAAGGTGGGAGGTCTGGCTTTTGTAATTGCTTCTTTCTGGACATGGGTGTTGACAGGTCAATCCATACCTCCAGCCTGTTTCTGTCTTTACCTAGTAGGGCAGGGCTCTGGGGAGGTGGAGCTCCAGAACACATTGGTGAGGTCATCTTAGGCTAGTATTTCTTAAAGATCTACAATTGTTTGATTTATCTGTAGTTTCTTTCAAGGAAAAAAAAAAACACAAAAAAAATCTTAAACTATAAACAAATGCAGGAAAATAGCTATACATCACAGAACTATGCTATTTTACTCTTGAGTACTTCCTGGAAATAGCCCCTATTCAGTTACTTGGTACAATGCTAATGCTAGTCCAAAATAGAATACATTTAAAGAAAAAGCCTTCAGGGGATGCCTACTTTCATTTCATTTAATCAACCCCAGTATTAAGTCTGCAGCAATCCTGAAATTACTCTAAAATAATTGTTTCTCACTTAAGGAAGCATAGAGGAAGAATCTTACCTTCAGTCCTTTGAGGAACTGTTTGGTAATAGACACTGCATCTTTGGGGCTGAAGAGGTCACTTCCCCTGACCCGTTTACCTCCATATTCAACCACTGCAGACACGAGCTATTAAATAAAAGGAAATATCTAGATAGCATAATGATTATGCATACAGATTGTCATGCCTGAGGCATCGAAGTCCCAGGTTCAATCCCCTGTACCACCGTAAACCAGAGCTGATCAGTGCTCTGGTAAAAATAAAATAAAAAATAAAAGGAAATATCTTCTAACTGGTGGGAATCAGGAAGCTCATTGCATAAGAAAATACCATATTAAGGAAATGAAGACAGGAGAGGACCAAAGTACATATTTCTGTGAATAAAAATAACATGCATTGTCATTTTTCAGAACTAAGAAAATAGAACCAATCATAAAAGTGTTTGATAAGATCAATATATAAATTTGGTGGGGGAGATTAGCATATTGTTATCCAAAGAGATTATCATGCCTAAGGCTTCAAATTACCACCATAAACTAGAGCTGAGTAGTGCTCTGGTAAAATAATAATCATAATAGTAATAAGTATTAATATATATGCGGTTACCTTTCGGTATTTCTCTGAAACACCCCTATTCCTGAGGTCCATCATGAGCCCTGGTAGGCTGTTGCTGCTGTGTCGCTCATAACGTAGAGCATAAAGCATTACCAGGCGGGCAGCATCAAACTCTGTCACTTTGGAGTTCTGCAGGAGCCTCTTCACATTCTGAAGAAAGAGAGAACTTTCTTGTTTCTTAATTTTTTCCCTTTTGTTGCCCTTGTTGTTTATCATTGTCATTGTTATTATTGTTGTTATTGCTGTTGTGTTGTTGGATAGGACAGAGAGAAATCGGAGAGAAGGGGGAGAGAAAGACAGACACCTGCAGACCTGTTGACCTGATTTACTGCCTTTGAAGCGGTGGGAGCTCAGAGCTCAAACCAGGATCCTGATGCCGGTCCTTGTGCTTTCTGTCATGTGTGCTTAACCCACTGCGCCACTGCCTGGCTCCCAGAGAGAACTTTCTTAATTTGAATGATACAGTCTAATATTTTAGACCTAATAATTATTGAATAGCAGTGATACATATAAGTTCATGAGTATGATTACCCCTATGGCAAAGTGCACCTGTACAGGGATATGATTAGAAATTGTTTCAACTAAAGATAATTAAATGCTTTTTTGCCTAAGAACTAAAAAAAGAGGGAGTCAGGCGGTAGAGCAGCAAGTTAAGCGCATGTGGCGCGAAGAGCAAGGACTGGTCTAAGGATCCCGGTTCGTGCCCCTGGCTCCTCACCTGCAGGGGAGTCGCTTCATAGGAGGTGAAGCCGGTCTGCAAGTGTCTTTCTCTCCCCCTCTCTGTCTTCCCCTCCTCTCTCCATTTCTCTCTGTCCTATCTAACAATGACGATATCGATAACAACAATAACTACAACAATAAAAACAACAAGGGCAACAAAAGGGAAAAATAATAAATAAATACTTATTAAAAAACTACTTATATAGCTATTAATGAGAGAGACAGAGAGAGAGAGTGAGTCACCTCCCTGGGCATGTTATATGCTTTTAATCCTACTTTCTATAACTCTCACGTCTTTTAGTGCATAATTTGGCAGAATGCTTTAAACATGCACACAAAAATCAAATCAAAACAGAAATCTAAAAATTAATGCAATGGAGAGAAGGGAAGAGCAATATATTTGGTTGCTGAGGAATCAAGAAAGACATAAAAGTGGTGACAAATGCCAAAGCCCCTGAAAAATCAATTAAATGTTGGCATTTCAGTCTAAGAGACTGAAAGAGGAGATGCTATTTGCAGGACGATGGAAACTTGACAAAGAATGGGTTGGGCTAAAACACTGGTGACAGCCTTAGAAGGCACTGAATTCTGAAGACCTAACAACTAATGTCTGTATGGTACTTTACAACTTACAAGATGCTTTCTTTCACACACGTTATCTTTTTAGTACTTCACAAGAGCCAGGCCTAATTTAGTCTAAGAAAATCTGTTCACACTAAAGAGGGACTACGATGAAACAGGGAGCCCGTAGAGCACCTCTTGAGTAGAAAGCTCTGCAAGTAGGGTTTCTAGTATTGTTTTTCTGGGTAAATATTAGTTCAAACCATCACCCTGAATGTACCAGAAAGGCAGAGATTTCTCTTCTATAGATTAGATACTACAGCCATAAGAATATCCTTATTATGTTTTTCTTCCCCACAGCCGTCCCTGAATAGCCTAGTTAGTATATCTGTTCAAATGTTTCACTGGTTCCTACTTTCTTTTTAAAATATATATATATACATATATATATTATTTATTTTCCCTTTTTTTGCTGCCCTTGTTGTTCTATTGTTGTTGTAGTTATTATTGTTGTTGATGGCGTTGTTGGATAGGACAGAGAGAAATGGAGAGGAGGGGAAGGAGGGGGAGAGAAAGACACTAGTAGACCTGCTTTACTGCTTGTGAAGCGACTCCCCTGCATGTGGGGAGCCAGGGGCTTGAACCGGGATCCTTACGCCGGTTCTTGCGCTTTGTGCCACGTTCGCTTAACCCGCTGCGCTACTGCCTGACTCCTGGTTCCTACTTTCGTATGAAGAAATGTTAGGGTACAGATCATTATCAAGTAAATATACACGATTTCATATGTATCTAGATCAACCTGGCATCTGTTTGAGATCTCTATTGTCATTTTTTCTTATAAGCATATTCTTTCATATCCTACCCTTGCTATATTACTTAGCATCTACTCACTGTCTACCTGACCTATACTTTTAAATAAATCTGAAGTGCTCAAGTAATCACAAACCAACAAAACTGGCATGGGGGCAAGCAGTCAGCCTGCACTCTTCCTTCTTGCTTCCTTGAATCAAGACTTTCATTTTTAAATTTTTAAAAAATATTTGTTCCCTTTTGTTGCCCTTGTTTTATTGTTGTAATTATTACTGATGTTGTCGTTGTTGGAGAGGACGAGAGAAAGAGAGAAATGGGGAAGACAGAGAGGGGGAGAGAAAGACAGACACCTGCAGACCTGTTTCACTGCCTGTGAAGGGACTCCCCTGCAGTTACGGAGCCGGGGGCTGGAACCGGGATCCTTACACCGGTCCTTGCGCTTTGCGCCACGTGCGCTTAATCCGCTGCGCTACCGTCGGACTCCCGACTGTTTCATTTTAATAGTATGGAATCTAGTTCTATTTCTTGAAATTTGGTTACTGTTACCTAGAATCTCTGGCTTGAATCTTAGCTCTCCCTCAAGAATGTGAGGTTCCCTCATGGCTACTTGGCTTATCAACTTGACTGACAGTGGCATGATCACATTGAGATTTCAGAGTATTAGCTAGAGGGGGAAAAGAATCTGAGAGATCTCTAACTACATAATAGGTATGTGTTACTTTTGGGTTTTCCTTTTCTTATTAATTTTTTCATAAGCGTTGAGACTATCAAAAAGAACAGAATACTGTCATATAATAATGACTGAATATGTTTCTAGGAATTCTCCCATTTCTCCCAGATACTCTAGCTTGGTGGCATATAGTTGTTCGTAGAAGCTTCGCATGATTTTTTGGACATTTCCCACTGATTTCTAATATTTGTGTAGGCCTAATCAAGGAACAGTAAGAGAAAAGCAAAAATACTGTTTTGGGAAGTCAAACTTCAAAATGAAACTAAGGTTGACTCAAAAGATATTAATTCTTATTTTGGGGTTATTTAGATATTCTTTCATTTCTTTGGGATCCTTTTTTGTTTCCTTCTACCCAAGCCATGAGGAAGCAACATAGGAAAAAAAAAAGTTTTAATCACATATCTACATTTTTAACTATTGTACAAATTATAAAAGTACTCAGCAAGTATATCTAGTGTCCTTTTTTTTTTTTTTTTTTTTTTTTGCTTTAATTTAATGAAGCCTAAAGAAAAGGCTGCCAGCTTTGGTATCTACTATCACTTTAACATGCAAAACACTCAGTGAGTAGCATTACAATCTTACAGATCAGAAAAGCAAGATGAAATTGGCAGAAGCCTTTAACATGCTGGCATAATAAAAATAAGTCAAATTTAGCAGCTTAAGAGAACAGTGTTGAGGGACTCTAAAGAGCTTATCTAGGAAAAAGGATAGAAAGCAGGCAGGACCCAATTCTATTGACTAGTAAACATATCTGAGTCACTATTCCTAATGACTAGTCAATATGAAATTTGATTTCCTAGGCTGACGTGACCCAGATCCAAACCTGGCCCCCACCACACTGTGTGTGTGTGTGGGGGGGGCACTTCTGTGCTATGGTGTCTTTTCCTCTCTCACTCTCTCTCTGCCTATCTCTTTTATCTGAAAAAAATCGACCAGAGCATTAACACTCCCATATTAATTTCTTCTAGGTCGTTTGCTGGTCAACACTGTCACTGAAATACTGGTTAAACACAGGATGAGGAAGAAAATAATTATGATTGCTGAGAGTAAAACTGTCAGCACAATGTGTCCCAAATAATTTACTTAAAATTTTAAGGTGGCACTCTGGTTAAGTGCATCTATAAACAATTACAAGGATGGGGGGTTGAACCCCCACTTGAGCAGGTCTGCAGGTTTCTCTTCCTTTTTCTATCTCCTCAACCTCTCTCAATTTCTTTCTGTACTAGCTAATAAAAAAAAAAAAGAAGGAAGAAAAGAAAGAAAAGTAGAAGAAAAAAAAAAAAAAAGGAAAAACAGCCACTGGGAGCAATGGGTTCATAGTGCCAGCACTGAGCTCCAACAATAACTCTGGTGTAAGAGGTCACATAGGCTCCTAAGTTGAATATGGGCCCCAGATCAGATAAAAAATGGAGTTTACAGTAAAAAATAGTTATACACCTTTCCCGTATTTAGGAGCTACTCTCCTCCCTGATCCAGCTTTCTGGTCCTTTTTCCAGCTATGACATCATCTCCCCAGTCAATAACTTAGATCCACCTGCATATCAGATGCCAGGCTCAGGGAAAAAAATAATATAGTCATGGGCTCTTTGGAATATAACTAAAAAGGACTACTATCTACAAAATGGAGACCCCAAATCTTCATTCTTCCCTGTCAACAATTTGTTTGGCTCTATATGTTAACTCTTTTTTCAGCTACCAGGTTCCAGATGCTAACATGATGCCAACCAGACTTCCCTGGGCAGACGACCCCACCAATGTGTCCTGGAGCCCTGCTTCCCCACCCGCTCCATTAGGGAAAGAGAGAGGCAGGCTGGGAGTATGGATCGACCTGCCAGTGTCCATGTTCAGTGGGGAAGCAATTACAGAAGCCAGACCTTCCACCTTCTGTGCCCCATAATGACCCTGAGTCCATACTCCCAGAGGGATAAAGAATAGGAAAATTATCAGGAGAGGGGATGGGATACGGAGATCTGGTGGTGGGAATTGTGTGGGGTTGTACCCCTCTTATCCGATGGCTTTTGTCAGTGTTTCCTTTTTATAAATAAAAATTAAAATAATAATAAAAAATATGAGAAGGAAACCTCTCCCCCCCTCAAAACACACACACACAAACACACACACATACACACACATCAGAAAGAGAAAAGGTCTGATGTCATGAATGGATTAAAAACATGTCCTCAATGCCATAAATAAAATATAATGTACCATAACACAATAATGTTATGATAGATAACAGTGATAGTTATTTGCTGCATATGTTAAATGGAATTGTATTGGGTGTTATACATGTATTAGTTTACTGTATCCTTGAAGTAAGTACTGTTATTTCCCCCTATTTTACAGGAAAAGAAAAAAAGACTAAGAATTACAATGGGTAAGAATTATTTTCAATTCAAGCTATCAAAAAACCAAGCTTTTAGTCACTACTCTGTATTATTTCAAATAGAACACTTTCACTTCATTTTTCTGACAAGTAAGTTTTTGAGTCTTTATTTTGTGTCATTATTAGGATGACTTGAGAGCTTTTATCCAAGGTCAAGAAAGAATATAAAAAAGACTCATTCTTCCTCCCTCATGGAATGCTATGATATGACAATTTGGGTGTGGAGATCTGGGGGGAGGGGGTAAGAATACTTACTTACTAGAGATGATACTCTTTATAGTGTGAAAAAAATCTAATAATCAAATGAGCTGTTTCTGTGACTACTATGTATATGTTTCAACAGTAGTGCATTAGTTTGATTCTAGCAAAATTCTAAGCAAAAATTTTGTTAGAATCTGTACAATAATTGGCTAGAAGTTGCAGCCATTTATAGGTTAATTTTTTGCAACACAGAGCTTTTTTATCCCTCACCATGCTACAGTTACCATTCAATTATGCAGACACTATCTGTACTCAAAACTCCAATTCATTGCTTCATGACGTATTATCATCTAAGGTCAAGCCAAGGAATGCCATAACCCATCTAGAGGTCAGGCCCCTGGCATCTACTCATTACCAAACAAAAGCTCCTTTAAAAGTCTCCTTTAGTCATGTTGCCAAAGAACTCCTTTATGATGAGAGAGTCCCAATCCAATATTCACTGTAAGACCTTAAGTTATCAAGAGATAATTTTTGAAAATATAAAGTGGCTCAGAAAAGGAGTTCATACTTTTAAAGTATCCACCTTTCTTTTATTTTATTATTATTTATTTATTCCTTTTTGTTGTCCTTGTTGTTTTATTGTTGTAGTTATTATTGATGTCATTGTTGTTGGATCCACCTTTCTTTTAAAGTGAACAAATAATAAGATTATAGGCAGAGTTACAGTAAACTTTCCTAACTACTTCTTGTATGATAGAAAGATACATATAAAGATAATAAAATTGGTTTGTGGTGAAGTTTGATTCTTAACTGCTATTCAGAAGGGAAAGATAAAAATGATAAAAGAATCATAAGGAAATTTATACTTTAAAATTAGCTACAGAATATTTCTTTTTATTTCATAAGAGGCAGAAAACTAATTTTATTGAGAAAAAATTGAAGTTTTCATAGGAACAGCTCGAACAGACCCACAATTCTACTATAAACTGCTATTAATAATGTTCTTGAAAGTAAATTGGCTGAATTAAATAGATTATGATACATCCTTAAAAGGTTACTATTTACTGATTAAAAAGAATGAGTGTTTAGGTTCTGAACTTGAGCAGTCTCTGAGATATCTGCTTAAATTAAACAGCAAAATACAGAACTATGTAACCAGTATGGTATTATCTGAATTCTGTCTCTATTAGGAAGAAAATTAAAAAAAAAAAAAAAAGAGAGAGAGAGAGAGAGAGAGAGAAAGGGAAAAGAAAACAGGGCCATCCAAATAGTGAATGTCATGTAGGTACTGAGTCCTAATGATAAACCTGGTAGAATAAACAAATAAATAAAATGAAAATAGTCATAAAACAAAGTTAGGTTAAAGAACTGAGAGTTTTGTGAAAGTCTAAGAACAGGGGTAAAAGGATAAGAGCAAGTGGCGCAAAGCGCAAGGACCTGCGTAAGGATCCCGGTTCTAGCCACCAAATCCCCACCTGCAGGGGAGTCGCTTCACAGGTGGTGAAGCAGGTCTGCAGGTGTCTCTCTCTCTCTCTCTCCCCCTCTCTGTCTTACCCTCCTCTCTTCATTTCTCTCTGTCCTATCCAACAACAACATCAATAATAACTACAACAATAAAAAAAAAAGGGCAACAAAAGGAATAAATAAGTTATTTAAAAAAAAAAAAGGAGGTGAGTGGATGCTCACTCAATAAAGAGCTCATGACCATGTTTGAGAACTCAGGTTCAAACCACATGAGAATCCAGTGTGGTGGAAGCTCCACACATGGAGAAGTAGTGCTGCAGTGTCTCTCTATTTCTCTCACCTTCTACCAGAAAGAAAGAAAGAAAGAAAGAAAGAAAGAAAGAAAGAAAGAAAGAAAGAAAGAAAGGAAGGAAGGAAGGAAGAAAGAAAGGAAGGAAGGAAGGAAGGAAGGAAGAAGAGAGAGGAAGAAAGAAAGGAAGGAAGGAAGAGAGAGAAAAAAAAGAAAGGAAGGAAAGAAGGAAGGAAGGAAGGAAGGAAGGAAGGAACGAAGGAAGGGAGGGAAGGAGGGCTTGGGTGGTGGCACACCAGTCTGGTTACATAGTTCTGTATTTTGCTGTTTAATTTAAGCAGATATCTCAGAGACTGCTCAAGTTCAGAACCTAAACACTCATTCTTTTTAATCTGTAAATAGTAACCTTTTAAGGATGTATCATAATCTATTTAACTTAGCCAATTTATTTTCAAGAACATTATTAATAGCAGTTTATAGTAGAACTGTGGGTCTGTTTGAGCTGTGCAAGAACCCTGGCTCAAGTCCCAGGTTTTCACCTGCAGGGGGGAAAGCTTCACAAACAGTGAAGCAAGTACTGCAGGTGTCTCTCTTCCTCTCTATCTTCCTCTCCACGCTCTCAATTTCTCTCTGTCCTATCAAAGAAAGGAAAAAATATGGCTGCTGGGAGTGGTGGATTGTGTAAGCACTGAGCCCCGGCAATAACCCTGATGGCAAAAAAAAAAAAAAAAAAGTCTTTTAGGAGTAGAAGAACTGTGCAGATGCAGAGCCCCAGTGATAACCTGGTGGAATTATAAAAAAGGAGGGGGAGGGAGGTAGCTCAGCATGAGGCACTGGGTTTAAACCCAGGCACAACATGGGAGCACTACAAACTGCAGGTGGAGCATTGCTTTGGTGTGTCTCTCTCTCCCTGCATGTCTCTCCACCATCTGAGTAGAATATATATAGAATAAAAATTAAAAAACAGTGTACAAACTATTATATTTACCATTGAATGTAAAACATTAATCCCCCCCCCCAAAAAAAATAATGAAACAAAATAAAAAAGGACCTGGAACCAAAAAAAAAAAAAAAGGACGTGGAAGGCTGTGCAGCAGTATTGTCCATGTGCAAGGCCCTCAGTTCATTTTCTGGTACCTGATTAGATAAATATAATCATAAACTCCAATAAAGATATTGGCATAATTAGAATGACATGTGGATGGATTCTTTGTTTTTTGGTTGTACCATTTGTTTTACAATTATACTTAAGAGGGGTAAGGGAGATAGCATAATGGTTATGCAAAAGACTTTCATGCCTGAGGCTCTGGGGTCCCAGGTTCAATCTCAAGCACCATCGTAAACCAGGGCCAAAGTATTTAGCATGTCTCATTGACTCCTCATAACAATCTAAAAGTTTAAAAGACTTACCTCTGAAATGTGGGCAAAGTAAGCAATTTTCCTGAATAAACTCTGGGATGTAGAGATAGACCATAAACCAGGGCAATCTAGCTCTGAAGCTTGCTATTTCCACTTTACCATGCTGGCTTTATTTATAAAGCAAAGAACTATCACAGAAAAAGAGAGGTTTAGGGTTATACTTGTAAGGAAAAGTCTCTCATTCCTACATTATGGTCAGAAATACCTTATCCTTCATTTCTTAGAAACTATGGAATTGTCTCCTATCCTTATATTCCATCAGTCACTTAACTTATTCTCTTCTCAAAATTTAATTTTTGAGAGACTGGAGCACTGCTATGTCATTTTATGCAGTGCTAGGGATTGAACCCAAGGCTTCACATATGTGAGGCATGAGCTCAACTGCTACACTATTTCCCCAAACCAAATTGCTACCTGCAGGGGGAAAGCTTCATGAGTGGTGAAGCAGGGCTGCAGGTGTCTCTCTATCTCTCTATGCCCCTCTTAATTTCTGGCTGTCTCTATCCAATAAATTAAGGGGGAAAAAAAAGATTAGCTCTTACTGTGATTTTTTATACTACCACCAAAGAGTATGTAAGTCTCTCTGACTTCTGGTTTTTCACCTCCTGACTACATTAAATTTCCCAAAACACTGTTCTCATCAAATTTCTCCATAAAATCCTACACTGGGTCCTCTTGCCCATCTCAGCAAATACAAATTCATCTTACACACTTCATAAACTGATTCCTGTTTACCAACTCACGTTCATCTCCTAGTTCTCTTCCACACCCACTCTCAATAGGTCTGTTATTATTATTATTATTGTTATTATTATTACATGCTTTCCTTTTCATCCCTGACTGAAATCCTCCAGATTCTATTCATTATGGTCCATCTTAATCACCTTCTCTCTCAAATTTTATCGTCAGTATCACAATTTTGACTTACACATTATTTTGAATCACAACATAATTATTTCATATCTTTTAGTTATGTTTCTTTAATTACATTGTAACTTTTTTTATTATGTTACTATTTTTTTTCCTAAAATATTCTGGTAGTTCGCATCGTTTTAAGATTAAAACCTGGAAGTCGGGCGGTAAAGCAGCGGGTTAAGCGCACGTGGCCTGAAGCGCAAGGACCAGTGTAAGGATCCGGGTTAAAACCCCCAGCTCCCCAACTGCAGGGGAGTCGTTTCACAGGTGGTGAAGTAGGTCTGCAGGTGTCTATCTTTCTCTCTCCCTTTCTGTCTTCCCCTCCTCTCTCCATTTCTCTCTGTCCTAACAATGACAACATCAATAACAACAACAACAACAACTGCAACAATAATAAAAAATAAGGGCTACCAAAGGGAAAATAATAATATAAAAATTAAATAATAAAAAAAAAGATTAAAACCCAGTCTCTTTTCAGTGGACTTAACATAACCCCAGTCTATCTTTCTTGTTTATATGAGACCACTACCTCATTTTTTACCCTGCCTGACTGCATTAAGACCCCACCAATGTGTCCTGGAGCTCAGCTTCCCCAGAGACCCACCCTACTAGAGAAAGAGAGAGGCAGACTGGGCGTATGGACCGACCAGTCAATGCCCATGTTCTGCGGGGAAGCAATTACAGAAGCCAGACCTTCTACCTTCTGCATCCCACAATGACCCTGGGTCCATGCTCCCAGAGGGCTAGAGAATGGGAAAGCTATCATGGGAGGGGGTGGGTTATGGAGATTGGGTGGTGGGAATTGTGTGGAATTGTACCCCTCCTACCTTATGTTTTTATTCATTAATCCTTTCTTAAATAAAAAATTAAAAAAAATTATTTTCTGTTCCTATAATTACTTTTTACACATGTCCTTGCCTATGTTCTCTCTGCTGAGAATTTTTGCTTTTTTCCTTAGTTGTTGCATTTCTACTTATTTGTCCAGATCACAAGAGAATGCCATTTTCTCTGAGAAGTTCAAAGTCTCACCATTAGGGAAAACAGTTACAATCCTCTGAACATAAATATTCTTTCGTAAATATTTCTAGAAGAACACCTATTGAGTGGTATTAATCTTGTCGCTCTACTACAGTGTGAATTCTTTGAGGAAAAAGATGTTATCTTCTTCATCTGTGTACCTCTAGAACCTTATAGCAGCATGTATATGTGGCAGGTATTCACATACTTAAAGAAAGAAAAGCAAATATCAAGTAGTAAAAACTTAGATCATGATTTTTTTTTTTTTTTGCCTCTAGGGTTATTACTGGGGCTCAGTGCCTGCACTACAAATCCACTGCTCCTGGAGGCCATTTTTTTCCATTTTGTTGTCCTTGTTATTGTTGTTGTTGGATAGGACAGAGACAGAAGTAGAGAGAGGAGGGGAAGACAGAGAGGGGGAGAGAAAGATAGACATCTGAAGACCTGCTTTATCACTTGTAAAGTGGGATGCATCGGATCGACCTTCTCGTGGTGCATCCTGTGAGTACCCATTCATTGGGGAAACTGACTATCCTTCCTAGCCGACTGAATCCACATGGATCCCAGTCACTTTCAAAGCCAGCAACAAGCAGCTCCTGACAGCTTTCAACCTGACGCTGTTGACTGGCTACGGAAGAAGGGCAAATGCTAGAAGAAGAAGAACTTGTAAAGTGACCCCACTGTAGGTGGGGAGTTGGGGGCTCGAACCAGGATCCTTACTCTGGTCCTTACGCTTTGTGCCATATGCTCTTTAACCCTCTGTGCTACTGCTTAGCCCCCTTAGATTATAAATTTTAATACAAACTATATCTTTTAAAAATCTTCCTAACAGTCTTGTGAGATAAGTATGATTATATCTATTTTGCAAACAAGAAGACAGGTCTAGAGATTAATTCAATTGTGGTAGGTAATAAAAAGCTGGCAAGTAGCAAAAGGAATACTAAAATACAGGTCTAGTAGACTAGGCTGCCCCAAATATTTGGATTAGTGCCTGAACCCTTTGGGATGGATATCATTCTCCTGTGGTTATGATCATGCATAATAGTTTGTTTTGTTTTTTTGTCTTAATTTCTTGTTAAATTACAAATTTCATGTTAAAGGATTATTTGCCTTTGTATGTCTGGCTCTACTTGACACAGAACCTTATACATAGTAGGTACTCATCAAACTGGACTGAACAGATACCTGGAGAGCATTAGAATGGTCATTTTGACAGGCCAGTTCTTGCTCAACTTCTGACACTTCCAGCAGATTCCGCTCACTGACCAACCGAGACAACTCTCCAACTACTGTCACGTGCTTTGATACAGTTCCAGACATCTTCTTGAACTGTGGATAATTTTCAACAAAGGCCTGCCATGGGAAAAAAAGTATATCAATAGGTGACTGTTATTTCTTGACCGAGGATAGGCATGTATGATGAAGAGAAAAAAAAGGGGGGGGGGGACAGGATTGCTTTGCCCAGACATAGGCATCTACAATTTTCAACCACTTGGCACTTTGTTATGCAGAACTGGTATGTGTCAACAGTGTCTTTAAATGGTCCAAATATGACTGAAGAATGCAAAGAAGCTTGTGGCATATTATGACATTTCAATCCTATTGTTTACTAAAGAAAAACTACAGAAATGATCTCAAACCAAACAAAAATGAATCTAAGTAGAAATAAGACCCAGAGTATTCCAGAAATGTTGCTTACATGAATAGCTCCAAAGTCTTGCATGTTAGTCATCCATGTACATGTTCAAATTACCTTCATGTCTGCTATTGATTCTAGTTTTTGTTGTTCTTTCGGTTTCTTCTTCTGAAAGTCTTCCATGAGACTCTTTATATTGCTACCAATTTCAGCAAAGTTCAGGTACATATTCTGAAAAAAAAAAAAAAGAAAGAAAGGAAGAATAAAAGAAGGTATAAGCACAGTTCTATCAACTAGTGTGATTGTCAGTCAGACAATTCAAAAGAAGTGTAAAAGAATCTTGAATACATTCGAGCTGAAGGGCAAGAAAATTCCATTATAATTACCAAGTTTGGACATTGGCCAGGATACTGGTGATGAATGCCATTACTATTCTCTCTACAGAGGGGAGGTTCAAATTTGGTTCAAAAAACTTAAAGTATGTGAATGTTGTAGAAAAAAATATGAAAGAGTCAGCATCCAAGTTTTTTGTTTTTCCTTGAAATTTAGTCTATCTATAGAACATCTCTATCATCTTTCCGCATGAAAATCCCATACCTGCTTTTATTCTAACAAGTCAATACTGACATGGTTATGCATTTTAAAAAAAAAAAAAGATAAAAAAAATTTAAGCCACTTACATTAGCATAGAATTCATCATTTTCAGCAGATAACACAACTTCTCTTAAGTCTTTACTTATCCCAGGCACTCTGGAAAGATCAATCCGATTGTTGTTTATGCCCAGTAGCTCATGGACCATGGCTTGATATGTCCACTAAATAAATAACACAAAAAAGTTTAGTAACTGTTGTTAAAACACCAAATAGTAAATGTTCACTTTCTCACACATACACATACACACACCAATAGCATTATTTGCAACTAGAATTAGTAACTTTAAACAAAGGCTTTCTGTTTAGTTCTAATTATATTAATACTCCATGTTTGACTAAGCACTGAGATTCCCATATTAATTGATAAAACATCTGAAAGTCAAAATACTTTGAGATTTCACACTTTTGGAAGCAGGGTAGCAAGATTAATATTCCTAATAGAAAGAAAACAAATAAGATCTATCATTAGCTCCAGCTCTTGCCTGTGAATTAAGAGCATATTTTTGGCTTCACAGATAGGGCTATATCGGTACTGCATTTACAAGCTGTACCACTTCCTGTGCACTTCTGTGGTTTTCTGCAGCAAAAGAAATGTGTTCTTGCAGATCTGAGTAGTACTATATTTATCCTGGGAGTACTAATATTATCCAAAAAAGCCTTGTGAGTTTATCAAAACACACATATTCAGAAGCTTGCCTTTAAATTCATTTTATTTTATATTTTTACATGTGAGTTGAGAAGAATTGTTTTTCAATCTTTCAAAATATGGGCTTATTTAGTAAAGTTAGGATGAAGAAAGCCTCACATTTTGCCTCATCACCACTTATGGAGAATGTGTTACTTTTAGCCACAGGCCCATTGGACAAAACAAAAAATTCCCAGCAAATTACCTCTATATAGAAGTACTAGAAATATTTATACTTAATCTTGTGTAATTTTAATTTAAGAGGTTATAAAAGAAGGCACCTTATTTTCAAAAATATTTGTTAAATGAATCCTTGAAAAAGTGGGAAGATTTTTATTAGGCATTTAAAATAAGTACAATGACATGTTTTATGTCTCCAAAAAAAGCATCCTATGTGTGTTATAGTACATAGTCATAGTTCAAATAACCTGCTTACTTCTCTCCTTATTGGACCATGAAATCTTTTAGAACAGAGATTATATCTCTTAACCTTTTATCTCCAGTACTTAATATTCAAGTGCCTGGCAACTAATAGGTCCTCAGTGAAATGTTTTCCTTTGGGAAATGAATTTTTTAAAGACTTTTAAAAATATTTATTTATTTATTCATTTTCCCTTCTTGTTGTCCTTTTTTTTATTGTTGTAATTATTATTGTTGTTGTTGATGTCTTTGTTGTTGGATAGGACAGAGAGAAATGAAGAGAGGAGGGGAAGACAGAGAGGGGGAGAGAAAGACACCTGCAGACCTGCTTCACCGCTTGTGAAGCGATGCCCCTGCAGGTGGGGAGCCGGGGGGCTTGAACTGGGATCCTTACACTGGTCCTTGTGCTTTGCGCCACCTGCGCTAAACGCTGCGCTACCGCCTGACTCCCTGGGAAATGGATTACAGGTAATTATTTGTCTTTCTCCTTCTTCTGATTACCAGGTTTCTTAGTAAACAAATTATTTTTAATTTTAGAAATGTAAACCTGTCTTATAGCATACAGAAGTTTCATTCTATAGAAAAGAACTTCCCTTAGCATCAACATATATAAGCTGGGATAAGACTGAAATATGAACTATGCTTTCCCCTACAAATTTAAAATAATTATTAATAAGTCAGCTGCTCTGTGCAAAGCACTGTGCTTGTAGTCACAGGAGAACACTAGCAAGACATAGTCTGCCCTGAAGGAATATATAACCTAGGAGAATGTAAAAACATTTAGAGACATAGTATGCAAATGAAGCATAAAACACAAGAAAGACACAAAGTTCTATAGCAATTTTAAAGGGGAAAGAACATGTACTACTGAAAGAATATGAGCTTAAAGAAATGAATTTGAGTGGTTTTAAAAAATTTTGAGAAAAACAAGATCAGAAAAGAAAACACAAGCAGAACCTGAACTGGAATTGGCGTATTGCACCAAAGTAAAAGACTCTGGGCTGGATGGGTGGGGAGAATACAGATCTAAGAAGGATGACAGAGGACCTAGTGGGGGTTGTATTGTTAAATGGGAAACTGGGGAATGTTATGCATGTACAAACTATTGTATTTACTGTTGAATGTAAAACATTAATTCCTCAATAAAGAAATTTTAAAAAAAAGAATTTTGAAGGTGGGGTAGTTAGCATAATGGTTATACAAAGAGACTCTCAAGCCTGAGGCTCCAAGATCCCAGGTTCAATCCCCCGCACCACCATAATCCAGAGCTGAGCAGTGCTCTGGTAAAATAATAATAATAATAATAATAATTTTGATAGGTGAATAAAAGGTGTTCCAAATATTGAAGTGCGGGGACCGGGTGGTGGTGCACCTGGTTGAGTGCACGTATCACAATGCTCAAGGACCCAGGTTCGAGCCCCCGTTCCCCACCTGCAGGGGGAAAGCTTCACGAGTGGTGAAGCAGGGCTGCAGGTGTCTCTGTGTTTCTCCCTCTCTATTGCCCCCTTCCCTCTTGATTTCTGGCTGTCTCTATCCAATAAATAAAGATAATAAAAAATTAAAAACAAAAACAAATATTGAAGTGCTTTGACATAAGTCACAACATGGATAAAGTGATGGCAGGAAGACAAGTAGTGTATCGATTGCACAGCAGTGAGTTGTATGTTTTATATATGTTAGAGCCCATACTGGAAAGCTCTAGGATGCCAAGATTTAGAATTTTTAATTAATCCAGGACACAATAATGAAGATTTTTATGACAGGACTGATAGCCTCAGAATTGTGGTTTAGGGAAAGCAACTTATCAACATTGTGCCTAATATATATATAGTGCTAGACTTGCATGCCTAGAGCCTGGAGTTTGATCCAAGCACATTATTTGCCACAGCAGTGATGTGGTCTCTCTCATTAAATAAATAAACAATTTAAAAGTGAGGAATCAAGTACATGACTATTTCA
Organism: Erinaceus europaeus; assembly: GCF_950295315.1. Lineage (NCBI taxonomy): Eukaryota > Metazoa > Chordata > Mammalia > Eulipotyphla > Erinaceidae > Erinaceus > Erinaceus europaeus. The sequence goes on from NC_080172.1 coordinate 55,379,190, forward strand.
GTATTCTTATAAAAGACTAGGTAGTGGTAAGTTAATGGTACTAAGAATGGAAAAGAGCAGGGAGACACTGAAAAGTAGAGTCTAAGAACATAGGAAGTTTCTTGATTATGTCTGTGGGTGGTGGCAGAATGAAATAGTAAAAATAAGGTAGAAGAAAGAGTCAGAGATGACTGTGGCTAGAAGAAAACTGTTACCCAAACACTGTAAAATATAAGGCAAAAACAAGAACAGCTGAAAATGAGACAAATAAATAGACTGTACTGTCGTTTCCCACATCTGCATTTTGTTGACTGCCACTTGAAATCATCCTTTTATGAACAAAGGGTTCTGCACCTGGTTTAGCAATGGGGTGATGGCATCATCACTGCGATCTAAAATAAGCAGCAATGGAGGAACTTCAGTTCGCCTGAATTCAAACAGTTCATATTCTTTAGTTATCACTTGCTGTGGATAAGAAAGAAAGATGGTTTAGTCAATTAGTTACAGATAGAGTTACATAGATAGGAACATTATACATAAAAGCCACATTTAAGAATCTGTCATTAGAGAACTATGTCAAACACTTCAGTACACACTTCAGATTCCTGTTTGGTGAAATAAAATTACTGAAAAGAATAAAAAGGTTCAATCCCCTGCACTACCATAAGCCAGAGCTGATCAATGTTCTGGTAAAAAAAAAAAAAAGCACCTTCGTAAGCCTTCCATAAAAGGATTCAAAATCTGTATAAAGTTTAGTGACATTCTATTGAAGAGATCTGTTAAGATCTGGCTTAACAATCAAAAGAAATTAAGTGGCTTGCATATGTTTCTTGGGTTACACCTAAGAAACTTAGCTCTAATTTGTTGTTTTTATCATCTCCTTGACCATAGATAAAATATCCTTTTAATTTCTGAAATATGATAGGGGAAAGGCTGGTTTTGATATTTAGGGACATTGCATAAGGAATGCCATACCTTCACACATTCTGCAAGTCTCTTTGCTGCCTCTGATGAAAGCTGGTAACGAATCATGGGGCATTTCTTCAGAGATAAAAGGAGTGCTGTCAATCCTTGAGTTGTTCTGGATAGTTGCACTGGCTCCCAATTTCGACCCTTTTTATTTAAAAAAAAATGTATGCTCAGAGAAAATAAAGTTTTCCTTAAAATTTTGATTTCTTGCTAAATTAACTCCCATCTGATAAACTTAAGAAAAAGAATCTTTCCTTCCATACCTGGCAGCAACCCAAAATATTGAGGGAAAACAAATGTGGATTCACAGCAATGTAATCACCATAAAATTCCTGTAAACAAAGCACCAGCATTAGTCAGATATTCCATACACTCCAATTGTGTGTGCTATACTACTGACTGTTATGTGATATAATCAAATTTGAGGAATGCAGGTCAAAAGAGATAAAAAAAAAAAAAAAACTTCTCAATTAACAATTAGTAAGAATCAATGTGGCATGATTAAAAAAACAGCTATAAAAAGGCTGGGTAGCATGACAGTACCCAACAACCCAGGTTCAAGCCTCTGGTCCCTATCTGCAGTGAAGCAGTGCTATGGTGTCTCTAGCTCCCCATTTCCTCTCAGTTTCTCTCTGTTTCTATCCAATAGATAAATACTGAAAAACATATATCTGAAAACACAAATAAGATATTAAAATAGCTATAAAACAGCAGCAAAAGGGGGTCGGGCGGTGGCGCAGTGGGTTAGGCGTACATGGTGCAAAGTGCAAGGACCGGTGTAAGGATCCGGGTTCGAGCCCCCAGCTCCCCACCTGCAGGGGAGTCGCTTCACAGGCGGTGAAGCAGGTCTGCAGGTGTCTGTCTTTCTCTCCCCCTCTCTGTCTTTCCCTCCTCTCTCCATTTCTCTCTGTCCTATCCAACAACGAACAACATCGACAATGGTAATAATGATAACCACAACGAGGCTACAACAACAAGGGCAACCAAAGGGGGAAAAAATAGCCTCCAGGAGTGGTGGATTCATGGTGCAGGCACCGAGCCCAGCAATAACCCTGGAGGAAAACAAAACAAAACAAAACAAAACAGCAGCAATGATAAATGTTTTTAAAAGAAAAAAATTGTAAAATTATATTTATTGAGAACTCTATGTCCATTTATTATAAATAAAACACTGCTATGCTATACTCAGTTATGTAAAAAAAAAAAACTGTAATCATATGTCAAACATTCTTATGAAAGGGAGTATGATTTAAAAGAGGTCATTATTTTTTATTTATTTGCCAGCTGGAATAGCCTGAAAAATCTAAAACTTGTTGATTTGCTGCTTCTAGAAATATTTTTGTTTAGATGATAAATATATCCAAATGCTTGTGATAAATGTACTCAGCAGTACTAAAGTGTTTAAGAAAGAAAAGGTAAGGAAGACCTAGAGGGGGTTGAATTGTTATGTGGAAAACTGAGAACTGTTATATATGTACAAACTACTGTATTTTACTGTTCAGTGTAAACCATTAGTCTCCCCAGTAAAGAAAAAAAAAGAAAGGAAAAGTAGCATAGAATGTTCTATTGTGGTATATTATATATAGCAAGAAAATACATAGGCTCCTGTAATGAATATGGGTCCCAGATCAAATCGATAGGGTTTTCAGTTGACAACGTTTATATGCTTTCTCCATATTTGGGAGCTACTCTCTTCTCTGATTGGCTTTCTAGTCCTTTTTCCAACTATGACACTATCTCCCCAGACAATAATCTGGGTCCACCTGCATATTAAATGGAAAAAACTATTAATGTCATGGGCCCTTTGGAATATACCTAAAATAGACCTGCTAGCTTTTTCCAAAATGGAGACCCCCAATTTTCATCTGCAATACTCTTGCCTTTAGGTTGATGATTAGTCAACAACTTGTACTGCTTTACATCTTAACTCTTTTTCAGCCACCAGGTTCCAGATGATACCATGATGGCTGACTTCCCTGGGCAGTCGACCCTACCATGTGTCATGGAGCCCCACCTCCCAGATCCCTGCCAGGCTAGGAAAGGAGAGGGACCAGCTGGGAGTATGTATCGACCTGCCGGCGCCCATGTTCAACAGAGAGGCAATTGCAGGAGCCAGGCCTTCCACCTTCTGTGCCCCACGGTGATCCTGGGTCCATACTCCCAGAGAGATAAAGAATAGGGAAGCTATCAAAGGAGGGGATTGGATGTGGAGTTCTGGGGGTGAGCATTGTGTGGAGATGTACCCCTCTTATCCTATAGTCTTGTCAATATTTCTGTTTTATAAATAAAAATAAAAGAAGCAGTACTGTCCAATCTCCTTAATTCCATGATTCCTTTAATTCTATTCCCACCCAATTTGATAACTCTTCCAAACCTTCTAAATATGTATAGTGTTTTTTTTAAGAGAAACAGAGACAGAGAGAGAGAGCCTATGTACAGTGTTTTAATGCATAGTTGTGTCTTATCAATAGTCTTCATTTTATTGAGACCTTCCTATTTTGAGATTCAAACCTCTAAAAAAAGGATTAATATAAGAGAAATACTGGAGTAACAATATGTTTACCTGAACCTCCGCCACAACTTCCTGTTCATCAGCTTCAGCTAATGACTTTACATCACTCTTGCTGATCACATTACTGAAATCTGAAACAGACATATGAGTTGTAGTTGACTCTAAGGAGAGCACCTCTGTTGCAATTAGATATAAGTGGGCCTGACAATTAAAACCTAATGAATAAGTAACATTTAGTATACATTGTGTTGTATGTCAAAAGTGATCACCTTCAAATTAGAGTTAATAGCACAAGTGCTTAAATCCATAAATTACTAGTAATAAACAGCAACAACAATGGCCACAGGCATTGAAGAAGTCAAGGGAATCAAATCACTTCAATGGGAATTAAGTCCCCACTAAATAAAGGAAAATAAATATGTATAGTGTTTTAATGCACATTTGTGTCTTATCAGTAATCTTCCTTTTTTTTGAGATCTTCCTATTTTTAGATTCAAATCTCTAAAAAAGTATTAATATATAAGAAGTGCTGGAGTAATCATTTTCTATACAAATTATAATACCAGATAACCAAATAGTTAATGAGGAAAAATGTGTTTTAGTAGAGGTATTCTAGCTGAAAAACAAAACAAAAAAAAAAAAAAGGAAAAGTAATGATAGACTTAGAACATGATCATTTTCTTGAACTTTTTTTTTTCCAACTTCAAACCACTTAATTGATTTTTTTTTCTTTGCCTCCAGGGTTATTGCTAGGGCTTGGTGTCTGCACTATGAATTCACTGCTCTTGGTGACCATCTTTTTTCCATTGCTGTTGTTGCTGTTATTTATTTATTTATTTAATATTTATTTATTTATTCCCTTTTTGTTGCCCTTGTTGTTTTATTGTTGTAGTTATTATTGTTGTCCTCGTTACTGGATAGGACAGAGAGAAATGGAGAGAGGAGGGGAAGACAGAGAAGGGGAGAGAAAGATAGACACCTGCAGACCTGCTTCACCGCCTGTGAAGCGACTCCCCTGCAGGTGGGGAGCCGGGGGCTCGAACCGGGATCCTTACGCCGCTCCGTGCGCTTTGCGCCACATGCACTTAACCCACTGGCCCGACCCCCTATTTATTTTTTTAACCAGAGCAACACTCAGTTTTGGCTTATGGTGGTGTGGGGGAAATTGAACCTGAAGACTTCAGAGCCTCAGGCATGAGAGTCTCTTTGCATAATCATTATGCTATCTACCCCCGCCCACTGTTATTGTTGTAGTTGCTGCTGTTGTTGTTGGATAGGACACAGAAATTGAGGAGGGGAAGATAGAGAGGGGGGAGAGAAAGACACCTGCAGACCTGCTTCACCGCTTGTGAAACGACACCTCCCCCCACCCCTACCCTAAGGGGCTGGAACCAGGATCGTTGCTGTGATCCCTGCGCCTCGCATTTTGTGCACTTAACCCGGTGCTCCCCCAGGCCCCTTTATTGAACTTCTTTTTAAAATTACTTTTATTTATTTTATTTTTGAGAGAAATGCAGAGAGAGTGAAACAGAGGGAGAAAGACAGAGAGAAACACCAGAGCACTGCTCAGCTCTGGCTTATGGTGATGCGGGGGATTGAATCTGGGATATCAGAGCCTCAGGCATGAGAGTCTGTTTGCATAACCTTTATGCTATCTCCCCCGCCCCTTTATTGAACTTCTAATGAATTAATGGAAGCTGGGTAAAAGGAACAATGGAATCCAGAACAAATGGTGCTACATTCATGCCATGAGATAAAGGTAGTCAGTAGTAAAATGGAATGAATTACTAATGCAAACAGCAATCTGAATGAATTACTAGAGCATTATACTGTGGGGGGAAAAGTCATTTCCAAGAGGTTATAGACTGTATGGTCCCATCTGTATGTTTTTGAAATGATAAAATTATAAAAAACTTAAGACCTGATTTATGGTTGTCAGGAACTGAGAGCAGCATAGGAGGGGAGAGATGTGGACAAGGACTTAAGAGGACAATATGCAGGGTTCTTAGGGGGATGGAAATGTTTTGTATCTCAACTTTATTTTTTTTTCTTTATTTACTTTCCCTTTTGTTGCCCTTATCTTTTTTTATTGTTGTTGTAGTTATTATTGTTGTTGTTATTGATGTCGTTGTTGTTGGATAGGAACAGAGAGAAATGGAGAGAGGAGAGGAAGACAGAGAGGGGGAGAGAAAGATAGACACCTGCAGACCTGCTTCACCGTTTGTGAAGCGACTCCCCTGCAGGTGGGGGGGGGGGCTTGAACTGGGATCCTTACATCGGTCCTTGCACTTTTCACCACGTGCGCTTAACCTGCTGTGCTACCGCCTTGTGAAGAGACTCCCCTGCAGGTGGGGAGCTGGGGCTCGAACCTGGATCCTTACTCCCTTCCTTGCCCTTCTTGCCATGTATGCTTAACCTGGGGCGCTGTTGCCTAACTCCTGTATCTCAACTTTATTAGTGTCAATAGCCTGGATGTGATATTGTGTTGGTATGCTTCTAAAACCTTCTGTTTTGACCATCACATTAGGTTCACTTGTATTACTTATGATGTGGTCTATTTACATAATCACTGTTTTACCTGGGTCCCGCCCTGCCTGCAGGGTATTGGTTTAATCCCCACTGGTTAGATGGAAGCTTTCTATGTTCTTTTTGTGCTCTTTTTTTGCTCCGCCCCCTCTCCTAGTCATTTCCTTTCCCTTGCCATTTCCTGTGAAGAGATGCATAAAAGGCGATGTATCTG